>NC_080203.1:32859339-33484339 GCF_030028045.1 Hippopotamus amphibius kiboko
GGCCTTAAGGTGGGACTTAATCCAATCTGACTGGTGTCCTTATGAAAAGAGGAGATTAGTTCATAGACACCAGGGCACATGTGCCCAGAGGGACAACCCCATGAAGAGGCAGCAAGACGGTGGCCACCTTCAAAGCCTCGAAGAGAGTCCTGAGAAGAAATCAAACCTGCCAGCCTCTTAATTTTGGACTTCCAGCCTCCAGAACTGTAAGAAAATAAATTTCCGTTGTTTAAGTCACTCAGTCTAGGGTATTTTCTTATGGCAGCCCCAGCAAACTAACACAGGCAGACTCATTGCAACCAAGTTATGGGGCTGTCGCGCTAGCTTCTATCAAGATCCACAGCATGAATCCAAATGACCAATGTACTCAACTTTTAGAGCATCCATCAGAATGGCTCTACCTCCGTGTCTTTTCATCAGGTGAGAGAGTTAAGGTATTCATAACTAAATTAGAAATGTCTTTTCTTTGGGTGGGACTTCATATATTCTAATGAATTACTAATTCCTTAAGAGATCACCAAATTTTGTATTTTCTGGGATGTTTGCTTTTTGACAACTGAGAGTAGTGCTTATACTTATAAGCAGTACTGATATAAGCATAAGCTTATATAAGGAAGGGGGAATCAATACCTGCTTGCATGGTAAATCAGAGAACTGGGTTTCGACTTAACCCAACATCATATATATATATATGTATACACACACACACATATATATATATTTCAGTAAATGGCTTAGCATTGAGAAGTAAGAAAATCAGAGAAGATGACCCTCTTAATCATGCTAAAGCAGAGTCTGGATGAAATCATCATTCTTGTCTGCTTCTCCTGTTAGACTCCCTCAATGTCTTGACACAGACTAAGCACTTGATGTTTGCTGAATGAATGCAACCCCAGGGCAGCAACAGGACGGACTATAAAACTGCTTTAGGATAACACTCAGCATCTGAAAGCAAGGCAGGAAGTTGTCTACAAAAGAATGCCACTGCTTACTTACTAAATAAGTTATGCTATGTACATCATCAAATCTCAATAGATTTTATTAGAAGAAAAGATAATGTAAGTGAATCTAATATTTAAAAAGGTGATGTGAGTGGAGAAAAAAGGCACTGACCTAAGTAACTTTGGAACAGTGTTGTGACCAGAAATTATGACATAAAAGACAAAGGACTGTGTGTGAAAACTGTATTCTAGTTGGTAAAGGTGTTTCTCATGGAGGTATGGGTTAGCAATTCTGAAACTGCTGAATATGTTATGCTGTGATTGAACAAATAAGGAAATGGGTAGTAAATGGTGGAAACCAGCTGTCTCACTGTTGGAGAAGGTTATTCATAAGCAAAAGGAGGAAACGAAAATAATTCATGTGTTAATGGATTACTCAGAGACATCAGCAAGGATTTACATATAGTTTAATATAGAGATGGTTACATAGAAATTTTTATAGATGTGTGTATATACAGAGATTAGTACACATGCATATATTTCTTTGCTCTGTCAGCTGAGAGGGCCTAAGAGAAACATTGCCCCAGTAGCAGTGAGCACACCTATCACCCAGATCTTAGTTTCTAATATCAGCCTCCAATAAAAGGAACTTGCATAAATGGTTGATTATAGGGCTGCAGCAGGAAATACATAAAGTGAACGTGGAGCATGTTGGGTGTGACAGAAAGTAAGGAAGTGCTCAAAAAAAAAAAAAGTCAAAGGGACACAGAAGCCAGCTTGAAAGAATTCTCAGTAGCTAAGGCTGGAACAAGCTGAACAGCAAAATAATGCAGTTTGGGACTATAACTCAAAGTATAAAATAAATACCCGTTAAGTCCATGCTGATATAAACAAATGGTTGAAAAAATAAATAAGGGAGAAGAGACCTATCTCTTGTACTGAGCAATTCCAAATTAAGTTATACAGATACTTGCTCCTCAAGGAGGTGGACCTTAGCTCTTCCCCACCCCCCTGAGTTCGGGCTGTACTTAGTGATTCACTTCCAAAAAGATTTATGGAAAGTGAGAAATAAGTAAATTTATAATAGAGAAAACTGACAAATTCCTCAGCCAGGTGATGAGTCATGCTGGTAGTCTATATCCTTGGTGTGATGTAATGAAAAGAGCAATTCACCTCTGTGGTCTTCCTCCTCAAAGTTCCTACCTAGCCTGTTGAATCATGAGAAAAATACCAGACAAACCCAAACTGAGGGATGTTCAACAGAATGGTTAACCAGTACTCCTCAAATCTGTTGAGGTCATCAAAAGCATGGAAAGCATGAGAAAACGTCATGGCTAAGAAGAGCCTAAGGAGACCTGATGACCACATGTAATGTCACATTCTTGATGGGAATCCAGAACAGAAAAAGGACATTAGGTAAAGACTAGTGAAATCTGAATAACATATGGAGTTTAGTTAACAGTAATGTACCAGTGTTGGTTCCTTAATGTGAAAAATGTGCCACTGTAATGTAAGATGTTAACAACAGGGAAAATTGACACAAGGGATATGTGAACTCTTTGCAACCTTTTCTGAAAAATCTACAACTATTCTAAAATAGGTAATTTAAATTAAGAAAGCACAGTATGCCTAAATGCAATAAGATATTTTGGACTGGATCTTGGAACTGAGAAGGGACACTAGTGGAAAACGGGTGCAATGTGAATAAAGTCTGGAGTTTACTTAATAGTATTGTACCAGTGTGCGTTTTAGTTTCGATAACTGTGCCATGGTAACTTAAGATATTAAGGGAAACTGAGTAAGGAGTATATGGAAACTCTGTATTTTCTTTTTCTCTTTTTTAAAATTTATTTATTTTTATTTATTTATTGGCTGTGTTGGGTCTTCGTTGCTGCACACAGGCTTTGTCTAGTTGCGGTGAGTGGGGGCTACTCTTCGTTGCGCTGCGCGGGCTCCTCATGGCCGTGGCTTCTCTTGTTGCGGAGTACGGGCTCCAGGCGTGTGGGCTTCAGTAGTTGCAGCACGTGGGCTCAACAGTTGTGGCTCACGGGCTCTAAAACACAGGCTCAACAGTTGTGGCGCACGGGCTTCGTTGCTCCACGGCATTGTGCGATCTTCCTGGAGCAGGGATCAAACCTGTGTCCCCTGCATTGGCAGGCAGATTCTTAACCACTGCGCCACCTAGGAAGCCCGGGAACTTTGTATTTTCTTTGTAACTTCTCTGTAAATCTAAAGTTATTCCAAAATAAAAATTTTAAAATGTAATGCAGGGTAGCTAGATGTACAGACAACCTCCATCTACCTGGACCACCCTAGATAACCTACATGATGGCATTTGATTTGTTGGGGACTCTGCAGTGGATCTCTCCCCTCGTCTCCACACCACCCTTCACGATGGCCCTGCTGTAACAACCTGAATCTACTTCATGTGCATGGATCTACACCAGCAAAGTGGCTGTGACTAACAAGGCGAACCCGGGCTACCCAAGACTAGATGACTCAAATCTAGGGAACAAAAAGAAAACAAAATGGACCAAGCTTCAGAACTGAAGGGAACAGGAGAGCTGTTGTGGGGAGGGGAGGGTCTGTTACACAGGAGTTAGCTCAAAACAGAAGACATGTAAACTTGGGGGGAAATAGACGATTTTAGGCTGAGAGGAAGGGGCCAGAGACCAGCGGCAGGGTTGGCATGGTGGGTACTCCATTTTCTCTACCTTACCTATGGCTTACTCATAAGGTCTTTTACCCATATTATCCTTGCTACTTGTAATATTAGATGAACAAAGACTGGCCTGAGAATCAAGTGGCTGCCGTGAGTTACTCGGAAGGGTAAAACAGACAGGGGATAGGATGAGAAGGGGCATTTCCAGGGCCACAGCCACAAGATAGTTCCAAGTCTCTTATTTGTTTCTGTGGCCATCTTCTCCATCAGACTGTAAGCTCTTCTGGCACATGGTTGCTGCCTTATTCTTTTCTAGTCACAGCAGCGGTCTGTACATAGTAGGTGTTCAATAAACATCTGCTTAATGAAGAAGGCAGGAAGCTAGAAACCAGTGAAACTGGGAATGATTTTCTTTTGAAAACTTTATCTGGAATCCCCATAATAATTAAAGGACTTAAAAGCATTCTGATAATTTAATTTTTTTCATATCAGTGAGGAGAGCTGGCTCTCAAAATTATACAACTGGAATTGGAATTTGGGGGATGGATATATTAATGTTAAACATATATTTCAAAGAATAAAAAGTAACTGCCCTGGTATATAATTTGAAGACCAGAGAAAATGGCATGCTAAGTTATATTGAGTCATTCATACTTTAATTCCAATTAAGGTAAGCAAGATGGAGGCGGGAGAAGGCTCAATATGACTCTTCAAAGAGGTTTTAAGTGAAATGTGGTTTTAAACTTGTTCAGGCAGCCACACCAAGCCTGTGATGAAATTTTCACCAAAGGAGAAAGGGAAAATAAGGGAATATAGTTACTTTTTTCAAAAGCTAAGCTTATTCACTTTAATAGACTGTTACTCTAAGATAAGATTGTGCGTGACTTTACTTGTTTTTAGTATTAAAATGTTCTGTCTTTTACGATGAGGTGACAGTAGATGGTGGCAGTTTTTAAAAGTGCTGAGTTGGCAAAAAAAGGCTGGTGCCCTATGTCAATCCTTAAAATACTGTTCATCCATGAAATCGCAGTATCTAGAAAGCACTTTCACATCCCTTTTTTTTTTTTCCTCCTGGTCTAGGAGGGTACTCAGGGATTCGGGAGAGGCAGTGAGAAATGTATGTCTGTTGAATACACCTATTGGCTAGGTACCAAGCTTTACACATACACGATTTCTCAGTAAATCTCTACAATTTCTGTTAGATATTCCCATATTACAGACAAGGTCATGGAAATTAACATAGAATAACTTGCCCAAGGAAGGTGCTAACAGAGGAAACCAAATCTAAGTTTATCTCATTCTAGAATCTGTGCTCCTTCCTGTAATACCACACCACTTATTATAGTGAGTTTCTAATATTCATTTTAGGGAAAAATATTGTTCAATTTTTCTTTGTATACATCTCGATGTTACTCACTTTCTGACTCGTAACTTTGCAGTGTATTTATATAGTGATAGCCAACATTTTAAAAACTAAATTTAGAAGTGTCAGTATTATTCTCTTAAGCTTGCATCCCAACTATTTTTTGCCTTTTTGTTTGAGAAACCACATGAAACCTATCAGGAAATATTCATATGGCAGCAGCCCAATTATACGCAGTTGAAACATCCAGTACCACAGCAGACTACTAGGCCTCAGGCAAAAAAGCCAGTGAAAGCCAAGAGGGTTGAAGACATTGAATTCTTTGAGACACCAGACCACTCACACTGCTACCCAGACCTTGAGACTAAGAAAGTGACTGGTTAAAAAGCCAATGGCATAAAAACTCGATCTACTAGATAGAGTACAGAAAAGTGAGCAGAAAGGTGGAGAGAGGAGAGTGAGGAGGGAGGGGAAGGAGAAAGCATAGCACTGGCAAGAGGAAGAAAGCAGCATAGGGGTAAAACCAAGGCAAACAATATGCAATAACTAGAAAATCCAAGACACCCCAAGACCATGCTGATTAACAAGGGTATGATCACGGCTCCTGAGCTTCTCACTTACATACTGAAAATGCAGTAAAGAACGTATAAGCATATAGATGAACTGTTATGAGTGTTCACTTTAGAATTAGAATTAAAAACGTTTTTTCTTAAAGGTATGTAGCTAATGCATTATAATTTAGGGGTCCAAAATTTGATCTCTGCTTTACCGAAGTCATCTGAAGATAAAGTCATGTGTTTAACAAGTTTTGGCCACCAACTTTTAATAATACATATTTAATTTTCAGAAACATATGCTAACCATCAACAACATTATCAGGGTTCCATCACCCCAGATGTTATTTCATTGGTACATTATATCAATACTTACAAAGGCTTTCATATTTAACAACACAAAACAAAACAGCTTGATTTTTAAAACTACAATGCTTTAAAAAAATGTAAACAGTTCATTTTTACATTATTGTAAAAAAGAAGACTCACTCCTTAATGCGGCTTAATTTTTTTTAAGTGAGCAAAGCCTGGTGCTCATGGATAAAGAATGAAAAGAATTCTTTACATAGAAACATTGTGCTCCAGTGTGGCGAAAAAAAAAATTATATATACACATACAAAGAAAAGAATCCTAAGTCCACAATTTAGACCACACAAAAAAAATCGTCCCCAAATTGAGAAATTTATAAAAACCATTTACACATGGTTGTTGACCCACTAAAAACCTATATAACATTTTTAAAACAATAACTCAGTCAAAAGATACCACTTCTCTTAAAAATGAAATTTTGTGCAAAAGAAATTACTTAAGCTAGAAACAAGACACTCCCCATCAGTAAGAGGCCAAAAGAGCCACTGAAATAATTTAACTCTGTTAGATTTAGTGCATGTAACCAAAAGGCACACACATGTGATTAATATATTAATATATTTTCATGCAGAAACCTGTGCATGTTCACAATTTATATAACAAAAACACAAACATAACAAAACATAAAGCCTAATGTCTGGCAATGTTATTCTAGCTACATTCCTTTCTAGTCTATCAGTCCAGGGTTTACTAGATCATTAACACTGCCTTTCAAAAAATATATTATATTTGAACAACTTCCAATAAAAATTAAAAAAAGAATGTTAGCTTGAAACACTATAGTTTTTTTCAGTTCTGATACATATAGAAACCTACTGATATGTTTATTTTAAATGTCATTTCAAATTAAGATACATTTTTCCTTTTGTTAATAAACACTTTGATTGCTCCAGTGAAGTCAGCAGAGAGAAGAACTTCTGTGTTATCTGTCTTCATAATACCTTAAAAGCATAAAAAAAAGTTTTTAGTTGATCTTAAAGGAATATGAAGCCTGCTGCCACAATTGTCACATGCCTGTGACCTTCCACCTCTGGGATAGA
This sequence comes from Hippopotamus amphibius kiboko, assembly GCF_030028045.1. NCBI lineage: Eukaryota > Metazoa > Chordata > Mammalia > Artiodactyla > Hippopotamidae > Hippopotamus > Hippopotamus amphibius. The sequence continues at coordinate 32,866,270 of NC_080203.1, forward strand.
AGAACCTCTCCCTGCCTTTTCAGTCTCTTTTCTGGCTTGCTCCTGTGATCTTTTCATCCTCCTGTACCTCGCCTATCTAAGGCTCACTTCCACTTACCTTGTCTAAGCTGCTCTTTTCTTGGCATAGGGAGATTATGGTCCCTTAAGGCTTAGATGCCTGGATTTACTCCCAGGCAGCCAAGGCCTCTAAGTTGTTTACTTCTTCATTTCATGGCAAGAGGCTAGTGTTATTCAGCCCCAGAACTGGAGTGCTGGAAGGATGGCATCAGCTGGGCAAGTCTTTTGCTAACAGGATTCACTAATGAGGTTGACAGTACTGTACAGCAGACATACTGGAACTGCCATGAAATGAAGTACATACGACTGCTCTGTGAATGCTGACAGCACCTTCTGCCTTTCCAGTCCATACTGGAGAACCATGTAGCTATGCTGAATGGCAAAAACACTCACCTTTTACATTTGCCGGTAAAAACATTTGACAAAATTCAGTGTTAACTATTACGCTTAGGCAAAAATTGTAGATTTAAGGACTGATTAACAAAGAAGAAAATAATCCAAACTTTAACTGGAAAACTGTTTAACTGTTGCGTACAGGATGAGTCAGACAAAATGGTTTCACTTAGATTTGCTAAAAACATATCCTAATCCTTTGAACATTCCTAACTACCCTTTGGTATATCTCAAAGTGGTGCTATGCAGCAGAAGCAGCAGCAAACAACTGAGGGATATCAGAAAGGCTAGAGAAGAAAATAATTCACCATATATAAAAAATGCTTTATAAGATACAATAGAATGAAGATGATAATACCTATTACATGCCAGGCATTTTGCTAGACACCTTACATGTGTTACCTTTATTTCTTACCGCAACCTTGTCTTGGGTTTTTTTTTTTGCGTTTTCAGCTGTATCTTTTTTTTTTTAATTGAAGTATAGTTGATTTACAATATTGTGTTAGTTTCAGGTGTACAGCAAAGTGATTTGGAGATATACACATATTTGGAGGTGTGTATATATATAAATATATATATAAACATATATATACACACACATATAAATACATATATCTTTTCCATTCTAGGTTATTACAAGATATTGACTGTAGTTGCCTGTGCTCTACGGTAAATCCTCGTTGTTTATGTATGTTATATATGGTATGTGCATCTGTTAATCCCATGCTCCCAACTGATCCCTCCCCCCTTCCCCTTTGGTAACCGTAAGTTTATTTCCTATGTCTGTGAGTTTGTTGCTGTTTTGTAAATAAATTCATCTGTACTATTTTTCAGATTCCACATCTAAGTGATATCATATTTGTCTTTCTCTGTTGGACTCACTTCATTTCACTTAGTAAGATAATTGCTAGGTCCATCCATGTTGCTGCAAATGACATTATTTCATTCTTTTTTATGGCTGAGTGATATTCTGTTGTGTGTGCACGTGTGTATGTGTGTGTGTGTGTGTGTACTGTAGTTATGATTTGCATTTCTCTAGTAAGTAGCAATGTGGAGTATCTTTTCAAGTGCCTGTTGGCCATCTGTATGTCTTCTCTGGAGAAATGCCTATTTAGGTCTTATGCCCATATCACAACCTTGTAAACAAGGTATTACCACCTTTTTAAACATGAGGAAAATTGAAGCTTAAGTTGCCAAATATGTTAGGAATAAAGAGGAGGGCAATCAGATATATTTTATGATCTCACACCCTGAGTTTAAGAGTTCATTCTTAGAGTAGACCTACACAGGTACAAAACAGCAAACACAAATCTGAGTATGATCCAAAACTGTGCCTCTCTAAAAATGACCCACTGAAGTAATAACTGCACCATGTTAATTTAATATGGTGCAGTTTTGAGAAATTTTTTAAAAAGTACTTTTCATTTTTCCTCAAATGGTTTAAAAAGCTAGAATTTTCTGTGCAATGTGTAAGGGAAATGTATCATTGGGGAAAAAGAAAAGAAAAAAGTGAAAAAAGGCATCATTGGGGAAAAAGAAAAGAAAAAAAACCCCCAAACAACCAAATGACTTAATTTAGAAGAGAAAAGCAGGATTTCGCTGTGAGCAAAAAAAGAAAATGAAAAGAAAAATTTCCAAACAGGCATTTAGTAAAGGTGTAATAATTCTGAGTTGGTTTATTTTTACATCTTTTAATTGAAAGAAGTGCTAGACTGAAGTTCATCTTTGCTATCAAAACTTTTCTTCACAGACAGAAGAAATAGTGTATTTAGTGTACTGTAAAGTGCAAAGAATACTGCAAGGGAAATTACTTGAGATAAAATGAGATAAAAATGCTTGAGAACTTTTAAGTATTCAAACACTTTTAGAAGCACCCTTAGTACACTGTATCTATGGTTGTGTCTTTATAACTCTCTACAAGGCCTGGGTGTAGTTTCCAAAGTGAGAAAACACATTTAATAAAATATTCTGCAATACATTATAACAATACAAACTTGTTTTCATTAACAACTGGCCCAAATTTACATGGTTTTACCTTACTCTTAAGAATTAACAGGGACCGTTTTTATATAATTGCTACTCAATAGTACTTGATGGTTTCTTTTCACTTCCTAATCTGAGCATTTTATATAAGTGAAAGTATTATTCATTCTCAAAGCATTTGCTGCAAAGGGCAAGATATTACAGGCTTGTAAATAGCTGTCCAGTAAATTTGTGGCAAGTAGAAAAGAACATTCACTTATTCAGTAAGTGTTCATTAAGCACCTACCATATGCAGGCAAGCACTGTGCTAGGCAATGGCACAACAATAAATAAAACACATAAAATTTGTGTCCTCACAGAGATTATGGTGTAGTAGAAGAGACAGATAATATATTTTGTATATATTTATGTCTTGTTTGCGTTTCTCTAAAGAGAATGGTTGTCTGTAAGAAAAAATTATGAACTTTCAAAATTTTCATTTTTAACTCCCAGGTGAATTTAAAAGAAGTAAAACTTGTTACCGAAATGTTCAGAAATGAACATGTGACAATCATTATGTTGTATACAAGAAATATTCTTTATACTCATGAAGACCTCATAATACCCACAGGTCGATGAGGCTACTAAAGGCTGACTAGAGAAAATGAAGGGCAAATAAAATACGAGTACCCACCGGAGGGCATGGTATCCAAAACTTCAGCATCTTCACCTTTATCGTTCCCTTCTGATTTTTCAGATTGCACATCCAAAGACAACATCAAACTTGGGTTTGGAGCAAAGATAGCTGATGTAACAACTGCATTATGTGCTGGGGAAAAAAATATAGTGCAGGATAACTAATAAACTTGATTCTAAACATCAAGACTAAATGTACACTATGCAAAAATTATAATAGTGCGTCATATGTAAATATCTTTAAAAATTAACATATAAGTAACTAAGAACTATTTAAAACCCAAAAATATTTTCTTAAAAAAAACCAAAACCACATACAAGTTCTGAGATTCAATGACTTCTCAAATTTTAGACAAGTGTAAGTTCTTCCTTGGTATAGAAAAATCAAAGTGAATACGAAACGAAAGCAGTCAAAACTCCCGAACAGTCTCTTAGAAATAATGCCTATAGAAATTTACTTATGATACATCTCCATTTTAACTTTATTCACTTATAAGACACAAAAGTAAGCATTTACTTACCTTTAATACCTTCCCAAAAGTCATTACGATCTCTCCTGACTGAAGTAAACTTGCTTAAGTCATGGTAAGTACTCCAGATATAAACATACTTATCTTCTGAGCCACTAACGAGGTAACTAAAATCATGGCTAAATTTAGGGAAGAGAGAAACAAAAAATCAAAGTTGTGGGGTTTTTTTTAGGTTTCCCTCTATCAGAGCTTCCTACTTTGAAACACCTAAGAAAACATCCAAGAGAACCTGCTGAATTATAGACTCCTAGTCTCACTCCAGAGGTCCTGAACATGTGGGTTTGACGTGGGTGGCCAGTGGCATTAGTATTTTCATCAAAGCTCTAGGTAACAGCTGCTCACACTGGGAGGAATGCCTACTTAAGAAATGAAAGAGAAAAGCAGAATACTTTACACATTAAGTTACTGGGTAATTACTGGGTAATTCAAGAAGAAAGGAGAATTGGTAAGAAAAGAGCTGAAATAAAGAGGGATATAAAGGAAGAGGAGGTAGGTATTTCAGGAGAGCCTACAGATCCCAAATTAAGAGTTCAAATAATAATGATATGTAAAGGTATAAATACAGGACACTGTACTTTAGGGTCTCAAAATGCTTTATTAGCTTCTATTACCTAAAAGGATCAAGACCATGGGTGGGATGGGTGGTGGTGGGGTAAATCTCCTCTTAGGAAGCATACAGAAAGTGCAAAAGCATAAATTCTGGAGCTGGGAGTCTTCTAATCCTGGCTCTGCAACTACCAGTGTGACTTCAGGCAAATTACTTATTCTCTGGGCGTTGGTTTCTTCATCTGCAGAGTAGGGGCAATGCGGAACTCTACCAAACAGGTGGATACAGTTAAGTACTGTATGACTGATAATATGAGATACCAGCTGTAAAAGTGCACAATGACTAACACCACCATATAAACATAAGCCACAGATCAATGGAAAAACGGGAGTAGGGGAGAAATGTTCTGATTTCTTTTGGGAATTCCTCATTGCCAATTTACCTGAAACTTGCTTTGATCTGGCTGCTGCTGTTGACATAACCCTTATACTTCATGGACAGTGACAAATCTCTAAGATCATATAGTCTGATTCTGGAGTCATTTGAGGTTACCAGTATCTAAAAACAAATCAAAGGAAAAGTTAAAAATACCATCTTTTAATCTGTGTTAAGGTACAACCGAAAAAGGGTGTTACACACATATAGAATATATCTCCTCAAAACTAGAAAAAGCAACATTCCATAGGAAAGGAAATATATTCTTAGTCAAGATATGAAGAACTTACTTTCAGAAGTCTACATATAGAGTGGAGAGAGATGGTTTTGAATAGTTAGTACCTTATTTTCTCCAGGTAAAGGCTCAATGCCAGTAATTTTTCTTCCAACCTTGTTGCGCCCTCTGGTAGATCGGACATGTATCTGTGTGTGGTATTTCAAATGCTAAAAAGAAATCACAATTTAAAAAGATCAGAATTAGAAAGAACCTCAAATATCATCTGAGTCAACTCACAGACAAACGTGGTATTATTTTCTCAATTTACAGATAAGGCAGTTAAAGTCCAGAGACGATACACCAGCTTATTCCAAATCACAAAACTGTCTTACTAAGCATTCAAGTATGTCACTTATACAAGACAGGCATTTACCTCTGTATCATAGAAAATACACCTGCCATCATATGTCCCAATCACTGCATATTTGCCATTCTGACAGAAATTTGCAGCTGTGATCAATTTTGTTTGACCATCTACTTCATTCCACAAAGCCACTTTTTTGTCAGGTATGTTCCAAAGGCGGAGTTTTCCATCCAATGACCCACTAAGAAAATACCTGTCATCCTAAAAATGTGGCAAAAGAAGAAGCTTTCATTTTATCACATGAAGAAAAACCCATTAGCAAATCAATACATTAAGTCTATTAAAAATGTTAAAATATGCAGATTTCATCTCGAAAGCATTAAAGTAAGCATGATTTCATTCACTAAAAATAACAATTAGAAGCCTCAGTATTCATTTTGGAGAAATGATGTTCTAATCACTTTATCATATCCTTAAATTGCTTTTCCCAAGGTACAGATGTTAATAGATACTGTGTTGGAGTGTATATTGTGTAGGAGAAGGGTTTTGTATCAAATAAGTTTGAGAAATTCTGGGTTACAGAAAGTTAAACAGGATTTTCAGTTAACACGCATTCTGAATCTTTAACCACCAGCTTTTTGTGGGGGGTTGGTGGGGGGTCAGGTAGGGACATCTAGTAGGGCTAGCACATTCAAGGAACGTGCTTTGGGAAACACTATCCTGTAATGGTACATTTGCCCATACCCTCCTTGGAATACATGTAACGGATGGATAAAAGAGTAACTAATGCCAGTTAGCCTACTCAGTCAATTTTTGGAACTCTGACACCCTGTCAGCAGAGAATTGCTTCACTATTTAAATTCTCAACCAAATTTTCAATCTCAAACTAGGGGTTCTCATCTGGGGGCAATTTGGCCCCACAGGGGACACCTAGCAATGTCTGGAGGCATTTTTGATTGTCATGATTTAGGGGGTGGGACGCTACTGACATCTAGTGGGTAGAGGCCAGGAATGCTGCTAAATATCCTATAATGCACAGGACAGGCTTCCCTCCCACTATGAAAAAGAATTATCCAGCCCCAAATGCATTAGTGTCAAGGTTTAGAAACCCTGTTCTAAACTAAACCAGGCCTACCACAAAGCTGCTCTAATTTTTGGTAACATAAAAATTAAAGATAAAATAAAATAATTGGGATGCCAAAACGAGAAACAGATTTTCTTCTCCACTCAAAGATTATTCTTCTTACCCACTTCTGAAGCCTCTCAAGTATAACCTTCATAGAATAAGCATTTTTATGGCTATGATATAGCAGGCTCAACTCAATGTCTACCAGTAGAAGTGCTGAACAAGTAAAAATACTTCATCCTGGTCTTAGAATTGTATTTATGTACATATATACATGTGTGCATACGTATATCTCCATTTTGCTATTTCTTTCAAAACTCTGCTTCCTTCCTTCCTTCCAGGTAACAGTATTTGATACAGTCATATTTCCTAGAAAAATGTCAACACCACCCCATTCTTCCCTAGCCCCTCTCATAAACTCTCTAGGTCAGCAGAATTTTTAGAAATAAGGCTTTTCAGTTTCCAAAATAAAACCAAATAAAAGTATAGGAAAATTACTGACTAAACAGAAACCTTAATAATAAGTACTACATAAATAACTATCACCACCTAATACCCCTCTCTTTCCACCCTGATACATTATAGTTAAAATAGAGGTGGGGGGATTTTGCTCACAGTTGCTGACAGGGGTAAATCCATCCTCTTGTTGCATCCTTAGGTGACAGGATGGGGATATTAATCAGAAAGAAGCCTCGAAAGCTTGGTGGTCAAAACTGATACAGTATTAACATAGATTAAGCATTTTTAATTTTCAAAAGTTCTTAATAAAGTCTTCTCTAAGGGTTCAGAATTATTACTGCCTATGTATAAGCCTGCCCAGGGAGGGAAATTATATTGAGAGAAAAAATTCATTCTTCTCTCTTAATCTGGGGAAAGAGAGAAATAAACGTGAATATAATTGAAAGGTGGTATTAAAAAGACAATGGGTGTTAAACATATAGAGAGGAGGACATGATTGGAAATGTAACCATATACCAACGTAGGGAAGGGAAAGTCACTGAGGGTCAGCTCAAGCCCTCCACTTATTTCAACCTAGCTAGTGAAGCAGCGCCAACATGTGACATCCCTTGTGCTTACTGCTGTAAAGAACTGAAACTACTCGAGCTCCACACATTTGGTGGCTCTATCCTATAAGTGCATAAGATAGGTCTGGAGTCCATCATAGTAGATTTTTCTCCTTTAGTTGAAATCATGTTAAATTCTTTCTAGAGGAAAGATATTAAAGGATTTTCTACATTGAAAATGAGTAGGAAGGGATCTCAAGATTAACAATGTTCCCAAACATGAAATAGGAATTGTCTATCTTGTAATGAATTTTGGTCTTTGCCTCTTTCAACCTTTTCCTCTTTGTCTCCTTCCTTCCTGACCCTCCTACAACTATCCTGGCCTATATGCTTCCCTCTGTCATTTATTTACCTGCTATCTTTTCTTCGTCTACTGTCTCCAACCTCTCTCCTCTTTAACAGGATATCTTATTTCTTTATTTATACCCTGCAGGTCTTATTAAAGATTTGGGGTGACTTTTCACTGCTATATTTAGACTATAATATTTCCAGCTCCTCTAATGCAGATTAGCACAATATTTATTTCCTTTCTTATTTTTAAAGCAGAATGAAACACTAAATTAAGTTGCTCTTAACTACGTGGCTATTAATAATTTTTTTCCTGTAGTCCAATTACTTTCCAGAGGAACCTGGTTCCCTCACCTTCCTCATAGTATAGCAACAACAACAACAAAACGTGTAAACACTTACTCTTGGATGGAAAGCTATGGCAGTGACAAAATCTATATGCTGAAAACAGCAAAGGCATTCTCTTCTGGAAATGTGCCATAACCTGACTGTTTTATCCATCGAAGAAGAAAGCAGAAAGTAGTTCTATGGAGAAATTGACATTATTTTATCACCATATGAAAAAAAAATACTTACACCATAAAAGTGAACTTTTAGTTTTATGTACCTCAACAGTTGTGTCATTATTATTGTTATATGCAGCATCAGAAAGCACAAAAGAGATTCAATTCACTTGACAATCCCATTTTTTCCCAAATAAATACAATATTTCTTTGATTCTAAGACTTTTTCACCTTACCTATTCTGAAATGATGATGAATCTTATGATTTTTGTTGAAAGAAATTTGCCAGACGCCAAGAGAGGGACTAAGCAAGGTGTGCCTTAGTTTTTGGAGCCTGCATATACTGGCAGTTAGCTATGAATATAAGGCATCTATTCATTTGATTGTCACTTCAGTTATTTTCGCATTGATAACACTGGTGAATTTTTAACTCATGTGTATTCCCTGTCACTTAAAATACCTTCAAAAAATGGCATTTTTCACAGAACTAGAACAAGAAATTTTACGATTTGTATGGAAACGCAAAAGACCCCGAATCGCCAAAGCAATCTTGAGAAGGAAAGACGGAGTTGGGGGAATCAGGCTTCCTGACTTCAGGCTATACTATAAGGCTACAGTGATCAAGACAGTATGGTACTGGCACAAAAACAGAAATACAGATCAATGGAACAGGATAGAAAGCCCAGAGATAAACTACGGTCAACTAATCTATGACAAAGGAGGCAAGGATATACAATGGAGAAAAGGCAGCCTCTTCCATAAGTGGTGCTGGGAAAACTGGACAGCTACATGGAAAAGAATGAAATTAGAACACTTCCTAACACCATACACAAAAATAAACTCAAAATGGATAAAAGACCTAAATGTAAGGCCAGACGCTATAAAACGCCTGGAGGAAAACATAGGAAGAACACTCTTCGATGTAAATAACAGCAAGATCTTTTTTAATCCACCCCCTAGACTGATGGAAATAAAAACAAAAATAAAGAAGTGGGACCTAATGAAACTTCAAAGCTTCTGCACAGCAAAGGAAACTATAAGCAAGACGAAAAGACAACCCTCAGAATGGGAAAAAATGTTTGCAAATGAATCAACAGACAAAGGATTAATCTCCAAAATATATAAACAGTTCACCCAGCTCAATATCAAAAAAATAAACAACCCAATAAAAAACTGGGCAGAAGACCTAAATAGGCATTTCTCCAAAGAAGACATACGGATGGCCAAGAAGCATATGAAAAGCTGCTCAACATCACTAATTATTAGAGAAATGCAAATCAAAACCACAATGAGGTATCACCTCACACCGGTTAGAATGGGCATCATCAGAAAATCGACAAACAGTAAATGCTGGAGAGGGTGTGGAGAAAAAGGAACGCTCTTGCATTGCTGGTGGGAATGTAAATTGAGACAGCCACTATGGAGAACAGGATGGAGGTTTCTTGCAAAACTAAAAATAGAACTACCATATGACCCAGCAATCCCACTACTGGGCATATACCCAGAGAACACCATAATTCAAAAAGACACATGCACTCCAATGTTCATTGCAGCACTATTTATTTATTTATTTATTTAATTTATTTGGTTGCACTGAGTCTTAGTTGCGGCATGTGGGCTCCTTAGTTGGAGCATGTGGGATCTAGTTCCCTGACCAGGGATCAAACCCGGGCCCCCTGCATCAGGAGCACAGAGTCTTAACCACTGCGCCACCAGGGAAGTCCCAGCACTATTTACAATAGCCAGGACATGGAAGCAACCTAAATGTCCATCAACAGATGAATGGATAAAGAAGATGTGGTACATACATACAATGGAATATTACTCAACTGTAAAAAGCAATGAAACTGGGACATTTGTAGAGACATGGATGGACCTAGAGACTGTCATACAGAGTGAAGTGAGTCAGAAAGAGAAAAACAAATATTGTATATTAACACATATATGTGGACTATAGAAAAACGGTACAAATCAACTGGTTTGCAAGGCAGAAATACAGACACAGAGGTAGAGAACAAACATATGGACACCAAAGGGGAAAGTGGGGAGGGTTCGGGGGGGGGGGGGAACGAATTGGGAGACTGGGATACCAAATTGTACACTCTAAATATATGCAGTTTATTGTAAAAAATAAACAAATAAAAAGTTAAAAAAATACCTTCAAAAAGATTACCCTATAATGCAGCATGGAAATGAAAAGTTATTATGTACCTATCACACCTTAGGCAAGAAAACTAGAGAATAAAAATTGTCAAATGTCTCAGAATAGATCACAGAATTTTCAAAGCTAGAAGAGGGTAGTGTAACTGATTTAGGCATTATCATGGCCAGTCACCCAGAAACCAAACATCTATCTGTCAAAAGCTTCCAGCTGGCAGAAGCTCTTTAATTTCTAAACACAATCTATTTAAGGGAAGAAGTATGAGTTATACTGAACGAGGAAATCCAAATGAGATCCTAGTATTCTTTAGTATGCGTAAAGGTGCTGAACTGAACCAATTGAAAAAATGATGGCATTTATTGAGTACTTACAATGTGCTGAACATTGTTCTCAGCACTATACAGCAACCCTATGAGGTAGGTACATTATTATTCCCTTTTGCAAATGAGAACACTGAGGTAGAGAGGTTAAATAATTTGTCTAAGACTACACAGCTTGTCAGTGGCAGAGCTGTGATTTGAACCAGCATAGTCTGGCTCTAGCTCCAGGCTCTAACCACTACTCTATTCTGCAGAGTGCTTAAGTAGAACACATGTTATGAAAAACAAGATGCTTTGTCGTTTGCTTAAAGTAATAAAGACTCTTCAATCTCTGAATGTAAAAAGACTAAGCACAAACATGGATTCAGACACGTTACTGGACTGATACATACATGCTATTTGGGCCAGTTTAAAAAATGCACATTTTATGTGGTATACCTGTTAAATAGACAGTGTATCTTACAATTAAAAATAAAAATTTGGGGACTTCCCTGGTGGTGCAGTGGCTAAGAATCTGCCTGCCAATGCAGGGGACACAGGTTTGAGTGAGAAACTAAGCCCCTGCACCACAACTACTGAGCCTGCGCTCTAGAGCCCGTGAGCCACAACTACTGAGCCCATGAGCCACAACTACTGAGCCCACATGCCACAACTACTGAAGCCCATGAGCCTAGAGCCCATGCTCCACAACCAAAAAAAACACTAAAAAGCCCACATACCACAACGAAGAGTAGCCCCCGTTCTCCACAACTAGAAAAAGCCCACATGCAGCAACAAAGACCCAACACAGCCAAAAATCTAAAAATAAAATAATAAAATAAAATATTGAAAAGTTTTAAAAGAGAAAAAAATCTAAAAAACTGAAACTAAAAGTAAAAGTAAAAAAATAAAACCAAAACGACAGAAAAAAACAGAATTTTGCAAGATTTACAACAACTTTTGAAACATCTAGTAACAATTTATTTTCAAGGTCTGGTCAGTTCCAGAAGTTTTAAAGAGTATGCACAGTTTGCTTTATATGTCTCGCTGATTAGTAACAAGTATATAAAAACTAAATCTATGGTCTGCTGTTCATTAAAACTGACTTTATTCAATTATTGCAAGAGTCCATTGATTTAAGCATATGAAAGAAATATGAAGACATCCCTAAAAGTGAAGATGCTGAAGACATTTAAGACTGGTTCTATTATGCCAAGAGATTTCTGTTCAATAAAAACTTATTAAAAAAATGAAATTAAATAGTTTTCTTGAACTAAGCATGATCTTAGGAGTCAAAAAAATTAGATTCAGATATAAGTTCTACCCATAACTAGTTTTGTGATCTTGGATGGGTCGGAGGCCCAGTCTTCTAATCCACAATATGAAATATCATCTACTTCACAGCGTTGTTATTTTAACAAGGTAATTCTTGTTACCTGGCACAAAATAAGTCTTCAACAAACAGAAAACCTACTATAAACATCAACTGTGCTAGATATTGAAGAGAAACAACAGTAAAGTAAGATCTGATCCCTATTCTTAAGAAGCTTAGAATCTTATTGCCAATAGGACCTGGAAATGTACATAGATAAACAGTTAGGTGAAAAAGAAAGTTTAAGAAAAGCGCACACAGACAGATGAAGGCCTTAAGAACAAAAACTGAGGTTTCCTGGAGAAGAAATTCTGCCTTAGGACTCCAGTGTGACTCCTGCTGAGTTTTCAAAGCCTGCCCTACAGATTTCAAACTTGCCTGCCCCCGCAACTGTGTGAGCTAATAATTCCTTAAAATAAACCTCCTTATGTATGTATTTCCTCTTGTTGGTTCTATTACTCTGGAGAACCCTGACTGACACAGTGGTCAATGGAGAATTAATTTCTTCAGTTAACGTTACATTTCACAAAACACAGTGGTTTGCTTTAAGAAAGTAAAATGAGTGCAGGGTTCCCAGGGTTACCAATTAGGTGCTTTGTACTTCTTATTTTAGATGAATACGATTATCAGATTAAGGACACTTTAAATTTCCATCTTCTGACAACTCAGATTTCACACAGGGTGGGGAGGGAGTACAAAGACACAACTGGGGCTCAATTTAAAACCAGACTACCAGGTGAAGCCAAAGCTTGTTCCAGGAGGTTAGAGAAAAATGTTATGAAATGCACCCATAACATCTAAACAAGTATGATACAAGCAGCAATTCATAAATGGAGTGATTCAAAGCTGGAGCTCAGGGAAAGCCTGACTTGCCAATATATACCAGTGATATCTTTGTGATACATGAGGTTCTCCTAACATAGTTAAAATATATGGGCATCACCGGTATCCTTGCTAGTATTTTGTTAACTCAGATGACTTTTCTCAATTTAGGGCTTTGAAATATTACTTTCCCCTAGAAATTCTTAATATATTTTAGATACAATTACTGACAAATCTTCATACAAAGAAAGTGTAAGGAATCATGCAAAAATTCTGAAAACTGCTTCATGCTTCAAACACCTTAAATAAAATTTAAAATATTTTTGCAAACTTCTAAGATATTTGATTGGTTGCAAAATAGCCCCTCTACTTCTAAAATAATTTTGCTTTAAGGAAAAAAAATCACAAAATGAAGACTTACCATTGATTTGTAGAATATAATTATTAAACCTAAATTAATAATTTCATAAATGCAGCAGATTAGCCCCAAAACAGTCTTGATTAGATAGATCAGACTTCACCTGTGTAGTTGAAGTCATATCCATTTTGCTAAGGATAGTTGCCTTGCAAAACTACTTTATAAAAGAAGCAAAAAGTACAAGTTTATAGACAGATGCAAATAGAAGCTGTTAAGTAATATAAACATTTTCTTATTAGCCGAATCTGACATTTCTCTTTTTTAACTTTCATTAATTTGTAACTCCCACAAAATATATACAAACATTCAAACACTTGACTGTGACAATCATACAAGTAAAACATTTGTTTTTATCCTAAAATAGTTATATAGAATACAAAATTCAAATAAGAATTTCTTACTTTAGACCATGAAAGATCAAGGAGATCAGCAGTATGTCCTTTATATTTGCAAAATGGCCGTTGTCGAAATGGTGCGTTTTTATCATCAGGGTCTTCGTCAGCTCCACTGCATACCTATTTAGACGTGAAAACAAATGTTAAAACTAGAAAAACAAAAGCTTCATACTCTTCTCACCCCATTTGTTCTCTCATCATTTTGTATGATGCCTGATTGACATCTTGATCCACTAAAAGCTGACTCCCCTTTATGTTGAATCTGTTACTTATTACTTCCTCACCTCCTTGTCCTAATAAACTAGGATCATCTCTGAAGACATCCTGCTATCACAATCTTCCCCCTCCAACAGAGACCCCACTTTGTCCTTTTTTGAGCATCTGTTCCTTTAGGAGAGGTGGGAGCCGGCACCAGGAGGTGATCACGATTGGTCTAAGCTAATTAAGATGAGCTCACTCCCATTTCTAGTGATGATTGGTTTGGGCATGGGCATATGCTACAGTTTTCATCAATTAGACATGAGTGCAAGTCCATTTGGGGGATGAGGTGACAGGGGAGGCTTCTAGAAAGACTTCCTCACTCTTAAAAAGGGATATACTAAACGGACCTTCCTCTTTCCTGCCTCTGAACATTGTTGTCTGCATGTGACACCTAAGACAGTAGTTATCTTACTATCATGAGGGGACTAAGCCCAAGAGAACAACAGATAAAGAACTGCAAAGCATGAGGATGGAAGGACCTTGCATCCCTGATGACACTACTGAGCTGCTGAATCAACCATCCCTGGAGCCGCCTTACCTGCAGACTGGCTTCCTCATTGTTTAAGTCATTTTCAGTTGGATTTCTGTTATTTGAAGTCAAAAGCATCCTGACAGGTAGAGGTAGGTAGAAAATAATGCCATACATATGTGCTGTGCATTTAGCTTACAATATACTTTTGTATTCATTATCTGAATGAATCCTAACGACTCTGTGAGGTAGGTATTACCATTATGAGGGTGAAGAAATTAAGAAAAAAAATTGAGGCTCAAAGAGATCAAAATAACATATTAAAGGTCACAGAGCCACCTGTAAACAGCAGAACCAAAGCAAAAGTACAAATCATCTAACTGTAAGTCCAGAGGTTGTTCCTGAAATGTTTTAGAGGATGTTTCATGAGCAAAAATACAGAATGTTAGCTAAGCCTTGCGTATTTAGGGAAGGGTGGGTATGATGATGAGGATGGAGAAAAACATATATGGAGATAAAGTAGGGGATTAGAGTAGAAAGGTACTCTGAGACCAGATCATAAAGAGCCTTGGATCTGCAGCGTAAGCATTCAGACATTCTAACGTGATAGAGAGTCAACACAGGTTTCTGAAAAGGAACAACAACACGATCCAACTGGGGCTTTAGAAAGAGAATGCTGGGCAATAATGTAAAAGATGGTTTGGAAAGAGAGGGCAGGAAAAACGGTCAGTAAAGTTTAAGTAAGAATAACGAGGGCTTAAATAGGACTGTGGCCATGGGGATAGATTAAAAACTACCACTGATATCTGTTAACAACTTTACAGTTTATAAAAACATCTCCACATCCACTGTGGAGGTAGACCAGCAACACAGATGCCCTGACCCTTTGCCAAACACTCCTAATCCTAGATGACCACAGCTACTTCCCCTAATTTTACTGCCAGATTAGTGAGTGCTGCTGGAAGACATAAGACTAAACAGGCTTCTTGCCCCGTTACATAAAATGCAACTTTTTGTTTAATAATCATTTTCACTTCATTAACTCCTTAGCATATTTCCCCTAGCCGTGACTCCACATCTCTTTTTTTCCCTCCTTAAACATCCATTTTCTTTTCCTCGTACTCTACATATTTTCAAAATACTTAAATAATGTATTTTTGATTATAATGTAATACATGTTCAGTATAGGCAATTCAGAAAACACAGAAAGTAGAAAAACTAAAATTAAAACCATCTATAATCTGCTAAAATTTTGGCCATCTTCAGTCTTTCATTTTCTACAAACATAACTGAAATCATACAGTACACGTGATTTAGTACCTTCCTTTTTATTTTACATGAGCGCTTTCTGTACTTCACTCTTTGGAAACATTTACTAGCTGCATATGGATGCATCATAATTTAATCACTTCCAATTTGTTGGTAATTTAGACATTTCCAATTTTTTGCTAAATAAACAGCAATTCAACAAATCCTGGAACATGAATCTTTACCCCTATTTTATTATTTGTTTATCCTAATAGAGGGTCAAAGGCTTAAACCAGAGACTTTTATAGTATCTTCTTTTGTTTGTCTTAATAAAATCAGGGAAGTTTACTAAAGAAAATTTTAGAAATACAGAGAAATACAAAAAAAAAATCAAATAAAAATGACCCAAACCCCTACCACCTAGAGATAACTACTAGTTATAATTTAGTGTATTTTCTTTAAATTTTAAAATCTATAAATATTTGTAGATATTTTTAGTCAAGATTGGGATAATGTTATATCTAATTTTTCATTCTGCTTTTTCCACTTTACATTTTATTTAGAATATTTTAAATGTCATTAAATAGTCTTTGAAAAGAATTTAAGGACTGCATAGTATTATGCTTTATGGATTACACCATAGTTTTTATTTTACAACTATTAAAATTTTAGTTTATTCAAATGTTAGCTATTGTGAAAACACTAATATGAAAATCCTTTTACTTACATTTTTGGGCATATATGATTATTTCTTTATGATAGATTTTAAAGGAAGAATTACTAAGTGAAGTGTCATATATTTTATCTATATCTGCGAGGGTGAATTAAAAATTATCTGCACTCTGGTTATAATAAAACTTCTGTTGGGATGGGAAAAAAGATGGCGGCGAAGTAGAGGGACGTGGAATGCATCCCTCTCCACAGATGCATTGGGAATGCACCAAAAGACGCAATAATTCCCACAGAGAACCAAATGAACACCAGCAGACGACCTTGGACACCAGAAAGGACCGCAAGGATCCCGACATAACCGGGAAAAACAAAAACAAAAACAAAAAACTTCTGTTGGCCGCACTGTCATATCAGTGCTTTCAGTTCAAGGGTACTGTCTCCCCAGTCACTGCTGTGCAGGTGTGAACGTGTTACATCAGTTCATTTGCAACTGTGGCGTGAGCAAAAATGGATGCTGCACTTGCGATTTGCACAAAAGAAGAGCAGCGTGCAGTGATTCATTTTTTGTGGTCTGAGGGTATGCACGTCTGCACGCTTCTGCCCACACTGTTGACACTCTGCAAAAAACTTTGTTTTGAGGTGTTAAAGCATCCTCCCTATACTCTTGATCTTGCTCCATCTGACTTTCACCTGTTTGGTCCCCTGAAAGCAGCCCTACGAGGACAAAAATTCCCTTCTGATGAAGAAGTGAAGACAGTGGTGCATTTGTGGCTCGCAGCTCAGCCTAAAACATTTGTTAATGAGGGAATACAAAAGCTTGTTGACAGATGGACAAAGTGTATTGAAAAGCAAGGAGATTATATCGAAAAATGATGTATTTGCCTTTTCTAAAAGTTAATTAAAATAAATTCTCTAGCCAGAGTGCAGATAATTTTTGACTTACCCTCGTATATCTCTCTGAAAAGATATCTATATGTAGAGAGAATATTTATATCTCTATGTAAATATAATGTATATATAAAACTTTATTATGAACATTTCAAATATACACAGAAGTAGATAGAATAATATATAGTATAATGAACCCCATGCATCCATCACCTGCTTTAATGATTATCAACATTTTATTCACCTTGTTTTATCAACCCTCCCACTTTTATGTATTTGCTTATTTTTGCTGGAGTAGTTAAAGCAAGATCTAAACATCATTCATTTTATCAGTAAATATTCTATATGTTTCTCTAACTAGTAATCTCTCTTTTAACTATAACTACCATTACATTATCATACCTAAAAAATATACCATTTGTATTATCTAATATCAAAATCCATATCCAAATATGCTGATTATCTAAAAATGTCATTTTAAAGTTGGATTGCTTTGAAAACTTGTAAGCCTTTTGATATTTATTAACACATTATATACCAGATATGGTAAATTACTTGAAATACCAAAATAAATATTTCTTTTCTACTTATAATCTATTTTCAGTATTTAAAAGCCTGAATAAGCCTTTTAAAATATGTCAGATTATGTCATTCTCTGTTCCTCCACTGACTTCTTTCTCAGAGCAAAAGCCAAAGTCCTTGCAGTGGCCTACACGTTATGACTGCCCCATCTACACCTCCGTGACTTCACTTTCTACTACTCCTCTCCTGCTCACTGGCTCCAGCTGCCTCAATGCTATTTCCTGAACATACCAGGACTCCTGCCTTATCACAGTTTCACTTGCCGTTCTTTCCACCTGGAATGTTCTTCTCCTCCAAATAGCCAGATGATCTCTCTCTCACCTCCTTCAGATTCTCCTCAAATGACAACTTCTCAGTGAAGCTTTGCTTGTCCACTGTATTTACCTCCCATCACCCCACTATATCTGCCTTATTTTTCTCCATGAAATTTATAATCTTCTAATATATTACAAAGTTTTTGTTTATCTGTCTCCCACCACTAGAATAAGCTTCATAACAATAGATTTTTTTTGTTTCTTTTGTTGACTAATATATCCCCGACTCCTAGAACAGTGATAAATACATAGTAGACACAATAAATACTTGTGGACTAAATGAAGACATAGTGCCAGACCTTCAGATGCCAACTAGGGGAGCATAATGGTTAAGAGCATAAACTCTAAAGACAGATTAGAGCTGGGTTCTAATCCTGGTGCTGTATCTACCAACTGTGTGAAATTGGTGTTTTACTCAATATCTCTAAGCCTTCTTTTCTTCATCTGTAAAATAGGGTTCTTAATAGTACTTCATGCCAGTACCAGGGCTGTTGTGAGGTGAAGTAACACATAAAACGTACTTAGCAAAGTACATGGCACATAGTAAAGGCTCATAAAATGTTAGCTGTTGTTACATAAATTGATATAGTACACAGTAAGTGCTTTTAACAGAACTATGGGCCAAGTATCATGGAACAGTGAGGGAGCATATGAGAAAATTACTTATTAGGTGAAGCAAGGAATGCTTTAGCGAGGAGATGAGTCTTAAATTAATTTGCCAGGCAAAGGGGAACAGCATATGTAAGTACATGGAATCAACAAAGAGTCTGACATTTTTGTTGGGGCACAAACAACCAAGTGGCTCAGAACATAAGGTTTGGGAGAGGGAAGGGTGGGAAATAACAATGAGATCTGAGGTTAGGCTGATCTCCGAAAGACCTTGAGTCATCTAAGAAATTAAGACTTAACTCTATAGGAAAAAAGAGAGCCAAAAGGAGTGCTGAAACAGTAGAGTAACATGATCAGATTTGTTTTATAGGAAAGCAAGTCTGCTGGCGGTGTGGATGAAAGACTGGAATCTGGGAGAACAGCTATAATGGTCCAGGTAAGAGACAAAGGTCTGGGTTTGTAGCAGTGGAAATGAAAGGAATGGCCAGATTCCAAAGACATTTCTGAGATCAAGCAGGCAGGATTTGGTAAATGAGCAGACACTGAAGGGAGAGAAGAGAGTGAAAAGTGATCACAGTTTCTAACTCAGGAGATGTTAAACAATGAACTTATATGTTTAACTCAGGGTGTTAAACAATGAACTTATATCAAGTATATATACCGTCAAAGGAGTGGTTTTCTCAGGAAAATGATACTTAATTCTTAATTATCATTGTTGATGTCTGTCTTCTCCCATGCACTGCTTGTTGGCATGAATTATCCACTGCATCTTTATATTTTCAGTGCCTAACACAATGTTGACATATAATAATTGTTTGTTGACTGAACCAAATTTAAACCAGTGCATATTTTAAATAAAATACTGCATATGTACAATTTCACAAAAATTCCCTTTCACTCCCTTACAGTTAAATCCTTTCATCTAAGTTTTAGACTCTAATGATTTTGAAGAGGATCAGAATATGTCACCCCAAAATATGCTCCTTTGCCTAAGGATTATTTTGAGGTGAAGGCAACTGAGAAGAAACAGACTTAAGAAAAAGTCTCTATGCTACCCCCACCCCCACCCCACAACCTGAAAACAGAACATAAAATGCCCTTTGTGAAGGTGTCTCCCCCTTATCAGGAAGGGGAGAATCAATCCTATCTGCCTAAACAGAACCTTACTAAATAACCCTTATCTTCCATTAGTTTCCCCCAGGAGATTTAGCTTCCCACAATTTACCGCCCCTTAAAAGCCTAAACTCCTTTTTTTTTTACCTTGTCACTTTTCCACAAACTTCTTGCTCTTTGTTAAAATGATCTATAAGCCCCTGGGTCTAACAACTTCTTTGGGTCTTCACTATTCCTCTAGGAAGGCCTCCATATGTATATATAATAAACCGTTTCTCCTCTTAATCTGTCTTTTGTCAGGTTATTTCATAGATCCCAGCCACAGAACCTAAGAGGGTAGAGGAAATTTTTTTCCTCCCCTACAATCTACTCTCAAAACTTCTAAGTTAAATGCTGTAACACACATATTGATATTCTACTAATAAAGTGCATCAAACATAAACAGATTTATCCAAGAAAAACATTAATTTTTAGATAAACAGTATACTTATGACTTCTAGTGTCAAGAAGAAATGTTACAAGTCTGTAGCATAATGGAGCAAACTAAAGACGCCCTCTTCCTTTCTTCCTTATGTTTACTGAGCTACTTTTGGAAATCAATAGAAACAGAGAGCATAAGAGCCATAATTCTAGGCTTGGCATGACCAGTGAGTAGGTGGGTGACCCTGAGTGTGTCACTCTGTATGCCCAACTGTACAACAGGTACTTGTATGTGTTCTATTTTACACGGATGCTAAGAAGGCGAGAGTAAAAATGTGGTTCAAAAGAGATAAATATATCACTGTCATGAGAAAAAAGAAAAAAAGAACACACATATCAGGGAAATAAACTCCATTGTGCTTACTGTGCCTCACTGCAGTGAGCACTAGGTTAAAGATAAAGGCATATGAAATAGAGGTTTCTTTTCACTGTCCCCATATAGAATGACAGACGTGAAAGAAATCCCAAAGAATCTTTTCCTGAAAACAACAGACATAAATGATACTCAACTACTCCAGAAAAAAAGCTCAGTACTCCAGGGGGTCAGTACTTTTTGGGTCAAAGAACTACTATGCTCCTCATTTTTTTTTTTCTTTTTTGGCCTCACCGCACGGCATATGGGATCTTAGTTCCCCAACCAGGGATGGAACCCATGCCCCCTGCAATGGAAGTACGGAGCCCCAACCACTGGACCACCAAGGAAGTCCCTGTGCTCCTCATTTAAAAGGTCTTCTATTCAAACAAGATTGGGAGTTACTTAGCGGGGGTTTTTTTTTTTTTTTTTTGCGTGGCGGGGGTGGGGGTGGGGCGCGGATGGAAGTAGTTAAGAATTTATAAGTGGGACTGTTAAAATAAGCATTATATAAGATGGTAGAAATAATCTCTATTTTTAATAGTAATCAAGGCCTGGAAACCTTATGGTGAATTAAACTAATAAAAGCAAATCCTTTTCCCCTAAAGCAAAGCAGTTAAAATTTTCACCACTACATTAGTCAGTGAAGGCTTTGTGGAGGAAGTGGGCCTTGAAGAACAGAGAAGTTTTAAGTAGAAAAAGGGAGACTGTAGGCATCCAGATAAAGGGAATGGGAATGAATGAAAGGCACAGAAGCAGGAATTCAACACTGATTTAGGCCTGCCACAGTCAGGCATGGGGTTAGGTTCCAAGGACACTAAGATCTGTGAAGTACAGTTCTTTGCCTTAAAATCAGCCCTGAGCCTAGCCAGAGGGACAAATTGCCAAGGAAGATGTGGTAAGTAATATCAATGTCAAAGTACATATGACGTACTGTCAGAACACAAGTGAGCAACAATTCTGCCTGCTTGATTCAGGGAAAATAATAAGAGAAGATAAGATATTTGAGCTGAATCTTGAAGGATGAGTAGGGCTTTGCCCTGTAAGGAAAGGGGACAGGGCAGGAATTCCTGGCAAAGCAAACAACAACAACAAAGACAATAAAAGTGAAAAAGTATTTAGGGTACAGACCTATATCTGGCATGGCAAGTAGGATGCAAGTAGGGAATTAGAACTGAGTTAAAAAGGTAAGATGAGGTAATATCAGGAAGAATGGTGACAAGAAGCCACTAGCAGATTTTAAATCACAAAATGGCACAGTCAGACCTGTATTTTGACCAAAAAGAAGAAAGGAATTCCCTGACGGTCCAGTGGTTAGGACTCCGTGCTTCCACTGCAGGGGGCACAGGTTTGATCCTGCAAGCCACACGGTGTGCCCAAAACAAAACAAAACAAACTCTCCCAAAGCAGTAGAGACCAGAGACAGAAAATCTACTTAGGAGGCTACAGCAAGCATCTGAATGAGTGTGTCAAGGGCCTAGACGATGTGAGTGATGAGGGGACAGAATTCATGGGCATTTGTAGGAGGAGGTAGAGTGGATAGAATTTTTAACTAATTTGATATGTGGGTAAGGAAGAAAAAGAGAGTGTTTCTAACTGAGTTAAAAAGGTAACTTATGGATGTTGATGCCATTAAAGAAGGCTCAAAAGAGGAGAAGCAGGGTTGTGGGTTGATAATAATAAAAATATTTCTGTGAATGACCATGACCAATAATATCTAGTCAGTTGCTCAAGCCAGACACCTGGGAATCATCCTAGGCTAATCACTTACTACCCCAGGTAGTCAGTCATCAAGTCCTTCTATATTTCTCAAACTCAGCTCCTCTTTATAGTTTCTAGACTCACTGCTATCATAATCTACCATAATCAAAGTATCCATTTCTCTCTGGGGTTGAGAGCCTCTTAAGTGGTCTCCCTGTCTCTAGCCTGGAGCCCCCACCCCATCTATCAGAATGCTCTTTTCAAAACAAAAATGTGAACGTTTTAATTCAGCTTCTGACCCAGACTCCTCAAAGCCCATCCTCCCCCGGGACCTTGAGGATAAAGTTCATTATGTCTTGGTTTAACACAAAAGTCATCTAAAATCTTAATCCTGCCTACCTTTCCTCCAACTCTCACACAGGGACCCTTCGCTCCAGCCAGGTAGTACCTTTAACATGCCATGCTGTTTCAGCCTCCATGCCTTTGTACTTGCTATTTGCTCTGATATGCCCCTTTCTTCCTTCTCTCACATAGCTGACTCCTCATGCAAAGCCTCCAGGGAGCTTTTCCTGACACCCTGATTCATATGGCTAACTTGTATACTTGTGTAGTATCTTCTATAGAGTATCCCCATTCAATACTATACTTGCAGATATATCTATTTCACTACTCAGCAAGGTCCCTCAGCCAGAAAATAAGTCTCATTTGATTTTGCAGAATCTAGCAGTGTCTGGCACATGTAACAGGTGCTCAAAAAACATTTGTTGAGGGAGTTTAGTTTCAGGCCTATTAATTGATGTGCTTAAAGAACGTGTAGGTGGAGAGAGCCTATACATATCCTTATGTGAAAAGGGCAGCACACATAATAGGATTTCATTGTTGTTTAAAAAACATAAAGCTATTGAAAGGAAACAAGAATTATGGAGCGAAAGCCAGTTCAGGATTGGAAGTAGCGAGTGAATATGTCAACTGAGAATGGCCAGAAGACAAAACCCAGAGAAACAGCAACATTTAAGAGGGGTGGAAGAGGAAGAGACAGCAGGGATACAGGAAGAGAACAAGGGAAAACAGAACCATGGAAAGCTGAGAGGAGTATGTTTAGAGCAGGGAAAAATTAGTGTCAAATACTATAGAGCCAATGAAATCCCAGGAAAATACTCTTGAGTAGGTGGACATTTTAGGTTCTCTTTGTTTATATTACCCTTGCCTCTCTCAATACACAAGAAGCACAGGGGACAGCTTAGAATAATATTTTGCATTCTGCTTTTCAGGTTTAAAACTGATTAAATTATATTTAACCTTTCAGCTCTGAGATCAAATGAAAATCATTAAGATATTTTAAATTACCTGACACTGGGATAAAGCATTTATTAAACCAAGAAGATGGAAAAATTTAAATATTTCAATATCTTTTTTCTTTCCTTAATTATCTCTTGTTCAGGTATCCATTACTACTATTATTTTTTAAATATCTAACATGGATTTGAGGGGAAGGAATTTTTTTTATTTAAGTTTACATTAGTATGGTAGCTTGAGTAATATTACTTACTGTCTGACAACCTTTAAACATCACAATTTTTCATTTACCAATTCTAACAGAAGAAACTCTCATTTCTAATGCATCTCAATTTTAAGTGCTTTCATGCACTTGTAATGTCTGATAAACAATAAGGTACTTTATGGTAAAAAAAAATCATAGTATAACGATAGTAACCATAAAATAATGAACATACCCCTGTATCTGTATCAGATTTTGATGAATTTAGACTTTCCTGAGAAGGTGATGGGGACACACGTCCTAAAACAACATAATAATTGTAAAAAGGCATGTATATATACACAAGTGTACACCCCCCCAAAACATCAATCAGAAATAATAATACAGTAACACCTAATTAAAAGTCATAGAATGTATCATTCTGGAAAAATACATTTTTCTAAACAAGCGAAGCATTAACTTTTAGGCACCAAAATATTTGTTTTTATCATTTTTATGTAAAATTATTATAAAATGGCTTAACTATTTCCCCAGTTTAATAAAATATTGTTTAATCCTCATTATTCATTATGAAGACATTCTTGTCAATCATAACAATTAGCAAGATGAACAATAAAGGGGCAGAAAGGGTCTGGGCTGGGGTAAGTCTCAACGGCCCCTCAAAAATAGTCTTTCAGCTCCAGGCAGGGCAATAAAAGAAATGTATAATAAGCACAGTTTAACTTTTTGTTAGCTCATTATCATCTTGAATTATGTATTATAACATATTGCAAACAACCCCACGGGGCTACTAAAGTATACGGGCCTCGCTGGCCAGTTGAGTGGCTCTCCCTAGATTCTATATTCCTGAAACAGCTGCTTCAACTACACTCTATACTCCTGCCCATGGCCACCTCTATTCTCCTTTCTCCCAGCCCTTAACTTCTTGTGTTCAGCCTTGGATGGCTGGGTGGTGAGGGCTTTGTAGAGAAAATGTACTGCAGTTAAATAATGACAATAATTACAAGAAAGAATCCCATAAACTTAAAGCTCCTATTTACATCAATTCTACACACTTTGTTGATAACATGATACAGAAATATTTTACATAGCTGTAATCGTTGTATACACACATCATGTTCTGGGGTTTCTCTTTTCCATTTAACCTAGTTTCATATACCCTTTGATGTACTGACAAATCACATTTACTTTCCATGGTTATGTTTCCTTAATCATGCTTTACTTATTGGATGTATATATTGTTCTCATTCTTTTTCTAGATTAATCAGATATTTCATTTTAACCTAGGAGAGAACTGAAAGTTACCAGGGGAAACCAAATAACTTTGTTCTCAATAGTTGATGAATTTAACTCTGCAGTATACCTGAGAAGAGATAAAGTCAAAAACTTTGTGGCAGCTTTTTTTCACTGGTTTTAGATGCTTTTTACTGTTGAATTCTGTCTTACTTTTAGGTTTGTGGCTTTTATGGAAAGTAGTGGTTGCTGCAAATGATTGCTAGATAAGCGAGTATTATTATACCTAAAATGTAAAAATGCCGGATGTCTCCAGATTTTTTAAAGCCCACCAATAAATGAAACATACCTTCAGTATTGTATTTCATTCGCATATTGTTGAAATAGTCGAAAGCATTTTTTAAAGCCCATATTCTCACTACATTGTCTTGTCCAGCTGAGGCAAGTAATCTGCCACAGTGAGAAAATTTCATGGTCCAAACAGCTCCCTGTGAAAACAAAGGAAGGTTCAAAGTCACTACTTTAAAAGCCGAGACATTCTTTTTAAGCCAAAGAAAAAAATTATGCCAAATTATACATACAATAAGTACCCTACATATGAATGAGATCCGTTCCAAGAGCACATTTGTAAGTGCAATTTGTTCATAAGTCCAACAAAGTTAGCCTAGGTACCCAACTAACACAATCGGCTATATATTAATAGTACTGTACTTTAATAGGTTTATAATACTTTTCACACAAATAATACGTAAAAAACAAACACAAATAAACATTTTTAATCTTACAATACAGTACCTCAAAAAGTACAGTAGTACCAGCTACATCACTGCTGCTTTTATACTTGCTTCTGGACATCCTGGGCTTGAAACAAAGATATTGTACTACTGTACTCTATATAGTACTGTACAGTAAAGTACAAAAAAGCACAACCATTTGTAGAGGATGCATGCAGGTGACAACGTACACCAGACTAACTTACGTGACTGGACATGCGAACACACATTTGCATCTCTAAAAGTTCCGAACTTGAAGGTTCGTATGTAGGGGACATATGTACTGTACACTAAGATAATGTTCACATTACCAGCACCACTTAAGGACAACAGTGGTGCTATAATACCACAAAAAGGGACTTTTAGAAGAGAGGGAAAAGATAGTTGCAGTTTGCCATAATCTAACTATCAACTTCAAGACCCAAAACCTTGTCCACATATTAATGGAAATGGGAGATCTGAGGTGGCCAGAAACCTTCACTGCAAAAGCACAGATCCTAGTTTGGGGTCTCAGTCTCCTAGCTGAACATGAGGGCGAGTGGGATAGGACGGGGCACAGCCCTCAGAATAGCAATAACATCTCCTGACCAGGGCTGAGGGAAGAATAAGACCCACCTTAGCAGTGACCCTCACAGCACTAAGTGTTTAGAAGTGCTGGAATGGGGTGGTCTCATTCTGTTTTCCTCCCCAGAAAAAAGGTTTTACAGCACATAGCTAAAATTCCCAGATAGATAGTACTGAAAACAGTGGGGAAGTATGTATGCGGGGGGGGGGGGGGGGGCAGTAAAGAAGAATGTGAACACTTAAATTGGAAAGGCCAAATCCTATTACAACAAAT
Organism: Hippopotamus amphibius kiboko; assembly: GCF_030028045.1. Lineage (NCBI taxonomy): Eukaryota > Metazoa > Chordata > Mammalia > Artiodactyla > Hippopotamidae > Hippopotamus > Hippopotamus amphibius. Next base: position 32,892,950 of record NC_080203.1, read on the forward strand.
ATTGTTTTAACCACTATTATAACACACATCTATGCAGATCAAAAAGATCATCCAAGTTAGAGGAAACAGTTTATTTACTGGAATAACATTCATTTCCACAAAATTCAAGTATGTTAAAGAAATTTGTCATCTGGAGACTACTGCAATGAGATTTTAGTTAAAACTGGAAATAATGAAAGAGAATCAATATAGTAGAAGGAAATTCATCAGATTCCTTAAAGAAGTTACTATAATCAACTCAAACTTTTAAAAAATTTATTTTATTGAAGTATAGTTGATTTATGGTGTTGTGTTAATTTCTGCTGTATAGCACAGTGATTTAGTTACACATATGAAAATGTTCTTTTTCATATTCTTTCCCATTATAGTTTATCACAGGATATTGAATATAGTTCCTTGTGCTATACAACTCAAACGTTGCATGTGTAGATATATAAGCACCAAAGTAAATTCAAATCTGGCTGTTGCCTGATACGTGTAAGCCAACTTTTAGATTTAAAGTCTAAATAGATAAGTAGATTCCCTGATCGAAGACCCACAGCATCACTTACCCAGTTCTGAGTTTATTACTGCCTTCCCTGTGTTCCTAGCATTTTCAGGGGGGTAACTGTAATGTAATTTGTGAAGTTTATATCTACTTTGGTACATTTTAACTCTGATGGAGAACTTGTACCTCTACCTCTCTCCTTGTTCTAACAGTCACGTTACAAAATATATTGAGTTTCTGAAATATTTGTATACATTATTTAAAGTACCAGGGAACATTTTAAATATTGTTCAAAGTGACAGATCATCCGTAACTGCTTTAAAGTTTGGTACTTTTCTTTGGTAAAAGAAAGTTTACATAGCTTTCTAAATGATACAGGCCTAGAGTTTACTTATTCAGTAAGTCCCTTCTTGAACAGCAATTCAGAGACAGACTTTGCATTACCTATTCATTAAATCATACTAATCTCAATTCACTCTTTGTGGCTCACGCTAGCAAAATTACATACATAAGAAGACATCCGCTTTATAGAAACCAAAGTATTTCTCTCAATGAAAATAGAATCAATCCTGAAAAATAAAAAGGTTGCTTACCATATGTTCACCACTAAGATCCTGTACCACTTTGATTTGATCAAAATCATAAGGTCCTTTGAAGCCATGTGCTGCTTTGAATTTAACTGGTCTTGTGTATGGCATTCCTTCATCATCACTTGATGAAGGATCATCTTGATCAGTATGAAACACTGAGTAGAAAAACAACAGAAATCACCACTAGCTAATGTACATATTGCTACTATCATATTTTGGTATCTACTGCTTACCAAGAAAATTCATTTATTGGAAAAGCAAAATCTATTACTAAATAGCATATTGGTTAGCAGCATGGATTCTGGTACCAGATTGCCTGGGTCCAAATCCAGCTCTGTCATTTATCATCTGTGTGACTATGGGCAAGGTATTCGACCTTTCTGTGCCTCAGTTTTCTCATCTATAAAATGACGATGATAATGGTACTTACAGAGTTTTTAAGAGGATTAAATGAGTTAATACAGGTGAAAGTGCTTAGAACTGTGTGGCACAGAATAAATACTATATAAGTACTTCTTAAATAAAACAAATGAGTGCAATTACAATAAAAGCATACGAAGTTAAGGTGTGGAAATTTAGAAAATTTACCTAATTTTGAGAATATTTATAAACACTAAATAGCCTTATAAAACTAATTTACAACTGATTATTGAACACTCAACTCTCCCAGGTTGCCACAGTCACAAAGTATGTACAAATTCATGTTTAAGATGAATAAGTTCATTTTTCTTCCCACTCATAAAATTGATAGTGAGATTAACATGATTTATTGAAATGCTAAGATATTGGCTATAAAGGTTTACTACTTTCAATAAAATAAAATGCTTCTTATAAACTTCAGGCTAAATTTAAATGATTACAAATCGATTAAATATTCAGTTGAAATGTTCTATTTCACTTACCTTCGTCTCTAACACTTTTAACTTTATTTACAGCACGTTCACCATATTCCTCAGCAAGGTGCTTTGCTCTCTTTACTGATTTTCCTAGGAACTTCTTTAGTTGAGTCCTTACCAAAAATACCAAAAAAGAAAAAAAAAAACCCAAATTACTTCTTATTAACTAACTGTAAAAGTTCAACAATTAACAGATAATCTCATGAGCTGTGACTGGTAAAGTGTATCATTTTGAAATAACTCCTTTTTTATATAAATAGTAGGTCTTTGAGTTCCCAAATCCCTTGTTCTATGGAATAAATATACTCAAATCAATATGGCTGCAAAGGAAATACAGGCAGGTCACCCCAATGCACAATATCGTATCCTCCAGAGCACTAGTTTTCAGTGGTAGATAATAATCACTTGGTTGGGAATGGAGTGAGTGTTTTTTTAAAATTAATTAATTAATTTATTTATTGGCTGCGTTGGGTCTTTGTTGCTGTGCACAGTCTTTCTCCAGCTGCGGCGAGTGGGGGCTACTCTACATTGCAGTGTGCAGGCTCGTCATTGCGGTGGCTTCTCTTGTTGCAGAGCACAGGCTCTAGGTGCGCGGGCTTCAGTAGTTGTGGCACACGGGCTCAATACTTGTGGTTTGCGGGATCTAGCGCACAGGCTCAGTAGTTGTGGGCCACAGGCTTAGTTGCTCCGCGGCATGTGGGATCTTCCCTGAGCAAGGATCAAACTCGTGTCCCCTGCATTGGCAGGAGGATTCTTAACCACTGCACCACCTAGGAAGTCCTGAGAGGGGAGTGTTTTAAAGTGCAGATACCTGAGCCCTATCCCCAGAGCATCTGATTTAGAGGGTCTGGGGTGAGGCCATGATTCTGCAATGAGAATTGCTTTGAGAAGACTGCTCTAGGGAGTCATCCTTAAAAACATATTTTACGAATACAAAGAAACTGTAAAGAGGTATTTATTTATAAAATAAAATGCTTTGGTAACCTAAGATGCCCCTTGTCCCTTGTCTTTCCATTTGGGTATTTGTATGCAATATGGTTAGGCTGAGCTTTCCCAAACACAATATAATGCAAATATGCATCTCAAGCTTCCATATTAATAGGGCTTATTTATTGCTTTTTCAATTACCTAAGTCTCAAATTTCATATATTAAAATAAAAAAAACCAAACAAAGCGCTGTACATGATATTTAAAACCAAAACAAAATTTACAAACCAGGGGTAAATTTTTACCAATTCATGGGTGGTTCATGATATTTACAATAGTATTTGAAAAAGTTGCCAAGCATATATACAAAGATGTTCACTGCAGCATTGTTTAGAATAGATAAAAAGTAGAGATAAACCGAATTTTCATCAACAGAGGAATGGGTAAATAAGTTATGGTATATCCTTACAATGCAAGGCAATAAAATAAATGAGACTAACCTCAGTTTTTTAAATATACCAACCTCTTAGTCACCTCAAGGCCTTTGGATGGCTGGTTATTTCTCCCTGGAACACTCATCCCTTGGCTAATTTCTACTCATCTTTTAGGTCTTGGAGCAAACAGCTCTGTTTCAAAAAGCCCTTCTTGGACTTCCAAGGTGGCGCAGTGGTTAAGAATCCATCTTCCAATGCAGGGGGCATGGGTTTAATCTCTGGTCTGGGAAGATTCCACATGCCATGGAGCAACTAAGCATGTGCATCACAACTACTGAGCCTGCGCTCTAGAGCCCTCGAGCCACAACTGCTGAGCCCGTGTGCCACAACTGCTGAAGCCCATGTGCCTAGAACCTGTACTCCACAACAAGAGAAGCCACTGCAATGAGAAGCCTGCGCATTGCAATGAAGAGTAGCCCCTGCTTGCCACAACTAGAGAAAGCCCACTGGCAGCAACGAAGACCCAATGCAGCCAATCAATTTATAAAAAAAGAAAAAAAAAAAAGAAAGACTACAATATGTTACAACTGGTACTGATATGAAGAGATGTCCATTACACACTAGGTATTTTTTTTAAAAAAGTCAACAATCTATAGACACAGTATAACTTCACTTTTGTGAGAAAAAAAATTCTATAGAGACTATACCTAAAGATTATTTCTGGGGGTGAGAGTATGACAGAATTTCATTTTCTTTTTTACCCACTTCTGTACTACATTTTGATAATCATGAAATGCAGCTGGCTTGTAGGCCCAACCAGGGACTGAACCTGGGCCCCTGGTAGCTTAAGCGTGGAGTCCTAACCACAGGATCACCAGGGAATTCCCAGATAAACCTTTTTTTTGAGGTATAGCTGATTTACAATATTATATTAGTTTTAGACGTATAATGTAGTGATTCAAACTTTTTATAGATTATACTCCACCTATGGTCAATTAGTCTATGACAAAGGACGCAAGAATATACAATGGAGAAAAGACAGCCTTGTCAGTAACTGGTGCTGGGAAAACTAGACAGCTACATGTAAAAGAATGAAATTAGAACATTCTCTAACACCATACACAAAAATAAACTCAAAATGGATTAAAGACCTAAATATAAGACTGGATACTATAAAACTCTTAGAGGAAAACAAAGGCAGAGAACTCTGACATAAACTGCAGCAAGATCTTTTTGAACCCACTTCCTGGAGTACTGAAAATAAAAACAAAAATAAACAAAATGGGACCTAATTAAACTTAAAAGCTTTTGCACAGCAAAGAAACCATAAACAAAACGAAAGACAACCCACAGAATGGGAGAAAATATTTGCAAATGAAGCGAGCCATAAGGGATTAATCTCCAAAATATACAAAACAGCTTATGCAGCTCAATATCAAAAAAACCAAACAACCCAATCAAAAAATGGGCAGAAGATCTAAACAGACATTTTTCCAAAGAAGACATACCGATGGCCAAAAAGCACACGAAAAGATGCTCAACATCACTAATTATTAGAGAAAGGCAAATCAAAACTACAATGAGGGATCACCTCACACCAGTCAGAATGGCCATCATTAGAAAGTCTACAAACAATAAATGCTAGAGAGAGTGTGGAGAAAAGGGAACCCTGCTACAGGTTGGTAGGAATGTAAACTGGTACAACTGCTATGGAGAACAGTATGGAGATTCCTTAAAAAACTAAAAAAATAATTACTATATGATCCAGCAATCCCATAATATATTCTTCTGGGCATATATCTGGAGAAAACCACACTTTGAAAAGATAGCTGCACCCCAATGTTCACTGCGGCACTATTTACGATATCCAGGACATGGAAGCAACCTAAATGTCCATCAACAGGGGAATGGATAAAGAAGATGTGGTACATATATACAATGGAATATTACTCAGCCATAAAAAGGAATGAAATGGAGCTATATGTAATGAGGTGGATAGACCTAGAGTCTATCATACAGAGTGAAGTAAGCCAGAAAGAGAAAAACAAATACTGTATGCTAACTCATATATATGGAATCTTAAAAAAAAAAAAAAAAAAAGGTACTATGAACCCAGTGACAGGGCAAGAATAAGGATGCAGATGCAGAGAATGGACTGGAGGACACGGGGTTGAGGGGGTGGGGGGTGAAGGGCAAGCTGGGACGAAGTGAGAGAGTAGCATAGACATATACACTACCAACTGTAAAATAGATAGCTAGTGGGAAGTTGCTGTATAACACAGGGAGATCAACTCGATGATGGGTGATCCTTAGAGGGCCAGGACAGGGAGGGTGGGAGGGAGTCGCGGGAGGGAGGGGATATGGGGATATATATATAAATACAGCCGATTCACTTTGGTGTACCTCAAAAGCTGGTACAAAAGTGTAAAGCAATTATATTCCAATAAAGAGCTTAAAAAAAATAGTAGCTATATTCCCCATGCTGTACAATATATCCTTGTAGCTTATTTATTTTATACATAGTAGTTTGTACCTCTTAATGCCTTATCTTGCCTCTCCCCTTTCCCTCTCCCCACTGGTAACCCCTAATTTGTTCTCTATATCTGTGATACAGAGATTAAATACAGATATAGAGATTAAAAACAGATAAACCATTTTAAAAATCACAATAAGGCCTCTGCTATCTATAACTCTGAAGTTATATTTTCTGGTTAACTATAGGTTTAGTACTACTTTAAGCAAGAAAACAGATATTTTAATCATTCTGGATGAAAACATTTCTAAAATACACACTTTTGGGCCTTCTTCAATGGCACTTAATGCTCAATAAGTTTCTTTCTTTAATAAATAGGGCCAGTTACCATCTTTACTATTCTTTAATACATTCAAGGCTTTTCAAAGGTATTGCAAGTGGGCCATAATATTGGTTACCCTCTCAGCCTTCAAGGCAACAGGGAAGGGCCCAGAGAAGCCAGAACCCTGGGCTAGTCTCTTTTGGCCATCAGCTGCCTCATCAGTTTTTACCCCAGGGTTCAGTGCAAATAATAGCATGTTCTGTTTATCATGACATGAGAAGTTGAAAGCACTGTCATGCGGAATGGTTGTGCAATGCGTAAGTCCTTATTTATCATCTCCAGATTCCTCTCTTGCAATCAGAGTATTATCTGACATTCTTATGTGCTGACTTACATGCTGTCATAGTTTGCTACTTCTATTCTGCTCTGAGATCAGATACCAGATGACCAGATTTTTAAAAATTATGTAAGAAGTAAGTACAAAGGCTTTGAATAAACCCAAGGAGCTTTTCTTTTAAAAAAGATGTGGCATATACATACAATGGAATATTAGTCAGCCATAAAAAGCAACGAAATTGGGTTATTTGTAGAGACGTGGATGGACCTAGAGACTGTCATACAGAGTGAAGTAAGTCAGAAAGAGGAAAACAAATGTTGTATATTAACACATTTATGTGGAATCTAAAAAAATGGTACAGGTGAACCTGCTTGCAAGGTAGAAATAGGAAACAGATGTAGAGAACAAATGTATGGACACCAACGGGGGAAAGAGGGGGTGGGATGAATTGGGAAATTGGGATTGACATATATACACTAATATGTATAAAACAGATAACTAATGAGAACCCACTGTATAGCACAGGGAACTCCACTTCACTGTACAGTAGAAAATAACATAAAATTATAAAACAACTATACTCCCCCCCCCCCAAAAAAATGAGCTTTAGTGCATGGAGTAAGTGACATCTTTCCTGGATGTCTATATGTCTCCTGAATAATTCTAATTCTCTGGTTCCTCTGTCATTGCTAGACAACCAAGGTCCAGATAGCTGAGGTGTTATCATATACCTCCACTGTGGGTATACCTTCTCTAAAAAATATCAATGCTTTCTTTGCTATACTTTCCACACTAGGAAAAGATCAGACTTATGTGGAGAACTCACTTTAGGCCTTAGACTGAATTATTGCCAATTAAGTGACTCATGTATAATCAAGCAAAACCTACAGTTCCACCACTGTGCTAGATTTTTATAAGGGAAAAAGGAGAATGGTGTGATCAAAATCCTTTTGCAACATATGGTCTAGTTGTTTAACATGTATTTATCTTATTTTTTAAAATCAGAAAACAGGTTAAGATAACATAAAATATAAACGGCAAATGTAAGTTATATAGACTATAGGTGTCATTGAAATTGAGAACAGGAAAAATTTTACTATGAATTGGAGTAGTTAGGAAGAATCTCATTTGGTTGGGTTTTAGAAAGACAAATAGGATTTGGAGAGATGATGAGAAATGGAAAAAGCAATCTCAAGGACAATCATGTTCTTCTACCAGCACTTCTGGTACTTACCATCAGAAAAATAATACAAGCATGATGCAAAATGTATTGATCATTTACTATATGTTAGATGCTATAAAAATGACCAAGACAGCCTCAAAGAAACCATAATCCATTGCCCAAGGGCAGGGAGTGGTGGTGGTGGATGGACATATAAACTGGACAGGGCATGGATTTAAAATAGTACGGCAGCTCTTATACACACATACATATATATATTTTTAAATAAAAGCCTGAAATGAAGAAAAGGGATGTATTGTAACTCACGTTTTCTGTTTTAACCTTCCACCATCAGTATCTGTTTGTTGAGATTGTAACTTCTCTTCATCGTCTGACTGTGCTGCGTCATTACTACAAGAAGAAGTCATGTTGAAAGAAGCCATCTCCCCTACACGTCTCAAAAATCTCTATGTATACTTAGTATACAATTAGCTAATCAGTGAAAGAAAAAAATGTTAACATGCTTTATATAAGTTTAATTTAAATGATAACCCTGAGAATTTGAAGACTTGAAAGATCATAGAATAGAATCTTTAAGCAATGTACAAAATGCAAACGAATGCAATTTAGGAACTTATGAAAAATCTAACACAAACATGGCTTTTTGCTGGGCAAAACATGCTGCACAGAAATGACAAATTAACTTGTAAATATCTCCCTCCTTACTTATCAGGCACATCATGTGAAAGCTTTGCTTTAACAGAAATTATGTCTTAGTTCTATATACATCTCACAGTGAAGTCAATCACCTCACTCTAAAGTTACTTTCCGACCCTAAAAAGATAATACAATTATTTATAAAATTTCTGATCCTTAAAGCAAGGTTTAAGAAGACCAGGTAGTTTATCCCACATGGCTTTTTAGCCTCATATGTTTTAATATTGTCTCTAGTATAAAATAAATCATTTTAAAAGAAGACAAACCAAATACTATGAGATTTAAGATATATATTCTTCCCCAAGTAACTGTACAATCTTAAGAGAGAACAAAGTTGAATAAAGAAAATGTGACCCTCTTTCAAACACACACACACACACACACACACGAATATTATTCAGCCATAAAAAGGAAGGAAATCTGGCCATTTGTGACAACATGGATGGACCTTGGGAGCATTAAACTAAATGAAATAAATCAGACAAAGACAAATACTTTATGATATCACTTATATGCGAAATCTTAAAAAAAGGAACTCATTTTAAAAAAGAGAGACAGAACAAAGTTTAAGAATACATACATTAACTAATTCTATTTTAATTCTAACTTTCAAAAAAGAAGACTAAATGAAACCCAATTAGGGACTCAGTTTATAAACAGAGAACCCTTCACCACTCTGAATGAAATACTACAAATGATAAATAATAAGATTAGGCCATACCTTACATATTCCTTAGTCCTTCTCATGATGTGTAGAGTGAGAGGATTAATACCTGTTGGCAGTTTCTCTTCTGCAAGACTCAAAGGTATTTCTTCTCCAGTATCCAGATTCTTAATCATTACACTTGCTAAAATTTCCTGAAGTAAAAAATAACACCAAGAGTACCTATAATTTAATAATCTTTTTGAATCTACAAAATTCTCCAAAATTTAAGCTAAGAAGTTTCTAGATACATTCAGTACTGTATACAATAATTTTTTAAACATTTTTAGTGAGATACAATCCCCACATCACAAAATGCACTCATTTAAAGTGTATAATTCAATGGTTTTGAGTACATTCACAGGGTTGTGCAATGTACTCACCACTATCTAAGTTTAGAATATTTCTACCTCCCCCAAAAGAAACCCTATACCCATTAGCTGTCATGCCATACTTCCCTCTCCTCCCAGTCCCTGGCAACCACTAATCTACTTTTTTTCTCTATGGATTTGCCTATTCTGGACATTTCATATAAATTAAGTCATATAGTATGCAGTCTTCTGTGATTGGCTTCTTTTACTTAGCATCATGTTTTCAAGGTTCATTCATATTGTAGCATGTATCAGAATCTCATTCCTTTTAATTGCCAAAAAATAGTCCACGTGGGTGGATATACTATATTTTATTTATCCATTCAGCAGTGCCGGACATTTGCATTGTTTCCATACTTTAGCTAGTATGAACACCTATGTACACATTTTTTGTGTGGACATATGTTTTCATTTCTCTTCGGTATGTACATAGAAGTGGTATTGCTGGGTCATGGTAAGTCGATGTTTAATAGTTTGAGGAACTACCAAACTGTTTTCCAAAGTATAGTAATTTTTTTAAATGTATTGTTTAAAAGAAACAAAAACTAAGATTTTACTTGAAAACTTCATTCTGAATAAACTGGCCAATAGATGTATAATAAATTTTAAGGTAAGAATTAAGCATTGAGTCTGTATACACTGTACATTTTCTAATATGTATAAAAACATATATCTATAATATCGAGCTCTTTTTAAGCCCACTTTCTATAAAACACAGGCTTTGCTTTCAACACATTTATTCACACCATATAACTGTGTGAAAGGGCAAGTTTAAATCAGAGTTCAAACTCCAGCGTATTAAAAAAACAAACACTAAGATAATCTTCGATTTCCATTTTTTCTTCTACGTTATAATTTTTTGCCTAATGGCAATAAACTTAAAATCATGGTAAAACATATATAATACAAAATTTACCATTTTAACCATTTTTAATTGTATAGTTCAGTGGCATCAAGTACATTTACACTGTCGTGCAGCCATCATCACCATTCATTTCTAAAACTTTTTCATCTTCTCATTTTATGTTTATATTTCATGTTTTTAAGAACAAACAAAAAATCTAATTATACCTCATCAGTAAGCTCTCTCCCAGAGTTGGATCTAGGTCTCTGAGGGCCCATCACTTCACCTGCTATTGTCTGCCCATCAGGTGCTTTTCCATTTTCCTGAAATTATAATTTTATAAACAGAAAGGAGACTGAGTCAATTTCTATAAATATTCAATTATTCATTACCACATACAGTTCTAAAGAATTCCATAACACAGATAATGGAGTCTACTGAAAATTTAAATGGAACACTCCATTTCAGTCTTTTATTATTCCCAGCATGCTGAAAAACATTAGGTACCAAGTGTTGCTGCTCATGAAATAATGTCTGAGTAGTCTTGAAAGCAAATAAATGTTCTATTTGAACCTGGCCCAAAAGCAGTTCTCTGCTAGTAAAATGCCAGCACTAATATTGCCATTAATCAGGGCTATACACACAAGGATATCTTGAGGGCAGGGGCTGGCATACTTTTTCTGTAGAGCCACAGAGTAAATATTTTAAGCTTTTTGCTTCACATATAGTGTCTGTTTCATATTCTTTTATATAAAGACCATTTTTAGCTTGGGAACCCTACAAAATCAGGCCACTGTTGACCTCTGCTCTAAGGCTATGAAAAGACTATAGTATCTTTTTTTTTTCTTTTTCTTTTTAAGCTCTTTATTGGAATATAATTGCTTTACACTTTTGTACCAGCTTTTGAGGTACACCAAAGTGAATCAGCTGTATTTATACATACATCCCCATATCCCCTCCCTCCCGCGGCTCCCTCCCACCCTCCCTGTAGGACTATAGTATCTTTTTCTGTGTGTGTGTGCTTTGAATTTTATTCCAAGTTCCACTGGACATAGAATCCTTGATTTTTTAAATGTTTTTTAAAAAATTTTATTTTACATTCAAGTAGAGTTGATTAACTATGTTGTGTTAGTTTCAGGTGTACAGCAAAGTGATTCAGTTATACATACACCTGTATGTATTCTTTTTCAAGTTCTTTTCCCATTTAGGTTATTACAGAATATTGAGCAGAGTTCCCTGTGCTATACAGTAGGTCCTTGTTGGCTATCTATTTTAAATATAGCAGTGTGTATATAAATATGTCAATCCCAAACTCCCAATCTATCCATCTCCCCCAGTAATCGTAAGTTCGTTCTCTAAGTCTGTGAGTCGGTTTCTGTTTTGTAAATAAGTTCATTTGTATCATTTTTTTAGATTCCGCATGTAAGCAATATCATGTGATATCTGTCTTTCTCTGTCTGACTTACTTCACTTAGTACGATAATATCTCCCAGTCTGCTAACCTGCCCCAACCACAGCTACCACCTATGTAAGCCTCGAATCCCAGAATTTGACGGTGGCAGAAATTCATGTTATCAAGTCCTTTCTATTGCCTCATCTGTGGATACACAGCCTAGTGTATCAAGTTTTTTTTCATGATTAGGAAAAGGAAATTATAAAAAATAAAAGTCCCCAATTTTGACCACTATAGGTCAGGTAAATGAAAATTGCAGTAGGCATCTATTAATAAATATTATATATAGCAGCATCTGTCACTTTTTGAATACCTACTACATGCCAGGTACTTGGCAGACTTCAGTTCATTTCAACCTTGCAAGAAACCTTCAAGGAAGGTTTTCCCATCATTTTATCCATCAACCATTTCAGACTCAGATGTTGAATAGCTTGCTAGAATCAGCCAGTTACTTAGTAGCAGAGCTAGACAAGGGATGTAAGGGAGCCAAGTTTTGGGGCCAAGGAAACATTTGGCCTAGAGAAGAAAGAAGGTTCAACAATAAACAAACCAGCCAGTTGCAGAAAGTTGAGAAAGCCTGTATCAAATATAATACCAATTCACCAACCTGGGCAGTAACTATTTTATCTCCACTGGTAGCACTTGCCAAATCAAGAGAAGGCTGAGAATCTTTGACTGTACTCTCTGAAGCCATGTTCGTAGTTAGGAGAGTATCAGATGTAATATTCTCTTTGGGAACTGCAATAATAATAATAATAATAATAATAATAATAATAATAATTAATATTTATAAAAGACCTTACACATAGCTTGAGAAGTGCTTTAACCTTTATTTGGCTGATTCTTAGAACAATCCTATGAGAAAAGTGGTTTTATTACTCTTGTTTTACATATGGGGAAACAAGGGTTCAAATAAGTTATTTAAATTCCTCAAGGTTATACAACTTATACATGAAGAGAGCTAGGACTTGAATTCAAATCTTAAGTCTCCAAATCCTATGTTTTTTTCACTGCGCCACATTGGCTCTCCAATGGTAACAGATTTGAAAGTCTGCTGAAATGTTTAATTACAGAAATGTAACAACACCAATGTAAACATTTTGACTTTCTATTACTAAAATAAGTTTTATAACTTGGTCATCAATGTGATCATATACAGCATAAACTGAAAAAAAATCAGAACGTTTAAGTTTCCACTCCAAAAACTCCCCACAAGAGTAGTTATGTCTCAATTAATACTTGCCATCTAGATCAGGTGTCTTAAGAGCCTCAAACTCCAATTCGCTTTTCTTTTTTCTTGGTGGTGGAGCAGGTCGAGATGGAGGTGGGGGTCTAGGAGGTGGGAAATTAGTTGGAGGGGGTGGGCGTGCTGGAACAGGCTTCTTTGTACTAGCTACTATATCAGGTTCTGGAGTAAGTTGTCTTGGCGGTTTGGCAGGAGCAACTTCTTCCACAACAGCAAAATCTTTAGTAGATAAGGAGTGTGAGGATGCAGGTTCTAGAACATCACTTTCTTTGACTTCCACTGCTTCCTTGTTCAACACTTCTGTCTCAGTTTCAGGCACATTAAGCTGTTCAGTTGAACTTATTTCAGTCAACTTAGTGGTTTCATCTACTGGCTTCTCACATGTGTCATCAGAAGGAACACATTTTTTTGATTCTAATTCAGTTTCTTCAGATACATCCTGACTCTCTGCCTTTTGGGAACCTTCCTGCAGTTCTTGATCTATGGCTAACAGTCCAGGTATATTGCTAAGATCTGTTCCAGCCATGACAGGACTGGCAGTAGCCTGATCAGACTGTCCTTTTCCTTTGGAATCCAAAGAGTCATCTTCAAGCTGTAGTACTTTCTGACTCTCCTCAATAATACTTTCAATAATCTGATGAAAGGTTAAAAAGCAGTTGAAAAAAAGTGTAGCTATTTACAAGAACAAAATTACAGCTAATCATTTATATAGTACTTACTATGTGCCAGGCAATGTTCTTAACACTTTACGTATTTTAATCTTTACAACAACCTTGTAAGATAGCACTCTACCATCATTACACAAATGAGGGAACTAAGGCACAGAGGGACCAAGTGATTTGTCCAAGGTCACAAAACTAGTAAGTGATGAAGCTGGCATAAACGTAGGGAGTTTGGTTCCAGAAACTGTACTCTTAACCATTCTAATAGGGAATCTGTGTTAGTACATGTAATCACAAAAGTTCAATCAACCCTGTAAAAGAAAGTCTAAACCTAAATTTACATTCAGATGCTTCACGTCATAGTTCATTTACATATTTAAGCCAAGATAGTTGCCTCCTGGTTTGAGCCTAGTTAACAAAACTATGAGAATCAAAATCACCTTGTACAAGAATTCAACTTTCAGCTCTGAACTCAAGCCTGACATGAAAAGCCAGCTGATACAGGGGAGATTAATGTTCTTAAACAAGGCTACATCTAATCCCCCCCGCTCTGCAGAGAGATGGCAGGACCATGAAAAGAGTTCAAATACCCAGCTCACCTTGCCTTTTTTCCCTTTTATTTCTTATCTACAGTTGAAAAATACAGGCAGGCTCTCTGTGTCTCCTACCAACATTTAGAAGAAAACATATTTTCTACCCAGTCCTTTCATTACTAACACAGTAACTCTCCCGGCCCACTCACTTATCTTTCCACCACAGAGCCATAGATGACTTCTGCTTTCTCAATTCTTTGGCTCCAGAAAGTTAACAGAATGCATCATGGAACTATCCTGATGTAGTTTACTACAAATTCATGCCAAGTTGAACTGGATATTATGCTGCTCAGTAATAGTCATCCCTGATTTCCCAGCATATTCTATATATTAATTTTTCTCAATCTTCAAATTTTTATCCTAGACCTACCTTACTTTTACCAGAGAAATATTAACTAGAGTCCACCTGATTTGTCAATTAGGTAGTTACTGAGCACTGAGTACTTCAGCAATAACAGAAGCCAGATTACAGTAGGCTTAATAATGAATAAGAGGTGAAGACATAGGGACAGCCAGCAGTCTATATGTTCTCAAAAGGCTTGGCTATACATGGAAGAGGGTGGAAGAAAGTGATCTAGCATTTTTATAAGCTGAGGGGAAGGAGCCAATGAAAAGGAAGATAAGTTCTGGAGAAGAAAGGCAAGAGGGTCTGCCGTGTATTAGACTCAGTACACACATTTTTAATTTAATTTTTACACAGGCCTTGTGAGGTAGCTAGATTTTCTCCCTTCTACAAAAGCAGGAATCTGAGGTAAAGGCATTAAGTATTTCGCCCAAGGTCCCACAGCTAGTAAACTACAAAATCAAAAGTGAAATCCAGGTTTTTCTCCAAAAAATCCAGTGTTCTTTGTATTTTATCATTCTATTTTGGACAGGGAAAAAAAGAATACTAAATTCTCAGGAATGACATGAAAAAGAGGTAAAAGATGAAAACAAGTTTGCAGGTGAGGGAAGTGAGAGATGATGGAAAGGACTGAATTCAGGCTTCTTAGCCTCTAACACTACATGCAATGGGAAGCAAGGTTATCTGCTGAAAGTGAGCAGATGCAAGTGGGCGCAGTGAGCATGAGGTGAATGTAAAGGTTTCAAATAATCACTATGCAGGGTGAAAAGGCCTATGTCATCAGAGGGCTTAAAACAAGGCTGAAAATCTTAAACCTTGCCTAATCCGTTACCTGAGGACAATCTCCTCTTCTGAACTCCTATCACTCTTACTGCTTATTATAATATGAACTAGAATATAAATAGAGTAGTGCATGAGCTAGCTCTACAGAAATATTTTCTCCACACCTGGAAAACAAGGCCCATGTTTTCTACCTCTTTATATGCCTCCATAGCACCTATTTACCGTACGCAGCCCTATTCCCCACCCCCCACCCCCGCCCCAGTGCCCCAGGTTTCAGGAGGTAGCAAACCGGGAAAGAACAAGAGAACAGTGAGAATACAGACTAACACAGAAATGATCATGCTAAAGCAACTGTTTGTTTCCTATCACCTCCCTGCTTCAAAAAACTCACTGCTTTCACAGCGACTGTAAAATAAAAACCAGATGTTTTAGTATGACTTAAAAGGCGTTCCCATAATCTGGCCCTAACTTTGGTCTCTAGACCCATCGTCAAACATTCTGCACATTCCTCATCTCCACGCCTTTGGTTATGCCTTTCCTCTTCCACATCTCTGCCTGCCCAAGTCTTATCCATTCATCAAGAACCAGTTCAGACGTGATTTCCTCCTTACCCATTCCTGTCCTCAAGCAGAAAGTAAAGTCTCCCTTTGTGTTCTTACAATAGTTTGCAAGTTTATTTGAACACTCATTACATTCAGTTTTGTGTTTATCCAATTTCCTCTACTAAAATGTAAGTTACTGAGAAAAGGGATTGTGTCCTGATCTAGGGTATAACTCTACAGCCTTTATCATTAATGTTGGATACTTAATTCACTTGAAAAGGCTAGAACTTAAAAAGTAATACCTAGAGTCTCAAGAATCACTCTATTGCCCCATAGTGTTTACTATTTTTTCAGCTTCTAAATTCTCCTTCAAAATCACTTTTTTTTTTTGCTATTAACTATACTTACCCATTTGTAATTTATCCCAAGAAAAAATTCTTAAAAACGGAAAGAAAAGCTCTAGTGGAAAAACAGAAACATTTCAAGTTTTCAGCAATAAAAATGGCTAGATACATTATAATCCATTACTTGATGGAAGCTAATAGACTAAATGAAAACTGAGTATTAAAATCATGTAGAAATATGATGAAAATCAAAAAATGTTAAGAGGAAAAGGCAGAATATAAAATTCTATCAGAAGCAAAACACCATCAACCAACAACAAAATTCTATCTATACTATAGTTAGGCAAAAAAAAAAAAAAAAAAAAAAAAGCAAATGAGTGAGAACCAGAAAGGGGGTACCACTCTTGTTATCTCATTCATGCTGATACACAGTATCATTTTTCCCAAAAAGGAAATTTTTCTTTTTAAAGGAAAAAGTACGATCAATATTAAAATATGTAGTCCATTAATTTCTAAATTCCGTAAGGGTAGAACAATGAATCTACATTGGTGGTGACTTTGCCCAGTACCACTCCCCCAGACATTTGGTGATGTCTGGAGACATTTTTTGGTTGTCAAGGTGGGGTAGGGGTTGGTGTGTGGGGTGGGGGCGGATCTATTGACATCTAGTGAGTCAAAGCCTGGAGTGCTGCTAAACTTTCTACAATGTACAAAATTGTCTCCCCTTCCCTCCAGGACAAAGAATTATTCAACCCAAAGTGTTGCTGTTGAGAAACTCTGGGGTAGAGGATGTGTTGTCTCATTGGTCTCTAGAAATCCACTGGCTAGAATAGTGCTTGGGGCACAGAAAACACTCAAAACTGGTTTAAATGAACGGACACACACCATTTTTCCTCCTTGGGTTTTATCCAGATACTGTGAACAAGGCTTTGTCAAAATTTTTATCTTATGCTCAGTCTTTTCTAGTAAACAAAACCCTGAAGCTTCATATCATCAATTCTTTAAAAGGTATCAAAGGTACTAGAAGAGTAATGACTTCTTGTACCCTCTAACTCCTCAAGGCATCAGAATTTGCCGCACTGAGCTTTTCAATACCATTACCTCTTGGTACTAACCTCAAGGGTAGCTACAGCTCACTCTAATAAAAATACAAGTATAAAAAATAAAAACACATCACAAAACATTTTTCAAAATACTGATTCAAGGATAAATTACCAATTAGTTCAATTACAAAATGCCTTCTAAAAAGCCTAATGTGCCTTCAATCACAAATTCAACAGATTCAAGGAACATTTACTGAACAACCACCACGTACAGGGCACTATACTAAAAGAATGTAAAAAATGTTCCACTTTAAATATATCATATCAATATGACATCTGCTAAACTAATTTTGACATTTTATCTTACCAACCTTTTTAGACACATCTTGTTTCAATTCTTGTACAGGGGACTCATTTCCAACTTTGTTTGCAGAGTTCTCTGTTTCCTATTTTAAAAAGAATAGAAACAGAGACAAAATGATGACATCTTTTCTTTAAAACTGTTTAAAATGGGTACAAATTAGGAATTATAGTATTAATAAATCAAAGGCCCATAAAGGCCTTAGATGTTTGTATACTGATAGATGCCCAGGGATTTTATGCCAATTGGGACAATTTAATTTGCATAAGAAGGTTACCAATCTGCAATTTTCTATTTTTCTATTGTAATAGGATATTTTCCTTTAAATGTTCCCAACTTTTTAACATTAAAACACTGTACAGGAAGATAAGAACTACTAAGTACCTTTGCAGCTTAAAAAGATTAAGGGTTTAAGCAAAGGGTTGAATCACAATTGTTATTTTCCCCAAAGTACTGCTCCATAAATATGAATAAACACAAAAGTATATGATGAGGAAGACCATATTCAGAGAATCGTTTTCTTAAAAACTCTATATGCTTTAGATAAAAGGAATCAAGATTTAACCGGTATTAAATGAAGTCCCCAAAACAGTAACAGGTGAAAAAAATTAAACCCACCAAAAATACATATATATCTACGTATACATTCATATACACATACGTACATATATATATATATTTGGGAGGTTAGAGAAGGTAGAATGGATGCTACATTTCTGCTGGAAAAAAAATTCGGGTAAAATAAGACAATCATATATTTGCAAATCGTACACAATATTTTTTTCCATCTTAAGTTTTCTTTACATTTATAGAAGTACAGCAATTTGAATGCTACTACTGATACTGAGAAAAAAACTTTTCATAACTCTTGGTGTACATCACAGAGCTTGTCAGAAAGTCACTATAACCATTTTTGACAGATAAGTGACCTAAGATATAAGATACATAAGGATGTATGGACATATTAAGGTAGCAATTATACAAGCATCAGGATAGGCTCCAATAATTTCTCTACTCCAGAGATGATTATAATGCTAAAGACTTAATGTGCTAGAGAAATTTCTGTAGGACTTCCAATATCTTCAAGCTGAAAAGTGGTTTCACTGAATTCCTCCCAGCATTTGGGAAATACTACCAATTCTTATATAGATTCTTCTAGAGAAAAGTTGTTTTATGGAATTTGTAATGTTAGATAATATCTAAACTCTACCACAGCCCATAAGTACCTAACATGATATGGCTCCTGCCTACATCTTTGACATCTATATTTCTCAACTCCCTCTCCCAACACAACTCCACGATTATACTTTGGTCAACTGGATGGTTCCTTACCATCCTTAGGGTCACAGCTCAAGCGTTATTACATCAGAAAAGCCTTCCCTGACCACTTTAAAACAGACATCTTGACAAGAAGAGAGAGAATTCTTGAAAGCTGATGATCATTAAGAACAGGTAATGCATATTAGAGAAACACCTTCAACTGTCCTACAAATTAACTATATTTACCCACTTACCCTCTAATAACTGTTCATTAGTAGGGAAATCAGAAGCACTGTACAACCTTAATTCCATGGATATCTTCCCTAAGTTAACCTAAGAGAAATACATACTAATAATTCCTGTACCTCAATTTAATTTGTTTTAATTAAATACTTACAAAGATCATAGACCAAAACTGCCAAGCAGTGATTAGGCTTCTGTATTATCTGGCTTTAACAAAACTCTCTTAGACTTTGAACTTCTGAAAGATATCAACTCCTATAAGGTAAACTGCTGTTAAGTCCTAGTTTTAGGGAGTGATATGGCACCTACCAGAGGATCTGATCTCTAGAGAGCTTAACTGGAAGGTTTCTTAGTAAAATCTGATTTAGTATATACAGTCATCTACGATTCTCTCCTTAGTGAGGTTTAAGGTCCAGGTCCTTCCCCTAGCACCTCGATCAGGCTTTGAGGACAAAACAACGGAAGACAATCATCTGCCTACAGACAAACGACACCAACTCAGCTGGACCTGAGACAGTCCTCAATTATTATTTTCTCCTGGAGATGTGCTGCCCCATTACTATAGCACAGTACCTACTAAATCCCAGCTTCCCACCATCAGGCCATTTCTCTAACTCCTAACTATCACAACCTCAGAAACATGCTTCCTCAAAAGGTATGGTAGAGCATTCAATTTCTAGCAATTCACATCACTGTTTCCCTCCATCTGTATTGGATATTAGAGAGCCATTTGTACCCTCCTCATAGTATGCAGTTATAAGATTTGAGCTTTTTAATTTTAATAAGCACATCCCACAAAAGATCTAGTTTCACAAATCATTTGTACAAAAGTTATCTACACTCAAAGAAATCTTCATTATTATCTACTAAAGAATGTTAAGCTAAAAATGTTAGTTGCTAAAAAATTCAGGTCACTACTGGTTTTTAGTAATGAGGAAGGGGAAGCTATTAACTGTGACTAAGGTGAAATTTTAAAAATGTTTGAGAGATGTGACCGCCACTCTTTTTTGCTGAGGAGAGGAAAAAAACAACAGGAAACAACTCAAAATAGTTTTCATATGCATCCATCCACTCCTATCAACACCATCCCTCTGTCAGTCTCATGTCTTGACATTCTAACCTCTTAATAACTCTCTCTGTACTTAGTCTCTTTCCCCCGAACTTTCTTCCACCCTTCTACCACTTATCTTTTGTTAATTCCCCAGCAAAAAATCTTGTAAGACATATAAAAATTGACTTTAAATACCTTGCTTCAAAATTTTAAAGCCCAGATTTCTTAACCTGACATTCAAGGCTCATGGAAATCGGGCCCCAATTTACTTTTCCAACATTCCACCAATGAAATGTTTACATTGGTCACACCAGTCTTTCAATGCTCCCAGCAAATTCTCTGCCTTTGCTTATTAATTAGTTCATACTATTACTTAACATACAGTGCTTTCCCAATTTTTCTTTATCCACCTATGCAAATCTCTCCCAATGTTCAAAGCCTAACACAAGTTCTACATCCTCCCGAAAATTTTTCTCTCCTATTCCAGGTAACAGTGCTCTCATGATTGCTCTATCTTCCCCTTTCTCCTCCAAACTCCTTGTAGTACTTAAGGTCTATTCTAGTCTACAAACATCAATACCTCATATATCACCCCTTCTTATATACATCTCTTCTGTGAGGTTGTAAAGTCATCAAAAATCAGGACTATATCAAACTTTTCTTTGGATTGCTTAAGATATCAATAGATATGCTGTTATAATAAGCTCTCAATAACCCATGTACATCCACATCATAGAATACTACTTAACAACAAAAAGGAATAAACCACTGATACACGCAACAACTTGGATGGATCTCAATCATTTGAGCCAATCTCAAAAGGTCACACACTGTAAGATTTCATTTATAGGACATTCTCAAGTGACAAAATTATAGAGATGGAAAACAGATTAGTGGCTGCCTGGGGTTAGGGATGATGTGGGGGAGGTGGTGGGTGTGACTTTATAAAGGAAGATCTGTGGTGATAAAACATCTTGATTGTGGTGGTGGTTATACAAATATACCCATGTAATAAACTGACAAAGAACTATACACTCACACTGTACCACTGTCAAATTCTTGGTTTTGATATTGTACTATAATTAAGACACAACCACTGGGGAAAGTGGGTGAAGGATAACAGGACTTCTCTGTACTATTTTTGCAGCTTTCTGTGACTCTATAATTATTTCAAAATAAAAAGTAAAAAAGAACAATATCCAACTTCATATTTATTTACTAAATATGTACATTTTCTATCTAATTTTATTCAAGTTAAGGACAATCTATAATTACTGAGATAAAATAAATTCCCCAAACCTATTTGTTATAAACCTAAAAATATCTTAAGATCTAAGTGGCTTTTAAAATCTACAAGCACAAACTGCAAATAGTCTCTGGATAGGAGGTCTGGAAGGTGGAAGGTGAGGAATGGGAGGGAAGCTACATTTTCAACCATCTTCTTTTTGCACTGAGGGAATTTTAACCATGTCCATGAGTTATTTTTTTAAATCATTTTATTAAATAGTTAAAAGGATTTTTATAAAATATAAGGAATAAAGAACTACGATATAACCTTTCTTAAGTACTCAGTTTAAGAAAAAGAACAGTATTACTATTAGCTTTCAAATCTCTTGTATATCATTCTCCATTTCCATTATAGTCTTTCCCCCTCGGAGATGACTGATATCCTAAATTTTGTGTTTATCATTACCTTGCTGTTCTTTATAGTTTTACTATGCTTGTATCTCTAAACAACATATTCTCTAGTTTTGCATGCTTTTGGACTTAATATAAATGGAATCTTACTGCATCTATTTTCCTGTGACCTTTCCCCTTCCACTCAACACTACGATGCTGAAATTCATCCATCTTATTGTGTAGAACTAATTCATTCATAGCCACTGCTGTAAAATATTCCATATGATTTATCACAATTTATCAAAGAGATCAGTATCCAATGTGTATAAATAGAAGGTAGGGATACTGAAACTGAAAAAAAAATACAGCATGTTTGAGATTATACATATATATGTACAGACATACACAAAAACACAACCATATACAAACACACACAATACAGAATATATTCTATTTGACGTAAATAGTTCTGTTTGGTGATATTCTTGTATTTAAAATGGTTCTCATTGCATAACATCTCAATATCAAACTTCTTTGCCTGACTATAAGGCTAGGATTGATTTTTTTTTTTTTTTTTTTTGTCACGCACGGGCTTAGTTGCTCCATGGCATGTGGGATCTTCCTGGAGCAGGGATCGAACCTATGTCCCCTGCATTGGCAGGCGGATTCTTAACCACTGCGCCACCTAGGAAGCCCTAGGATTGATTTTTATTTATAATTATGATACCAATTCATGTGCCCATAAGAAGTACACAAGTGTTTTGGTTACTCCACATTTTTGTCATATAAGTATTACTTTTTCAATTAAAAACATACACACAAATACAAGTATATTATAGTGTTTTTATTCTAAAAATTATAAATGAAATAAAAATTAGTAGAAATCTAAAAAATACTTATAGTTCCTTCCTTACAGTACAATATTTAATTAGGTATTTTTGGAATACCTAATCACACCTAGAGTAAGATACAATGATAATATTACTTAGCAAAAAATAAGTAATAGAAAGCAAAAGCAGAAAATAAAGAATTACATAAAAGAGAAAAATGAATGAAAAGTGTATACAATTTGTAGAAACATACTTTTCACTTTCAGAAAGCACAACTTACCTTTAATGTTGAAATCCCAACCTTTCCTGGAGACCTGTTCAGAAATAAAAGCAAGGTGTTGAAGAGTGGAGATAAGGGAAATACTTCTACACACTCATTAAAGACAAGCCCATATTTTAAAAAACATTTACAGAAGATGTAGGAAACATAAAAAAGTAAAGAAGAAAATTAAAGTGACCATAGTCTTAACACCAAGAGATCTGAGTTTGTATCTTTTGTCTTCCTAGACATATAACACTATAATTAGCATTGATGTGAATAAAATTTTGTACCCTTCCATGATAAATTTCTTTAAAATAAATTTCTCTCGAAGTGGAATTGTAGGTCAAAAGCATACACACTTTTCAGCATTTTGAGAAACCCTCAAATTGCCCTCCAGAACAGTTGTACCAATTTACACTCCCATTGCTCTGAGTCCCTGTTTCCTAATACCTTTGCCAAAAGTGAGTGCTATTTTTAAATGTTTACAAATTTGATAGGCAAAAGTATATTTCGTTGCTGTCTTAATTTGTGCTTCTTTGATTTATAGTATGGATAAAAAGTTTCAGATACATTAGACATTTACGTTACTTTTAAAGAGAGAACCTATTTTTGTTCACAGCTCGTTTTTTTTTCTTTTTTTTTTACTGGAGCAAAACTCTATAAATACAAACTACTCTAGATATAATAATTTTAAAAAGTAACTTTTCACCAATTATTTTCACCTCCCCTCCACATTCTTCTTCAACTAGGAACAATTTGATATCTGCTTCAAAGCATAAAGGAGAGACATAACCTTATAGCTGCTTATTATATTTCAGGGTTATACAGTAAGAAGCATTTAAATGATTAATATTAATATGCCATTCCTAAATTTTTTAAATGCAGTGATCACAGATGATATAACATTTGTGTTAAAAGGCGCCTTCAAGATCATCTAGTCATAGAGCCTCTTTCTACAGATAAAGAAACTGAGGTGCTGAGAGACTGACTTTCCCTAAAGTCACATATTTAGTTAGGGGCAGAACCAAGAGAAGCATCGAGTCCTACTACCATGTTCTTCATGTGCCAAACTGAGTAACCTTTGACCTCTAATAAAACAGCATGATAAAATATTTACTTTTGCCACTCAACAGAAAATCAACCCTTTTATTCACCAAACATTTACGGAACACCTACTCTGTACCAGAGACTAGAGACAGGAAGGTGATTAAGAGACAGTCCTAGTTTAAGCATTTTTTTAAAGCTTGTTTAAAAAACAAAGAAGGTAACTGTATAAAATAGTGCCTGCCCACTTAATTGCTGTGCCTGACGATGTAATTTCATTGTTAATAAAGGACAATTTCCAGGAATGAAAATGTTTATATCCCCAATTACTTGGTTTCCCTGGCAAACATATACTGCTCTGTAACAAAATCCTGTTTATCCAAAGGTGATTAGGACCAAGGCTATTTCAATTTTTAAAAAAAATAATAAAGATTCCACACAAAGGATGGTAAAATAATACAAGTACAATCAAAACAATAACAGAAATTAAAAACAAAACAAAACCAAAAAATCTTGAAGAGGCTCAAATTTCCACGTGGCACATATTCTGAATGCCAATCAAGAAAAAAAACCATCTGCCATAAAGGTGTAGAGAGAAGAGGAAATAAGATTTTTTTTTTTCAAAAAACTGAAGCCCCATATGAGGTAGAGAAGGAAAGAAAAAGAAAGTCTGTCTTCCCCATGACTCTCACTTTAAGAAATATGATCAGGTTTTTTAGCTGTCAAAAAAACTGAATAGGGCACCCCGTTTATCTCTTGTATGTAACTGGTTTCATAAGGAGCTGATTATTCACAGGATCTAAGTTATAGACTAATTGTTGACACACATGGAAATAGTCCAGATTGGTTCAGGTAGGGCTTTACATATAGCTGCCTACAAACTATAAAGAGTAATTTATTACTTCCTTTTGAAGCCACCAAGGGAATGCAGTGAAAAGAACATGTGCAGATAGACCTTGCTTGAACATTGTTTCTGCCATTTACCCTTTGTGTGATCTGGATCAATTCATTTAATTTCTCCAAGCCTTGATCTCCTCCTATCTATACTTCATAGGACTACTATAAGGATTGAGAGAGCACATGGGGCATACACAATAAGTTGCAGTTTCCTCAGCAGCTTTGAATTGCTCCATTGAAACTCACAAATAATAAGTGTCACCAAGTTTCTCCAAGGGACTTTGGCAATCTGTCAGTAGTGGGAGGCCTGAGACCAGTTTCTGGATACAGAAAAGATACTGTACAGCCTGTAAAGCTCCAGCCTATTTAACAATAGGGAACATGAAAGACACCAGATTATACTGAGCTGGTGATTAAAATGGGATCCTGCTTGCATTTTGTGCTGTCATTAAACAAAAAACTAATAACAAAAGCCACTCATGTTAGAAACATAATTTAAATGTTACAAAGTTTTAAGGTCTTGGTAGGTAGTAAAACATTTCATAACTTCTTCCAGTCTGATTAAGCCTGAAATTGTCTTTAACAGCGTAGTCTGTAAGATAAGAATTTTTTGTGATACCTTTTTTCATCCATTTATAGAACATTAGCACCTTAAAAAGTGAAAGTGTACTTATAATTTGCAAAGTTGGCTAAAATGATTTGTATCATGTACCAAAATGAGAAAACAACAATTTATTTCACCATGAGAAACAGTAAATCATTATTTAGTATTCCCACAGGAAATGTTCTTAAATAGGGGCCTTGTAATAATACTCACACAATGGCCATAATTTATTAAGCATGTGCCAAAAACTGTGCTAAGACTTGCTTTAGCTTCTTTAGTCCTCACAACTTTCTAATGAGGTAGTTATATTACCTTCCTTACTTTACACAACAAAAAAACTGAGGCTTGGGTCAGATGAGGTAATTTAAATTGCACTGCTAGTAAATAACTGGGCCAGAATTTGACCCTAGGCAGTCTGACTCAAGGGTCCACTCTCTCAACTACATTGCAATATTGCCTCTTTTCTGTGTAAGGTCTTAAAAGATGACGGTTATGAGAATATTCTAAGCGGCGCTATGAATGAACACCAAAGTAAAGGTAATTAGCGCTGCTTCTTGGGTTGGACTAAACTAATTAAGTCAAAGGCGTGAATCCTGATCTGCCTTTAACAACTACAATTAACGGCTAATTGATTTGGTACTGCTAGGAAATAAAATAATGAAATGTTCCATATACAAAACTGCCAGAGATGAAGCTTTTCTTTGAGTGCCAAACTTCTGAACGTGTTTTAATTACTTTTGA
Organism: Hippopotamus amphibius kiboko; assembly: GCF_030028045.1. Classification (NCBI taxonomy): domain Eukaryota; kingdom Metazoa; phylum Chordata; class Mammalia; order Artiodactyla; family Hippopotamidae; genus Hippopotamus; species Hippopotamus amphibius. Next base: position 32,919,135 of record NC_080203.1, read on the forward strand.
ATTTCAAATTTCAAAAGGAGCTTGTAAATAAGTACATTATACTCTAAGCCTTGCCGTTTCAGTAATCTTCCCTTGAAAATACCTTCTTAAGCAAAAGATATACAATTTTCCCTTTCTTATTGACTCAGAGTACTTATCATGCTCATATACTACACTATACTTAAATACAGAAATGCCCTCCAAGGACCCTAAGGTACATGGGATTTATTTGCCTTCACACTGCAGGACCCTAGGCCACTATGCTTGGAATGTCTGTGTTTTATAGTTTTGCATCTCCCTCCTCAATTAAACTGGTCACTGCTTACAGTTGGCCATGTGCCTACCTTTAAAAGCTTTCCCACCCCTCCCCTTCTAATTTTTGCTTCTACTCTGCATTGAACTGGGAAATCAGGTTTTTAAAAATGGAATTGTATGGTAAAGGAAGAATCCACAGAGATTCTGAGGGTCTCCCCAGACAACCACTCAACTCTTCTCCGTAACTCAGTCTCTAACTTCAAAGTAGAGATGATAACATTATACTATTTCAGAGTGATTATGTGCCTAAAGAAAATAACTATTCACGTTCAAGTTTGGGGACAGGAGAAACAGGGAACTAAGTCAAGAAATTAAGTTCTACTCTTGGCTTTCCCAACCAACTAGCTGCAAGAGCTTTAAGCAAGGGTTTTCAGAGTGTCTGTAATTTTAGGAAAGTTTTAGACCCTTCATTCGTTTGGGAGTGAAGATGTAATTTTTATACCATGATTAATGATCTAAATTTTATACCCTCTGACTTCCCTTAAATTTGAGATATAGTATAGGAAACATGGACATAATCCAGCACACACATACAGAAATGTCTGGTAATACTCTGATACATCTAGTTTCGTAGAAAAATATTCTTTCAAAATTTTCTATAGATACTAAGTATTAGATTCCTCCTGTTTAAAGGTTAAGGTCAGTAATTTTTCCCACAAAAAGTCCAAATTTTCCCATAAAAAGTACATAAAATAACTTTTATTACACCCCACACAAGTGAGAAATCTTTAAGAAAACTGAAGTTACAGGTAGGTATATATTTAAGTACTGGTAGCTTACCCCACTTTAAACAAAACCTTTACAAACCAAAATGAGAACTTCAAAAGTTCAACTTTCATTTCAAAAGTTTTTATTATAGGATATTTTTAAATCAAATATTTTTGACACATTTAAATATATGATTAACAAAGCTTCACCGAAATAAGAAATGTGCTTCTTACAAAGCTGAACAAAAGTATAACTTTAATGGGCGAAACTTCCTTCATCACCTAACAGCATAAAAAAAAAAACCTTCCAACATATTCATACTAATTACAAATACAGTAAATCTTTGATTTTGCAATATAGTTTCTGAAATTGAAGACAATGTCTATCAATGATACTATTAAACTTAAACATGAAAAACAATTTCTGAAACAGCTCCAAAATAAAGTCTAAGTTAAACAAGCATTGGTATTCTACTAAAAAATAAACAAGCAAACAAAAGAAAACCACATGGCTTACAGATCAAAAGCTTATTTTTAGTGTGACTTGCACTCAGGTTTTAAATATAAAAGCAATTTTAAGGTTAGTATTTCAGCAACTTATAACACAGAATATTTTAATTCATTATATCTTTTTTTCTGTAGGAAAGTATTTTCATGCACTCACTATGTTGAGTTTATACTAATGAACCTCATGTTTGAACATAAAATAATGTGTGACAGATGCTTTCTCCGGTCCTTATCCATTTAGCATTTTAATTATAGGAGTTCTTTTGCAGCTAGGGTATTTATTTGTGTTCAGTACCAATGCATTTTAGTATCTAAACAACATTCATTATTTTTAAAATGTTACATGGCATCAAAACATTGCTCTGGTCATTTGCAGGGCAGTATAGGAATTATTTTTGCTTTTATAAACTCTGACCTGATCCAGTGATAACTTTCAGACACCTGAGGTAAAATTTCATTAGAATAATAAGGTTATTACTTCCAAAGGTAGGTGCTAATCACTGGGATTTGGATCTGATGGCAATAATTACAACTAACTCGAAAGTTGCTAAGTTTCCGTAGGAAGCAAAATGTCAAATCCTTTATAAACTCTGACATAATAATACTGCATTCAATACAAGTTCAGTGAAAGGTAAAAATGTGCAAACAGTGCAACATTTTATTAATAACCCTCTTCGCTTGGTTTTGGAACTTGCTAAACTTGACTCTCTAATTTAGTAATGTTGAGAACAGTGTTCATTTACTTAATAGAAACAAAATCAATCCAACAGAAGATGCATAGCAGTAGGCTATTTTTCAGAGATTTCGATGCAATGTAACAACTGTGGGTTTTCTGTTACAGGTGTTAGAAGTGAGTATACTACCCATTAGTGTTACCTAGTGTTAAAAAGAAATTTACAGTTAATTCTTCTCAAAGTCCTAAAAGGATTTTTAAAAAATCAGTAAGAGGGGAAGAATATATTTTTTTTCCTGTTTGAAGGAAGTAAAAATCATTTAGACCAACTATCTCATTTTACATGTGAGGAAAATGAGGCCAAAGACGGTTAAATTAATCCATTCATTCAACATTTACCTACTTCTTACCTCGTATCCGCACAGTGCTAGGCACTGAGTGTAAAGTAGTGAACAAGGCAGACGTGGTCCCTGCTCTCCTAGAGCTTATGCTAACAACAAAGGATTCTAACAACACACACAGCCTGTCAATTTACCCTAATAAGTCTAATATCCCTTCTTGCTTTCACATGGGTAAGCAGCCAGTCAAATGAAACTGGCCATTTATTAAGGGCTTAATTATCTAGGAGTGCCACTACAAATTCCCCAGGGAAGGCCTGGGGGGGTCCCCAAAGACTGAAAGGGCACTCGAAGCAGAAGGGCTATAAGTTTAGCTGCCTAGTGAAAGAATATGAGGTGGAATCACGAGACCTGAGTTTTAGTTCTGAATCTGCCAGTAACAATGTATGTGACCACAAAAAATATTTTGGGGGAGTTTTGCCAACTTTTAATTATGGCTATTTCAAACGTACAAAATTGGGAGAATGTTATGAACCCACATGTACAACATGTTGACCATGGTCAATAGTGATCAATATCAATATCCCTCCCTCCACTCCCCTGCCAGATTATTTTGAAGCAAATCTCAGAAATTATTTCATTTTTACCCATAAAAATCTCAGTACATATCTAAAACCTAACCACAACACTATTACCAAATTTAACAATTCCTTATTATACAAAGTCAACATTCAGATGTCCCAGATTGTCTCAATTTTTTTTTTACAGTTGGTCCATTTCAATCAATATCCAAATAAGGTCCATGTGCTATAATCAGTTGATATGTCTCTTTCAATCAATAGATTTTCTTTTCTTTTTTTATTTCTTGCAGTTCATGTATTGAGGAACTATGCTGTTCGTTCTGAAGAGGATTTTTTAGGGCAGCGAAGCTATTGTGTATGAGACTAAAATGATGGATACACGCCATTATGCCACTGTCGAAAACCACAGAATATACAACACCAAAAGTGAACCCTGAGGTAAACTATGGACTTTGGGTGATTCTGGATGTGTCAATGTAGGCTCATCAATTGTAACACGTACCACTCTGGTGGGGGATGTTGATAATGGGAGAGGCTATACATGTGTGTGGGGAGGGAGTATATGGGAAATCTCTGTACCTTCCTCTCAATTTTGCTGTGAGCCTAAAACTGCTCTTAAAAAAAAAAAGTCTTAGGCAAATAAACAAAAACATTAGGTTGTTCACCCTGTAGAATTTCTCACTGCCTGAATTTTGTTGATTGCATCTCCATGGTGACATGTCAAAAGAAGTATTTTAAAGAAGAACATGCAAAGGAGATGGGAGGGATGGAATGGGCACACATCCAAGGAAAAGTACAAAAACCTATAAGAACAGTATCAGAAAGACTGGTGCTCAGAATGTGCGAGGATTTAAAAAAAATACCAGAGACAGAGTTTTTCGTTATTTTAATTTATATTCAGAACAAGAAGAACAAAAAGAAACTGCAGTGTGCTTATAGGTGGGTAAATAATATAATGTAAAAGGCTGCATCAATTCTTTTTTTTTCCAATCAAGATTACTGATAGTCAAACCAGAAAGGGAAAAACAAATTATAGGATGAGGAAATTGAATCCCAAAGCATTCAAGGAGATAAAAGTACCTAGCTACTCTAAATGTAGAGTTCAGTTCTCCTGTCCCAAATTATATCCCAGAATACTCTGAGAACTTAGAGAGTTCAATCTCTAAAACCTCTGAAGAATCAGAGAGGATGGAAGAGGATGTTAAGGAAAACTCTGGTAGTCAACACTGGAAAGCAGGTAGATGCTACAAACTATAAACAGATTGTGAAGTGGTTTAAGAGTCCTAGGTGTGGGGGAAAGATACTCATTTAAGAGTCAGCAAGCACTCACAAAGCCGAACATGCAAGATTAACCTAATTTCCTTTTTTGATAGGGTTAGTGGCCTAGAATATAAAGGAAATACTGTACACACACGCACACAAATCTAGATTTAAGCACTAAATTTTATAATTCTCTCATGGTATCTTTTTAGACAACAGAGATGTAGGTTAGAATACACTTAGGTGGGTTTGTAACTGGTTGAACATTATTCAAGGTGTGCTGATCAATGGATCAATGAAACACCATAAGGAAATATTAAATAATTTTTATTGTGTTCTATCCTACTTGATGTTCTATCCCACTTGATGATCAAACGTCTTGAATGAGGAAACTGATGGCATATCTACCAAATTTACAGATGGCACAAAGTTGGAGAGAGAGGGAATATACTGGCTGACAGTACCCAAAAATATTTCAACAGGTTAGAACAATGGGCCAAATCTTAACAGAATGTAAGGTAATAGGGATAAATGTAAAACGCATGATTGGGGAGATATGACTTAGCAACAAATTATGTGAAAACATTTAGGTGTTTTTGTTGACTGCTCAGACAGAGTAAAGGCTGTGATATGATTGCTGAAAGAGCTAGTGTGATCTTAGGCTGAATTAACAGATTATGTCCAGGGCAAGGGGAATGGTAAATTCTACTCTACTTCCCACTGATAAGAGCACACTTTAGAATATCGTGTATCACTGGGATACCACGTTTTAAAAGAAACACTGATAAAACAGAACATATCCAAAAGAGAGAAACCAATCTGGTGAATGTTCCAGAAACTGAGTAGAATGATATAAAGAACTAAGGATAGCTAACCCAGAGAAGATAAGAGAGAAATGAATGCTTGTTTACATTTTGGATTTATTTTGGAAAGTACAAGCAGTGAAACTTTGCAAATAGGCTAATTTTCTTACTGAAGCCTATGTTTTAATTTAACTTTTAAACTGTTATTCTCTATTTGATATGTAGAAGAGTATAATATAGCATACACATGTAATTATGAAACACAACAAATAACATGAACTGTGACTCACCAGGTCACCTGAGATGAGAACAGCATCAAGACCAGGGCAACTACTGTGTGCCCTATTCTGTTGCCTTTGCCTTAGAGGGAACCACTAGTCCAGATTTAACTTATTGTTACTTTTTTATTTTTAAAATGCCACGTATCTCTAAACAATATATTGTTAAGTTCTGCCATTTCTGAGCTTTGTTTTCAGGAATGCACTTACAAAGCAAAAGAGTTGGACTCTTAAAATTAACATTGCACTCAAAAATCCTGGTACTCCTGTCAGAGTAAAGATGACTTGTCACTATGTACTCAGTTGTATTTAAGTCTCACAACTGTGCACATACCTACTAGTCTCCTCTTGCTTCTCCCCTACCTAGGGTTGCCAGATTCAGCAATGACAAATATATGCTGCTCAGTTAAATCCCAATTTCAGATAAACAACAAATATATTTTTAGTATGTTTATCTGAAATTGGGATTTAACTGGGAGTCCTGTATTTTATCTTACAGCTCTGCCCTACCCCTAAATTAATTAGGTGGACAATTAATTCTATGACTTGTTCGTGTGTGATAAAGGGACAAAGTGGGAGGAACTGTATGGCCAATGTCATTGTATAAATATTAATCTAAGTATTAACAGCATTCACTGACTGGGTAAAAAAAACTGCACATGTGTGAATTTAGTCGAAGCTTTTCCAGACAATGCATTCAGTGGATATGCCCAAATCCAAATACTGTATATATGCTATTATATACATTTTTCAAAAAGACTCAGTGAAGAGTAGGAAAGTGTATTCATAGCTTCATTATTTTGGCTTACATTGAACCCCTCAAAAAAACAAAAACAAGATGGCTACTGTAACAAACTGATAAATCTCCAGATATGTAAATTGACTTATAACCATTATTTATAAAGATATTTATATGATTTAAAACTGTCCTTGTGTTAAAAATGAAGTTAATCTATATAGGTCAAATAAAGATCAATAGCCAACCTTCTGGGTAAATATCAATTAAAATTATGTTGTCATTAAAAAGGGATTTGGTTACTGTATTTACAAAGTTATTTTAGGAGACTTCACTTTAGAAAAGGGATATTAGAAATATTTCAGATACATTATTTCTCTTTCAATCAAAAAAACCTGATGAGCCTTCTTACAACATAAGGTAGAACTTGCTTTTCAATTGTCTCAAAATCCTCCCACAATCTGAAGCACTAATAGCTCCTAGATTTGAATGGCAGTCAATACAAGTGTGTATTAAGAACCCACACAGAGGGACTTCCTAGGTGGTTAAGAATCTGCCTGCCAATTCAGGGGACGTGGGTTCAATCCCTGCTCCAGGAAGATCCCACATGCTGCGGAGCAACTAAGCCTGTGTGCCACAACTACTGAGCCTGCTAGAGCCCGTGAGCCACAACCACTGAGCCCATGTGCCACAACTGCTGAGGCCCGCACACCTACAGCCCATGCTCCACAACGAGAAAAGCCACCACAATGAGGAGCCCACGCACCACAATGAAGAGTAGCCCCCACTCGCCGCAACTAGAGAAAGCCCGTGTGCAGCAATGAAGACCCAACACAGCCAATAAATAAATAAAATTAAAAAAAAAAGCCACACAGATTAGCTTCTCCAAGTAGAAGCCTATTGCATTCCCTTGCTTATCTTACTGCAAAACCCACAATTTGAAATCAGACATGGCTGACTATCGTAGGAGTCTAACTTGGTGTTTCAGAGCTTCAGTGAGTGGTTTCTCTCCAGGCAATCACTGGATCACCTTTTCCATCTTCATCACTCATGAACTATAGATTTAGGGTGATCAGGGCTTAAGTCTACTTTAAAAAAAGAACACTGAATTTCTGTAGTTTCAAAGAGCCAGATCCCATAAGCCATCCTACCTCTAGTTTCTCACCCTTTAGCTATAGACAGATCCTTCTGCCTTTTGGGTTTGGTGTTTCTCTTACCTGAGGATTATCTGAAAAACAAACAAACAAACACAACCTGTAAGCCTTCTGAGAACAGGGCAGAAGGAATGTGCTGACTAAACCTACATTTGCCAACTAAACAACTAGCAGCTCAAAGACCCACTATACAAAATATGAGTGATCTCACATTTAACATTCCCATTTCCAGACTTCTCATTATACTACATGAAAAGAATATACCAAAACAGTTGGGCAACACAGAAAAATTGACTAACAAGGTCTTCTTTTCTTTTTCTATCAGTAAGAGAGCTCACTTTTTATTTTAGGTTCTGAGAAAAAAAAAGGTGGTTGGCTCTGAAGAAGCCTCTTGTCAGGTTGCAAAATTCCTGACAGACTCCTAAGGAGGTAAAAAAGAGTAATGACATGGAAGGAGGGAGTATAGAGTGAGTCAGCTGGAATAAAGCTGGTGGCTTGGCAAACATTTTTCTTATAAGAAGGTGACTACCAAGGGCTTAACAGAGAATTGCCCTATAGCTTGATTTTGTTTTCATCCACCTCTTTTTGCCTTTGCCATCAGGAAACTATAAAAGAAAGATGAGCTTAAGCAGTACATTAACCAACTGAATCAAGCAGAGCAAAGAATAGCTTGCCTGTACAAAGGTCTGGGATTCTAAGCTCCTTGAGGTGAACAGGAGATGAGCATAGATAAGGCCTTAGCTAGTCATTAAAATAAGCAGGTAATTAAAGGTTTTGATTTCTAAAGCCCAGCAAGCTGAAATAGGAAGATCTGAGGGCAAACTAAGACCAACACAAAAGTGCTAAGTCTAAACTAGTAATCAGAAAGGTTCTGGTGCTCACAAAACACTGACATGAGGATTTCTTCCCCAGCTTAGGCCAGGCAGGAAAACAGCAAAAACAGAACAAAAATCAAAAACAAAACCAAACCTCAGGTTGAACAAAAATTAAGAACAGTTCAAATTTAGAGAATAAATCCTGTTTTGTTTTATTTTTTAAACCTTGCTCTAAGTGTATAGATTTTTAAAAATTTGGTATGTAGTATTATTCATTGGGATTAAAATGTATATATTGATGCATATATATCATTAATGAATGTATTTATTAACTAGTTACATTCTTATGGCAGGTTTTACCAGATTATATGCTAAGCATAAAACCCCCCCATAGAAGAGGGTTTCCCTTGATACAAGGCAATACTGGTTTATTAACAAGATTAACAAAAAATGGAGAATATAGTTATGACAGTTACCTAACAGGGAATTAACTGAATCCCCAAGATGTGAATTACTACTTTTACTATCCTTTGAAAGACCATTTTAAGTTTTAAATACTATGAAAGCCAAGAAGCAAAATATGTCTAAAATACCTAATGACTTTTTATCATTGATATTAATAGAAATAGATGGTAAGAAAATCTGGCACAATGGCTCTATGTTTTCTGAAAGTAGGTTTTGTGGCAATATTTTTAAGTGATCTATAATGAAATCAAAGGAAACTTCATAATGAAATATAATTCTAGCCATATATAAAGTAATTACAAAGTAGATCTTAAGCAACTATATCTTGTCTAAAACAAGTTGATTTTTCAAAACTGATTTACGTAATTCATGTAGTTTTATGCCATATTCCTGAAAGAACAGCTTGATAATCTATTTATTGACAAAATAACAGAAAAATATATCAGTTCCCTGGGCCTACTCAAGAATTTTAAACTAAAAACATTCTACTCTGCATGTTTACAACTATTCAATAAATACCCACATTCAAACAATAACTCCAGAGTAGGGCAGCTCTATCACAATGTCCCAATTTGTCAAAGTGGGTTGGGTAAAAGTCACATCTATTAAAGATTTAAAATAATTTCTAATAAAATCACAACAGAAACAGATAACTAAATTTATGACGGTCTGGAAAAGTCAATGCTAATACAATCATGCTAAATCACTTTGTAACTTACTTTTTAAAAAATAAACAAGATATTGGGCTAGAGGCCACTTTACAGAAACTTTATCAAGTTAAGGTGCTAATATGATTTTGTAAGTTATCTGAAACATCCAGTGGTGTACTAATCTTAAAAAGTAAATGTCAATAACTTCTAAGGTAACCCCACATTAAAATTAGAGCGCTAAAAAACCTGTTACAACCCCCCCTTTAAAAAAAATTTAAATAAATAAATTCTGTTATCAATGAACTGATTATTCAGACTTTGCGATTCTTTGCTTTTCTCCTGAGTTCACTACTTATCACCAAAGATGGGCAGGGGAACAAAAACTCAAACTAAACCATTTATTTTGTTTTTTAAATTACCACAAAAAAAATTACTGTTATCTCTGATAAAAGGTTTGATGGGAAAGGAAGTTCTAAACTAATGACTGAACTGAGGTTTGATGTAACTGGTAACATTTAATTATTCATGTTCTCCCTCAATATCATGAATAATAGAAAACTGGACGTATTTCAGTAATTAAGCACTTTAGTTTATAAATTCGACTTCAATGCTTTATGTATCTGAATTTCTACTTCTGCATTCTTTAATGAAAGATGTGCTAAAAACTTGACAAATGTTCTAGAAAACTCTCAAATTACCTAGAATGCTTACCTACATAAAACAATCTGTACAGCCATAAAAAGGAATGAAATTGGGACATTTGTAGAGACATGGATGGACCTAGAGACTGTCATACAGAGTGAAGTGAGTCAGAGAGAGAAAAACAAATATTGTATACTAACACATATATGCGGAATCTAGAAAAATGGTACAAATCAACTGGTTTGCAAGGCAGAAATAGAGACAGATGTAGAGAACAAATATATGGACACCAAGTGGGGAAAGTCGGGGGGGGGGGTGTTTGGGGTGGGATGAATTGGGAGATTGGGATCGCCAAACATACATTACTAATAAGAAAAAAAATCAAATTGTACACTTTAAGTATATGCAGTTTATTGTATGTCAATCATATCTCAAAAGTTCTTAAAAAAATAAAAAAAAACAATCGGTAGGCCAAGTTTATTATTAAAAAGAGTATTCGTCCTTATTTACATCTTAAACAGTAATTACTGAGAATGTAATTTTTCTTATTAGCTACTAGGAATGCATTTTTCCCATTAATTTGATAGCCAGGAGGTTTGATTAGCTGGAAAATATTAAAAACTACCACATGCATTCATTGTGACTGTTAGAAAACACCTTTGAAGGGGAAGGGGAAAAAAAGAAAGAAACATTGTGTTTCCAATTAGTGGCTTATAGCCAAAAATATGAATCAGTTATACCACACACACACACACACACACACACACAAAAAGTGGCCTAACTAAACTGACAACAATTTACAAAACAATTACAGAAAAAAAAAAACCCCAAAATCTGGTATCAAGACTTTCTGATGAGGCACAGAAGCCCAAATCAGCAGTGTCTCACATCTTGAGGGGTTTTCCCTTAGGAACAAAGAACATACCCTTTGAAATGCAGTTAGCAGTGTCTGGGATTCCAGATCTTTCAGTAGCAAGGTCATTTTCTGACCTAGCTACCGTACCATAATCAATTCTGTCAAAGCTTAAAAAGAAAAGAATAAAAATACTTTTTGTTGTTTTCAACAGTGAATTGTACATACCCAAATGGCAGAAGAGTCAGCCTCATCATTCTAATAATTCACATTCAAAATACAAAAATGTTTATAGTTTAGAAAAGTGGGAGGAACCTAATATTTTACATCTGCATTCAAAACCATCATCTAATTACCACAATTAGTGAAATTCCACTTTTCCTGGCTGACCCCTATTCAACCTGAGCTGTTTTTTAATTTGCAAAATTAGCATAATAACTGTCCTACCTATCTCACAAAAATTGTCCTATCTTACAGAACTGCAGGATAATCAGAAGAGATAATGTAAATAAAAGTACTTTGAAAATGAATGCCCAATACTAATTGACAGCATGGCATTACAGTTCTTTGCATGTTTAGCAACACGCAGGACTATAGTATTTCTTTCTTATTGGGAATACATTCATTCCTGGAGAAAAGAAAGTAGTAACAAGGAATTGATGATTGCAGGATAACTGGCAACACCTCCCAAGGCTTCACTGTTAACACTTAATATTCACCGAGTACAAGATGTCCCCAAGTTACAAAGGTCCCATAAATCCAAACCACTGTCCTTGCCTCAGCCCCCTCCATTTCTTCCCTTCGCTCTTATAGGAACTGTATAGGGATGGGGGGGGGGGTGGCGAAGTGAAGATTCGAGAGAACCAGGAAGTTCAAAAGTAGAAGAAATTGTGAAGAGAGGTGGAACAGCATAGAGCATCCCTATCGCCACCTAAACCTTTTGTAGCTGCTACACATCAACTGCAGACATCTCTCTACATTGGGAAATAAGGCAAAGGTTAAAAGTCAACAACCAGGAGCTATGACCTGGGATAAAATAGGGATAGTAAAGTTCACTTAAAGGAAAAAAGACTGATCTCAGTCATTAGCCTTAATCTCTAAAGCCAATCCAATAAAGATAAAATACCAATTGCAAAATACTGACAAACCCACTCACTTTCACTCACAAAGGTACTAGTTTTATCAAGCTACCTATTCATTCCACTTACCTATCTTCCGCTAATCGAATGACCTACCCCACCTGTGACACTAACAATCCCACTTACCAATACATCTGCTATATCCAATTTAACCAATCTTTCCCTTATTCCTTCCGAAAGACCCACCCATTCATAATATTTCATCCATCACTGTTCCTTCTCAGTTGTAAGGAACAATAAGTTATTACGCTGGGGAATCTCTGTACTAATGTCCTTGGGGTAAGCTAGGAAGGAAGCTGGGAGCGAATGGGGTGGAATTGGGGCTGGGAGGAAATGTTCAAACCACCTGCCATTTGGGTAGTTAAGCATATTTTAAAAGTGATTTTTTTTTTTAAAACCACACAGATTGTTAATAGTACTACTAATAACTAGAAAGATAATTTCCTCAGTCTCCCAATTTAAATAAAGACTTTCAGGAACAAATTTAAAAGAGGACTATGGATATTAAGTTCATCCATGGCTAGTCTTTCCAGTTCAAGAGCAATGCCAGAAAGAACACTCCTACCTCTTCTCTTGATCCTACTTAGTAACCAGGATGCCTGCTTCTGAGAACGTGGCTTTGAATACAAGTCTACATCCTATTTATTGGTTCTCTAGAGAGCTTGACCTGTGGTTCATAAGAATGCCCATGGTTCAAAGAGTTTGTACTGGAATAGTCTATTACAATTAGTAGTGGTCAAGTAGGTTTTATACAGGTATGGCTTGCTTTGTACAGGCTGCCAACTGGTAAACATTGTTAAAGTTTTCTGTCAGTAGTTTCCAAAATTTTATGCTTCATTCTTGGCCCTTTAAAAAAAAAAAACATTTTATCCTCTCCTTCCCCCTTCTTTTTAAAAATTTTTAAGGATTAGGGGCCTGTGGATAAAGTAAAACCTTTTTTGCCTTTAAGCCTATTTATGCAATTAAAATAAAGTTCTCCTTGGGGCATCATCAGAATTTGATAACTAGAGTTTTGAATAGGATAAACTAATCTTAAAATGAAACCAATCAAATATGATTTAAATAAAAATTCAAGCCAGGAAATTTTAATTTAATCATCTCACAAACTTACAAGCTTACTACATAATATTCTAACTCAGATAAACACTTTTTGAAAAGTACACACAATATCTTAAGAGAAATTCTTTGATATTTATTTAGTTATTTTAAATGCTTAACCAAACGTGGTTTCATTTTTCATGTCTTTTAAGACTTCTATAAATCAATTTACAAATACATAAGAACTATCCTTGCCCGAACTATGTGCTCCAGCTCCCGGTTTGGTAAAACAGAACGGACTGAGTTCCTGGGAAAACATGGCATAAAATGCAGAGAGCAGTTCCAATATGTTCTTGCCTGCCTCTTAGACTAAGATAGCCAACACAGCCCACTCTGCATCTCTCCAGCCCCACCCCCCAGCCCGGAGGCATCAGCGGCCACCAAGAGAATGTTCTGTGGTAACAGAACATTCTAGATCAGTGCTGCCCAATGCAGTAGCTGTAACAATGCAGTAACAATTACTGTTATGTCATATCTTATGATACCAATATTGGCTAAATCATTAAAAGATTAACCACTTCAGTTAAACCAAGATTAATTACTCATATTTAGAAGTTATTACTACACCATACAATAGTAACAAGCATGAGCACCAAAACCAAACAGTAACACAAACACTAATATATAAACTACCAGTTTAGATACCTTAAATATTTCTTCAACACCCTTATTTTTAGCAAAACAAACATATTTATAACTTAAAACTATTTTAGTTATTTGAATTCTGAGGTTTTTAAGAGAGGAAAAAAAATACGACATAACAAAGACCCACACAACTATTCAGTCTTTACCTTTCGTTTTCCGTTTATTCAAAGGCTGTAAAAGAAAGATAACCTTTCCTATTAAATTTCTAAACTGTTTTCTCAAATTAGAAGCAAAAGTCCAAACATTCTTTCTATAACCTACAGAAATCGTTTTTGTTAGAGGCCAGATTATTTATTTGGTAGCTGCTGATGAATCAAGGTACTTTTAAGTCACTTCGGCGAGTATGTGATGATACAGAGTCTAAAATCACATTTGCATATATTTCTTAAATGGTCACTCTTCATCTTGAAATTTATTCTAGCTGATATGACAAATGGATGGCCATTGGATGCCAGCGATGTAATGACTTCAATCTTCAAGGCAATGACTAACAATGGAATTGAGAAAATTAGTATGAGGCAAATGTTGCCTAAACGTGTTCTTGTTAAATTCTGTATGTTTAAAATGTTTGTAGGGGGGAATGAATTGGGAGATTGGGATACCAAATTGTACACTCTAAATATATGCAGTTTACTGTATGTTAACTGTATCTCAATAAAAGTTCTTAAAAAAAAAATAAAATAAAATGTTTGGAGACAAAAAGGTTTTGTGGACTTAAAACCAATTGACGCTAATGGAATGCCAAGCTGTAAACTGCCAGACAGCTGCAGCTGGTAATAAAATGCTAAGACCTGAAGGGCTTTAGCAGAACCTGATTATATGGTAATCCTAGTATCTGAGAAGGCAAAAGAGCTAGAAGAATAACTGATAGGCTAGTTGCTATAGTAACTAAGATAAATTTGTATACTGACTGGGAAAAAACATTGGGGTTGCCATCAGGTACAAGGCCCACATTATGTCTTATGCACTTTTTCCACAATTTTGAATCACGGGATGACAGACTAACACAAAGACTGCTCAGTTTGAAATAAGAAAGTAGATAAGGTTCCGCTCCAAAGAGTAAGGAAAGCACCCAATTAAAGGTTTAGCTTGTTAGCAGAATAGTATCTGACAGCCAGGGTGGAACAAACCTTGTGAAAGTTTGTAGAAATTAGCTTCGCTCTGAGTAGAAAACAGAAATGTAGGTTAATTATCAATTCAAGTTAAATACCAGTAGGGCATCATAAAGTACCTACAATTTTTATTACTTTAAATTTTGTTTGAGGTAATTCTTATAGGCTATTAATCTCTTACAGAAAGGGTTAATTCACTGTGTAGGTGTGTGTTTAGGACAATACTAAATAGTGTGATTTGTCTGATCTCAGTTACACATGCCCCAGAAGCCGCCTTAGAACCTGGTCTCTCTATCCTAGCTGCTGGGGCTACCTTCACCATCTAGTCCATCATCACCACCACCCCCACCACCACTTATTTCCTCCACCTACATATCCCAGGAAGTAATGACCAGAATTGTAGGCAGAGTGTGAGAAGGAAATGAACAGCCTCTTCAAGGTGCTTGCCTGGCAAATTCACCCTACTTTGTCAAAATCAAAACAATGAAACAAAGAGAGCACATGGATTGTCATGTAATGTAAAGGTTACACAAGTCTCAAATACCAACAATTAGAAATTATTTTTTATTCTGTAGGATCACCACCGAACAGTCAACATCCTAAAACTATCTAGGTTTTTAACAATTTTAAAGATCAAATTTTATCTACCCTATTTTACGAAGTAGGTTGTCACAAGAATAGAATAAAGTTTTCAGTTTACAGGAGTTTGTACAGATTCAAACTGAGCCTCCAAATTGCAGTACTGCTTCAGACTGTCCTACCTCTATGAGTCACCAAATTGACAGTTTGAGGCCATGAAATTTAGAGCTTGAATTTACTAATTAAATATGCAGAAGGTTCCCCCCCACTTCTATATGATGTTACTCGGGTGTGATAAAATAGCAAATGTAAATATATTTCTATCAATCCACAAAGCCAATAGCAATCAAATACAATCCATGATTAAATATAACCCATGCTTAAATGCCAACCCATGAACAGTCATATTCAAGGACTCTTTCCTTAAGAAACCCATATCACACAAAAATTTTAATTGAAACCTGTATCAATTTTCAAATTCAGAGAGAAATATTTCTGATGCCTAAGTGAGAAGCTGAGTTTTCAACAAAGGTAGCTATGCAACTTTTTATTTTTTAGACCAAACAATTCTTTGGGACAGTTTGATCTAAGTTATCATGACTTAAAAATCAAGATTTTGTCATTACTCCAATCTAAAATAATAGATCGTGATTGACACTAACTAAACAAACAAAACAAAACAAAACAAATAACCATCCCTGCTCTAGATCAGCTACCCTGTCACCGTTTTTCATCCCGACTCAGAGAAAATTAGTGGACAAAAGTCAGGATCCTAGAACAGTCCATGTTCTCTGACAGCAAGGCATGAAAGAAACAGAATCATGGTAGATAGCAGCTGACCATCTTAGGAGTCCCACTACCAGGGTAAGTGCCAGAAACCTACAGCAGGGATACCTGGCAACACTTTCCCTCCTTCTGCAGACAAGGCATCATGGTATAAATGAGGAATCAGGAGACTTGGGTTCTAGTTCTGAGTTTGCCACTCTCCAGCAATGTGTCATTTCCCTTCTCTGAGCCTACGTTTCTCTTTCAGCTAAATGGAAGGGCTGGGCTAAATGATCTCCTGTCCCTTCCTACTCTAAAAATGTTACCATTCTATCCTTCCTTCCAAGGTCTTAAAAATATTTTGGTTGCCAATACAAAAATAAAGAATGCTCAAAACGTCACATTTATTTTTATAACATCTTCCCAGTGCCAGCCTTTAGTATGTGTATGTATAATCCACACAAATTAGCAGGAACATCCATTTCATACGTAATCTACCCAGTAAATATTTAATTTCAAATCTACGGGTCTTGAATCATGTACCAAATACCATCAAGTCTGTTAAACTCTCCTCAAATTAAAGATGAGGAAATGAAATGACTCACAGTCCAGGGCTTTTTTCTACTATACCAAACTTCCTCCTCCCTTTCCTGCTTTATCAAAAGACAGCACCATAGCAGAAAAGAACTCTAGACTGTGAAACTGATCTGGGTTCTAGCCCTAACTTTGCCATTAGTTTGCTGTGGCACCTTGGACAAGTCACTTTCCTTTCTCCAGGCTTTGGCTTTCACAACATTTTACATGAAGGAGTTTAGCTAGATGTCCCTTTCAGCTGTAACATGCTATGATCTTACAACATTCCTATCTGATAAAACAAAATACACATTCTTGAAAGAGAAAGTGGGAATTTCTAGCGAAGAGAACTGAAAAGTTTGGGTTGCTAGTTTTAAATATATGCATCAGTTCAATTTAGCAAGTTGGTCCTGAAGCATTTTACTCCAGCATCTCTTGCAGGAGATTACCCTGTGTACACACACACACACACACACACACACACACAGAGCACACACTCAGTATGGGGCAGCTATGATGTATTAGAAAAAATACTGGAGTAGCAGTCTGAAGAACTGGTTTCAAATCCCACACTTAAAAAAGCTGTGTCTCCTAGGCTAACTTATTAACCTCTCTGAGCCTAAGATTCCTCATTAAAACGGAGATAAGAATAAGGAAACCTGACCTAAAATATCAATCAAATAAAGCATTATAACTGATGTACACTGCAAAAGCTGGACAAGTGGAGATGATCTGCCACTGTGGAAAAGTAGGCTGCATTCGAATCAAGTCTTTCTATAAAAAACTGGGCTGATTTGTAACTTATTAAATTTGCTTTCAAAGAGTTGAATAACAAAGCTGAAGACACCACTGGAGGGGGAAAAGAATAAATCAATTTTAGGAAATGGATTGTTTATCTGGATTCTGCTGATTAATAAAACATATGAGATAACTTTCAGCAGCCTATTCAGTTTACTACAATTTGGTGAAATAGTCTGTGTACTCTAAAACATGCAATGCAAGGAACATTTCTTAAAAGTGCCCAAACTCAGTTTGTTAACCTCTTAGAGTTTGTATGGTGTGCTACTCCAAGTGTATCTCAAGGGAGAGAAGATATTTCTAATGATCAGATATCTAGTGATACCACGTGTTTCCACAAGTCAAGATTTCTCACTGCATTTCTAGGTTGTTAGTTACCCAGCCAAGTCTCCTCACAGTACCTTATGCAAATGGCAAAAACTGTCACAAAGGACAGAGGAAATGTTAATGATGCCAATCTTGTGCCAACAGTCCTCCCAGTACTGCTAGTTCTTTTTAGATACAATTCTCCAGAGGAGTCTAATTCTCCTCCAAATCCCCTCACTAATGCAGGATGGAGCTGTGAAATTCAGATCAACAGTAGTTTTATCCAAAGAGCTCAACACCCTCAATATTTGGGCAGCTTAGAGTTAAAATCAGAACGCTGGGTCCCAGGAGATGTTTTTACTTTTCACCTAGTATATCAAAGGATCAAAGTGCTTAAGAAGCTATATTATCCCACGAGGGAAGAAGTGACTATCAATTCTATCAAAATGACTCATTTGGTTTAGATAAGTTAAATAACTCCAAGTTCTGCATACTTCCTCCCAAAGTAAGCACCGCGTGAAGTTAAATTTGCTAATTCCAAGAAAGGAAGGAGAAGAGAATGAACATTGGAGTTCTTTCTCTGTGCCAGGTACTGGACTAGTAGGCAGTTTACACAGTCCTGATGTAGCTCTCCTTCAGAACTAAATTTGTTATATTCGTTGAAAAGGAACAATATTCACATAGCTCTAAACTCATTAAATCATGTGTTGATTGTTATTTCCCTTCCCCCTCTACACACCCACACCCACGCACCCACCCACACAACTAGTAAAGGATTAAATTTCTCATTTAACCTGAATTGACAGTTCATTACTTTAAGAGGAATACCACAAAGACAAAACTTAATTTCAGGGGACTCCAATGTACTTGGAAATCCAAGTGAATTTTACATCCTCTACCATCTAGCTATGAACTTGCTTCATATACTGAACTTGAAGGAGATTCAATGTCATCTCAAGATTGGCCACTGCAGCCCCCAAATCCCATAACAGTGATTTGAAGGTTGGTGGAAACACACTCATCAGAGATCTACCAACGTACGTTTGTCTCTGATTTTGTTGCTGTAACTTTTGGGGTATATATGATACATAACACATATTAGGTTTTAGAACGACGTCTAGAATGTGCAGATAACATTATTTGTATTAAGGTATTTCTTCCACCGGTAAGCCTGCAAATTGAAGGCAGCTGACTCCTGGAACCATATTAGTGACTTACAGTAACATACAAATTTTACCAATTTTCAAGTTCTTCTAGCATGAAAATGTATTTCACTGCCTCTAGTTCCATACATGCCCAGTAGAAGAGTTCGGTGAAATCGCTTTAAACATTATTCCAACTTTGAAAAGTGGAGGAGTGGGTAAGAAGTCCCAGGCAAGCGAAGCATTCCAACTACTGTACTTCCTACTCAGAATCTCCCGTATTAATCACCACTAAAACATCTTGCAGAATTAGATAAAGAGCACAAAGCTGTGGCTCTCCTTCTAACCACAGATTACTCAGCACTTGTTTGTATCTCTGTAGTCGGTTGTGCACATTTATGTCCGGCTATCCTTTTAAGACCACATTCTCCCCAATGGTAAAGGACCTGGTCTTCGATTTCCTTTGCCTCACGGCAAGGTGCTATTTTAATAAAACACTGTGGATCTAGACTACATCAGCTAGAGGACTTTCCTAAGTAAGCACCCCATCTTTCCCCGCCTCTCTGCTCCTTTTCTTTCTGTAGAACAAAAAGAGAACGACAAATAGGGAGAGATACAGCCACCTCTGAAACGAATAGGTAAGTTAGCGGCAAAAAAAAAAAAAAAAAAGGGCACTGCAACGTCTCCTTTAATCTATGGCCCTCAAGGCCAAAACGGATGTTTCAAAGGTAAGCTCTGAACCCCACAAATACAAATCTCCGGCTCTCAGGTTCGTAAACTGTCCCACCTCGCAGAAAGCTAGAAAAGACGAGAAAGGAAGCCCTGGGGCCGGTCACCAGGGAAAACAGGGGGGTTTGCCCGAGGTGGGCGATCGCCCTCCCCCAACTCACTCTAAAGTGCCCGAGGGAGACCGAAAGGAGTAGCGGTGGCGGACACGGCGGGACCTGGGAGGGGTGCAGGGGGGAAGGCACAGGGGAAGCCGGGGGACGGGGACGCTCGGCTTCTGGGCCATGGCTCCGGTTACTTACCCTACAGGGTATCCGCCCCCTTGGTGCACATCTTCAGGGGCATCAAAGAATTCCTCGGTGTCGCTTTCCGACGCCATTTATAGGACACACCCGCGGGTGAGGGGGCCGGCGCCGCCTGGAGGGAGGGTGACTCTCGTCTCCTCCTCGTCGTCCTCCACCCCGGCGAGACCGTGGGGAGGTGGGTCCCGGGCGAGGATGAGGAGGGAACAGACGACCTGAAGTGAGGAGCCGGACAGGGGCAGGGGGCCGCCGGCAGCTGCCGGACTGAGGGAATGTGCGGCAGAGTGGCCGCCTGAGGAGGCGGCGGTGGGTCCAGGGACTGTTGCTGCCGCCGCTCCCGGCGATAGGTGTATGAGAAGAGCGAGAGAAGAGGCGGTGGCTCGCCTCAGTGGGAGAGGGCGGGCGCGCCGACGACGGCAGCTCCAATTTCTCCAGCAGCAGCTATTACAGCAGCTGGGAGAGCTAGTTGCCCGCAAAATACGGACGCGCATCAACCCTCGCGAGATTTCGGGAGGGGGCCAGTAAGGCGTGGGCGGGGCGAAGAGGAGGCGGGGGAGGTTCCTGAGAGGCAGCGCTCCGATTTCTTGTACTCGAGAAGCCTATCAAAACGGCGCAAGCGCGTTGAGGGCGTTTGGCGAGGGCCGGAAGTAGCCGGGAAGGGTGGGGAAGAGCGTCCGGCCGGGAGGAGTCTAGAAGCTGCGCAGGAGCGGCGCGGTGCCCTGGCTCTGTGGGAGCGCGCCAGGCATAGGTGCGGTCCGGCAGCGTGTCATACCGGCCAACTCTACAGTTCCAAAGAGAGGCATTTTCAGAGGGGTGATTTGGTGTCTGCTTTTTTTCTTATGAGGAAATGCTGTCGGGAAAAGTTGGCATTGTGGTTTGAGTTTACGTCGTTTTTATTTTCCAAGCCCGGAATATCCCACCCTAGGGGGTAGGCAGGTCCACCACCTCTAGCGTTATGGGCCCAACCCGTCCTATTTAGTACAAGCTCTCTAATTGAGATCCCTAGAAACGATCCTGCCGGCCATAGGGTGGGGTCCAAGAGAGAGACCTGGGGAGCGTGCCAGTTCCATGGAGGATTTGTTGCTGGAGCTGAGCCACTATAGGGCCTCCGGTTACTTTGTCTCTACAGATATCTATTGTTGCCCACATTTAATGCGAGAGAAATTGTTACATATTGGCCAAGATGTGCGTCAGTCAAATGGTAAATATATATTGAGCAGATTCCTTTGCAAGCTTAAGAGCTAGTAACTTAATTCTGATCCTCGACTGCCCAATGCCCAGTGATGAAAATAGGTGCTTTTTAAAAAACAAAGATGTTCTTATTTAACGCATCATTGACCATCAAAGTGATAATACTGACTTTCTGTATGATCGGGAAGCACATTTACTTTTTCCCCACTGCCATGACAGGTAGGCGCTCTGAGACGTTTGCGCAGCCTCAATTGTTGCTCAAGATGGCTGTGCAGAAGACAACTGGGACCAGGGACATGGCCTCAGTCTGGAATGGGGCTCTAGATTCCTCCGTGGAAAACAACCAGGAAAAGATCTGGAGTTGTGTAAAACCAAATGCCATGTACCGTGCATTCTTTAACACCCTAGGGAGTTCAGGGAAAACACTACATAATCAAATAGGGTAATATTTTTTGCAGCAAGCCATATGATTATTCATACGGGGTAAATAAATACCAGTAAATAGCCTCCTTCAGTTCAGATCAGCTTCTACTGTCAAGTAAATTTAGGTGAGACTAATTTGACTGTCAAGTTACTAAAAATACAAAACAAAAATGTTTGGTTTCCAGAACTTTTGGGATTTAAGAATTGCAGTTAATGGATTTGTGGATCCTTGTGAGGACATGACTTTTGGCATAGTCCAGTAATTATTAGCTATTATGTGTTTTAAACATGTTAATTTCCTAAGTATAAAAATATATCTCAAAGTACTAACTTTTTATTTTGCTGCTCACTTGGAAATATATGCTTTTTTCCTTATGGATTATGGAAAGATATAAGTAAATAAACTACCTGAATTTATTTTCTTCCTAGCTTTGTAATAGTGAATTTACATTTGCCTAAGAAATTAAAGTTTGGTGTCATGTACTATTCTAGGTGCTGAGGATAATTTAAAGATGAAGAAGACAACTTAGTTCCTCTCTTCCGAAACCTCACAATCTAGCAATGGAGGAAAATACAGAGTCCTAATTTGGTGCTTTTTTTCCACTATACCATACCACCTCTCTAGGACCTTTTAAGGTACTTTAAACATTATATTTAGAAAAAAGTTAAAATGAATTAGGAATGATAAGCTGATAACATTTTTAGAGCCGTTAAAGCTATCTATTTAAATGCTTTATTAATTGTATAAGAATGTGAATTTCTGGGAACATCAAAACACATGTGTACCACCTATGAACATTTTTAAAAAATGTCCAAAGATGTGTTTATTTTGCCTGAAACGTCTGTTCTTGAGTTTTAAAGCAGCAGATTTTAGGCTTAGTCCAAGGCAATGGTTTTGAAGCTTTTCTCCTTATTAGAAATGGAACCCTTTAATCAAACCTCATTTCATGCAAAAGTCCACATATTGTAAACATAAAAACTATTTTAGTTGAAGCAGGGATAGTTCAGGTTCCTGCCTGCTTGGCCTTCTCTGAGTCTCAAGAGACTTTTCCAAGGCTACATTAAAAAAAAAAAAAAAGTTGGTCCAAAGCACGGGTTGGCAAATTATGGTAGTGGTACACTGGACAAATCTGTCCTGTTGTCTGTTATTAAATAAAGTTTTACTGGAACACAACCAGCCCTATTTGTTTATGTATTGTATATGTCTGCTTTCAGAGTGGACTTGAGTAGTCAGGACAGAGACTCTATGACCCTCAAGCCTAAAATATTTCCTATCAGGCTCTTTGCAGAAAAGTTTTGCCAATCCCTGACCCAGAGGATACTATTTTCTAAGGTAACCCAAAACTGAAATTACACTCAAATTAAATGGTTGTTTGAATTAGTTTCACAACAGAATTGTATAATGCCACAAAATTATACTTATAGAAAAAAATGAGAATAAAACATTTTCCCACCTGGCTCATTTCCAATGACTATAAAAACTACACAGATCTAAGGCTAAGGTAGGTTTAAGGAAACTTTTTATGCCTCCTTATCTGCATAGCATAAACTCTACCTAGGTGTTTCAAAGGCTAGGATCACAGCCAGTGTATGAAACAACTTGTCTGTGGGATACTCGCTCCCTTCTCTTGTCAAGAATAATACAAAATGGCAGTATCCTTGGGGCCAATTTTGCTCCAACCCCAAGGATAATCACTCAGAACATCAGTGATGAAACTGTAATACATGTAGGCTTTTGTTATAATCAAGAGCTAATGTGATAACTCAGGCAAAAACTTTTTATGTACAGGGTTAGGTGATTTGAGATACAATATTGACATGTAATGATTTAATATTGTAACCTCTGTGAGAGTTTTTGTGGATTTTAAAGTATCAGAATCCATGAAAAAAATCATTCTGAAACTGGCCAAAATTTGTCAGGGCCAAGATTAAATTCTGTAATCATCAACTTTTTATCTGTTTGAAAAGTCAGTTGTGTTACAGATGATAATAGTAAAAATTCAAAAAAATCTATTTGGCTTTGGAATTTTTATATCTTTTTCAGGTCCATACTACCTTTTTAATAATGGTTTATGTTAATATTAAAATGAATTTTCAATCTCTGAGTATGCAAGAACTGAAAGTAGAGAACGATACTCTAGAAGTGTGTCAAGAGACACAGAAAAGCCAGCCTGGGACTTAAAATGTGTTACTGTTGTGTAATGGAATATTCTGTAGCCATGTATTACTATTCAGGACCCTGGAAGAAGGCTAACTGGAATTACCTTAAACAAAAAAAGGGAATTTATTCACTTATATAGTCAAGTACAGAGTGCTCTAACCCTTGTCTGTTCCTTTGTGACATATATTAGAGAACAATTTCAGCGTAAGGTGAATTTTACATTTGCTTATGTGCAATTTTGTCAGCCAGAGAGAGGTGAAAACAGAAAACTACACCTAGATGAATCAAGTTGCATAGGAATACACAAAATACACACACAAAACCTCAAACGTCTACCAGTTACCTCACTTCATTGTGTTTTGAGTCACACCCATCCACATCTAGTGTTAGAGCTTTCCATCTGATTTCAGATAACCCTCCTTCCACCACTTCACAATAACTCACAAGTTGCAACCCTTCTAATACCAATTTCCACAAGCAAACTTCAGGCCTTTTTCAAAATAAAGCACCGTATTTATTGTAGTATTTCTTAACTATTTAACGTGTAAAACTGTGCTACCATTTTCATTGTTTGTATCTTTTTGTGTATGTGTCACTGACAAAGTTTTTGACTGTTGTACTCCTACCCCCGTTTCCCCCATAAACCCTGTGGTTTTTATTGAACAACTTTGCATAGTGCAGTAATTTTGGGGAAAAGCATATGCTGTCTTATACCAGCACAGACTGTAGTCCAGATGAAGAAGCTTTAGGCATGGCTGCATCCAGGGTCTAAGATATATAAAAACTTTCTCTTTCTATCTGCCTCTCATCTTTGCTTATCTCTGCTTCTTTTTGTGCTTTGGCTTCAATTTTCCTATCACAGACAGCTTCCTTTTTTGTAGTCAGAAAAGATGGCTGCAAGCAACTTCAGTTTATAATGTCTTAATAATTCTCAGTCCCAAAGGAAGTAAGACTTTCTTTCTGCTGGTGTTGATATATTAAATTTCAGGGTCTATGTTGATTGGTCTTAGGAAACCCATCTGGGTCAACTGAGTCCCTGCCACACACCATGTGGGGAGAGGCCACTGTGATCTTCACTAGGACCACATGGAGTATGCAATGGATGTTTTTTTCAAGAAAGTGTTACTAGCAGAGAGGAACAATGTGCCAGCCACCAGTTGTTGAGGGGTAAGTCTCTGTATTCATTGACATGATAGGAGCTCATGATGCGTTAAAGGAAAACAGATATTGTGAAATAACTGCATGAGGAATAATCCCATTTATGTAAAATTATTTATCTGTGTATCTATATGTGTATATAAACATAGAGAATTCTCAAAGAGTGTTCGCAAATGATTGATGGTGATTGTCTTTGGTTGCTGATTAAAATAATAATGAAATTTGTGGTTATTTGTACCTTTAAGTGACTCAGTTTTCTATGGTGACTATGTCTTACTTTGTAAACGGGGAAAATATTAAAAGAAAATATATCACCAATCATATACAAGGTAGACTTACACATAAAATGAAGATCTGAGATTCACTCCCAATATAGTGCATGATTGTGAGTCCTGGGCCTATTTCAGGTGTCACACTTAGCTTCTGGAACAGTTTAATAAGTGCCACTAAGAAAATGAACTTGGAAAAGATACCCACAAAGAAAATCTTGGAATGTAATTAGTCTACTGGTGAAAATTCATATTTTCTACACTGCAGGCCTGACACACAAAGAGAGTGGCGATGGTAATTTCCAAAGCAACCGTGAAATGATGCACTGATGTGGAGCTTCTAGAAGCAAAGTATAATACTAGAGGTTCACTTCTAAATAATATGGACTAAGCATAATTTTGTTTTTCAAAACAATAAGCTATACATAAGGCTTGATCTAAAGAGAGAAAAACTAAGAAATATGAACTTTATGCTTCAAAAATTCACTCCAGGTCAAAATCTGAGGAAGACATCTTTTTTCTTTTATGGAAAAAAAAGAATATATGCATACATACATATACATGTGTATATGTATACACACATACATATATATGTATATATACACACACATGTATTTTTTAAATTGGTGAAACAATCTAGTGGCAAACACTTATGTAGAAATATCAATCAGGCTAATGCACGTATGCACACATATGCGTGCACATGCACGCGCGCACACACTCAACAAGAACTAGAATTTCATGGACTGTTAAAATCGGAAGGGACTTTATTTTTTTAATTAAAAAAATATTTATTTATTTGGTTGCACTGGGTCCTAACTGTGGCAGGTGGGCTCCTTAGTTGTGGCTTGAGAACTCTTAGTTGTGGCATGCACGTGGGATCTAGTTCCCTGACCAGGGATTGAACCCAGGCCCCCTGCATTGGGAGCTCAGAGTCTTAACCATGGTACCACCAGGGAAGTCCCTGGAAGGGGCTTTAAAGGTCAGTAGTATAAGCCTCATACCTAATGCATGAATTCTTTTTACAAACTTCCCCGATAAGTGGTCACTCAGGGACACGGAACTTACTATTTACCCAGTCCATTTTTTGACAGATGTTAACTAATGTCTTGATCGTATTTAGCCCAAATCTGCATTTCTGTAATTTCCTTCCACTGGTTATAATTCTGGCTACTAAATCCATACAAAATCCTTAATCTGTTTAAAGATGGCTATCAGTCTTCTTTACGTTTTTCATCTTGGGAGTATACAGTTGACCCTTGAACAATGTGGGGGTTAGAGGCTCCAACCCTCTGTGAGGTCAAAAAATCCGCTTATAACTTTACAGTTGGCCCTCCATATCTGTGGTTCCACATCAGTGGATTCAACCAACCTTGGTTCATGTAGTACTGTAGTATGTATTTATTGAAAAAGATCCACATATAAGTGGACCTGCACAGTTCAACTGTGTTGTTCAAGGGTTAACTGTACGCTGATGTGTTTATGCTGAATGTATTCAGAGACAGAGGTAAGTGGGAATTTCAACTGCACAATTAAAGTGGTACATTAAATAACTGTGATGATATGTTTGCATAGTAAACGGGTCCACCTTATGTACAGGATACCTGTCTAATGGTATGCCCTCTACGTGTACCTAGTGATAATATGCTACATCAGAATCATTCTTTATACTTTCTGAGACAGTTTTACGTCTTATGTCATTCAATGATAAAATAATTGCTATCACTAAATTAGTGATAGATACTGTATTAAATACTTTGCACATGTTATTTCACTTAGTCCATCATGCACTATATGAGGAAGATACTACTATTATCCCCATTTTATAGGTAGGGAAACTGAGGTTTAGAAGAGTTAAGTAACTTACCCAGTGTTTCACAGCTAGCATTTAGTGGTCAAGATTTAAGCCCAAGGTCACATTTTATTTTATTTTATTTTGTTTTATTTTATTTTAATCTTCCCAGGTTTTCTTCTGTTTGACTAACTTATAGCAAATGAGCCATGTTAATGAGTGAAGTGTCCGAAATAATATTACAACAAAAAAATTAGAGCAATTGGTTGATATTTCTTTTTTCCCCATTTTGTGGTATTTATCTAAATAGGAACATCTCAACATTGGGGTTTATGGGAGGCAGAATTTTAAGATAGACCCTCAAGATTTCCTAGCTCCTTCTATGCACACATCTTCTCCCAGTTTTTCAGTTCAGTGCTAATCTAGGTGCTGCTATGAAGGGATTTTGCAGATGTAATTAAAGTCCCAAATCAGTTGACTTTAAGATAGGGAGATTATACCTATGGATCTGACCTAATCACATGAGCCCTTTAAAAGCAGAGTTTTCTCTGACTGGTGGGAAAAGGAAATCAGAGAAATACACTCTGGCAGGCTTGGAAGAAAGCAGACATCTAAAAAAAAAAAGGAAAGCAAACATCTAAAAGGAAGAAAGCAAACATCTATGCTGTGTACTGCCTTTGGGGGCCAAGAGGTGTGGAATGTGGCCTCTAGGAACCAAGAGTAGCTCCCTGTTGATAGTAAGGAAATGGGGACCTCAGTCCTCTGGCTGCAGGGATCTGAATTCTGCCAATAACCTGAATGGGGTGGGAAGAGGACCCCAAGCTCCATATGAGAAAGTAGCCTAGCTGACACCTTGATTTCAGCCTTGTTAGACCCTGAGCAGAGAGCCCAGCCACACTGTACCCAGCCTTCTGATTTACAGAACTGTGAGCTAACAAATTTGTATTTTTTAGGCTACTAACTTTGTGGTAATTTGTTATAAAACAATAGAAAACTACTCCAGGGGTACATATCCTTATCTTCCCTCTGCTAGTTAAGAACCATGAATCTAGGTAAGTCATGGCAAAACAAGTATAATGCATCAGCAGATGCTGTTTGCTTTCTGAAGTCCTTGAGTGCACTTGGGAATAAATGTCACACTGGGAGTGAACATTAAGGTATAATTTAACGATAGAAAAAACAGTGAGATCAGAAAAAATAACCTAACATGCATTTGAAATATGAAAGAAGTATCTTGCTTCACATACAGTCACACACAGTACACCCAAAATTCAACCTCATTTGCAAAATATTCTCCAGAACCTCAGCAATCCTGCTACCCATGTGATGTTAGGGACTGTCTGGTTCCCTTGCTTTTGTGGTCTTTAACCATTGAGTGAACCTGCCTGCCTTTAGGATTTAAACTGAGTTTCAATGTTATCTTACTATTGACCTTCCAGCATTTTTATCTGGCTTCACTATAATTGCTTGATCACTCATTCATTCTTTCATTCATTCAACACAGGGCTTGCTATGTGCCAGGCATCGTACTATTAGTGTGTTAACAGTGGTATAGCTTAGTCCTTCTGGGCTGGGCTTTTCATCCCTGTCACCTAAACTCTTAATTTGAGCTCTGATTTGTAGCTTCAGTGCTCTGTGCCTGGAATCTGACACGTGTAATCTGGATCATCTGGGAACTGGGCTCCCAGCAGTCATTGCCCAGTCCCTGAGTAACTACATCCCTAGCTTTTCATTTATGGCTTTTGCTTATGTTCTGCATCTTTGAAGCCTAAACTGGTCACCAGCCTTCTCCAGCCTGCCTTGACCACAGTCTTCCTATGTTCCTTGGCTAGTGCTAAAGTATGGACTTGAAATCTAGCTTGTCATGCCAAATATTTTCTCCTACCTCAGTCATCCTGTCCACCTGGGTCCCACTGGCTGGCCATTCTGGTTGGTCAGTATCTCTTCAATGTTTAGACCCAGCTTGATCATATACATCTTGAAGTTGAGAAATACTAGGCATAATTTTAGTTTTTCAAAATCTTAACAAAGTTTTATACCTAAAATGGCCATTTTGTGAAAAGTGGACAATTTGTTTAAAAACTAATCGTGGATCTGACCTCAGTCTTGGACAAAAGTCTGAAAGTCATGACCTAAAAAGAGGGATGGGGGATGAAAAGGGAACAATCGTTTGTTCTGTACCAATGATCTGACTGGCATTTTACATGTTATCACAGTCAGTCATTTCACAAATCTTCCCCCACTGTGATTTTTTTTAAATTTTATAGGTAGGGACCTGAAGCACAGTAGCAGGGTCAGAATTTGAACTTAGGTGTACTATGCCCTTAAATGCACGTTTTCCCCAGTATGCTGCATCAAAATGCATACTTTTCTCTCTTTTTCCTTCTGGAGGTTGCAGAATGGTCAAGCTAGGAGTTAGAATTCATAGAGCTCACCTACCAGATACCACTTCAGACTCTGAAGGAAAGGTCTGCTTTGACTATACAGAATCACACTTCTGGTATTCTGGAAAAAACCATAAGGCTTATGCAAGCAACTGTGCTCATTGGCCTTTGCTCCTTTTGAAGATGACATGAATGGACACCCTGATTGTGGTCAATCCAGGATTCTTATGTGGGCAAATGAAGGGCTAATATTAGCCTAATAAGTTTAGCAGACATGGTGAGCAAGCTCACTAAACGTGGCCTGAATCTGAGGATTTGTATATTTCACTAACTTGGGAAAGTTCTTAGCCATTCTTTCTTATTCTCTTTAATATTTCCTTCTGGAACTTCCATTAGATGCACGTTGATCCTTCTCATTATATCCTCCATATGTCTTCACCTGTCTTTCATATTTTCCATCTTGTGTATTATGATATTTATTTGTAACCACACATTCATTGGAACTTTCTCTTTGAAGACTGAGACCTGGGTTTAAAGTGAATTCTTCTAGAGGAGAGTTGTACTTGCTCCTACTAGTCACCTGGGAACACTGCCAATCCAGAACTATTTTAAGCTAAATTTCTGGTGTGAGATGTTTTGGCCGTAGAGGTAGTGTGATTTCTGGACCCAGACCTGCCTGGGCTTATAATGTCTGAAGGGAATTTCTCTCTCTCTCTCTCTGTCTCTCTCTCTCTGTCTCTCTCTCCTACCCAGAGCCCAAACCAAAACAAGCACCTATGTCTACCATCTGCCTCTGGGTGTTAGTTTTGCCCTCATTCATCCATTAAGAGCATCACCCTTTCGGGGTCTGACTTTAAGCAGAGAAAGAAAGGGATGGTGTGTGCCTGATCTAATTTCTAACCTTACCTGGGCCCCAGGATTTGTCATTTTTGTCCCTTGCACATGACTGGCCCATTAAAACTACTAGGATTTTTTTTTAACTCTAGGGTTATTAGGAACAAGTAGCTATCCAAAGGCAGCTGCCAGCTTCAGTGCTTCCTTTTTTATTCTGGATTACTGCTGACATATCCTTACTGGCTCTTATTTTCCCACTATCCCAACCATCTGTCCTGCATTTAAAAGGATATATTCTACCTATCTATCTTATCTATCTATCTATCTATCTATCTATCTATCTATCTATCTATCTACCTATCATTTTAAGATGTGCTAAACTGGCGGTATTTCTTCAGCCATCTCTTCTGCCATATTTCCTCAATTCAATTCTGTTCCACAGAAAGATGTTTGGCTAGGTGGATTAAGATCTGTACAATTATCATGGAGGCAGGCTCTTAGGCAAAAAGTAAAACTGATTATACAGAAGGTCTGCCTTTAGGTTTATATTGATTAGGCCATTGCACAGTTGTTGTGGTGGGTATGTTTTACCAGATTTATTGTGTCTTTGAGAAAATAAGGATGTTTGAGGTCCTGGATCAGGTGGTGTGATACAACTACTTCTACCAGCAGCAGGTCCTGAAGCAGACACTTTCTGGCCTAGAGAATTGCAGAAAGTAGATCAAGCACTGTTTGGGTAGAAGGTGAGAATCCTTTCTTTCCAGAAGAGCGTAAAGATATCTGGTCTTCCTAGGACATGTGGAGATTTATTTGAAACTGAGCTTCTTTCTTACTGAGGAGCCATAACCTTTTTGTCTAAGAAGGGGTCAATGAATTTTTTTTTATTGGGATCTAAGTCTTCCTCCTTTGGGTATACATTGCTTAGTGGACAGCTATTAGATGTCCATCATTTTGCTTGAGGGATGAGTGTCAGTGAGGCCAGTAACAGTAACCCTTTTCCTCTGGTCGTACACCATATGTGGGCAACTCAAAGTCTAAGCCGTATCTCATACCAGCCCTGGGAAAGACTCTAGATACTGTCAGTCTCTGAGGCTCCCCATTGTAAATCTAAAAGTCATTCTGTAGATCAAAGGATAGAAGGCAGGAAGTGATTAGGTAGTAATATCCTGAGCTGATGCTGACCCAGGAGTAAGGGTTGGCATGGTCATGGAGGATGTGTATGGTGTTATAGAGGAAGAGTTGTATTATGGACTTGTGTAGAGAGAGAAACAGGAGAATTTGTTTTTAGCTTAGATTCAAAATCATGAGTGGCTTTTCCCAGCAAAATGCATTTAAAATGCACCTCCCAGGACTTCCCTGGTGGCACAGTGGTTAAGAATCCGCCTGCCAATGCAGGGGACTTCAGTTCGATCCCTGGGCTGGGAAGATCCCACATGCCTCGGAGTGACTAAGCCTGTGTGCCACAACTATTGAGCCTCATTGCTGCAACTTCTGAAGCCTGTGCACC
Source organism: Hippopotamus amphibius kiboko (assembly GCF_030028045.1). Lineage (NCBI taxonomy): Eukaryota > Metazoa > Chordata > Mammalia > Artiodactyla > Hippopotamidae > Hippopotamus > Hippopotamus amphibius. The sequence continues at coordinate 32,950,795 of NC_080203.1, forward strand.
GAGAGCCCGTATTACAGAGCAAGAGAAGCCACCACAATGAGAAGCCTGTGCACCCCAGCGAAGAGTAGCCCCTGCTCACTGCAACTAGAGAAAGCCCGTGCACAGCAATGAAGACACAATGAAGCCAATAAATAAATAAAAAAAATAAATTTTAAAAAAATTAAAATTAAATAAATAAATAAATAAATAAATAAATAAAAGCAACTGGGCGAAATGTGAAAAAAAATTTAAGTTTAAAATTGTCTCATCTTGAAAAATGCTGATTTAAAAAAAAATGAGAGACTCCAACTATTCCAGAGAACATAGATGCAGAATACTGGTTAAACCAGTAATTCTCAACCTGAATTTCCTACCCCATCCACAAACATGAATCTTGCCAAAATCTCAGACATCCCGGACAGAGGGCACATTTCCTCAGTTGATTTTCATATATTTCCTTCCCTCCCCACTGGCTTTCTTTTGGAACAATTCCAGTTAACTAGTACAGTAGGTAGTCAGCTGTTTGCAGAACATATTGGAAGGATGTAAAGCTTAACATAGAAATCATTTAATTCTTGATACTTAGAGCAAGTGCATGGGATTCCTAATAAGCACTCTGAAGCAAGAATTGGATCTCCCAGGTCAGTCAGCATGGGATAATAACAGCTTGGCACACAGACAGTGATCCTCAGATCCCAGAAGGAAAATGTACACAGGTCACTTCCTTAGAAAGGAGAATATGGCAATTGATATCAAAACCCACCACAGACGCTTATAGTTCATTTTATCTAAATATATGCAGTAAGTAAACAAGCTGTGTGTGTGTGTGTGTGTGTGTGTGTGTGTGTGTGTATGTGTATGAGTAGGTATATGGTTCTTATTAGAGTTCAAGTTCAGTTATTCTCTACAGATATTTTTGCTGTCTTCATAAAGTCCCAAGTTAAAGAACTCTCCACATACTGTTATGGGTGTATAACCTGATGACCACAGTCAATATCTTAACACCTAAAGTAAAGAAAGCTATGTAAGCAGCGTATCTTACTGCAGTGGTTTTCAAACTATATACACTCTCCTAGCCGGTTAAAATACAGATTCTGGAACTTCACCTTAGACCTATTGAATTCTGATTTCTGGGAAGCCCCTAAAATTAGCATTTTAAGAAGCTTCCCCTAGTGACTGTGATGCAGGTGGTCCTTAGATAACACTTTAAACAAGATTTATTTGAGGGAGTTTCACATTATATTTTCATACTATAGGGATTGCCATTTGGCCATCAGACTGAGGATTCCAGCCATAAATACTCATAGACATATACAGAAAAAAATGCCTTCCTTCTTCAAAGTGACTGTGAAATTGAGGAAGGGAGGTCTAAAAGTGGGACTACTAAAATGTAAATGTAAGAATCTTAAGTATATGTAAATGTGTAGTGGCAATCAGTGTGTGTGTAGGGGGGGTACTTTTGAAGATGTGTATTCTTCAAGCCTGAATCGGGGAAAGATTGAACTACAGGGAGGTAAGGAAATGGAGCCCTACATAGTGGGTGGGTGATACCTAGGGATAAACTTGTGAAAAACAAATCCAAACTCCAAAAGTGTTTTTTTTTTTTTTTGGGGGAAAAAGAGAAGAGAAAGAAAACGTGGGATGACTAGAGTCAGGGACTAAGGGACAGAAAGAAGCTCAAGAGCACTGGGTACAGAATATATGATGGAAACCGGAAAGTACAGCAGCCAGGGAAGGTCTGGAGAGGCAATAGAGAGAAACGGCAGACCACTCAGGATGGTATAATCCTGGGGACAGGGACCAGGAACACTGTGAGAGCAGGGCCTCTGTTGCAACCTGGGAGGAAGAGATAGAAACAGGACATCTTGGGAGCAGCCAGAGGGAAACTGACCAAGTGGGTGATGAGAGGTGGTCAGGAAGTTAATGCTGTTTCAAGCTGAAGCCAAAGCCCATGTCTATTGAAGGCCAGATAACAAAGGACTTTACCCCTCTAAGGACCAAAAAAGGAAATTAAAGCTTATATTGTAATCTGGCTCTAGAAGGTAGAAGTAGGGAAAATTAATTAGAAAAACTAGACTTCAAGGTTGGGGTCTAGTGGCTGTATTATAGGGAGTATGAGCAGTGAATACTGGAAGGACCTACTTAGTGATTCAGCCTGTGCAAAGTTGAGCAATATTTTGCCATTACCACAAATGTAAATAGCTTTCCCCCAAGTTTTCCTCTCAGCGCTTTAAATTTACTCATATCTGGAACAGACCAAAGGAGCTGGTCAGTAGAGAAAAAATGAGGAGGCCAGCTAGAGGGTGTCCAGGTCCACTTCATCCCATCTGCAACTCCAACAGAGCTTTCAGTTAAAGAACAAGATGCTCACCCTTTAAGTCCTGATAATGGGAAGAATGTTTGCCATTTTTATTATTGAAACGTCCTCCTTAGACTAGAGCTGAGGCAACAACCAGCCTCCTGGTTGCCTGTAGCTTTAGACTATGCTCCTGAATGAGAGTTTGTTAATATGTGCTCCAACTAATTTCGAACCCTGGTTTTCTTGATCTAACTACCTGTGTACCAAGGTACTTTCGTGCTGTCAGTCCATGTCCTGTTCTGGTCCCTGTTCTTTTGGATAAGAGTAATGGTTCTGGCCCTTAAATACCCTGTGTGTGTCTAGACAAATGAGGTGGAAGGAGTTGAGAGAGTCTTTGACAGGACACGCCTGCCAAAGCAGGGTGTAGGTTAGAAGAATGCATGTCCCAGACCCAACTCAGGTTAGGCCTTCACATTTCCTCGTGGGCCAGAAACCTCCAAACTGTGGTTAGGCACTCCTACCTAGGATGAAAGCCCAAGTTATCTGGTGTCTTCTTTGTTGTGGAATGACAACAACAGATGTCCTCTATTTCCATGGTCTCTCAACTCTCTTCTAATCCCAGAAATATCTTCAGGTTTTTTGGGCTGGGCTGGATGAGCTGTCCTCAGGACTTTTTAGCTAAGCAGCTGTTGATAAGAATGTGATGGTGTAATGGAGGCATCTAGGGAAGCTGCTATGGGGATAAATTGTCCTTGGTCATAGGATCGAGTTCTATCTAAAAAAGAAAATTTTAGGTGGCTTCATTGAACTTTGTGTCTCCTACCCGGCCCTGGAATGCTGCTGCATTCCAATAGTAAATTTATCCCCCCAAAATAGGACTAGCTAAAATTATAAATAGCTTCTAAATGGTTTTATAATAAATGATTTCGGGAAGCTAAAATTATTATAAGTATATCTTTGAGCAGGTTGAGGTAGTTATCAATGTGGACAGTCATTCTTTTACACTGTTGGTGACAATAGTTTGAATCAGCAAGACAGTTCTTATGTTCTTATAAGGTAATGCTCCATCATATTTTTACAGAAGAGGCATATATGGTTATGATATGACAAAAATATTAGTGGAAACTTGCACTTTTATGTCATTGGGATGGTTTATTCACTTGTTCATTCATTTCTTCTCCACAGGTTCTAGGACTGTAAAATTGAATAAGACATAGTTTATTCCCTCAAAGACCTTAGAGTTTAGAAAGGAGGACAGATATGCCTAAAACTGGTTGAAATACAGTATAGTTTTAGAGATACATGGCGGCCGTGGTTCTCAACCTTGGTACACATCAGAATCACCTGGAGGGCTTTGAAAATTCTTGATGCCCAGGCAGCACCAGAGTGACTACCTTTGCCTGGAAAGAGAAGGAAACTCCATAGCTGAGTTTTGAAAGATAAGTAGCTTACCAGGTATAAAGAAGAGGAAGGGCATTGTGGACAGAGGAAATAGCACTTGCAAAGGCACAGATGGGGCAACTGCAAGTTTGTAGACATCAGATTTTAGTATGCAAGAGAAGGGGCTGTGAAAGGTATGTTTGGAGAAGTAGGCAGGAGCCAGAGCTTAAAGGGCCCTAAGGAAACATTTGTACTTTATTATGTATGGAGCCACTGAAGTGTTTTAAGCAGGGGACCACCATGATCACGGTCAGCTTTTTGGTTTTGAAATCTCATTCTGGTGGCAGTGTTAAGGAAGGAGTAGACAACCCCGAACTGGGTCAGAGAGACCCATTAGGAGGTTATTCCAAAAATCCAAGTGAGAAGTGTGAGTCTGGACTAAGGTCATGGCAATAGGAATAAAGTAGAAGAAATGAATGTGAGAAGTATTTAGGAGGCAAATCAGTTTGGAGCATGGAGGGAGGGGACACATGGGAAAAGGAAGCATGAGACTGTGGAGTTTTTCATTAGGTGCGTGGGAGAATAAAAATGGCATAGACAGAAACAGAAGTCAGAAAGGGAAGTCAGTTTGAGGAGGCATATGTTTGATTTTAGTGTTTAGGTAAAGGTGAGGTGGTGGACAATCAGGAAGAAATTGCTAAGATGCACTTGAATATACAGGACTGGACATTTGAAAAGTGATCAGGGCAAGTGATAGAAAGCTTAGATTTGTTCTCATCAAAGCGATAGGAACTGTGGTAGTAAATGAATTCTCTGAAGTCTGACAGTTTTTTCTTCCTGTTTTCTTCTTTTGCTCACCTTACCTGACAGCCCCCTAGTGACAAAAAGCAAATACTACATTTCTCAAAAGTGCCTCCACTCAGTTAATGTGATCATGAAATGTATCTTCAGATCCCTGATTTGGTCAAAATATCAGTGTGTGGCAGCACATATATGCAGCAAGGGCCTCAGGGGTGTCAGACTGAGCCTAAAGTTGTCATCTGTCTTAATTCTGGGAGATTCAAGAGGACTTGAAATTGACCCACCAAGAATCTAATTTATATGAGGAATCAAGGAGGCCCCTGTGAAAGAATTTATTCCAAAGCAGCAGTTATCACATCAGAATCACCTGGGGGGCTTAAAAAAAATCCTGATGCCCGCGATGCATCTCAGACTAATTAATCAGAATCTCTGAGGGTGGGACCTGCCAGGCGTCAAACTTCCTCAGGTGATTCTTTGCATAGCCAAGATCAAGAACTGCAGTTCCAAAGGATGAGGGCATAGTGACACACAGGGTTGAGTCAAGGATACTGACTAGTGCAGCAGGGGAGGAGTGGTTCTAGGTGCAGCATATTTCTATCAGTCAAGTTGCCCCTAGGTTCAGTCCCCAGGGAGTCATACTTGTGGCCATACCTGGATTGCCATACTTGAGACTCGGTTTAAGGAGCTTCAAAAGAGTAAAAGCTAAAAGAACGGTGTCCTGTAAAACTCAGTAGGGTAGTAAGAACACAAGGGGTTAACAGCTTTGGCATTGGCAACAACACTGGCCATATTGGTGATGGTGATTCCTTCATTCAGCAAAATTTTATTGAGAGCCTGTATTATGTGCCAGGCACTAGTCTAGGTGCTAAGGAAACAGTGCAAACAGGATTGACAAGGTCCTTTCTCTCTTGGGTCATGGATTCTAGTAGTTTTGTTGGTGGAAACAGACTAACAGGTAGTGAGAAGTGCTGTGCAGAATATTAAATAGAATGATATGGTAGAGAACGAGTGGGTGTTTATTTGGATTGGTAGGTCAGGGAAGGTTGCTCTCTGCAGAGGACATGTTTAAGGTAAGGTATGAATGACAAGGAGGCAGCCATGTGAAATGCAGGGAGATGAATATCCTAAGCAAGGAGAACAGCAAATACAATGACCCGAAGGCAGGAGAAACTTGGCATGTTTGAGGAACAGAAAGGAGGCTGGTTTGATGGAGGAGAGAGTAGCACAAGATGAGGTTCTAGAGATAGGGGCCAGATCATGTATTATACAATCTAGTGAGTCATGGTAAAGTGTCTGAATTTTAATCTAAGTGTGATGAAGAGTCACTTAAGGTTTGAGCAGGGAAATGAAAAAACCCAATTTATATTTTAAAGGATCATTCTTACTACTGTCTTGGAAAATGGATCGGATCGGTATAAGAACGGAAACAGGGAGAGCATTTAGGGTATTTGCAATAGCACAAGTAAGATATGGTGGTGGCTTGGGCCAGGGTGATAATAGTGGGATTGGAAGGAAGTGGGCATATTGGAGATATGTTTTGGAGCTTGAATCCATTGGACTTATATATAAATAGGACGTGGGGTTGGAGGAAAGAGAGGTATCAAGATGATGGTGTTGGTGGCAGCAACATTAGCACTGGCATTGTCCAAGGCAGTAGCTCTGTTGGCAGTGGTACCCACAGTGTCCCTGACAAACAGCATTGGCACTTTCAGCTCAGACATCAGCTCATGTGGCCTTCATGGGCATTGTTGGCATACTAGCCACTCTTGGTGGTGAAAGGAACGGAGACATCATTATTGGAGGAAAATGGCAGGCACCACATGGCAGCAAAACAGACTCATTTACAGACCATATGTGAGATAGCCTCTGGGGACTTAATGCCAGAAATATTTGCGAAAAATTTAAGAAGAGTTATTTTTAACTTCTGCAGCGCAGATGGGAGTGAAGTCAGAGATATACCATTTTGTTATTGTGCTTGTGAGCCCATATTATCCATAAGCTGCTTTGACAAAAGTAATCTGGATTATTTTAAAAGAAGTCCCAATCACAGCTATACTAAATTAAACATTATCAAATATATTTTTTGTAAAAACTTCCCCACCAACTATGTAAACATTAGCATTTTTATATTAAAACTGTGCAAAAAATCTTCAGATACAATGCTTATAAAGATTCAAACAATACAGAAGTTAAATGTTATAATTGTTAGTCTTCCTCCACCTGCTCTCCAGTTACATTACCCAGCAAGAGGTAACCATAATGAACAGATTAGTGAGTTTCTTTCAAAATATTTTCTGTTTTATATATATGCTTTTATATATTTTAGATAAATTATTAAAAATCATATAGAAAAATAATATATAAGCATATAAATACATAAGAATATATAAGAAAAAAGCATATATATAACATTTTTATGTTATTTATATATATAAATACACATATATAGTTTTTTAAATAAACAAAATCATATCAATCAATCATATTGATCTGCATATTGCTTTTTTTTTTTTTTTAAAGGGAAGGCAGAAGTTTTATTTTTTATTTTATTTTTATTTTTTTGGCACACGGGCTTAGTTGCTCCATGGCATGTGGGATCTTCCTGGAGCTAGGATCGAACCTGTGACCTCTGCATTGGCAGGCAGATTCTTAACCACTGCGCCACCTAGGAAGCCCTGCTTTTTTTTTAATGTAACAATAAACCAGAGGCATCTTTCCATGCCAGTGAATCTTGTTTTTTCAGCAGATGCGTATATTCCTTTATATGAATATCTTGTGATATATTTAATCAGTCCACTACTGATGGGCATTTTTTATTTTTACATTTGTACTTTGTACACATATGCAAGTATGTCTGAAGACTAGTACTCTAGAAGAGAAATTACAGGGTTGAAAAATGCATTTAATATTTTGTAAGATATATAACCAGATTCCTCTAAGAAGAATGTACTCGATTATACTCTCACCAATAGTATTTGACAGGCTCTTTTCCCCTACACTCTCATCAACACTGGATATCATCAATCTTTTTTATCTTTGCCAACAAGATGGGTGAGAATTGGCATTTCATTATTGTTTAATTTGTTTTTCCCTAAATATTAGTGATATCAAACGTTTTTCATATGTTTAGTATTTGCATTTTTCCTATGAATTGTCTTTTCATATTCTTTACTCAACTTTCTGATGGGTTGTCTTTTTCTCATTGATTTGTTGGGACCCTTCATATATTTTAAGTATTAATCCTTTCCTCACATAATAGAAAAATTTCTTTCCTACTCTGTTACTTGTCTTTTTTTAAAGATAAATTTATTTATTTATTTATTTATTTATTTATTTATTGGCTGCATTGGGTCTTCATTGCTGCACATGGGCTTTCTCTAGTTGCGGCAAGCAGGGGCTACTCTTCACTGTGGTGCACAGGCTCCTCATTGTGGTGGCTTCTCTCGTTGTGGAGCACGGGCTCCAGGTGAGTGGGCTTCAGTAGTTGCGGCACATGAGCTCAATAGTTGTGGCGCACGGGCTTAGTTGCTGCTTGACATGTGGGATCTTCCTGGAGCAGGGATTGAACCCTGTCCCCTGCATTGGCGGGTGGATTCTTAACCACTGTGCCACCTAGAGGAAGTCTCTGTTACTTGTCTTTTAACTTTGTGTATGTTATCTTTTGTTGTACAGAAATTTAAAATTTTGATGTAATCAAACTTGTCAATCTTTTGAATTTGAGGTCTGGAGTCTTGCTAAGGAAGGCCCTCCCAATTGAAGATTATATAAAAATATTCTACTGTATTTTATTAGTACATAATTTTTCTCTTACGTTTTCTTTCTTTTTTCTATTTTATTATTACTAAAACATTTGAAACTATTAAATATATATTACATTAAAAATAGCATAGGTATAATAATAAAATAAACACCTGGATACACATCATCTGACTTAAGAAGCAGAATATCATCAATACCTTAGAAGGCCCCTGTGTGGATCTTCCTCACTTGTGTCCCCTTCCCTCACCACCAGAGGTAATCACTATCTTGCTTTTGTTTTAAACATTTCTTTGGCTTTTTCTTACATATTGACCACCTATGTGTAATGTATTTTTAAAAATTTTTTTGGCTGTGTTGGGTCTTTGTTGCTGCGTCTGAGCTTTCTCTAGTTGTGGTAAGCAGGGGCTACTCTTTGTTGCGGTGCGTGGGCTTCTCATTGTGGTGGCTTCTCTTGTTGTGGAGCATGGGCTCTAGGTGCATGGGCTTCAGTAGTTGCAGCATGTGGGCTTGGTGGTTGTGGCACGTGAGCCCTAGCGCATATGGGCTTCAATAGTTGTGGCACATAGGCTTGGTAGTTGTGGCATACAGGCTTAGTTGCTCTGCCACATGTGGGATCTTCCCTGGGCCAGGGATCGAACCCACGTCCCCTGCATTGGCAGGTGGATTCCTAACCACTGCGCCTCCAGGGAAGGGCAATATTGCCATTATTAAATAAAAGCTTTCATAGTAAGTCTCTGGGGCATAGCCTGTCTTCAGCTTTCCTGAGAGTTTATATGAATCCTTTCTGAGGGAATTCTTGGGCAAAGTCTTAAGTGAGTGCTGCTGTGTTACATAGTGGTGTGCTGGAGCCAGCTTGTACTGGCTGATGATTACATTTTCAGGAAATTGATCTCATGTTTGTAGCTTGAAATTGACCATAAGGGAAATACTTGTATCATGAATATTGACAAACTCTAAACTCAGGGCTTTTTCTTTTGTTAAAAAAAATTTCAGAAAGCCAGCAAACCAGCAAATCACTTGTCCTGAGAAACACAGGGCTCACAACAGTCAGGGTATTTGGCAGGGCTGTTGTAGTGTGGACCAGGTTTTGAACATTCTGCAGAAAGATGACCAGAGGGAATGGACTGTGCTATATTTTTATAGCTCACCATGGCCAAGCTTCAGTACTTGAGAATAGGGCAGAGCAGCATTCAGGCAATACTGCAGAACTACAGTAATCAAAACAGCGTGGTATTGGCACACACACACAAAAAGACATATAGATCAATGAAACAGAATAGAGAGCCCAGAAAGAAATCCACACACCTACAGTCAATCTTCAACCAAGGAGACAAGAATATGCAATAGAGAAAAGACAGCCTCTTCAGCCAGTGGTGTTGGGAAAACTAGACAGCCACATGTAAACTAATGAAGTTAGAACACCACCTCATACCATGAACAAAAATAAACTCAAAATGGCTTAAAGACTTAAATATAAGACATGACACCATAAAACTCCTAGAAGAGATCATAGGCAAAACATTCTCTGACATAAATCATAGCAATGTTTCCTTAGACAGTCACTATCCCAAGGCAATAGAAATAAAAGCAAAAATAAACAAATGGGACCTAATCAAACTTACAAGCTTTTGCACAGCAAAGGAAACCATAAACAAAGCATGAAAAGACACCCTACGGACTGGGAGAAGACGCTTGCAAGTGATGTGACCAACAAGGGATTAATTTCCAAAATATAAAAATGGCTCATACAACTCAATAACAGAAAAACAAACAGCCCAATCAAAAAATGGACAGAGGATCTAAATAGACATTTCTCCAAAGAAGACATACAGATGGCCAATAGGCACATGAAAAGATGCTCAACATTGTAATTTTTAGAGAAGTGCAAAACAAAACTACAATGAGTTATCACCTCACACTGGTCAGAATGGCCATCATTAAAAAGTCTACAAATAATAAATGCTGGAGAGGGTGTGGAGAAACAGGAACCCTCCTATGCTGTTGGTAGGAATGTTAATTGGTGCAGCCACTATGGAACACAGTATGGAGGTTCCTTAAAAAACTAAAAATAGAGTTGCCATATGATCCAGCAGTCCCATAGCTGAGCATATATCTGGAAAATACGAAAGCTCTAATTTGAAAAGATACATGCACCCCAATGTTCACTGCAGCACTATTTACAATAGCCAAGACATGGAAGCAACCTAAGTGTCTATCAACAGATGAATGGATAAAGAAGATGTGGTATATATATATACAATGGAATATTACTCAGCCATAAAAAGAATGAAATAATGCCATTTGCAGCAACATGGATGAGCCTAGAGATTATCATATGAAGTGAAGTAAGTCAGACAGAGAAAGACAAATATTATATATCACTTATATGTGGAATCTAAAAAATAGTACAAATGAACTTATTTACAAAACAGAAACAAACTCACAGACATAGAAAACAAATTTATGGTTACCAAGGGGGTAGGATAAATTGGGAGTATGGGATTAACAGATGCACACTACCATATGCACCAGGTAAACAGCAAGGATTTACTGTATAGCACAGGGAAATATCTTCAGTATCTTGTAATAAATTCTAATGGAAAAGAATAAAAAAGAATATACACATGCATATATATATATGTATATTGGAATCACTGCTGTACACATGAAACTAACACAATATTGTAAATCAACTACATTTGAAAAAAAAGAATAGGTCAAAGCATAACATTTGTGTGTGTGTGTGTGTGTGTGTGTGTGTATGTTGGGGATGGGGGGTGGAGGATGAGAATCTCAAGCATTATTTGAGATTTTACCTGTTTGAAATGTCTTTAATCTACCCTGTCACTTGATTTTTGGCTGAACATAGAATTTTAGTTTGAAAATCATTTTCCATCACAGTTTTGAAGTCATTGCTGTATTGTCTTTGAATTGCCAGTGTTACGTTGAGAGGCGATTCAGTAATAGTGATTACAGGTTTATCTTATGGCTGTGAAGTGGGAAGCTGATGTAACCTGGAGAAAAATGTCATTGGATGTGATGGAGGTCAAGGAACTGATTGACTAGAGGGGGTTCAATGATCATCCACATGCATATCAAAGTCACCATGAATGACAGCAGTAGTTTTGGAGAGCAAGGTGTAAGACTGATGGCAAAGTCATCAGTCTTGGGGCTAGATGACAGCAGCAAGGTGTGGAGCTGGTGATTTTTAAGGAGGCATGAATTAGAAATGGCTGTGAGGACAGGGGCAGCAAGGAAGGCACTTTACCTCCAAGTGTAGTGGTGTGACTTGTGTGGTAGAGATACAGCCTCCATTTGAGAGGGCTGCAGGGAAAGCAGTGTGCTCAGGGAAGTGTGAGGTTTTGATGAGAACAAGAAGGTGAAGGGAACATTTAGGGAAGAGGCTGAGGATGTGACAGACTTTAATATTGATACAAATGGAGTTCCAGAGGACACAGTAGAAGAATTAGGGTAGAGAGAGTGAGAGATTTGATTATCTTAGAAGAGGAAGAGAGCTATATGAGAAATAACATAAATTATGATATAGGAGAGGTTTGGATTGGTGTGACAGAAGGAAATAGGTCTGTAAGGCACTCTATGCAATTACTGGATTGTGGGGTATATACATGTAAAGTTGTAATAGATGCTTAAATACGCATAATTAACATTTTTATAGATTCTAATGTAGAGCTTTAATAGTCAATAACAGTTTGCCTTCTGAAAAGCTTGAAACAATTTACAATCACTCTCACCAATAGGATTTAAGAGAGTCCATTTCTCCACACCCTTATCTGTAGCACTGGATATGCATTAACAAGTGTTTGATTGTTTTCATTTTTGCCAACCTGAGTAAAAAGAAAAGATCTCATTGTTTTTATTTCCATGTTTTGATTACCAATGAGGCTGAACACTTAAAAATGTTTTTTTGGAAATTTGTACTTCTTATCTTTGAATTGCCTATTTGCCTGTTTTTTCCTTTGGATTCTCTTTTCCTATTAATTTGCGGGAACTCTTTATTCTTTATATATATTAATCCTTTAATTTGTTAGTGTATTTTATCCCAGTTGTACTTATTAGTGTTTTAATATAAACACTTGATTTTTATTTATGCTGTCATTTGTTGTACAATTTTAAATTTGTATGCAGTCAAATCTATCATTTTTTCATTTTATAGCTTCTGTGTTTTGTGAGTTGCTTAGAAAGCTTTTCCTATTTCAATATTGTCACATGAGCCTTTTGTATTTTCTTCTATTCTTGTATATTTTCTTTTTTTACATTAGATCTTCAATCCATCTGGAATTTATGTATATGGTATCAAGTAGAGATTCTGATTTTGTCCCAAATGTGTAGAAAACTGTACTAACCTCATTTATTGAATAATCATTTTCTTCCCTTCTGATTTGAAATGCCACTATTATCACATACTAAATCCCCAAATGTACATAAATACGCTTCTAGACTACATTCATTGTTGTTCCTTTATGTAAATTTTGCTTTCTGGTAGAGCAAGTCCATTCTCATTATTCTTTTTAAAAAATTTCTGGGATATGTTCTTACAGAGGAATTTTAGAATTAACTTTTAACATTTCCAAAAACTTCTTTAGGTCTTTGATTAAAAGTGTGTTAGATTTATATATTAATTTAGGAAGAATTGTTTTATTTAGAATACTGCATCATCCCACCCAGGTACCTGGTATACTTTTCTGTTTTTAAAGATTTTCTTTTATGTGTGTCAGTGACGTTTTATGTTTTTCTTCATATAGGTTTTACACATTTTTTCCTGAGTATTTTTATAGTTTTGCTATTATCATGAATAGGTTTTTTAAAATTGCATTTTCTAATTAGTTATTTTCATTATATTGAAAGCAATTGATTTTTGTGTATTCAACTTTTATCTTGGCTTCCATAACTTTATTGGCTTTTATTTTGTACTTTCCCAGTTAGACAATCATATCATTAGCAATTAATTCCAGTAGTTAGCACTCACTTCTTTTTCTTCTTTTTATTTTTTTACTAACACCAATGTGGGGAAAGTGGATATCTTTTTCTTGTCACTTAATCCTGATAGCTCCATTGATAGATGAATGCTAAGCCTGTATCTCTTGCAACTTAAATTCAGAATTGGGTTTTAAATGTTGGCTGGGTGTTTCCTGGAACCTTAAACTCAGCATGTCTAAAATTAAATAAAGTCCTAATTGCTCACACCTGCCCAGACCTGTGCCTAGTATTCATTTCTTTATTTCTGTTATTCAGGTTTAAATGACTCAGTTATTCTAGTCATTCAGATTCAAAATCTTAATCATCCTTGATTTTCTCCCTATGTTTTTCCTGTGAGAGAGCTCACTATTTTGTTCAGAAAATTCTCTTGATTTGGTCTCTATCCCTTGTTACGTAACACACATTTCCTCCTCTCTATTTTTACTGTTACCCCCTTCAAACTAATTTACAAACTATTATTTAGGGCCTTCAGTTTTTAGGTATACTACAAAGAGATGCAAATGTAAATAACACAAAGTTCCTGCTCTTGAGTTCGCAAGGAGTGGATGGATGGTTCTTAAACTTAACTAACTACAGTACAACATAATAGATGCTACAAGAACTACATGTTTAATAACTATGGTAGCCCAGAGGAAGAAGTGGTTATTTCTGCTTTATGCTGAATCAGAAAGGGTTGACATTTGAGCTGGACCCTGAAGGACAAGTATAATTTTTTTTTTAGAAATTTATTTTTTAAAATTATTATTAATTATTTTTGGCTGCGTTGGGTCTTCGTTGCTGCATGCGGGCTTTCTCTAGCTGCAGTGAGCGGGGGCAACTCTTTGTTGTCGTGCACGGGCTTAGTGCGGCGCCTTCTCTTGTGGAGCACGGGGTCTAGATGCGCGAGCTTCAGTAGTTGTGGCTCGATGGCTCTAGAGCACTGGCTAAGTAGTTGTGGCGCATGGGCTTAGTTGCTCCACAGCATGTGGGATCTTCCCAGACTGGGGCTCGAACCCATGTCCCCTGCATTGGCAGGTGGATTCTTAACCGCTGCACCACCAGGAAAGTCCCAGGACAAGTATAATTTTTTTCAGGTGTAAAAGGAGAGGGAGAAGAGGCATTTCTGGTAGAGGAAATAGCATGAATATATGTCATATATTATTCAGCAAGCATTTATTGAGTGTTGACTATGTGTCAAGAATTGTACTGGGTGTGGGGCTTTAAGAAACTCTTAGGCTTGTGGGACATACAGATACCTAAACAAATAATCACAATAAAAATTATGTACAGTATAGGTTATTCTTTATTAGAACAGTCGGTTCACTCAATAAAGATTTCCCTTTGGCCAAATATTTGGATATAGAAGCAATATATACACAGTGCTACACAGCCTTAGCCAAATTTGACAAATTTCTCAAAATGTATTTTGACTGGGTTTGTACCAGAAATTTTTCTTCCTCAAGACTCTACTTCATTTCTGTATTGGGGCAGGGAGATTGGTTTGGCAATCAAACGATATGACACAGTTTATTTATTTGTTAATTTAACCAGCAAGAATTTATTGAGGTCCTGTTGTGTACCACATATTGTTAAACCTTTGGGATGCACAGAGAGATAAGGCAGAGTCCTTCCCTGACAGAGCTCTGCGATCCCGTGGGCTCACTGGCACACAAAAATATCATTAAAATACAATGAACAAAAAACTGATAAACTTTATATTCTGTATTATAGGAGGCTTTGTGAAAGACGCTTAACCCAGCCTCTGGGGAGAAGGTACCAGGGAAGATTTGCTGGAGGTGATACTTGAGTTGAGGTTGGTTTTATAACTTAGGAGCATGTTGGTGTAGGGTAGGCAAGTATAAATGCAGAGGATAACAGGGATTTCAGTTGCTGGCATGGTTTGGCTGCAGCCAGGGACTAGGTAAAAGCCTGCCTTCTTCTTGAGAAGGCCTGTTAGTAGGGTTACTAGGTTGGAGGTGGAAAACTGGGGGAACTCCAGTAATTGGTTGATGTCCTTAATAATAGTTCAGGGGGTTTTCCACACCAAGATAACTGATACTTTGTCCAGCATCCTGAAGATGTCTCAGCCAGAGAGAACTTGTCCTTTGCACTTCTAAGTTTTCTAAAATAAGCATCTCTGGGTTGGCTCAGGAATGTTACTGTGACAGCTAAGATGCAGGGAGTTCTTTAAGACTAGTGAGACTTTGGGCAGGAAGTTGTGAGGGATCCCAGTGATTGGTCTTAGAAAATGATCAGGGTGTGTGACAGAGGCAGAGGGCATTATCAGATTATCTACCTCTCCTAGATACATCTGGAAGGCCCCTTTGTATTAACCACTAACACAAGTTCAGATGAGTATGTGCTTAGGAGGTTAGAACTTTGGTTAGACCTAGATTTCTCAGAGTTTCTGTAATGTCAGAAAAGAAAGTTTATGGTAGTTACTTACAGTTACTACATTGAAGCCACATTGTTGGGGAAAATCAAGAGCACGATATTTTTCTTCTTTACCAAGATCCCCAGGACATTATGGCAACTTGTTAATCATTTGGGAAATGAAGAGCCTTACCTCACGTCTTGCACCAACATTAGTTTCAAATATATTACATACTTAAAACAATAAAACATAAAGTTTAGATTAAAATGTAGATACATAATTCATATAATCAGTGTGTAGAAGGTCCTTCTAAGCATGAAGATAAAAACAGAAAACAGAAAAGGAAAAAAAGATAGATTTGACTTCATAAAAATTTAAAAAATTCTGAAGAGCAAAAAGTACCATAAATTAAGTGACAAGTGGCAAACTTGGGTTAGTATTCTTTTTTTTAAATTAATTAAGTAATTAATTTTTGGCTACGTTTGGTCTTCGTTGCTGCGTGTGGGCTTTCTC
The DNA here is from genome assembly GCF_030028045.1 of Hippopotamus amphibius kiboko. Taxonomy (NCBI): domain Eukaryota; kingdom Metazoa; phylum Chordata; class Mammalia; order Artiodactyla; family Hippopotamidae; genus Hippopotamus; species Hippopotamus amphibius. Next base: position 32,966,877 of record NC_080203.1, read on the forward strand.
TAGTGGTGGTGAGCGGGGGCTACTTTAGTTGTGGTGCGTGGGCTTCTCATTGCAGTGGCTCCTCTTGTTGTGGAGCACGGGCTCTAGGCGTGTGGGCTTCAGTGGTTGTGGCACTTGGGCTCAGTACTGTGGCTCGAAGGCTCTAGAGCACAAGCTCAGTAGTTGTGGTGCACGGGCTTAGTTGCTCCACAGCATGTGGGATCTTCCCGGACCAGGACTCGAACCCATGTGCCCTATATTGGCAGCTGGATTCTTAACCACTGCACCACCAGGGAAGTCCCTTGGGTTAGTATTCTTATTATATAAAGAGCTCTCATGAATCAATAAGAAAAATATAAAAAGATGTGTAGAATAATGGGCAAAGATCATGAATGATAAATTCACAAAAGAACAAATAAACATCAAAAACTGTCAATTTCACTAATACTCAAAACTAAAGGATTAGGATAACAAGATTTTGTTACCCTAACAAATTAGTTTGTTATCCTAACTGGACTTTGCACAGTTGGCCAAATTTAGTGCCTGCTATTGAAAGACTATGGGAAAGGACATCTCATATACTGCTATAGGGAGTTTAAATGGGTACTGTATTTTGTAGGGTAATTTGGTAACACCTATTAAGGCCTTAAAATGCATGTGACATGGATATTTTTTGAAATACCTTTGTGTGTTTCCTTTTTGATAATCTGATAGCTTTCCATCATTAAGTTCCCAGGAAATGGAGAGAGTTAATGCCACCTTGAGAAGAAATGGACATTTTGTCTTGTCCAGATAGGAAGAAGTAAAATATAGCCCTTTCTGGTTCCTAGAGGGGACAGCCTAGGAAGGAGAAGGGGGTGGTCCCAAGTAAGTATGAGAGATTGTTAGAGCAGTAGAGCCAGTTCTTTGTATCCCTAGGTTCAGACTGGAAAATGGTAAGTTCCCCTAGAGAAGTATTGTGTCCATCATGATGCTACCCGGATAAGAAGTTAAAAATGGCATGATGCCATAGTAAGTTGGAAGAAGGAAAAAGTCATCCCCTTGTTTCCCATGGCACTAAGATTGGCATAGCTGGGACCTGGAGAAGGCTCTGAAAAGTTACTGGGACATGGGCCAGCTTGCTTCCCAAATGACACTAAGATGAGATGACACCAAGCAGAGGCCGTGGGTGACCAATCGCTAGAGATGAGTTGTAGGGACATTTGTCATGTCTGTCATACCAATGTCCCATACCAATAGCCTTTGATGGGGTGCCATGTGATAGAACCAAGAAGGTAGACATCATTAGTCTCAAAAACCAGACTAGGTAAAGATATTGGCACTAACCCCCATGAGACAACATGGAATGAAGGACCAGCTGAGACACAAAGGACAGGCAAGGTCTCACACTTAATTGCCATGAGAACATCTTGGGAAGGAGAAAGGAGAGAAACCTTAAAAGTCTGGGCATTTACCCAAAGGAAATTATTTGAAATTGAAATAGAAATATATTAGTTTTTAAACTTGAAGAGTTAAAGATATCTATAATTGGCAAGTTTATGTCTGTATGCCACCTATATCATCCAGAGGGATAGATCCAAACACACACACTCACATACACACATATATGTAACCAAATGTTCATCATAGTATTGTTTTAAAAATTGAAAAACTGGAAACAAGGTAAATGTTTAGTCATGAGGAATGGTTACATTATAATAAATCTACACATTGTTGATAACTCTTAGTTTAATAACTTCAGTCATTACAAAGAATAAGAGAAATTTGTATGTATTGGAATGGGAAAAATATCTAAGTCATATTGTTAGGAGGTAAAATCAGGATGGAGAATATTATATATAGGATAATCTCATTTATATGAAAGTATAGAGTGATCTATATTCACATAGAAATATATCCATATCCTACAGGAAAATAAAAAAGATTAGATGACTATTCACAGAGTATGATCCTATGTTTGTTTAAATATGTGTGTATAATATAAAACGTGTGTATTTACACATGCACACACACATACACACACAGAAGAAAGTCTCAAAGTATCTTCAGCAAATTGTTAGCAGTGATTATCTGTGGACGGTGAGATTAAGTAAAAATTTCACTCTTATTTATACATTTCTCTATCGCCTGATGCTTTCCCCCAATGAGCTAATATTATTTTTATAATTAGAAAAATTAACATTAATTTCCTTTTGAAAAAAAGTATATATTTAGTGGCATAAAAATGTTTTTAATATATTAATGCATTAAAAGAGCAGATTACTAAAAACTTGTGATTTAACATTTATTTTTATAAAAATGAGAACATGTGCATATCAACAGGATATATACCAAAATATTGAGAGTGGTTATCTCTGGATCTTGGGATTAGCGATGATTTTTGTATATTTTTCTTTTTGATTGACATATTTTCTAAATTTTCCTCTAATAAATATATTTTGTGAAATTAAGGAGAATAAAGAGCACAAAGTACCATAAAATTCCAGGTCCCCTGAAGCAGAGCTGGAGTATCTGGTTGGCAGATTTGAGGCAGTTGATGTGTCTTGCAGGGAAAATGTGATTGGCCAGGCCCATGGCAAAATGAAAATGCTTCTTTCAAAAGCAAGGAGAAAATTGCTGTTAAAGGTACTAAAATACAAAGCTTTTTTTCATTATTCCACATACCTGCTCTGCTCATGAGCATGCTCTATTGTCCCATGGAACTTCACTTATAAAACATAAATTCAAAGATAAGACGGCAATAGTGTAGCATTAAATCAAGCCCCTTCTGAGTGGGGGCCCTGTGTGACTGTACAAGTTGCACTCCCTTGAAGCTGGCCTTGTGATCACAAAGAGATGGGGAGCTGGTTCTGGATACATTTGGCCAGGGACACCCATGAAACTATGTCAGTGTCTTGTCCTACCAGCTGCAGAACAATTTGGAGTGACATGCTTAGATGGGATTCAGATCAGGCTTCTCGGGTTCAGGTTCTGCTTTGCAAAGCTAAGTGTACACCTAAGTGTATATTTGGAATTTGTTTCTATCTATCCTGACCTCCAGTAAGGACTCATGTTTATTAGGGGTACAGCGTTGGCCCAACCAACTGTCCCTTTGTTTGTGGGCTATGTGGTTTCCTAACAGTGACTGTAATTCTGTTTACTGAGAGCTTTAGCCAACTCTGTCAACTTTTTCCTCCTCACTTTGGAGGTAGTTCCGAAGCTTTGACTTCAGCCTCATACAAAAGTGTGTTCTGACTCTTGCTACCTTCTAACTCAGCACTCCTTACTCCAGTTCTAGAGCATTCCATGCCAGTTCCTGACAAGCAGGACTGGAAATTCCCCAGGTCCAAGCAGCTAGTGGCAGCTTCCCTGGTCTGCAATTCCGGCTCAATAAGATGAATGCAGGCTGAGTATGGATGGGAGACAGAAATGACAGGGTCTTGAGTTGAGGACACCTAGGGTGAGGATTCTGTAGAAAGAAGTGTGATGGGGGCAATAGAAAAATTAAAACATAGTTATTAGAACATAGTTTGGGGAAAGGGAAAGATGGTTGAAAAAGAGGTGTTTGAAGAGGAGCAAAGACTCTCAGTTCTGGAGAAACGGGGCCAGTTTTAATCTTGAGGATATATTAAAAAATAAATGCCAAGCAAGGGTTAAAAACTGTGGTATATTTAAAATGTATACATTTAACAAATTGTTTTTTCTTAACATGGACAATATTGTGTATTATTATTGTTCAGAATAATTGCTGGGTTTGTACAAAATAAGGATTTATCGTATATTAGATAGGCAGGTATTGGAAATGAAATACAAGGTTGAAGTTACATGATGAATGTCTTTAAAAAAATTTTAATTGTGGTAGAACATACATAACAAAAATTTACCACCTTAACCAGTGTTATGTGTACAGTTCAGGCATGTTAAGTACATTCAGGTTGTTGCACAACCAATCGCCAGAAATCTTTTCATCTTGCAAAACTGAAACTCTATACCTGTTAAACAACAACTCCCCATTTCCGCTTCCCTACAAGCCCCCTGGTTAACCACCATCCTGCTTTCTGTTTCTATGAATTTAACTACTTTAGATACCTCATACAAGTGGAGTCATAGAGTATTTGTCTTTTGTAACTGGCTTATTTTATTTATCATAATGTCCTTAAGGTTCATCCATGTTGTAGCCTATGCCAGGATTTTCTTCCTTTTTTTTAAAAGGCTGAGTAATATGCCACCATATGTATATATCACATTTTGTTTATTTATTTGTCCATCGATGGACATTTGGGTTGCTCCCATCTGCTGCTATGAATATAAGTGTGAAAATATCTCTTTGAGACCCTGCTTTCAATGTTTTGGATATACATCCAAAGTGAGATTGCTGGATCATTGGTAGTTCTAGTTTAAAAATTTTGAGGAACCTCCATATTGTTCTCCATAGTGCTTGCACCATTTTACAATACCATAAACATTTTACTATGGTTCCAATTTCTCCACATCCTCACCAACACTTCTGGTTTTTTTTTTTTTTTTACTAATAGCCATCCTAATGGATGTGAAGTGACATTCTTTCCATTTTGCTGTTGAGTATTATTCCATAGTATGAATGTAACACAGTTTATCCACCTGTTGAAGGACATCTGGGTTATTTCTAGTTTTTGACTATTGTGAATAAAACTGCTATAAACATTCTTGTATAGGTTTTTATGTGAACATAAGTTTTCATTTCTCGGGGATAGATGCCCAGGAGTGCAATTGCTGAGTCATATGATGGTCGCATGTTTAGTTTTTTAAGAAATTACCAAACTGTTTTCCAGAGTGGCTGTACCATTTTGCATTCACACCAGCAATGTATGAATGATAGTTTATTTACATCCTTGCTAGTATTTGGGTGTTGCCATTATTTTTTATTTTTGCCCTCTGATAGTAGTAATATCTCACCATTTTGATTTCCATTTCCCTAGTGGCTAATGATTTTAAACATATTTTCATGTGCTTTATCATAGGTATATCCTTTTTGGTGAAATGTCTCTTCAATGTCTTTTGCCCATTTTTCTAATGGTTTGTTTGGCTTTTTTTACTGTTGAGTTTTCAGAGTTTTTTTTTTTTTTAATACATTCCATGTATTAGTCCTTTGGCATGTTTGTGGTTTGAAAATATTTTCTCCCATTCTGTAGCTTGTCTTTTCATGTTCTTAATTGTATCCTTCATAGAGCAAAAGTTTTTCATTTTGGTGAAGCCTAACTTACCAGTTTTTCCTTTTATGGATCCTGCTTTTGGTGTCAAATCTCTTTGCCTACTCCAGATCCTAAAGATTTTCTCCTATGTTTTTTTTTTTCTAAAAGTTTTATAGCTTTACATTTAGATCCCTGATTCATTTTGAGTTAATATTTGTATAAGGCATGAGATTTAGATTGAGTTTCTATGTTTGCTGATTGATGACCAGTTGCCCCAGCAGCATTTGTTGAAAAGGCTATCTTTCTTCTATTTGACTATCAAGCTTTTGCACCTTTGTCAAAAGTCAGTTGGGCATATTTGTGTGGGTCTAATTCTGGGCTATTTATTATATTTCATTGATCTATGTGTCTATCCCTCCATCAATATCAAACAGTTCTGATTACTGTAGCTTTATCATAAGTTTTGAAATCATGTAGGCTGATTCTCCCCATTTTTTCTTGTTCAGAATTGTTTTAGCTATTCTAGTTACTTTGTTTTTCTGTGTAACTTATGAACTAATCTTGTTTAAATTTATAAGAAATCTTGCTTAGATTTTGACAGGAATTGCATTAAATCTGTATATCACTTTGGGAGAGAATTGACTTCTTTACTTTGTTGAGTCTTCCAATCCATGAGCTTTTGTTTACATCTTTGATTTATTTTATCAGCATTTTGTAATTTTCAGCATGCAAGTCCTATATGTGTTTTGTTAGAATTACACCTAAGCATTTAATTATTTTTTGAGCGATTATAAATGGTATTGTATCTAAATTTTGGTGTCCATGTGGTCATTGCTATTATATAGAAATTCAATAGATTTTTATGTATTTATCTTGTATACGGAAACTTTGCTGAACTCATCTATTTGTTCTGATTCTTTGGTAGATTCCTTGGGATTTTCTACATAGACAATCATGTCTGCAAATAGGGACAGTTTTATTTCCTCCTTTCCTATCCGTATGCCTTTTATTTACATTTTTGCCTTATTGCACTGGCTAGAATTTCCAGCACCATGATGAATAAGAGTTATTAAGAGCAGATATCCTCGCCTTGTTCCTGATCTTAGGAGGAAAACATCTAGTTTCTCACCATTAAGTATGATGTCAGCTGTAGGGTTTTGTAGATTTCTCTATCAAGTTGAGGAAATTCCCCTAAATTCTTATTTTTTTCTGAGAGTTTTTCCTCATGAATGGGTGTTGGATTTTGTCAAATTCTTTTTCTGTATCTATTGATATGATCATGTGACTTTTCTTCTTTAGCTTGCTTGTACGGAGGATTACATTGCTTGATTTTCGAATACTGAGTCAGCATTGCATCCCTGGAATAAATTCTGCTTGTTCACACTGTATAATTCTTTCTGTGTATTATTGAATTCAGTTTGCTAACATTTTTTAGAATTTTTGCTTCTATAGTAATAAGGATATTGGCCTATAGTTTTCTCTTTTTGTACTATATATAGTTTTTGTATCAGGGCAATACAATAATTTGGGAAATGCCCCTTCCTCTTTTTTCTGGAAGCGATTCTGTAGAATTGGTGTTAATTCTTCCTTAAGTGTTTTGGTAGAATAGTCTAGTGAAACCATCTGGACCTGGAGATTTCTTTTGTTTTTAACTGAAGTCTATTAAATTGCTAATGAAATTATCTTATAGGGTTATTAAAATGATCTATTTCATATTGGGTGAATTGTGTTAATTTGTGTTTATCAAGAATTGGTTCATTTCACCTAAATTAACAAATTTGTGTGTAGAATGGTTCGTAATATTTCCTTGTTATCCTTTTATGTCTGTAAGGTATGTAATACAATGTGTGTCTTCTCTTTTTTTGTCAGTCTTACTAGAGGTTTGCCAATTTTTTTGATCTTTCTAAAAAGCCAGATCTTTGTGATTTTTTTGTTTTTCTGTTTTCATTTCATTGCTTTCTACTCTTATCTTTATTATTTCTTTCCTTCTACTTATTTTGGATTTTTGTTCTTTTTTTGCTAGGTCCTTGAGGTGGGAGCTTGGATTACTGATTTCATACTTTTCCTTTTCTATTATTATATGCAATTAGTGCCACAAATTTCCCTCTCTGCAGTGCTTTAGCTGTGTCCCACAAATTTTGATATGTCATGTTTTCATTTTCACTGATTTCAACATATATATATTTAAAACAATCCTTTATTTTTAAAAATATTTACTTATTTATTTGGCTGCACCAGGTCTTAGTTGCAGCATGTGGGATCTAATTCTCTGACCAAGGATCGAACCTGGGCCCCCTGCATTGGGAGCGTGGCGTCTTAACCACTGGACCACCAGGGAAGTCCCTCAACGTCAATATATTTTTAAATTTCTCTTGAAATTTCCCCTCTGATCCATAAATTGTTTAGAAGCATGTTGCTTAGTTTCCAGGTGTTTGGAGATTTTCTTGTTATTGTTCCATTACTTATTTCTAGTTTGATTCCACTGCAGTTGGAGAACATACTCTATGATTTGGTTCTTTGAAATTTGTTAAGGTTTGTTTCATGGGCTGGGATAGGGCCTATCTTGATATATGTTCCACGGGTATGTGAAAAGATTGTGTATCAAGCTGTTGGGTGGAATGTTCTATGGATATTGATTAGATCCGATTCGTTGATGGTGTTGTTGAGTTCTTCTATATCCTTGCTGATTTTCTGTCTAGTTGTTCTATCAATCATTGAGAGAGGCATGTTGAAATTTCCAACTATAATTGTAGATTTATCTGTTTATGCTTTTAGTTCAATCAGTTTTTGCTTCACATGTTTTGCAGCTCTATTGTGTGGTGCATCCACATTTAGGAATGCTGTATTTTGATGGATTGGCCCTTTTATCATTATATAATATCCTCTGTTTCAGTTAAATCTTTTGGATCTGAAATCTATTTTATATTATACTCTGTCTATATATGTAGTATTATTATTTATTTATATATTGATATTTAATTTAATATATAATATGTAAATAATGAAATTATCTATTATATATAATGTGTATATTGCTAATGTATATTAGCATACATATTTTCTCTGTATATATTCTGATATTAATATAGCCACTCTTGCTTTCTTTTGATTAATGTTTGTATGGTATAACTTTTTCCATCTTTCTACTTTCAACCTAATTATTGATAGCTAATGTGAGTTTCTCGTAAAGAGCATATAGTTGGGTCATGTTTTTTTTTAACCCACTCTGACAGTTTCTGGGTTTTTTAAAATTGAGATATAATTGACATACAGCACTGTATAAATTTAAGGTGTACAATATAATGATTTGACTTACATACATTATGAAATGATTACCACAAGTTTAGTGAACATCCATTATCTCATAAAGATACAAAATAAAAGAGAAAAAATTATTTCCTTGTGATGAGAACTCTTAGAACTTTCTTAACAACTTACATATATAACACACAGCAGTGTTAATTATATTTATCATGTTATATGTTATATCCCTAGTACTTATTTATCATGTAACTTGAAGTTTGTACCCATTGACCACCTTCATCCACTTCTCCTTCCCTCCACCCCCATCTCTGGTAATCACAAATTTGATCTCTCTTTCTATGAGTTTGCTGTTTGTTTTTAAAGTATAATTAACTTGCAACACTATGTTAGTTCCTGGTATACAACATAGTGATTCGATATTTTTGTATATTACAAAATAATCACCATGATAAGTTTAGTTATCATCTGTCACCATACAAAGGTCTTTGTTTTTTAATTGGTACATTATATCATTTAACTTTAATGTAATTATCACTATTTTGGAATTAAATCTGCAATTTTATTTTTTGTTTTCTTTCCCTCTTTTTTATTTCTTCTGATTTCTTATATCCTGCCTTCCTGTGGGCTTCTTGAACATTTTTAGAATTCCATCTTAATTTATATATAGCAATTTTGAGTGTATCTCTTTTGTGTAACCTCTTTAGTCATTGTTCTATGTATTATACTGTGTACACATAAGTTATTACAGACTACTGGTGTCTTAATTTTACCAGTTCAAGTGAAGTATAGAGACTTTATCTCCTTTTATGTCCTTTTACACTTCCCCGTTTACACTATATTTGTCTTTAAGTATCTACATACATTTAAAACTATATCAGACAGGGTTATAATTTTGCTTCCACCATCCAACATAGTTTAGAAGACTCTGGAGGAAAAGTAAATTCTATTTACCTATAATTTTCTTTACCATATTCTTTCTGATGTTCCAAGATTGCTTTAAAAAATCATTTCGTTTTCATTTAGAGAGCTTCCTTAAGCCATTCTTTTAGGGAAGGGCAGCTGGGGACAAATTCTCTTTAGTTTTCCTTCATCTGAAAATGTCTTGATTTCCCCTTCATTCCTGGAGGATATTTTTGTTGGATATAGGATTCAGGTTGACAGTTCTTTTTTTCTTTCAGCATATGAAATATATCATGAAACTTCCTTCAGCCTGCATGGCTTCAGGTGACAAATCTACTGCTGTTTAAATTGTGTTTTCTTATAGGTAAAGTGCTGTTTCTCTTGCTACTTTTAAGAACTTTGTCTTTGTTGTTAGTTTTCAGAAGTTGGACTATGATGTGTCCTGGTGTGAAATTCTTTAGAGTTTATTCTGTTTGGGGTTCGCTTCTTGAATCTGTGGGTTTATGTCTTTTGCCAAATTTGAGAAGTTTTCAGCAATTATTTCTTCAAACACTTTTTCAGCCCTGTCCTGTTTTTCCTCTCCTGAGATTCTCATGACATAAATGTTATAGCTTTTGTTATAGTCCTAGGAAGCTCTGTTAATTTTTTTTCCATTTATTTTCTCTCTTGTTGAATTTGGGTAATTTTCATTGTTCTATCTTTGAGTTCACTGATATTTTTTCCTCTGTCTCCTCCATTCTGCTGTATAGCCCATTCATTGAATTTTTAATTATTGTATTTTTCAGTTCCAAATATTCCATTTGGTACTTTTTTACTCTTCTATTTCTTTGCTAAGGTTTTCTTTTTTTTCATTTACTTCAAGTATGTTTGTAATTGCTTGTAAAAGCTTTTCTATAATAGCTGCTTTAAACTTTTTGTTACATAATTCCAATAGCTCTGTCATCTTGTTATTGGCATCTATTAATTCTGTTTTTAATTCAGCTTGATATCTTTCTAGTTCTTGGTATGTGAAGAGATTATTTATTTATTTATTGAAACCTAGACATTTTTGGTATATGTTATGACATTCTGGATCTTATTTAAACTTTCTCTTTTAGGTGGCTTTCCCTGACACCACTCTGGAGAGAGGGGCACTGCTTTTTTACTGCCAGGTGGGTTGTAGGAGTCCAGGTTCCCCACTTGGCCTCTGTTGACAATCATGGGAAGGGAGTTTGCTCCCTGCTGGTGCTAGGTAGGGGTGGGAATTCTGGCTCCCCACTAGGTCTCTATTCATACCTCATGAGCTGCTCGCCACATGGTCTCCAGTGACACCATGGTAGGGGTAATGAGTGGCTCCATTACTGCTGGACAATGGTAAAAGTCCTGACCCTCCACCAAGTTTCTTGGCACCACCCCAGCAGGGAGGAGGAGACATGCTTTGTTATTGCCAGGCTCCCTATGTGGTCTCTACTTATACCTTTGGGCGGCTTTCTCTCATTATCCCCTACCAGAAATGGAAGTCGTGCCACCCTGCTCAGCCTTCTCTGACACCACCCTGGAGAGAGTGTTGTGAAGCTTTGTTACAGCCTGGTGAGAGGATAAAAGTCTAGGCTCGCCACTTGCCGTTTGCCAACAGGGGTGGGGATAGGGCCAGTTTTTTCTATGATGTTTGGCTGCTGAAGAGTAGTTATTGTCTAAAAGTTTTCTGTCTTACTAGCCTGCCCCTTGCCTGGTCCTTTAGACAGAGAGCAGTCTTTTCTTAGAGCTTTTTGTGTCTGCACCCATTGTAGTTTTGGGGATGCCAGTTTATTCAGATTTAAGCATTTTTTTTCTTTTGCTGTTACTCTTGAATTTTTAACATGCATCTTGACTAAACAAAATCTCTTTACTAATAAAATGAACATCTCTACCCTCTTCCAAATCAAAACAAGAAAGTTAGAATGCTTTAACTCCACTGAACGCCCCCCCCCCCCCCCGCCCTGCAGTTGTACTTGTTACTGTTGTCGACTATTATACCTCCACCTTAACCAAATTATACATTGTTATTATTGTTTCATACTGCCAATGCTTGCTTGGCATTGACCACATATTTTCTAATTTCCTTTCAAGTCATTTCTTCTTTAATATCAGCCCTTCCTTTTGGGTTCATTTTTCTTCTTTCTTAAGTTCAGTCATTAGAATTTCCTTTAGTGAAGGTCTTTTGGTAGACCTTCTAATTTTCATTTGTCTGAAAATGTTTTTATTTTGCTCGTATTTTTTTGTTTTTTTAAGCTCTTTATTGGAATATAATTGCTTTACACTGCTGTGCCAGCCCCTGCCGCACAACAAAGGGAATCAGCTGCATTCACACATACATCTCCATATCCCCTCCCTCCCACAACTCCCTCCCATCTTCCCTATCCCAGCCCTCTAAGTCATCACCCATCATCGAGTTGATCTCCCTGTGTTATGCAGCAGCTTCCCACTAGCTATCTATTTTACATTTGGTAGTGTATATATGTCAATGCTACTCTCTCACTTCGTCCTGGCTTCCCCTTTGCAACACCCCCCCCCCACCCCCACCCCCGGCCCCTTGTCCTCAAGTCTGTTCTCTATATCTGCATATGTAATTTTGCTCTTATTTTTGATAGAAGTTTTGCTGGTTACACAATTCCAAGTTGACAATGATTTTCTCCCAACACTTTGAAGATATTATTTTATTTTCTTCTGGCTTTTATTGTTGCTTTTGAGATGCCTGCTGTCAGTTTGTTATTCTTTTATAATAATCTGTCTTTTCTTTCTGGCTGCTTTTTTGTTTGTTTGTTTTTGATATTTGACAGCAATGTGTTTAGATTTATGTGAGATAATAGAGAAGATATATATTGGTCTCTGTCCCATTTCCTGGCGCAGAACTCCTAAAACCCTTGTAGTGTTCTAAGTGATAAGAACACGAGGAGCATCTCTTGTTCTAATATCTGTCTTTGCCCCCATCCCTGACATAGGGCTCGTAAAGCCCCTGTAAATTCCTAAGGGATAAGAGCAACGAGGAGCATCTTTTGTCCTACTGAGGTGATTCTGGGTGGGCTCTTGGATGGCTCCTGGATGGGGGCTGGTCACCAGAAAACCAAGCCATGATTAAAATCTTGGGATTTTCAGCTCCCCCCACATTCTCCAGAGAGGGGAGAGGGGCTGGAAATGGAGTTAATAATGGATCATACCCATAATATTTATGGAAGCCTCCATACAATCCCAATAGTAGGGGGTTCAGGGAGATTCCAGGTTGGTGAACACATCCATACTGGGAGGATGACACATCCCAACTCCACAGGGACAGAAGCTCCTGTGCTTGGGACCCTCCCAGACATTGCCCTATGTATCTCTTTATCTGGCTGTTCATCTGTAGCCTTTATATTCTTTAATAAACTGGTAAATGTAAGTAAGTGTTTCCCTAAGTTCTGTGAACTGTTATAGCAAATTAATCAAGCCAGAGGAAGTGGGTCATGGGAACCTTTGATTTGTAGCAAAATTGGACAGAAGTTGTGGGTAACTTGGAGACTTACTACTTATAATTGGCATCTGAAGTGGGGGGGGGAGCAGTCTTGTGGAATTGAGCCCTTAACCTATGGGACCTGATACTATCTCCAGGTAGATAGTGTTAGAACCAAATTAAATTATAGCACACCCAGCTGGTGTTACAGAGAATTGCTTGATGTGGGGAAAAACCTCCACACCTTTGGTGACTGGAGGTGTCAGAAGTAAAGTGTTCTTTGTGAGTAGGGTGTCTGTGTAAAGGAAAGGAGAAACAGAAGGGGAGAATTGGGTTTTTCCCAACATGAGAGGTAGATTGAGCTGAGGTTTTTTTCCCTATATAGGAAGGAAAAATCTTGAATTTTTCCTTTACAATTTGGAATTTCTTTTTTAAAAAACCCTGCTTATGGCTTATGCTTTCAGAATTTGAGGATTTATCTTTCATAAATTCTGAAAATTTGTCTGTAAATATCCCTTTGAATGTTGGTTACTGACGAGTGCAAAAACACCCAGGACTGTTGAAGCATTAACATCTGATTACTGTTCTACTATCAACTTCTTTTTCATTTTTCATCTCTGGAGATTTACTCTTCTCTCTTGCGGGCTGAGTTTTGTTACACATCAAAAAGATTAAGGATAAACCTACAGACTTTCTAGTTATTTTTGAAGCAAGAGATTTTTTGAAAGGGATCTAGTCCTCCGTATTCCTGGAAATGGAAGTTCACAAAGATCTTTCCATCCCTTTATTTGTCTCTAAGACTGTATGTATGACTTTATTGTAGGTAACATTTGAGTTAAACTTAAACTTAAGGTAATGTTGAGAGTTATAGATAAAGGCTATTGAGAATATTGAGCTGGAGGCCACTGGCATGCATGGTCCCACGAAGCTGAGCTGTAGGGTTGAGGGCCTGAGAGAGGTGGTAAGGACTAAGGTGAGCAGTTCGCCTTCTTTTTAGTTTTTTTTTATGATTAAACTTTTTTAAAAAATTAATTAATTTTATTGGCTGTGTTGGGTCTTTTTTGCTGTGCGCGGGCTTTCTTTTTAATTGCAGTGAGTGGGGGCTACTCTTTGTTGTGGTGCGCGGGCTCCTCATTGCCGTGGCTTCTCTTGTTGTGGAGCATGGGCTCTAGGCATGTGGGCTTCAGTAGTTGCAGCACATGGGGTCAATAGTTGTGGCTCATGGGCTCTAAAGCGCAGGCTTAGTAGTTGTGGCGCACGGGCTTCATTGCTCCACGGCATGTGGGATCTTCCTGGAGCAGAGATCGAACCGGTGTCCCCTGCATTGGCAGGTGGATTTTCAACCACTGCACCACCTAGGAAGCCCCTCTTTAGTTTTTTGATTTCTCTTGTTTTTTTTTTTTCCTGATGTTTGCTAGCTGCATAGTGTTGGGCACAGTTTTAAAAGGTCTTTTAGCCTCAATTTCATTATCTTCCATTGAGAATAATAGGTCCAATTTTATAGGGCTGTTGTAGAATTAAGTGAGATGACATGTATAAAATGTTTGGCTCAGTGTGTGGCACAAAAAAGGTGTTCAAGGAACCTTAGTTCCTCCCTTTCTCTTCAGTAGCATCACTTTCTTTTTCCCATCTCCATTTGCCAGCCAGCACTTAAGGCAAAATGGGACTAGGACTGGTGGAAGAGTTACTAGGTAGTGTTTGGCAGTGTAGCAGTGGAGGAAGGGTGAATAGGAGAAGAGGAAAGCCCTAGTGATATGGGAAAGAAAATGGAAATATTGATTTCCACCCCAGTGGGGCAGCCATTCATATATAATTCGGGGACATAGACTCAAAGAGCACCTCCCTCTGCATCGCCTGCAATAGTTTTGTCATTCTTCTGTTTATAAACAATATTTCAATCTCCTGCAATTGTAGCTTATCTATGATTCTTAGAAAACAGGCATCAAAGGGAAAAAGGAGAGGATGGGAAAGAAAAGAGTATAGACTTAAATCACAACTAAGAGAAACTAGGATATAATTCCTATTACTTAGAATAAATGGAGTGTAGATTTGATAACATAAAAGTGCTTTCTGGAATTTCACTAATTGGAAAAATATGTTTTCAAAGGAATTACTTGTCACCTGCAAATGACTGGCTTTTAGTTTAGAGCAAAAGGCCCTAACCTAAGTAATAGGCAAAATAAATGAAAATAAAATACACTTCTATTTAGCGTGGTATGTGCTGTAGTTTTAAGGTATAATACTAAGGATTAAAAGTAGAGTTTCAATCTCAGTTCTTAATTTATGAGTTTTTGGGTGAGAGAGTTAGATTTTATGGTAATTTATATAGGCTTGCTTCATGGTTTAATTTTAACTATATATTACTGATCCTAATTCAAATGTCAGAGTCTTAGATTAAGAACCCAAAGAGGATTTAAATTATGGGCTTCTGCTGTTTTTCACTTGCCTGATTTACCAATTGCAGTAAAGCATGAATTATAGCCTTGCTATTCTCTGGAAGACCATGACTAATACTAGAAATAATAATAATTGTTACCACCCCTAAATCAAGAGAAACAGCATAAAGGCAGTAACTGATTTGGGATGTGGACAGGAAATTTATTTCTTTTGGAGTAAGAGTGAAAAATAGGTAATTTGCATATGGTTTAGGGGAAAAGGTGTAGGAATGGTTTTGTGATAATCAGTCAGTTGTTACTCCAGAGAGACTTTGAGAAAAGAGAGATTGTTTTGGAAACTGACGGGGTGACGTGGGGAGCTGTGTATAATTCAAAGGATGTCAGGATGCTAAAATAGCTCAATTGGCTATTTTATATCTTTTTAGTACATCACTCAAAAAAGTCAGGATCATTGTTTTAGAATCTATATTTACTAACATGACTTCTTAACTATAAAACAATAATCTGAAATATCAGTATTGAGTATTAACATATTTAGAGTTGTGATCTATTGAATATAGTATAGAATGAGGATTGTTATTGTTAGCTGTGTGAGAATGTTTAATAATTTATTATGCAAAAGAGAGTTGAGTCTTAAGAGCACTGGACTAATGTGCTCCTAGTAAATGCACCTCTAGGCCTTTCCTGCCATACCCCTCAGTCAAGCCTCAGGAAAAAAATCTTCCCCATTTCTCTTCCTAGACCTTCTCTTAGCAACGCACTCTGTTCGATGCCTAAAGGCATCGAAGCTGCAGTATTGGGGGGGGGGGGGGAAGGGTGGAATTCCTTTGTAATCTAAAAGCCATTTACAGATATATAGACTATTGACAGAGTTCAGCCTAAGTGGATAGGTGTCTCTCATTCATCAGTGATTGATTTAGAGAAACTCTGAAATCAAGAAATTCATTTAATAAGATACAAACAGTAACCTCATTTTTTAAAAAACAGAGTTGCTGCTATTATATCTACTCCCCCCATCCATCATCAACAGAAATGCCAAATTCCAAATTCCTTTCCCTGAAGTGGTTGAGTTCAGGCTCTGAAATTAGTCTGACTTCGTATCAGGTTCTACCATTATTGGTTATGTGATCTTTGTCAAATTATTTAGCTCCTCTGTGCCTCAGTTTCTTCTGTAAAATGTGAATAACAATGCTTTGTACCTTAGGGTTGTTGTCAGCCTTAAATGTGATAATACATGTAAAACATGTATCACAGTATCTGGTATATAGTGAACACTGTAAAAGTTAGCTATTATTGCTCTATGATCAGCATTTTGTCAATATCAACAAACACTATTTTGATAAAATAACATACCTTAATGAGAGCAGTACCACCATTTTAACCATCAGGTTGGGAATAGTATAGTCATACTTTAAGTTACTAATCATTTTGTGGACATTAACCAACTGCCAGTCAACTGCATATATCTAAACAGACCTACTTCGTGCATTATTCTTCTATTGAAACAATTCCTTTAGGGAGTCATATAGACTTTATCTGATGAAGAGAGGTCTGAAAAGGGGATGGTACATCTGAAACAGGAAAATACAGTAATGGTGCACAACTGAGCTTTCATAGTGGGACAGTATGTGAGGCATTTTTTTTAAGCTCTTTATTGGATTACAATTGCTTTACACTCTTGTACCAGTTTTTGAGGTACAACAAAGTGAATCAGCTGTGTTTATACATATATCCCCATATCCCCTCCCTCCTGTGACTCCCTCCCACCCTCCCTATCCCACCCCTCTAAGTCATCACCCATCATCAAGTTTATCTCCCTGTGTTATGCAGCAACTTCCCACTAGCTATCTATTTTACATTTGGTAGTGTATATATGTCAATGCTACTCTCTCACTTTGTCCCAGCTTCCCTTTCACCCCCCCAACCTGTGTCCTCAAGTCCGTTTGCTACATCTGCATCTTTATTCTTGCCCTGTCACTGGGTTCATCAGTACCATTTTTTTAGAGTCCATATATATGAGTTAGCTTACGGTATTTGTTTTTCTCTTTCTGGCTTACTTCGCTCTATATGACAGTCTCTAGGTACATCCACCTCACTACAGATAACTATGTGAGGCATTATTAGCTAAGTAATCCCATTACTAGAATCTCTGATGTGCTACTATGTTTTTGCTTTTAGTCATTCTATTCTGTGACATTTCGAGTAAAACATGTTATTTATTATTTTAGTGTTAATCACATTTTCCCCTGAAATATATAATTGAAAATTCTGTAGCACTTGTAAGTTGTAATTGTTTTCTTTTACTTTTTATTATTTATTTATTTATTTATTTATTTTTGGCTGTGTTGGGTCTTCGTTGCTGCATGTGGGCCTTCTCTAGTTGCAACAAGCCGGGGCTACTCTTCGTTGCACGTGGAGGCTCCTCATTGCGGTGGCTTCTCTTGTTAAGGAGCACGGGCTCTAGGTGCGCGGGCTTCAGTAGTTGCAGCACGTGGGCTCAGTAGTTGGCCTTCAGTAGTTGCAGCACGTGGGCTCAGTAGTGGTGGCTCACAGGCTCTAGAGCGCAAGGCTCAGTAGTTGTGGCACACGGGCTTAGTTGCTCTGCAGCATGTGGGATCTTCCTGGAGCAGGGATCGAACCCGTGTCCCCTGCATTGGCAGGTGGATTCTCAACCACTGTGCCACCAGGGAAGTCCCTGTAATTGTTTTTTTTAAATAACCAGGGAACAAAATATTTTGCAGAGCAATGTGCCTCCCAATTTGGTAGGGCAAGTCAGTGAAAAAATGAATTCCTTGTTTATTGCTTTATAGTAAACTTTTCAGAAACTTAGCAATTGTGTTCAGTTAGGGTTACCTATGTAAACATTCAAAGCCACAGTGTGTGATTATAGGGCAAACCAGAAAATATGTTCTTCTTCTAACACAGAGTATAGTTTGTGTGCTGTAGCTAGAAATAGAGTAAGGGGTTGTTAGAGAGAGTGCTTCTTTGGAAATTCCCTGTGGCATGCGTTTAGCTTCCTTCTCCCCAGGGCTAGAGACGTCTGTCTTTTTGCCAGCTGCTCTGTTCAGTTGTCTGGTCTATTTTGGGCGGCAGTGGGTTGATTCCAGTGGGGAAACAGCTGTATAATATCTCTGCTTTTTAAATGTCCTGTTCAGATGTATTATGAAAATATTGGGGGTTGAAATTCTAGTCTTTCTGAAACAGTTTTTGTTTGAATCCTGGGGACTTAGCCAGGTTGTAAACTTTAGAAACCTGCAGAAAGTAGTAAAGAAACCAATCGTTTATTAATTTTAAATACCTTCTGTAAAAGGGGTTTCAGAGCAGCTTAGCAAACAAGGGAATGCTATGGACAATTTGCAGAAAACATTGGGATCTTCAGATATCCGTATGGGCAAGGGGAAATTGGGTTGGGTGGGGTGGTGTGTGTGTGTGTGTGTGTGAGTGGAATGATAGATAGTACAATCAATTGGATTGGGAGCTCATTACCCAAAGAGATCAATTAATGTGATCCTGGAGGGATCCCTAGTCTCATCAGCAGGGCTCTGCCTAAGCCCTATCATGTGTTAAACATTTTCATCAACAACCTGGATGGAAACAGAAAGCATGCTTGCCAGGGGCTTCCCTGGTGGCGCAGTGGTTAAGAATCTGCCTGCTGATGCAGGGAACATGGGTTCGAGCCCTGGTCTGGGAAGATCCCACATGCTGCGGAGCAACTAAGCCCATGCACCACAGCTACTGAAGCTCGTGCGCCTAGAGCCCTGCTCCACAACAAGAGAAGCCACCACAATGAGAAGCCCATGCACCGCAAGGAAGAGTAGCCCCTGCTCTCCACAACTGCAGAAAGTCTGTACATAGCAACAAAGACCCAACGCAGCCAATGAATAAAATAAAAAAATAAAAATAAATTAAAAAAAGAAAGCAGATTTCCCAGATATAAGTATGTCATAAAGATGAATGCAATGGATCCAGAATCATGATACAAAAAGAGCTTGGTCGACTGGGTTGAAATGATGATATTTGACAGGAGTATATTGACAGGTCTATAGGAATGGTGATGCATTATTAATTGGCAGAACAGTTATTCAGACTTATATGTTATTGGTTTCTTTACTACCTGTATAACTTTGAGCCAGTTATTTAACCCCGTTTGAGTCTCAGTTTCCTCATCTGTAAATATATGCTCATGGTAAAAAAACAAACAAAAAAATCCAGTAGTGCAAAGAGACATACAATGAAAAGGAAGTCCTCCAGACCTGCAGTTCCTCAGTCCCTTTCTCCAGATACTAAAAAAAAAATTGTTCCAGAGATAGTGTGTGTGTTGTATAAAACTTCCTTTTAAAAAATGCATATGTATAGTATTTTCTCCCATGATTTTTTATTTATTTATTTATTCATTTTCTTTAGTTTTTTGGCTGCGTTGGGTCTTAGTTGCGGCCCACAGGATCTTCATTCAGGCATTCGGGATCTTTTCGTTGTGGCGTTTGGGCTTCTCTCTAGTTGTGGCGTGCGGGTTTTCTCTCTCTAGTTGCGGTGCGGGCTCCGGGGCACATGGGCTCTGTAGTTGTGGCACGTGGGCTCCAGAGTGCGTGGGATCTGTAGTTTGCAGCATGCTGGCTCTCTTGTTGAGGCGTGCGAGCTCAGTAGTTGTGGCACAAGGGCTTAGTTGCTCCTTGGCATGTGGGATCTTAGTTCCCCGACCAGGGATCAAACCCATGTCCCCTGCATTGGAAGGCAGATTCTTTACCACTGGACCGCCAGGAAAGTCCCTCCCATGATTTTCTCACTTAATTTATCTTGTAGGTAGTTCCATATCAGCACATATATAACTGCATAATTTTCTCCCTGTGATTTGCTTTATTTATCTAGCATACAGATTAAAAGCATAGATTCTGAAGCCACACTACCTGGGTTCAATTCCCAGCTCTACTACTTACTGGCTGTGTGACCTTGGGCAAGTTATATAACCTCTCTGTGCCTGCAGGAGACAAGGTGTCTAGGACCTATTATACTTTTAGAAGCCTAGGAAATGTTTTTAAGTTTTGTTTGTTTGTTTGTTTTAACTTTCATTTAAAATCAGAAGAAAAATAAGTATAAAACTAATGAATATGTAATAATGAATCCAGGCTGGATTATATTTGTCTTTATGTACCAAAGCATTTGTAAAATATAATTGTCAACATTTTCTTATGGTGGAAGTGTCCCACAACAACCACAATGCTCAGGGCCCATGGAAGTCATAATGTGATCCTGTGTGTCTGGGTTTCATCATTTGTGAAATGCAGTTAAAAATAGTGCCCATTGCATAGGGTTGTTATGAAAAACACCTGAGTTAATATTTGGAAAGCTGATAGTGTTTAGCACATACTGATTTCTGCATGCTCACTAAATAAATAAATAAATAAAGTTTAAAAAATAAGTAAATTATGGACATGGTAAAAAACTCAAGGGATATTTTAAAAAGTACGATGAAAAGTGAATCTCTTGGGACTTCCCTGGTGGTACAGTGGTTAAGGATCCACCTGCCAGTGCAGGGGACATGGCTTTGATCACTGGTCCGGGAAGATCCCACATGCCTCAGAGCAACTAAGCGCATGTGCCACAACTACTGAGCCCGCATGCCACCAGTACTAAAGCCCAGGCACCTAGAGCCTGTACTCCGCAACAAGAGAAGCCATGGCACTGAGAAGCCCACGCACTGCAACGAAGAGTAGCCCCCGCTCACTGCACCTAGAGAAAGCCCTCTCACAGCAACGAAGACCCAACGCAGCCAAAAATAAATAAATAAATAAATTTATTAAAAAAAAAAAAGTAAATCTCTTTCTAATCACTGATCCCCTGTCCCTCAGTTTCCTTCTTCAGAAATAGCCACTTTTACCATTTTTTCATGTATCCTGTAGAGATTACTTGCGTAATCATATAGATCTTCAAAAAATTCTTTATTTTTTGGCTGCACAGGGTCTTAGTTGCAGCATGCGGAATCTTTAGTTGCAGCATGCAAACTCTTAGTTGCGGCATGTGGGATCTAGTTCCCTGACCAGGGATCGAACCTGGGCCCCCTGCGTTGGGAGCTCGGAGTCTTAGCCACTGGACCACCAGGGAAGTCCCTAGATTTTTTATTTATTTAAACTGTCCCCTATTTGATGGACATTCGGTTGTTTCCAACCATTGCTATTGCAATCAGTGCTGCAGTAACTACCCCTATACATATGTCATTTTGCAAATGTGGGAGTATAACAGGATAAATTCTATGAAATAAAATTGCTGTGTCAGTTACTTTAGATATTGATAGAAATTGTCAAATTGATCTCTATTCTGATTGCACCAATTTACACTCCCATCACAAATGTAGAGTACATATTTTCCTGCACGTGCATCAAAAATAATGTTATCAAACTTTTGGGTCTTTGATAATTTAGTAGGCAAAAATGGTATTTCATTGTGTGTGCATCTCTTTAATCATAAGTGAACTTCAGTAATTTTGACATTCTAAAAACAATTTCCTTTTTTTTTTTGTTAACTCAGTCCATATCCTTTACCTATTTTTCTTTTTTTTTTTCCTTTTTGAGTTGTAGGAGCTCTTTATCAAGGAAACTAGGGCTGGGTCTGTGATATGAATTACCAATAATTGTCCAGTTTGTCTTTTGACTTTGGTTATACTGTTTTTTCCATGCAGACCTTTTAAATTTTTATGTATTCAAGATTGTCTGTATTTCTTTACGGCTTCTGGATTTTATGCCTTGTTTGGAAAGTCTTTTCTCCGCTTTGGGATTATTTTTTTAAAAAACTCCCACGTTATTTATTTATATTTAATATTTGTTTATTTATTTGGCTGTGATGGGTCTTAGTTGCACCATGCGGGATCTTTGTTGCTGTGTGCGAGATCTTCGTTGCGGCATGTGGGATCTTTAGTTGAGGCATGTGGAATCTAGCTCCCTGACCAGGGATGGAACCCAGGCCCCCTGCACTGGGAGCATGGAGTCTCAACCACTGGACTACCAGGGAAGTCCCACTCCCACGTTATTTTTTATGATTTTAAAAAATGTTTAAATCTTTGATGCATTTAGAATTATTTTGAGGTAAGGAGCGTTTTTCCCTGCAGAAAATTTAGATTTTTAATGTAGTAAAATATATCACAATTTTTTCTATGGGTTTTGTATTTTGTATCTCGTTTAAATGGACCTTTCTTAACCCAAGGTCATAAATGTATTCAACTAATTTTTTTCCTAATATGTTTTAGTTTCTTAAAAACTAATTCCATCTGTAATTTAATTTGGTGCAAGGAATGTAGTAGGGATCTAGGGTATGTCTAGCCAGTTGTTGCTACACCATTTGTGTGAATACACCATTTCCTCTACTGATTTGAAATGTGCCTTTTATTCCCAAAGTCATGTATATGTTTGACTCTATTTCTGGACTATATTCTGTTTTATTGGTGTGTCTGTTTGTGTATGCATCAGTATCAAACTGTTTTAAATATCATAATGTTAAACTAATGCATATTTATCCCTAGTTTATTGAGTATTTTAAATCAGCAATGGATGTTGAATTTTGTCAAATACCTTTTCAGCATCTATGAAAATGATCATGTTATTTTTCTCCCTTGATCTGTTAATATAGAGAATTATATTGATGGATTGCCTAATATTATAAAAATTTTCCTCCCAGAAATAAACCCACTTGGTCACTGGTGTGTTATTCTTTCAATGGGCTAATTTTATTTGTTTCTATTTTGTATAGTATTTTTGCATTGATATTCATAAATGACCTCAAGCTTTCTTTGAAATTTGAAGAAGATAATTTGGATTCTTTTCTGTGCTATTAAACAGGTGAAATAACATTGGAGTTATTCAGTACTTGAAGAGCTGGTAGAAGTTATCTGAAATTTCTGGGCTTCATACACTGTAGGGGTACTCTTTGACAACATTTACAATTTCTTTCATACTATTTGGTTTGTTTGCATTCTCTTCGAAGAGTTATTTTTGGTGATTCAGATTTTCCTAGGAAATAGGCCATTGACCCAAGTTTTCAAATTTATCTGCATAGAGTTGAGTAAACTACCGTACAATAATTCTTTTTACTTCATCTGTCTATGGTTACTTCTCTGTTTTCAATTTTGTGATTTTCCTCTTTATTTGTATAAAATGAGTTTTTAAAAATGGCTTCCATGACATAATTCACATTACAATTCACCCATTTAAAGTGTACACTTTAGTAGGTTTAGTATGTTCACAGCGATCTACACTCAGCACCACAATCCATTTTAGGACACATTCTACACTCTCAGAAGAAACCCTGTGGTCATTAGTGGTCATTTCTAAGTTCACTCCAAGACCCTCAGGCCTAGGCAACTGCTAATCTCTTTCTGTCTGTATAGATTTTCCTAATCTGGACATTTCATATAAATGGAATTACATCGTATGTGGTCTTTTGTGACTGATTTCTTTCACTTAGCATGTTTTCAAGGGTCATCCATGTTGTTACAAGGTAAATTTTAAAATGTAGATCTATAGTGGTTTTTATAATTTCCCTGTTTATCATCTGTATTAATCAGCTGGGGCTGCCATAACAAAATACAACTGATTGGGTGGTATTTTAAATAACAGAAATTTATTTTCTCACAAATCTGGAAGATAAAGAATTCCAAGATCAATTGTCAGCAGGATTGGTTTCTTCTGAGCATCTCTCCTCGGCTTGTACATAGCCACTGTCTCACTATATCTTAAAACAGTCATTGGTCTGTCTATGTCCTAATCTCTTCTTGTAAAGACATCATTTATGAAGGACTATGGCCCACCTGAATGGCCTCATTTTAACTTAATTAGTGCTTTAAAGGCCCTGTTTCAAAATACAGTCACATTCTGAATTATTGGGGATTAGGGCTTCAAAATATGAATTTTGATGGGACACATTTTAGTCCATAACACCATCTTAAAGAAAAAAATCAAGCCTGTATAGCCTAGTCTGTTTCTACATCTATTTTTTAAAATATTTATGTATTTATTTTGGTTGTGCCAGGCCTTAGTTGCAGCACATGGGATCTTTAGTTGCAGCATGAGAACTCTTAGTTGTGGCATGCATGCAGGATCTGGTTCCCCTACTAGGGATTGAACCTGGGCCCCCTGCATTGGGAGCATGGAGTCTTACCACTGGAACACCAGGGAAGTCCCTACATTTATTTTTAATCAATTTGACCTAAGTCAGTCAAAATGCTCAGTTTGTGTGTGTGTGTACAAAATCTCAGTCTCAAAAAATAATTTAAAAATTATTTTTTCTGATTATAAAATTAATATATGTACATTATACGAGATTCAAATGCTACAGAAATACATAAACTGAAAAGTGAGTCTCCTTTAGCCTCCACTATCAATAGTTTACAGCTTATTCCTTTAGGTTTTTTTCCTGACATAGTGATACCAACTATGAAAATGGATCATATTCAACATAACATGTTTTAAAATTTTTATTGGCGTATAGTTGATTTACAGTGTTGTGTTAATTTCAAGTATACAGCAAAGTGAATCAGTTATACACATACATATATCCACTTTGTTTTAGATTCTTTACCCACATGGGTCATTACGGACTACTGAGTAGAGTTCCCGGTGCTATACAGTAGGTCCTTACTAGTCATCTATTTTAAATATAGTAGTGTGCAACATAGCATTTTACAGAATACTTTTTTTTCACTTAATATAGCATGTACTTTTCCCATGGTGGTACTGATGAATCTGTCATTAAAAAAATATATATGTATATGTTGCATTTTGCTGTATACATATACATGATTTATTTAAATACCTCTCTATTGATGAACATTTGGATTGGTACCAACTTTTATCTATTGCAAAAAACCATGAACAATACTGCAATGAATCTCCTAGTGCATTCATCTTTGTACTCTTATGGGATTCTGCAGAATAATTTTCTAGAAGCTGAAAAATTATTTTCAAAGATTATGAACACTTTTTCATAGCACTTTTTGACTTAGAAGCAGTTCCTGTAGCAGGTGGAGAATATTGGTAGAGACTACTTTTCCTCCTGGTGAATCAAAATGTGTTTACAGGTCTTTTGCCTCCTTAGGCAGGTTTATTCCTAGGTATTTTATTCTTTTTGTTGCAATGGTTAATGGGAGAGTTTCCTTAATTTCTCTTTCTGCTCTTTCGTTGCTAGTGTATAGGAGTGCAAGAGATTTCTGCGCTTTAATTTTGTATCCTGCTACTTTACTACATTCATCGATTAGTGCTAGCAGTTTTCTGGTGGAGTCTTTAGGGTTTTCTATGTATAATATCATGTCATCTGCAAAGAGTGACAATTTTACTTCTTCTTTTCCAATTTGAATTCCTTTTATTTCTTTTTCTTCTCTGATAGCTGCCGCTAAAACTTCCAAAACTATGTTGAATAATAATGGTGAGAGTGGGCACCCTTGTCTTGTTCCTGTTCTTAGAGGGAACGCTTTCAGTTTTTCCCCATTTAGAATGATGTTGGCTTTTGGTTTCTCATATATGGCTTTTATTATGTTGAGATAATTTCCTTCTATGCCCATTTTCTGGAGAACTTTTATCATAAATGGGTGTTGAATTTTGTCAAAAGCTTTTTCTGCATCTATTGAGATTATTATGTGGTTTTTATCCTTCAGTCTGTTGATATGGTGTATCACATTGATTGATTTGCATATATTGAAGAATCCTTGCATCCCAGGGATAAACCCCACTTGATCATGGTATATGATCTTTTTAATGTGCTGTTGGATTCTGTTAGCTAGTATTTTGTTGAGGATTTTTGCATCTATATTCATCAGTGATATTGGTCTGTAATTTTCTTTTATTGTAACATCTTTGCCTGGTTTTGGTATCAGGGTGATGGTGGCCTCGTAGAATGAGTTTGGGAGTGTTCCTCCTGCTGTATTTTGGAAGAGTTTGAGAAGGATAGGTGTTAGCTCTTCTCTAAATGTGTGATAGAATTTGCCTGTGAAGCCCTCTGACCCTGGGCTTTTGTTTGTTGGGAGGTTTTTAATCACAGTCTCAATTTCAGTGCTTGTGATTGGTCTGTTCATATGTTCTATTTCTTCCTGGTTCAGTCTTGGAAGATTGTATTTTTCTAAGAATTTATCCATTTCTTCCAGGTTATCCAATTTATTGGCATATAGTTGCTTGTAGCAGTCTCTCATGATCTTTTGTATTTCTGTGGTGTCCGTTGTTACTTCTCCTTTTTTATTTCTAATTCTGTTGATTTGCGTCTTCTCCCTTTTTTTCCTGATGAGTCTGGCTGATGGTTTATCAATTTTGTTAATCTTCTCAAAGAACCAGCTTTTAGTTTCATTGATCTTTGCTATTGCTTCCTTCCTTTCTTTTTCATTTCTTTCTGATCTGATCTTTATGATTTCTTTCCTTCTGCTCACTTTGGGATTTTTTTGTTCTTCTTTCTCTAATTGTTTTAGGTGTAAGGTTAGGTTGTTTATTCAATATTTTTCTTGTTTCTTGAGGTAGGACTGTACTGCTATAAAATTCCTTCTTAGAACTGCTTTTGCTGTGTCCCATAGGTTTTGGGTTGTTGTGTTTTCATTGTCATTTGTTTCTAGATATTTTTTGATTTCCTCTTTGATTTCTTTAGTGATTTCTTGGTTGTTTAATAGCTATAATAGTATTGTTTAGCCTCCATGTGTTTGTATGTTTTACACTTTTTTTCCTGTAATTGATATCTAGTCTCATGGTGTTGTGGTCAAAGAAGATGCTTGATATAATTTCAATGTTCTTGAATTTACCGAGGCTTGATTTGTGACCCAAGATGTGATCTATCCTGGAGAATGTTCCATGTGCACTTGAGAAGGAAGTGTATTCTGTCGTTTTTGGATGGAATGTCCTATAAATATCAATGAAGTCGAGATGGTCTAATGTGTCATTTAAAGCTTGTGTGTCCTTATTTATTTTCTGTTTGGATGATCTGTCCATTGATGTAAGTGGGGTGTTAAAGTCTCCTACTATTATTGTGTAACTGTCATTGTCCCTTTTTATGGCTGTTAGCATTTGCCTTATGTATTGAGGTGCTCCTATGTTGGGTGCATAGATATTTACAATTGTTATATGTTCTTCTTGGATGGATCCCTTGGTCATTCCTTGTGTCCTTCCTTGTCTCTTGTAGTAGTATTTAAAGTCTAATGTGTCTGATATGAATATTGCTACTCCAGCTTTCTTTTGACTTCCATTTGCATGGAATATCTTTTTCCTTCCCTTTACTTTCAGTCTATATGTGTCCCTTGGTCTGAAGTGGGTTTCTTGTAGGCAGCATATAGAAGGGTCTTGTTTTTGTATCCATTCAGCCAGTCTGTGTCTTTTGGTTGGAGCATTTAATCCATTTACATTGAAGATGATTATTGACATGTGTGTTCCGATTACCATTTTCTTAATTGTTTTGGGTTTGTTTTCATAGTTCTTTTCCTTCTCTTGTGTTTCCTACTTAGAGAAGTTCCTTTAGCAACTGTTGTAAGGCTGGTTTGGTGGTGCTGAATTCTCTTAACTTTTGCTTGTCTGTAAAGCTTTTGATTTCTCTATCAAATCTGAATGAGATTCTTGCTGGGTAGAGTATTCTTGGCTGTAGGTTTCTCTCTTTCAGGACTTTCAGTATATCCTGCCATTCCCTTCTGGCCTGCAGAGTTTCTGTGGAAAGATCATCAAAACCTTATGGGTTTTCCCTTATATGTTATTTGTTGCTTTTCTCTTGCTGCTTTTTTAAAAATTAATTAATTAATTTTATTGGCTCTGTTGGGTCTTTTTTTTTTTTGCTGTGCGTGGGCTTTCTAGTTGCGGTGAGTGGGGGATACTCTTCGTTGTGGTGCGTAGGCTCCTCATTGCCGTGGCTTCTCTTGTTGCGGAGCATGGCCTCTAGGTGCATGGGCTTCAGTAGTTGCAGCACATGGGGTCAATAGTTGTGGCTCATGGGCTCTAAAGCACAGGCTCAACAGCTGTGGTGCACGAGCTTAGTTTCTCTGTGACATGTGAGATCTTCCTGGAGCAGGGATTGAACCCGTGTCCCCTGCATTGGCAGGCGGATTCTCAAGCACTGTGCCACCTAGGAAGCCCCTCTTGCTGCTTTTAATATTTTTTCTTTGTTTTTAATGTTTGTTAGTTTGATTAATATGTTCCTCGGTGTATTTCTCCTTGGGTTTATTCTGTATGGGACTCTCTGCGCTTCTTGGACTTGGTTAATTATTTCCTTTCCCATGTTGGGGAAGTTTTCCACTATAACCTCTTCAAATATTTTCTCAGACCCTTTCTTTTCTTCTTCTTCTTCTGGGATGCCTATGATTCGAATGTTGGTGCGCTTCATGTTGTCACCAAGGTCTCTGAGACTGTCTTCCGTTCTTTTTATTCTTTTTTCTCTTTCCTGCTCTGTGGCAGTTATTTCCCCCATTCTATCTTCCGACTCACTTATTTGTTCTTCTGCCTCAGTATTTCTGCTGTTTATACCATCTAGAGTATTTTTAATTTCGGCTATTTTGTTGTCCATTACTGTTTGTTTGCGCTTTAGTTCTTCTGAGTCCTTATTAACTGTTTCTTGTATTTTCTGTATTTTGTTATCAAGATTTTGGATCATCTTTTCTATCATTACTCTGAATTCTTTTTCAGGCAGTATTCCTATTTCCTCTTCATTTATTTGGTCTTGTGGGTTTTTTTCCTGCTCCTTTGCCTGCATGGTGTTTCTTTGTTTTCTCATTTTGTCTAATTTATAGGATTTGCTGTCTCCTTTCCCTATGCTGCCTAGTAGTAATTCCTCTTGTTTGTGCCCTCTGCCCCCTGTGGTGGGGTTTGTCCAGTGTCTTGAGTAGATTTCCTGGTGGGGGGGTGTGGTGTCTGCTTTCCGGTGTGTGGCTCTTTGTCTTTTCTGTATGCAGAAAACTATAAGACACTGATGAAAGATATCAAAGACGATACAAACAGATGGAGAGATATACCATGTTCTTGGATTGGAAGAATCAACATTGTGAAAATGGCTGTACTACCCAAAACTATTTACAGATTCAACGCAATCCCTATCAAAGTACCAATGGCATTTTTCACAGAACTGGAACAAGAAATCTTACGACTTGTATGGAAACGCAAAAGACTCCGAATAGCCAAAGCAATCTTGAGAAGGAAAGATGGAGTTGGTGGAATTAGGCTTCCTGACTTCAAACTATACTACAAGGCCATAGTGATCAAGACAGTATGGTACTGGCACAAAAACAGAAAGGAAGATCAATGGAACAGAATAGAGAATGCAGAGGTAAACCCAAGCACATATGGGCACCTTATCTTTGACAAAGGAGGCAAGAATATACAATGTAAAAAAGACAGTCTCTTCAATAAGTGGTGCTGGGAAAATTGGACAGCAACATGTAAAAGAATGAAATTAGAACACTTCCTAACACCATACACAAAAATAAACTCCAAATGGATTAAAGACCTACATGTAAGGCCAGACACTATCAAACTCCTAGAGGAAAACATAGGCAGAACATTCTATGACATCCATCAAAGCAAGATCCTTTTTGACCCACCTCCTAGAATCATGGAAATAAAATCAAGAATAAACAAATGGGACCTAATGAAACTTAAAAGCTTTTGCACAGTGAAAGAAACCATAAACAAGACTAGAAGGGAACCCTCAGAATGGGAGAAAATACTTGCCAACGAAGCAACCGGCAAAGGATTAATCTCCAAAATATACAAGCAGCTTCATACCAAAAAAGCAAATAACCCAATCCACAAATGGGTGGAAGACCTAAATAGACATTTCTCCAAGAAGACATACAGGTGGCCAACAAACACATGAAAAGATGCTCAACATCACTAATCATCAGAGAAATGCAAGTCAAAGCTACAATGAGGTTATCACCTCACACCAGTCAGAATGGCCATCATCACAAAATCTGGAAACAACAAATGTTGGAGAGGGTGTGGAGAAAATGGAACTTTCTTGCATTGTTGATGGGAATGTAAGTTGGTACAGCCACTAACAGTATGGAAAACAGTATGGAGGTTCCTTAAGAAACAAAAATAGAACTACCATATGATCCAGTAATCCCACTACTGGGCATATACCCAGAGAAAACCATAATCCACAAAGAAAGATGTACCATAATGTTCATTGCAGCACTATTTGCAGTAGCCAGGACATGGAAGCAACCGAAATGCCCATCAAGAGATGAATGGATAAAGAAGATGTGGCATATACATACAATGGAATATTACTCAGCCATAAAAAGGAATGAAATGGAGCTATATGTAATGAGGTGGATAGACCCAGAGTCTGTCATACAGAGTGAAGTAAGCCAGAAAGAGAAAAACAAATACTGTATGCTAACTCATATATATGGACTCTAACAAAATGGTACTGCTGAACCCAGTGACAGGGCAAGAATAAAGATGCAGATGTAGGGAATGGACTTGAGGACATAGGTTGAGGGGTGAAAGAGAAGCTGGGACAAAGTGAGAGAGTAGCATTGACATATATACACTACCAAATGTAAAATACATAGCTAGTGGGAAGCTGCTGCATAACACAGGGAGATCAACTCGATGATGGGTAATGACTTAGAGGTGTGGGATAGGGAGGGTGGAAAGGAGCCACGGGAGGGAGGGGATATGGGGATATATGTATAAATACAGCTGAATCACTTTGTTGTCCAGCAAAAACTGGCACAACAGTGTAAAGCAATTATAGTCCAATAAAGGGCTTAAAAAAATAAATGGCAATTTGATTACAAAATTATCTTGTTGGATTGAGCACAGCCTTACTCTATTCTGCAGTGTAGTGATCAAGGGAAGTGTGCTAGCTGATCTTATTTTTTAAAGTTCGAATTGGAATTATTTCTATCCATATCCAGGTGTTATTAAACTGAATCTCATACTAACTTATAGATAATGTAAAATACCTCTGAGAATATTAGATATCATGTATAGTATATACATTACAGCTGAAGTAAAAAAAATGTGTTCCATTGTCTCACAAGACATTTTATTTTGGTGAATTATGGGTATTTCTTTCCTAGTTCTAATCATCTGCTTAGTCTTAGTTTTTTGAATTGGTTTTCCTGTAACTATTAAAATAAAAGCTTATAATCTTTGGCTGTGAGATTGTCTACCAGTCTTTCTTTGCACCACTACGTTTTATATTTTTATTACAGTTGCTTTGGTGGTAAGATTCAAATGAGAAGTCACTTATATGTTGGGACAGATGAGTACAATTTCTTTCCTTACTTGAGTAAGTAAAGCTAGAGTTGATTGGCCAAAGGTTATTACACATGGTTTTCATATTAAATTTTGTCAGATCTAGAGGTATAGCTAATTAATACCTTCTTTTCAGGGCTACACCTGTGAAAGCTGTGTGAGCCTTTAAAGAGAGTTTAAAAAATTCTTGTAATTTGATTCTAAAATGAGAACCTAATGAAGGGCAGTTTGCAAAACAAGGAGTGGGCAGTCTAGGAGATAGTCATGCTTCATTATTGGCAGTGCCCTAGTAAATAACCCCAAATTTTAGTGCTCACAGCAAAGGGGACACTTTAGACATTTATGTTGAAAGTGGCAAAGGGCTTCTATTTAAAAATTTAAACCATCAAAAGAGTGACCTGTAGTGATATCAGTTTCATGACTGGTCATTGTGATGTTCTGAACTTATTCCAAATACGGCCACCTGTCCTCCGATGCCGGCTGAGGGTTCCCCATTTAGATTTGATTTGACAAGGGATTAAGTGTGAAGGGATGAGGCAGGTGTGGTTGCCCATGCTGGGCTGATTACCTCATTTCTGGATTCCTGAAACATGCTTCTAATAGATTCCTGAACTTCCAGTTTTCCTCTCCAGTCATTTTTCACAACTACTACTCTCACTCTACCAGAATCTAAAACATGACTTTTGTTTTCATCCTCTTGCTTTCCTGCTTAGAAACTTCACAGACTTTCTATGAATTTTAGTCCCTAGTTCATAATCTGATATTCAAGGCCCTTCATAATCTTGCCTAACCACCCATTTCATCTACTTGTTCTTGAGTGTCCACCATTGGGCCAGGACAACTAAGTCAGAACATTGCTGGACCAGAGTAGATTTTTCACTTGAAAGTGCCAAAACCATGACCTGGGATTCAACTATGTGTATCCAGTTCCAAGGCATAATACAGAGAAAGATTATTTGAAATCTCTGTATGGAAGACTTAAGAGAGATAGAATGAGGTGGCAGGTGTGTGTCAGGCTCGGAAGGGAAGTTCAGGAATTAGTAATCGAACTAAAACTGTGATAGTAATTATTGGCAACACAGTTTATGTAGTGCCTAGTACTGTTGGTAGGAATAGGTAGAGCATGTTAAAGGAGCCACAGGGAGCAAGTCACTACTCCTGGTCATCCTCATCTGCATCCCGCATGCCCTGTGCTGAGGAGTGTGCAGGATGTGCTCCTTTGGACTGTAGCTCTACTCTGGTCCAGATACTTCAGCTGACCTCAGTGGTGCCAGGAGGAGTTTAAGAGTTTTTTATATGAACAGTTTTGCTTTGGTGGGTATATCCAGCTGCTTGGCAGGCATTTCCAAGATGAGTGTGGAGGGAGAGGTCTGGCTGGAGATGAATTTGGAAGTTACCAGCACATAGTAATACTTAAAATCCAGGGAATGGGTGGTATCCTGCATGCAGAGTGTGTGGGGTAATAGGAGAAGGGAAGAACTCTGGGGAACGCCAATACTTAAAGACTGGATGGAGGCTGAGAGAAAAAGAGGCCAGCAAAAGCAGTAGGAAAAGTGGCAAATAATGGTGGCGTGGTGACTGAACTGAGAAGGAGTTTCACTAAGGAGGGAGGGGTCCACAGGACCAGATGCTGCAGAGAAACCAAGATAGATGTGGCTAGAATTATGTCTACCAGATATGTCCGTACAGAGGTCAGTGGTGGCCTCAGCAAACGTATTTGGGTAGAGCGATGAGATCAGTCCATGTGGTGAGCAAGTAGACAGAGTAAATCTGGATTACTCATTTCAGGTATTTTGCTGAGAAGGAAAGGAAAAGGAAAAGGAAGTGGCTAGAAGCTTGTGCAAAGTAAAGGAAGGATATTTAAAGGAAAGGAAAGCCCTAAGCAGGTATACTGGTAGAGGAGGAGGGATCAGAGGAGCAAGAGAGGCGAAGGTAAAAAAAATCCAGGGCGGGTGCGCTGGAGGAGGTAGGAGGCATGGAAACTGGAGCACAGGGCAGGTCGGGAGGATGAAGGAGCTCGAGCGGTGGGTGATAGCCCTGAATAGGAGCCACGTCCCTTCCTCTGACCAAAAGAATAGATTACAGTTACAGGAACGTTTGCAAAGTGAGAGGAAATCGAGGCTGGGCACATTTTCTATCAGCCACCTCTTACCATTTCGGTTCTTCTGAGTCTTATTGTCTCAGGGGCTTTTGGCTATTGCTTTGTCTCAGCCCGTTCTCTCAGTGGGCTCGGACAGATTGACAAGGTGCAACCCTGCAGCTTCTCATGGCTGGGCCCTGGCGTTTTCCTGCGGACATGGAGCTTGAGACAGGGTGGGACTGCCTGGGGCGTCCGTGCAGAGTGCAGCCTGAAACAGCCTGGAAATGCAGAGGAGTTAACACATCTCAGGGGTGCAAACTTTTGACAAAGAAAACCTTCATATTGAGTCTCTCATTCCTTCATTTCCCTCTTTTCCCTCCCTCCTTCCCTGGGAGTGCACTCTAATAACATAGTAGACTGAATCTTATGGTTTCTGTATGTCAAAATGGCTGAATTTCAGCACTTTCATATGATTCAACCAAGTAGCACACAAACCATTGCTCTGCCTTCTGGGGAACTCAGGCTAAGAAACACTTAATGGTCTTATCGAAGTAGGAGGTATAGTCTTCTACTGAACATAAGCTCTTATTAATAGCTATCATTTATTCAGCAACTGCTGGGTGTCAGGCTCTGTGTTAATCTTATTTAACATGCAAATAATTTAACATATAAATAATCTGATTTAACATGTAAAGTTATTATTTTTCCCCATTTTACTCATGAGGAAACTGGGGCAAAAAGAAGTTAAATTTAAAAAAAAGGTTAAATAACTTGCTGAAGACCATGCAGCTAGTAAATGGTGGAACCAGATATCAAACCCAAGTCTGTCTGGTTTACAAGCCTGCAATCTGTTTACAGCACTATGTTGTCTTGCCTAATATAAATGAGATAGGGAGATCAAGGGAGACTGTTAAAAAAGGATAGACTAGAAGTAGTAAGGGCCCAGCTAGATTTAAAATTATGAGTTTATAGTGGCTCAAATTTATACCAGTGGTACAGTTTTCTCCAGCTGTGTTCAGCCATTTGTCTATAGGATCAGAGACGTCTGGTAATTGAATTGATTCAAGAGTGGGTACGGTTTTGATAGTCAAAGATACACAATGGAAAGAAAAGGGAGCACGGGGATTGAGGATACAAGAGAGAACAGTGATTGACCGTGGTGTCCAGACTGGGTAGGGGAAAAGTGACACCAGCTGGAGGCAAACTAATAAGGAGAAAATGAAGGAGTTCTGAGGTCAAAGATCAGATTTATTGGGAGAGAAAAGTTGGAAAGTCTGTAGGATCAGAGTTGTGGCGAGAGTGGGAAATTGGTTTGAAGGCATTAAAGGTGTAATATTTCCCAGAGGAGTGGGTTGTTAAAATGGAATGGAGGTGAAAATCATTGGAACTGAGGAAGTCAAGGCACTGTGAGGCCATGGCAGTATATTAATCATCCTTATGGATTTGGAAATCATCCAGGATGATGAGGGGACTAAAGGTGGACTGTGAACCAGATGGCAGAGTCCTCAATAAACATGGCTGAGCAAGGAGTTGGTACATGACAGGAGCAAGGAGAGGTAGGATGTGGTATATATAGTTAGTGTGATTTTCAAATAAGAAGGGATTTATCTTTTTTCACACAAGTATGAAAGATTAATAGTTTAGAGATTGGCAAACTATCCATGGGTCAAATCTGATCTTGCTGCCTGTTTTTGTAAATAGTTTTATTGGAACACAGCCATGCCCATTTGTTTGCATATTGTCAATGGCTGCTTTTGAGCTACAACAGTAGAGTCAGGTAGTTGCAAAAGAACCAGTATACCCCCACAAAGCCTAAAATATTTACTATCTGGTACTTAAAAAGAAACAACTTTTGTGACCTTGGTTTAGAAAATGCAGTGGGGGAATAAGGTGAATAGTGATATAGCTCTCTCTGACCCTCACCTCAGCCCAACATGTAGGCTGGGGAAGAAAATACAGCCTTGGGATGGGTTTATGGGATATGGTGTTGCAGGTAGAGAGCTACCTTTCAATTAGCAAGAGGAGATGGAGTATTCAGGGAAGAAGTGGACACACAGGGGTGGACTTTGTTTACCATGGAATGAGTTCCAGACTGTGCACTGGAAGTGTTGGGAGAGAGAGGAGGAGTTAAGAAATTGGATAGAGAAGGGAGGAAGAGAGGATTGGCATTGAGAAAACTATTGAATTGTTGATGTCCAGCCAGAGTTTGTATTTGGGTGGTGCCCAAGGATCACAGGCATGAAAAAGCAAGGAGGAATTTACCCAAGGTTCTCATCTGGGTCAGGCCGAGCTACTTCCAGATTGCCTCTAGTTTAGCAAGGAATTCCAAATTCCAAAGGCAAGCTGCCCATGGCAGGGTGGCTTCCAGGGCAGCCCTAGGCCTCTCTAATTTCCTTGTTTTGGCAGTTTGAGAAAAATGTCATCTGGTAATTTTTGAATATAGAATACAATCCTGTTTCTCCCCTGTTGGAATATTCATGGGTTTTACTTTCTGTCAGTGGAATAAAGAAACTGTAAATTTACTTTTTGGTCACCTAGCTGGAGAATGTGCATGCTGGTAACTCTTGTTTGAAGGTAGTATATTATTTTAAAAATATACCTTAAAAAATTAAAAAAAGTATATCTAGAAGGTATCCCTGGGTTAGAGTCATCTCCTTTCTTTTCTATCTTGAATAATATTCAGAACCATAAGTTTCATCAGGGCAGGGACAATATTTGGCATTTTCATTGTTGTGTCCTTAGAGCCTAGAGTAGGGAAAGCTCAATAAATTTTTGTTAGATGAATAAGAAATGGTTTTTCCCTTAATGGAATATGACTTAGGTATTAATGCTGAAAGTACTGGAAAATACTATTTCAGATTTCCTGTGAAAACTAGTGCTTGTTCAAACTGGGGAGGAAAAAAACCTATGGAAAAACCTATAGATTTTACCAAATTTTTAAAAAGTACCACAGGAGACCATTTTTTTTCTTTTAGAAATAAATGCTTTAGGAAAAATTCTGATTTGAGTAATGTTAACATTGGTGAATTTTTAGAAATGTGTCATTTTTTAAAGTGTTATTGAAGTATAGCTGATTTAGAATGCCGTGTTAATTTCTGCTGTACATCAAAGTGACTCAGTTATACATATATATATTCTTTTTCATTCATATATTTATACATATATATATTCTTTTTCATATTCTTTTCCATTACGGTTTATCACAGGATGTTGAATATAGTTCCCTTTGCTATACAGAGGACGTTGTTGTTTATAGAAATGTGTCATTTTCAACATGATTTTAAATAAATGATGTTTGAGAGGCCTGGGGTTAAATAGGGGGAAGAAACAGCACAAAATAAATGGTGAAGGGACACAAAATCTAAGCTATCAGTGTCTCAGTCCTTTTTGGCTGCTATAATAGAAAAACCATAGATTGGGTGGCTTAAACAACAAACATTTATTTCTGGGGGCTGGAAAGTCCAAGATCAGGATGCTGGCAGATTCACTATCTGTTGGGGGGCTGCTTCCTTGTCCATAGATGGCCAACTTCTGCCTGTGTCCTCACACTGTGGAAGGGGCAAAGGAGCTCTCAAGGGTCTCTTTTATAAGTACACTAATCTGATTCATGAGGGCTCCACTCTCATGACCTAAGTACCTCCCAAAGTCCCCACTTCCTAATACCATCACATGGCAGGTTAGGTTTCAATATGTGAATTTTAGAGGCATGCAAACATTCAGCATATGGCACTCTACTGCAATACTTTATCATCAAAATCACAAATAGAATCATTGCCAAAGTAGGGAAGGAACATAGGAGGTAAGCGAAAGAATTACAAATCTGGACAGCCATGAGAGGAATAGAAATTGAATCAGGGATCTTGTCTTGCCTTCATCTGTTTTGAGAAAGAATGTAGATAAGACCATGGCTTTGAGCTGTTTATTTTGAGAGAGACCATATTGAATCTGAGCTTTAGAAAGAGGCAATATGGTACAATGGTTTAGAGTCTGCGCTAGTGAGTCCTGGCTCTACCACTTACTAGCTGTGTGGCCTTGAACAATTTATGTAATTTCTCTAGGCCTGTTTCTTCATCTGGCAAATGGAGTTCATTATAGTACCTACCTTATAGGGTTGTGTGAGTATTAAATTAGTGTGTATATATATATACACACACACACACACACACACACACACACACACACACATATATATATGGACCATAGTCTGGTTCATAAGAACTCAAGAATCATTAGTTATGATGATGACGGTTGGTATCAAGTAAAAAAGACACCAGTGTTACTGATTCAGGTGTAGCTTCTTACCAGTAGTACTCAGTCCACTAACTGAGTGAAAGGTTTTGCTTAATTTTAACTTAGCCTTGGCCATTTTGGCACTTTGAGCATATCATGAAAGAGGATTTACAGTTTGTTGGAGGATGTAGTCTGTATTTTTTAATCCTTTTCCCCCATGAGTTTCTAGGACAATTCTAAAAATCATGGCATTTTCTTTGGTGTACTTCAAAACAATATCATTAGGTGGAGCTCTTCCCTTACTCTAGAATCACAAGCGGCTTGAACTTCAAGACTTGAATAGAGAGTAATGAAAGCAACTTAAAATAGTGGTTTTGGTACACTAAAAGTGTTGTTTTTCTAAAGAATAAAGTTGTAAAAAGTTTGAACTTTAAATATCTCACAATAGACAAATACTTGCTTCTAGAAAAATCAAAACATCTATTTGAAGATTTTAGATTCAAATCAGAAATAGGAGAAATTCTAAAAAATCAGGCAATCTAAAGTGAGTTGCAGGGGACTTCCCTGGTGGTCCAGTGGTTAAGAATCCACCTTACAATGCAGGCGATGCAGGTTTTTCCCTGGTCAGGGAACTAAGATCCCACATGCCACACAGGGCAACTAAGCCCACGTGCCACAACTACTGAGCTCGCGCATCTCAACTAGAGAGCCTGAGTGCTGCAAACTACAGAGCCCACGCACTCTGGAACCCACGTGCCACATCTGGGGAGAGAAAACCCATGACCCACAACTAGAGAGAAGCCTGCGCGCTGCAGCAAAAGATCCCGCATGCCTCAACGAAGATCCCGTGTGCCACAACTAAGACCCAATGCAGCCAAAAATAAAATAAATAATAAATAAACCTTAAACAAATAAAAATGAGTTGCATAATATAAAGTACTTTACATAATGAATGCCTAATATGTATGTGTGTGTGTGTGTG
The DNA here is from genome assembly GCF_030028045.1 of Hippopotamus amphibius kiboko. Classification (NCBI taxonomy): domain Eukaryota; kingdom Metazoa; phylum Chordata; class Mammalia; order Artiodactyla; family Hippopotamidae; genus Hippopotamus; species Hippopotamus amphibius. Next base: position 33,005,508 of record NC_080203.1, read on the forward strand.
TGTGTGTGTGTGTGTGTGTGTGTGTGTTATACATCTCAATCTCCTAAAGACTGTTAAAGGGTCTCAAATTGATGTCTGAATATGCTTGCTCTTGGGAGGACTGGGTAAATCCAGGTTAGTTGTCTGAAGTCATTTGCTTACATATTGCAGGTATCTCTGCCCAGGTGTCTAACATGGCTGTGGGCCTTCAATGCTGATGAGGGTGATGGACCCACCTACACACCCTGTGACCAGCACAGAATGAGAGACAGAATGCCAAATATTCTCACTCGTTTATGCAAAGTTCTGGATCCTCATTCTGTGCCTGGTAGACCACATCTAATTGCAGGGAGTATCAGAGGCTGGTACAGCTTGGCTGGGTGGGGTTCCTCAGGGCTTAACCAGGAAATTCTTAGCTGAGTCTGAAGAGGGCATCACCTGGGTGGTGGGATCATGAATGATTTTTTGGTATATGTATATATTCTTTTTATATATATTCTGATGTGAGTCAAAAATCTTTTATAACCATTCTCTATTGGCTGATCTTTAAAAAGAAAGTCTGTACAATGAATATATAGTATTTTTGTAATCAAAATAAAAAAGTCCAATCTCAGTTTTGGAAGAACAAACAAACACAATCAGCAAAGTGGAAAACTAGATGAGATCCAAACCTCTGGTCTTGGAGGGCAGCCCAGAGTATCACCAAAACTAAAATATGGGCTAAATATGGATATTGACATTGAGGTATGGAGCCAAGAGTCCAGGTTCTGAGTGATGACAACAAACGTTAAGTTGATTTGAGAACAATGCGTATGGTGGCAGTGGGTAATTCTGAACAAGTGCTTAGAGAGAAAGGAATCCACCCCTTCAGGGTGAGCAAGGCCAAGCCTTCCCAGGGTCATCTGGGTGCCTGACAAGTTGTGTGGTGTGCATGAGACGGGAGGCAAGCTCCCTGACTTGGGTCCTAGTTCATAGCCCCTGAATTGTGGGTGGGAGTCCAGGAGAGTTGGCCCTCCATATCCGCGGGTTCTGCATCCTGACTGCATATTGAAAATGTTTGGGGGAAAAATTCCAGAAAGTTCTGAAAAGCAAAACTTGAATTTACCGTGCGCTGGCAACTATTTACTTAGCACTGATATTGTATTGTGCGTTGTAATTAATCTAGAGATGATTAGTGCGTAGGTTATATGCAAATACTGAGCTATTTTTATATAAGGGACTTGAGCATCTATTAGGTGGTGGTGCGGTTGTCCTGGATCTAGTCTCCACACATGCTGAGGGACAAATGTACTCAATTTCCTGGTCTGAGGTTGTTGGGGTGGTTCAGGGCTGGGGAGTGGCCGGTTGGGTCTGAATGGGCCAGATGTAGGCCCTTCCGTTTTCTTGGATTACTGGGCCATTCTTAGCAGGTGACACTCTAGAGTTACAAATTTCTCGGCAGCATTCCTGTCCTGGCATGCCATGATGTTATATTCATGATATATAACAGCTGGGAATGCTGCACGATACTCCGGAGGGAATCTCTGGTTGGTGAAGAAGAATCACTTTGGTTAAAGGAGAACCTGAGAATATTCATCTGCCACCTCAACCCCAGACCAGCCGTGAACCCTGTTAGTCAGTTTTGTCTTAAGGAAAGCTACTTGGTCCCATCACTGCATTTTTTTTCTCACTTTACTTTTGTCCCGGGAATAAGAAAAATTGTGCCTCTTCCATATTCCCCAGGTGCTTGACGGAAAGCACTGGAAAGCTGCCTAACTTGTTGGAGTTCCCTTTTCCTGTGTGTGTGTGTGTGAGAGAGAGAGAGACAGAGAGACAGAGAGACAGAGAGAATGAGGGGAAAAAACACAAAAGTCAAAGGAGCCAGCAAAATTGATTGCTATCTGGGGGACTTTCCCGGCGGTCCAGTGGTTAAGACTCTGCGTGTCCACTGCAGGGGGCACGGGTTTGATCCCTGCCCGGGGAACTAAGATCCCACACACACACAAAAAAATTGATATCTGGGCCAGAAAGCCAAGATTCAAAGAATTACTATGAATGGGGCACCATAATTTATAGGATTAGAGGCAATTATCAAAGCCGGAATACAAATTTAGGAATCTAAAGACACAAAGAAAATTGGTGGAAAACAATTTAGATGACCAGGAATCTAAAGGAGAGATACTAGCAACTGATATTTTATTTTTAAATATTTATTTATTTATTTATTTAGGTTGTGCTGGGTCTTTTGCAGCACGTGGGATCTTCACTGCAGATGCGAACTCGTAGTTGCAGCATGCATGCAGGATCTCGTTGCCTGACCAGGAATTGAACCCAGGGCCCCCTGCATTGGGAGCATGGAGTCTTACACACTGGACCACCAGGGAAGTCCTGCAACTGGTATTTTAAACATCTGCCTTTGGTGTTAGGTATGTTTTGGCCAGCATATACACCGTTTTACTTAGTTGGATCTTTATAGCTGTGTAGTATTAGCCAGTTACTTGACCTGTTTCCCTAACTCTACTAAAATTTTACAAGAAATAGTTTCATCAGATAAAAGAATTGACAATGATGGTAGATCCATCATTTTGCCTTTCTTATCATTGAAAAGTACCTCTGTGTATCCAATGGAAAAGAAAGATATTAAGGCTCCAACTTGTTTTTCTGTTTAGATGAGAAATGTCATGTCTTTGTGTAATTGGCTTTATTTTGAAACACAGATTTTTTCAGGCCAACTTTGTTTGTCTGACCTAATTTTTCCCTCTCTTCTGTCACTTGGTTTATTTAAAATATGAAACTGGAAATCAGGCGCTTGAGGCCTCATGATGACTGTGTCACTGATCTGGTATGTGATCTTGGCCAACATGCTTAACAGATGAGGCACAGAAAGGTTAAATGGGGTTCGAAGGACTGTAAATACTGACCTGCCTCATTAATATATTGTTTAGGTCCAGTACATTTTATTTTTTACCAAGAACGAAAGCAAAGCAATTTAAAGCAAAGCACAAAATCAACCCATTTTTTCTACTCCCTGTCCCTTTCTTACTCCCTGTTCCCTTCCCTTCCCATATCTGCTGATCAAGTCCAGAGTTGAGATGGTCCGTTTTCAAGATGTCTCTCATTCCTCTTTGTCTGGGTTCTTAAACAGTCCAGCAGCATCTTTTGGATGTACATTTGGGTCCTTGGTCTTTGCAAATGGGGAGTTCTATTTGGGAAAATATAAAAATTTGTTTTGAATCATATGGCCCACGCAGATCAATACTGGGTATGTTGAGGGATCTAGGCCTAATTTCAGTTCCACCCATGGTTAACGGTGTGCACTGAGGCCCCTTTTGAGGGATAATAGAAGGGAAGGCTGGGGTCACTAGTTTGCTTGGGAGAAACATTCTTGCTTGCTAGAAAGCCCAGAAGAGGACTTGCTGCTTGAAGCCATCTGAGAAACCCTATGACCATAAACATCAATTTATTCCCAACTTTATCAATAAAATGAGTATTAAATTACTCACCTGTGTAGCTCATATGTATATCATGTATATTAGATTAAAAATTATAAGAACAGTAATGCATTTGAACCTCTTAGAATTATAATTTCATGGCATAATCTAATAAAACAGGGTTACTGTATTATAACATCTATTTGAAGGTCTGGTGATATAGATTGTGATTCCTGCTAATGCAGTCTATAATAGTCAGGACTCCAAATGGCTCTTTTCTAGTTCTAATTTATATGCGTAGCTATAACCAAATCTGCTAGTAGGACTATATTAGAATAGTGTCTACTGAGTTGTACCAAATGGGGAAACTATTTTAAAGCTCTTCTTTAAAATACGTAAATCTACACTAGAGTATATCGGTTCAGTTGCAAATAAGAGAACAATTCCTCTCCCAACCACGCAGGCTGGAAAACTTGCCCTCCTTGACACCTTCTCCTTTTCTTTGCTCTCCTTCTCAATTTTATAGATTTCAATTTCACCTTCTGTGGTGGACCCTGCCAGTTACCTCCCCAAATCCATTCTTGCTTTTTTTTTTTTTTGAAATAAGAGAAACTGGACTTTGAGTTGGGCACATTTTCACTCAGCTTTCCTTGTATGTGTCCATGTGACTAAGTTTTGGCTGATGTGATAAAAGGGAGTATGTGATAATTTCAGGAAGTCCCCTTGAAAAGGTAGGGATCACATATTTCTTTACTTCCTCCAACACACAGTCTGGAACAAGGATGTGATGGCTTGGAATTCCAGGATTCATCTTCACACCCTAAAAGTGGCAGCGTATACATCTACGAGTCTGGATTCCCGAAGATTTCATGGTACTAGTCCTGGCCTGCCTACTTCTGAAATTCTTATTTAAGCCACCTTTATTTTGTGGCGGTACCCACAGAAGAAATAGTTTTGAGGAGAAAGATAATAGGTTTGATTTGGGGCATGTGAAATATGAAGCATTGGCAGATCACTCAGGGAGGAATGTACAAGAGTCAGGGCTGAGGAGAGATGGACGGGCTGAATTAAACCATGCAACTTTCTCTGCTTCTCTTCTCCTGCTATCTGGTGTTGTCATTGAAATCCAGAGAAAATAGAGTTAGTTCCACAGAGCTACTTTGGGAAACGTTGGCCTGCACTAGAAGGCCAGTAACCATCTAACTGGTTTTCCAATTACCTCCAGTCCTTGCCTTTTGAAAGTATTTTATACATTGTTCCTAAGGTAACTTCTTGAAATCATTTTGACCTGTGCCTACTGACTAGAGTCTGACTTTCTTATGGTGAAACTCAAGGCCCTCCACAATCTGGACCAAATCTACTTTTCCAATTTGTTTTCATTGTGTCTTCCCATGCACCCCATGCTTTAGTCAGACCAACATAGTCTCTGTCCTATTTATGCTTCACAGTTTTCTCTTTTATGCCTTTGCACACACTCAGGATCATCTCCAGCCCATTTTGGTGTGAAGTAGAAAAAGATACCTCTTCCTCAAGAGGTACTTTACTTCCATCTGTCAGAAAACAGTAATGTACTGATTGGTAGAAAATGGCATTTCCTGCTATCTACTAGAACAATTTTGTAATAAATGTACGTCACTCATCTTTAGAATAACAAGCAAGTTATTAAAATATGAACATTTTTAACTAATCGGGATATCAACAATGTGGAGTGCCCCTCAGATGTGGCACTCTTTTGCAGCACACAGACTGAAGAACCATGACTGCGGTCCTGCCGATACTGTTCCCTCTACCTGAAATTCCACCCACCACCATCTTCATCTGTCCAAGGACTAGTCGAATGCCACTGTCACAAAGTTTTCCCTGATTCTTCAAGGTGAAAATAAATCTCCTCTCACATTGAAAACCCAGTATATTTTATCTGGACCTCTCTTGGGGTATTTATCACTTTCTAATAGTATTCTGTTCATGTTCATGTCTCATCACTCTTCCAGACGTAATGCTCTTCAGGGGCAGGATGCATTTATGATTTACTTTTGTAGCTTCATAATACTTGGCAGAGTACCTTATACTTAGGGTTACCGTATGTTTCAGTTTGCCTAGGCCAATCTGAGTTATGTCTATTGCTCTGATGTAAGTATTAATAGTGAGCCCTTTCACACTCGAAATGTCCCAGTTAGAATGATAAATTGTATAGTCACTGTACTTATGTAGTATTCACTCAGTAAGTGATTAATGGTTGAATACATGGATAAATGATGGGGATTAAGGAGCCATCCACATAGAGAAGGTAATTGAATGTGTGCGATCAGTAAGTTCATCAAAAGAGAGAGAATGCAAAAGATGAGGCCCAAGGACCGGGCCAATGGGGAATGTTTACATTGAAGGGGTGGAGGAAAAGCGTCAACCAAGGAGACAAATCAAAAGGAGTCAAAAAGATAGGAGAAAAATCGGGGTCATGTAACAGAAGCCAGGGAGAGAGTTTTAAGAGGGATGAAGTGGTCAGCATTGGTAAAAGCTGTGGCTAGGTCAAGCAAGGTGAATTCTAAGAAAAAGCCAGCAAATCTGCCAATTATTAGGTCATTGCTGACTTTCAAGGCAGCAGTTTCAATAGAGTATAGGTGAGTGGGGGGGTGGAAGCTAGGTTGTGAGGAGTTAGTGGTGAGAAAGGAGTCAGTGAGCATTGACTACACTTGTGAGAAGTTTGACTTGTGAAAGGAAGGTGACAAATAGGATGGTAACCTGGGGCAAAGTCGGAGGAGCCCTGAATGGGTTTATAGGCCGTGCAGAAGGAGCCATTAAGATAGCCGATGGAACAATTTCTCTTCGGAGTGGAGAGGGGATGGGAGCAAGTGTCCAAGTAGAGGACAACCTAGGCAAGAAAAAGAGAGACGTGGCTTTCTTTGAGACTCAAGCATAGTGGTACAGGCAAAAGCGCCATTCGTCATGCAGTTTGAAGAAAAGGAGAACGAGGGAGCCTACATGGCCAGTCTTTGCAGTGAAGTAGGAGGTGAGGTCATCTGTGAGAGGACAGACAGCTGGGGTAGGACCGAGGACTCGAGAGCAGTGGAAACAGTTTGGATTTAGAACAACTGTTCTAAGAAATTCTCAAGGGAGTCAACAAGAGGCCTGCCAAACTGCAGTGCAAGCCCAGCTGAGGTTTAGCTTCCCATAGCGAGTGAGATAGTTATTTCCACAGAATCCAGAGAAAATGTATTTCTCAAGCTTATTATCAAAATAGGCTTTTTTTTTTCCACCAGGAAGAGAATAAAGGAAAACACACTGGCAATTTACAATGTGGCAGAGAGTCACGAGCATTTAGTCTTTCCCCAAAGTCTGTTGTCGCTCAGTCATCCGGAAGCCTTATAGCACCCTAAGTGAAAACGAACGCTCCTACAGGTTGTTTGTGGGCAGTTAAGAACAGAGAGCTAAAGCCAAGCGTATTCTATTTTCAGAGCTACTCAGGGACGAACCTTGAGCTGCTATGCCCAGTTCCGAGCAAAGGCAAACACTGACATTTCTGTGAGATGGAGCATTAAGTTGCAAATAGCCTCTGTGATAAAACCTGATTTAACCAGGCAAAACCTTTAAGCTTACAAGTGGCCTGTTAAATCTACCAAAGACCAAATGTCAGGAGTTGCCCTTTAAAGCCCAAGGAAATGACCACAGTACTGATGGCTTAAAATAAGAAAAGTTAAACATCTCACATGCCCACAGGTAATCTTTCCAAATGTCGTTTAATCATACATTCATAATTATTACAGTGTTCTTGAAGGAGGATAACATTTGGAGGCAACTGTTTAGCCAAAGTGTTAGGCGTTATTTTCTTGAAAACAGAGTTTGCTTCCTTTGTTTCAGTGGGGAATCAGGGTGGCATTGGTCCAACAGCACAGCTGCCCAAGTGCATAAACAAGTGACTCCGATTCTTTTTCCTCCACCTCTCTAAGCAAAGTGCAGGATCTACACATATGCACTTGATTAAGGATATTTTCATGTTTGTGTTGCCAGGCTCTTCCGATGACAGCCATCTGAGAGGTGAGCAGTAAAACAGAATACAGGTCTTAAGACATACATGCATAAGGCACCAGAAGTGATTTTGCTTAGATGCCTGTAAATTACTCATAGTTTCCCTCTTTTGTTTACTCAGTGAAAGGAGTGTTTATTAAGCACCACCTGCATTAAATTATATGAGTATTCACTTCCTTTGGAAATAATTAGCTTGTTGTTTATGCACCATTTTCTTTAACCTCATCAACTGCTGTACCATTTTGTGGGCATTATAGAGGGGGCTAAAAAGCACGTCATTTGGGAATAGACTTTATCCATCTCAAGAGGAGTACGTCTCTCTCACCTCAGCCTGAAAGAGTTCCCTTTATTAGCTCTGCCATGTAATTCTAATTAGCAATTGGATGCAGATGAGAGGGGAATCACACTTTTCTCCTAGAGAGCCCAGAAAACCTACTTACCTCAATAATACAAATTATTATTATTATTACCAAGAATTTATTAAATTCCATTACTGTACAAAAGGTGGTGCTAAATGTTCTTTCTGTTATTTCATGTGATTTTCACAACGGCCACGTGGAGTGATTAGAAAGTTTTTTTTCTTTTAATAAGAAACCTGATATTCACAGAGGTTAAATGATTTCCCTAACATCATACAGCCAGAAAATAAGTGAAAGAGTTGGGATTTGATTCCAGGTTTTCTGATATCTATCCCTCACCAAATATTCTTAGTGGTTAATTGGAGGAACACATTTTACAATTTGGTATTCCAGAATTGGAAGTCCCCCTAAAGGCATATCTTTCTTCCTCATGAAAGGTTATTGAGCAAGTGTGTACCTTCTCTCTATGGTGGATTCTCATTTTTCCTGCCTGTGGCTAGCTGTCTATATTTTGCACATTTTTAAATTCACTGACAAATTTGCTTTTCCTTAACTATTGCTTATTCATCTCTGAGTTCTCATAGAAGTGTAAAAGGACAAGTTTACAGTCTAAAAATATTGAGGTAGTTTACACAAATGGCTGCTAAATTCCGAAAGAGCTCTGATTTAACCAGCTAGTAATTATAGACTTAGCTATGCCCTGGGCTCAATCACAGCCGCTGAAACATGACTTCCTACTGCATAAGCCTGATCAAAAATAGAGGAGAGCATAGGTGGTAAGTCTGTTGCCTGGGAGAAGAATCAGAGCTAGCTTCTACCATACAGTACCCAGAAAAATTATACGCTGGCATGCTCCAGGCCAGATCCACAAGGGTCCCGATTCTCTTCTCTAGCTTCTAGTTGCTGCTGCCCCTGCCTTACTTTTTAATTTTAGTTCTGCCATTATCTATGCAGTGGAGGGCAGTACTCCTCAGTGGGTTAGGGTGAGCCAGCAGGCAAAGACTGGAGGGGTACATGACACATCCCCATCAGCTTGCTCTGTTCTCCCAGTGGCTGACTCAGGGCCTCCAGAATGCTCCGGGTTGTTTCCAGACCCCTGGCCACGTTATTGATACAGAGGATGTACTGACGTGATTGTTCGCTGTGTGTTCCTGCTGAATTGTATTTGCCCATGTAGGTTATTAAGCTTTTAGATCGCTGCAGCCATTTTGTAGCTCCAAATCCTAATAGGTTTCCAATGGAATGTGGACCAAATATGTAGTCCGACCAACGAAAGAGAACTTCGCTGAAGGCATGAATTCTAATACCAACTCCGTGAACTTTAGACCTGCATGTGATTGGCATGCATAGACCTTAAAGGGATGCAAAACCAAGAATAACAAACCCGTGCCGTTTCTAGAATTAGACTATTACTTACATTTTGTAGAAAATTAACAAGTGTGGAGCCAAGTCATTTAAACAAAGGGCAGCCTTTGGAAAACTCTCCGTGGAAACAAATATTCATAATTCTGAAGCATACCTCTGGTCCTCAACTATTGAAACAGAGCACAGGTTTCTCTTCCATCTGATTTCCCATTCACCCACTAATGATTGTTTCGTTTTTTATTTTCCTCCGTTGTAATGCATTAAGTGACAAGAATAACCATATTTTAAACTTATCACTAAATACCCATTTTATGCTAATTATATTGACATAAAGCCAGGCAAAATGCGAAGACTAGAAGGCCACGTCACATCTAATAATCACAATTACCTTGAAACCAAAAGAAATGTCTGAATTTACATCCTCACAAGTATTGAGACAACACAAATGCTGGAGCTAAGTGTCTGCATCTTAATTACAATTCAATGTTCACAATCAAAAGAAACATTAGGAGTCCAAAACAAGTGTTTGTTCCTTTACACATAATAGAGAATACTAACATGTGCTTGGAAATGAATATGAGATGAATTGGTTCATTCATTGATTTATGTGCTAGAGTGAAGAATTGCTATTGGATACATGTACATCAATTACATTTATTTTGCAAAAAGCAATGTTCACCTAGAAAATACCACTTAGTTCTAGTTGCTTCTATTTCTGAAGATATGGATACTTAATTGTTGAGAAGATTGACTATTTGAACATTGCATTTAAATAATATTTATGGGGACTTCCCTGGTGGTCCAGTGGTAAAGAATCCGTCCTGCAATGCAGGGAACACGGCTTCGATCCCTGGTTGGGGAACTAAGATCCCACGTGCCGTGAGGCAACTAAGCCCTCGTGCCTCAACTAGAGAGCCCCTATGCTGCAAACTACAGAGCCCACGTGCTCTGGAGCCCGCATGCCACAACTAGAGAAGAGAAAACCCACATGCCACAACTAGAGAGAAGCCCGTGTGCCACAACCAAGATCCCGCGTGCCTCAATTAAGACCTGATGCAGAAAAAAAAAATCCCGTTTGTAACAATTTGGTTACGCTTTTCATGCATTTTATTCCCTGAGTTACAGCCCTTTTCCTATTTCTTTACATATCTTTAAAAGTTTTATTATTGGAATATTAAAGCACGTACAAAAGGAGAAATTCAAAGCAGGATTTCAAACAGGTATTTGCACATCCATGTTCATTACAGTATTATTGACGATGGCAAGAGATGGAAACAACCCAATGTCCATGGATGGATGAATGGATAAACAAAATATGCTAATACATGCAATGGAATATTATTCAGCCTTAAAAAAAGAAAGAAATGCTGTCACATGCTACAACATGGGTGAACCCTGAGGACATTATACCAAGTGAAATTAGCCAGTCACAAAAAGACAAATACTGTATGTTTCCACTCATGAGATATCAAAATTAGTTAAACTCATAGAAACAGAAGGTAGAATGATAGTTTCCAAGGGCTGAGGGGAAGGGAAAATGGGGATAGAGTTTCAGTTTTACAAGATGGAAAATTCTAGAGATCTGTTGCACAACAAGGTGGATATGCTTAATACTACTGAACAGTACACTTAAAAGTGGTTAAGATGGTAAGCTTTATGTTTCATAAGGTTTTTTAATCACAATTTTTAAAATTTAAAAAAAATTTTAAATGAAGGTTTATTAGAGTAGGGTGGGCCCCTAATCCAGTATGACTGGTGTCCTTATGAGAAGACAGCCATGTGAAGACACAAGCACCAAGAGTCTATGTGATGATGGATGCAGAGGCTGGGAGTTAATACAGCTACAAGCCAAGGAATACCTGGTGGTGGCCAGGCAGCCACCACCAGAAGCTAGGAAGAGGCAAGAAAAGATTCCCCTGTGGGTTTCAGAAGGAACATGGCCCTGCCAACAACTTGATTTCAGACTTCTAGCCTTCAAAATTGTGAAAGAATAAATCTCTATTGTTTCAAGCCACCCAGTTTATGGTAGTTTGTTTAAAAAGCTCTAGGAAGTTAACACAAGCAGGGATGATGTCTTTTTGTTCACTGTTGTATGCTCAGCATCTAACCCAGGGTCTGGCACATAGTAGGTGCTCAATAAATATATTTGTTGAATTAAAAAAAATGTACAAAAGTAGAATAGCAGTGGTGTGCTCGTAAACATTTTAACATCCAGCTCTTGAGGAAGGAGCTGATTTGTAGCATGTGCTGATTTTCATGATGTAAACACTTCCACCATGGCCAATTTCAGGATACCAGTGTGATGTCAGAATTCCTGAAAATTCAAAAATGGGCTCTCCTGAGAAGGTCCTAGCCAGTTCCAGCACACCGCTGCTAGTATAACGAGCCCTCGTGTACTCATTATCTGCTTCAGCAATTATCAACTCATGGCCAATCTTGTTTCATTTCTACCCTCACCCATTTCTCCCCACCTATGTTATTTCAAGGCAAATAATATTTTGATGAGTTAAGTTTGATGAAAGAAATTTCATCAGTAATATTTCGTTATGTATCTTTAAAAGATAAGGACACAAAATCACCACAATACTGTTATTAATTGGGAGAGTGGAATTGCCATATATACATTACTAATAAGAAAAAAAATCAAATTGTACACTTTAAATATATGCAGTTTATTGTATGTCAATTTTATCTCAATAAAAGTTCTTAAAGAAAAAAAATCACCACAATACTGTTATTACACCTACAAGGTTTTAGTTTCTTAATATAATCAGATATCAGGTCAGTGTTCGTATATCCAAGTGTCTCATAAGTACCCCTTTTTTGCATTGCTTGTTTGACTCAGGATTCAAAACAGGACCATATAATGTGATTATAGGTGTCTTCATTGATTTAATTTATAGGTTCCTTCTCTGTCCCTTAATTTATTGTAATTTATTTGTTGAAGAAACTGGATCCTTTGTTCTGAAGAGTTTTCCACTGTGTGATTTTTTTTTTTTATCAGAAAGCACATAAGGTCTGGTTGTCTCTTTCAGAATATTAGCCAGTCACCATTGATGATCAATATCTAGATATATTAACTCATTAAGGGTTGCAAAATGATGATGTTCTAATATTCCTTCTTCGTTTATTAGCTGAAATATTTTTATAGAGAGTACAAGTTCCTCCTATCTCCTATTTGGTTATCCTGAAGTCCAGTATATGTGGGAAAAGCAGAATGAAATGCTTGAGTACTTTCCTTTATTTACCATCTCTCAAAATAATGAATTGGTTTACTTGCATCCTTCAACAATGACCAGGTTTTTTTTCCTTAGCCTAATAATGAACCCCTGGATTTAAGTACATTTGATGGATTTCCATCTACTGCAGGTAATATTTTCACTAACTATAATTATCCCATCTTTGGCCGTTGAGACCTTTCAGTCTGACAAGATCCTAGTAGTCTTAGCTGCCTTCCTGTCTAGTATGACAATTTCCATTCTCAATTAAACTTCCAGACAGGGTGTTAACGTCTTCTATGTTTTTACTTTGCTTATGGGTTTTTTTTTTTTTGACGTGCAAAAGTTTAAAAAAGTTTCAATGTAATTAAATTTATCTTCCCTTTTTCCTTTTGGATTTTGAGTCATAGTTAGGAGAGATTTCCTCATTCTGGGGTTATAGAGGAATTCACTGGTATTTTCTAGTACTGATAAGTGTTGGCTTGCTTGCTTCATTTAAATTTCTGATCCAGTTGGAATTTATCTTGTTTATGGCGTGAAGAATAGATCCAATTTATCTTTTTTTTCCTTATGGCTATCTAGTTATTCCAATACAATTTATTAGCAAGCCCATATTTTCCTGTCTGACTTGAGTTGTTAGTTTTATTTTAAGCTGAATTTGCATATGTAATTGGGTCTATTTCTGGATTTTCTGTTCTGTTATTGGTGTGTCTGATCATTCTATTTTATTTATAGAGGCTTTATGGTATATTTTATTATCAGATAAGGCTAGTGGCCCCTCCCATGAGCTCTTATTTTTCAGGATTTTTTGCATATGCTTACTTGTTTATTCTTCCATATTAACTTTGTAATTAATAATTATAGGGCTTTTTTAAAAAAAAATAAAGTATATTTAACCATCTTACAAGCAACCTAATGTTTTCTTTATTAGAAAAAGAAGGTAAAGTTATAACACACTTTCAGCTAAGGGGGTGAGAAAGAATTAATTTTTAATAAGCGATTTCAATTTTTACATTGAAATTTCTGATCCACTTGGAATTTATCCTGGTTTGTGGTATGAGAAATGAATCCAATTTTATCTTCCACTTGGGAGACTGAAAGGCAAGGTAGGTTATAGGAACGAGGCTTCAAACGACTGCTGGAGATATGTCAACAGAATCATCGTGAAATTTCCTTCACAGAAGATCCAATTAGACTTGCATCCCTGTACCATCCTTATACCACTGCCCTTTACACTCGTTACTCTACCCTCATTGATGGGAAACACTGCTCAACAGGAAGCCCTATAATCTAGTCACTTCTCGAGGTCAAGCTGAATGCATATTACTAAGGCAGCGAATGTTGACCCAAAGACTCTCCTAGCTTATCTGCTTGGAGTCAGGATGTTGATAGTACTTTTACCGTGTGGTAATACATTGGAATCTGCTTTCTGGAGATACTGATTAATAGTTTTCCGTTTGAATCTTTATTGGACAGCTAAGACTATTTATACAGGTTAACTGTTAATAAGCTGAATTGCACTAACAGCAATAGAATAGTTCTGGAGAATGGAGTCCTGGGGCACACACAGTCTTGACCTGGGAGGTTCCAGCTTCTCTTAACATTTTGAGCAGAATCATTGCTCTTGCTATAAATGCAAAAAATATACATACATGCATACAAGTTGGCCCTTCCAACCAGCAGCATCAAGTGATAAGATGCATATCATGTTCCTTAATCTTCACCACCCTAGCTCCCACTTTTCTGTTAGATAAAGCATACCATCCTCCCCAACCCCACACCAACATTATGTTTGAGGCCCTTGCCAGAGAACTCCATCTTGAAATGACTTCTAGTCAGCTTACGTCAAAGAATAGTTGAAGATATTTGAGAGCTAGTCACTAAAAAGTTACACACACACTCCCTCAGGTTCTCTAAATACATTTAAACACAGTATCTGTGACCTTTTTTTGAGAGATAAGAAATGGTCACATAAAGCAATTCTGCATCTTTCAGAGAATGATTTGTTGAAAACTATTGCAATACCCACTGTCTTTTAACTAAGAACTCTTAAGAAAAATGCCATCTAGAATATAGTACCAGGCAAAAGCTTGGTACTTTGGGAGAAGTGGAGTTGAGATAGTGGGAGTTATACATTTTTTTTTTTTTTTTTTGCTTCACTTGGCTTGTCTTGGTTCTCAGGATGCTCAAAAGTGAACTGAATGCTCAATTATGGTCATTATTTCATCCCCTGTTCCTAGTAAATTCTCTTTTCCTGTCTCAGAGTTTTAATATATACATTTTAATATATATATTTTATATCTTTATTTTCACCATCATGGTGCATAAATCCTTACATTTATTTATTTAATTTTACTATATATTATATCCAATTCTTTAGAAGAAAGTAGGCTATAAACAATAAATAAATGTAAAACAAACAAACAAACCAGACCTTTCCTAGTGTGAAGTGATGTTTACTTAACCATTTATCACATGTATTTGATACTTGGCTGGACTGCTACTCAAACTCTTGACTTGGGCATCTCAATCTGCAGAAGGATATTTTTATTTTACTCAATTTTTATAGGCTTCTAAGTCTAGAAATGGAGCAAAGACTTTCCCTCTTTTTTGTTTCTTTTTTCTGGGTGGGGGGTGGTAGGTTGTTGTTGCATCTTTAAACTTGGACTCTCTCATTATCACCCCACCTGCAGTTATAGAAAATTTGTGTGATGGAAGAAGACCAGGATCATGTCAGAGGGAACTGTTGAGTGTTGATATAAGCAGCTTGCAGCATGTATCTAATGTGCCAAAGGGTTAGTGTTGCAACAGGTGACTTTAAGCATCAAGAAAAAGATAGGAAAGGTGTGAGGGAGGTGAGACTCAGGGACACTGGCAGTAATAGTTAGCAGATGGGAACAGATTAAGAGGAGGAGAATTGAAGGCTCTAAGCAGAATGCATAGCAGAGTGGCCCAGGTATTGGAACTGGCTCAAAACTACATGCACTGAAGTAGGCAAGTAAAATAACAAAAGAGAATTAATAAACCCTATTCACACAGAGTACTCCCACCTTTCAATGTTCCAGCTCCAAACAACCTCCTCCTGAGTTAAACATCTCCCCTCTCCTTCCAGAGGCAGAAATAATCTCTTCTTTGTCTGACATTGTGTAGTACATCATTCATACTGCTTTTATGGCACTTACCACTTTTTGCTGTGTTTGTGGGTTTCTCTTCTTCCCTCCTTGAGGGCAATTTGTTCATCTTCACCACCTAGAAGCCTGGCTCTGCTCCTGGACTGTATGTAGAGTTGTTAGCACTTTGTTGAATAATGAATGTCATGATAAATAATAGTGCAGACTGAATCCATACTGCCTGTTCAGTGTTGATTGGTTTCTTACACTAATGGGCCTGACTGTTGGCCTATAAAAATTTGGATACTCTGGGTTGCGCAGTAGTGCGAACTGCTTACCCCTTCTGTTCTCGGGACCGACCGCCCTCCAGCATGCTGAGCAGCTAGGAAGCTGCTGCTGACGAGCTCGTAGGAGCCTGAAACCGTCGTCACCCCTCCAACTTTCACCAGGGGGGAGAAATGGTTGAAGCAGATCGCCCAGGAAAGCTCTTCATTGGTGGCCTCAGTACGGAAACAAACAAGAAAGCCCTTGAAGCAGTGTTTGGCAAATATGGACGAATAGTGGAAGTTCTCTTGATGAAAGATCGCGAAACCAACAAATCTAGAGGATTTGCTTTTGTCACCTTTGAAAGCCCAGCAGATACTAAGGATGCAGCTAGAGACATGAATGGAAAGTCCTTAGATGGAAAAGCCATCAAGGTAGAACAAGCCACTAAACCATCATTTGAAAGTGGTAGACGTGGACCACCTCCACCTCCAAGAAGCAGAGGCCCTCCAACAGGCCTTAGAGGCGGAAGAGGAGGAAGTGGAGGAACTAGGGGACCTCCCTCATGTGGAGGGCACATGGAAGATGGTGGCTATTCCATGAGTTTTAACATGAGTTCTTCCAGGAGACCACTTCCAGTAAAAAGAGGACCACCACCTCGAAGTGGGGGTCCTCCTCCTAAAAGATCTGCCCCTTCAGGACCAGTTCGCAGCAGCAGTGGAATGGGAGGAAGAGCTCCTGTATCACGTGGAAGAGATAGTTATGGAGGTCCACCTCGAAGGGAACCCCTGCCCTCTCGTAGAGATGTTTATTTGTCCCCAAGAGATGATGGATATTCTACTAAAGACAGCTATTCAAGCAGAGATTACCCAAGTTCTCGTGATACAAGAGATTATGCACCACCACCAAGAGATTATACTTACCGTGATTATGGTCATTCCAGTTCACGTGATGACTATCCATCAAGAGGCTATAGTGATAGAGATGCCTATGGTCGTGATCGTGACTATTCAGATCATCCAAGTGGAGGTCCCTACAGAGATTCATATGAGAGTTATGGTAGCTCACGCAGTGCTCCACCTACATGAGGGCCCCCTCCGTCTTTATGGGGAAGCAGTCGCTATGATGATTACAGCAGCTCACGTGATGGATATGGTGGATGTCGAGACAGTTACTCATGCAGCCAAAGTGATCTCTACTCAAGTGGTCATGATCGGGTTGGCAGACAAGAAAGAGGGCTTCCCCCTTCTATGGAAAGGGGGTACCCTCCTCCACGAGATTCCTACAGCAGTTCAAGCCGCGGAGCACCAAGAGGTGATGGCCATGGAGGAAGCCGATCTGATAGAGGGGGAGGCAGAAGCAGATATTAAAGCAAACAAAACTTTGGACCAAAATCCTTGTTCAAAGGAACAAACAAAAGTGGAACCTATTCTGTCATAACTACCTAAGGACTGCTAAAAGAAAAGATTGTGTTACCTTTTTTAAATTTCCTGTTAAGTTCCCCTTCCATAATTTTTATGTTCTTGTGAGGGAAAAAAGTAAAACATGTTTAATCTTTGATTTTATGACAGTGCTTTCAACAAGCGAATGTTAAGTGTGTTAAGACTTGACACGTGTACTAGTGTTGTAATTTTCCAAGTAAAAGTGTCCCTAAAGGCCACTCCCTTTAAGATTTTCCCCAGTAAATGATGAGGCAAGCAATTCTAAGATCTTCCACAAAATACCTAGTCATCTAAAATGGAGAGATGAATCCCCCTGCCTATACAAACAAGCTAGCTATTAGAGGGTGGTCGGGGTATGCTACTCTTAGGATTTCAGAGTGTCTTCAAACTGAAATCTCAATGTTCTCAGTATGAAAAACCTGAGATCAGATGCTTCTATGTAAGGAAAGTGCTATTCGCCCAGTAAACCCAAAACAGCAAAATGGATAATGCTGGCCATATTTTGCTTTTCTGACATTTCCTTGGGAATCTACAAGAACCTCCCCTCTCCCCACTCCCCAATAAGATTATTGAAGTGTGTGTTAAGCAACTACAGAATACTAAATAAAAAGTTTGGCCAAAAAAAAAATTTGGATACTCTGAAACCACAATTCTCCCATATAAATTGTCCCAAAACTCCAGTCCCAATAGATCTTAAAGCCTTTTAGACTGTGGATAAACTTCAAGACTCATCAGTAGGAGATACTTAGTTTTGCTTTTCCCCTTGAAATATGATCAGAAGCTCTTAGATCATCTTTAGAAAGTATAAGAGAGAGAAAGAGAGGTTCACTTTACCCAAAACTGATCCTTTGAAAAAAGTACAGTTACTGTGGTATCTGATATCCATCCACTAGATGTCAGGAGAGACAATGTCAAGGCTCCTACTGGTTGCTTCAACCTTCTACTGGGGTAGCATTCCTGATGAAACTGAAAAGCAAATAATTGTGAAATTATATAGTAATTGACATGTAAAATGCAAACAGGATACAATAAATATTCTAAATTATTATTTTTTAGAATATGTACAACAACATATACATAGAGTCTGTGTTCTCATGGTGCAAATGAGATATTGCCAGCTCCTTTAACAGTTTATGGAAGCCCACAGAGGGTTTTCTGGGCATTTCCCACTGACCTGAGGCTTAACCTGTACTTTTTGCCCTTTCAGACATCACTTCACCTAGAAAGCTTCTCAGTAGCCTAGCACAAGGGAATTTTATTTATTGGTTTTGTGTAAGTTAGATCATTTTGTGGCTCTTAGTATTCACGTGAGAGAAGCCGTTGTGTCTTCAGTAAAACTTAATTTGCTTTTTTCAGACGATTTACGCAATTTGTCCTAGATCCTACCTGCTCTCTGTTCTGAAACTGACTAGCTTGGTTCTGACTGACTACAATTTTCTCTTTAAGCTCCACTTCTTTTGGTTTGCTCCTGGGTCAGACTCGGTGGGTATAGTAGCAGAGCACAGAAGGGTTAGACTCTAATAAAGATTGTAAATAACAAAGGTTAAAGGCACTGCTGTCAGATCACTCATCAGCATGGCAATTGGGGTCAAGAGAGCAGAAGCAAAAACACGAAAAAAAAAGTAGAGCACTTCTTGCTGACTGTGGTGTGTGCGTGTGCGCACGTGCATGCATGGGCTGAGTTGATTCTTAGGGTAAAAAAGAAGTCACAGATTCTTCTATGGCACACCTGATCACAAATTGCCAAAGAACTGTCCATTGGTTATAGAAACAGCCTGGATCAATAAGCTGGACCAGAGCTCCTAAACGGATTATGTCTGCCAAGTACAGTGGAAAGCTGACCTTTTAAATTCCTGTTATTATACCTCAGTGTCATTAGCATTATGTGGTCTTTACAGATAACATGCCATACTTTTAGGCCTTCTTTTGATATATTGATAGTTTAATTTTCTAAGTTTTTTTTCTATTCATGAATCTTGCTGAATATTTCTTACCTTGAATCTGTAAAGCTTTCTGGATTTTCTTTCTTTTTAACTTACACATGCTCTCAGATCATCTATAATAGCTTAACATTCTCTTCCTATATTCTAAGGAATCAGTGACCCTGACCTCCATCAGCATGCTTAAGCTTTCATACATTCATCCAACGCTTGTTGATACATGGATATTTTGAGCTATTATCCTCCCCTATACCTACATTTTTAGTGATCTCTTAAATTTTATTCATTGTAAAATAATTAATTTTTGAATAAGTAATTCATGCATATGGTGAAAACTCAAACACTAAAAAGACATAAATAAATATGTTTTTGAAAAAACCTCAAAAAGTGAAAGGTTTTCTTCCCATCATAACCCCAGACATTCCATACCCTTTCCCAGAAGTAATAACTACTACCAATTTCTTGTTTATTATCCAAAGGTATTCTAAGCATTTATACAACATACACAATAACATACTTTATATACTCTTCTACTCCCAACTGTTTTCATTTAACATTATTTTGGAGGTAGTTAATATCAGTGCATGTAGAAATGCTTGATTCATTGTTTGAATGAACTATAATATATTGATGGACATCTAGATGGTTTTCAATCTTTTGCTGTTACAAACATTGTTCTAATACATATCTTTGTAAAGCCTTTTTTGCACATGTGCAAATATATCTGTAGCATAAATCCCAAGAAAGGGAATTGCTGGGTCAAAGGGTAGGTACACTTTTAGTTTTGACAGAAATTGCTAAATTGTTTTCATCAGGATAAAAATATTAAGCCCGTAAGCAATGTACGGGAGTGCCTATTTCCTCACATTCTTGCAACAGACTGTGTTATCAAAAATGTATATAAAAACTGTATTTTTATCTTTCTTTATCTGATATATATCATAGATCTATATATTCTAGATTTAGTTTGCATTTCCTTCATGTATGAGATTGAACATATTTCATATGTTTAAGAGAAATTTGTATTATGTTTTTTTGTGAATTATCTGTTGCCCAAATGAATTGGACAGTGATCAAGGTTGTTGACCTTAGTCTTATTGATTTGCATGAGCACTTTATATATTAAGAAAAGTAGCCCTGGGCAGTGGTGGCTTGAGTGGCCGAAGCAAGATGGGTCAAAGTCTGAGTGGTGGGCTTGGTCCTGGAGGTGGAAAGAAGGATGACAAGGACAAGAAAAAGAAATATGAACCTCCTGTACCAACTAGAGTGGAGAAAAAGAAGAAAACAAAGGGACCAGATGCTGCCAGCAAACTGCCCCAGGTGACACCTCACACTCAGTGCTGGTTAAAATTATTGAAGTTGGAGAGAATTAAAGACTATCTTCTTGTGGAGGAAGAATTCATTAGAAATCAGGAACAAAGGAAGCCTTTGGAAGAAAAGCAAGAGGAGGAAAGATCAAAGGTGGATGATCTGAGGGGTCCCCCAATGTTGGTAGGAAGCTTGGAAGAGATCATTGATGACAATCATGCCATCATGTCTACGTCTGTGGGCTCAGAACACTACATCAGCATTCTTTCATTTGTAGACAAGGATCTGCTGGAACCGGGCTCCTTGGTTTTGCTCAGCCACAAGGTGCATGCTGTGATAGGGGTGTTGATGGATGACACGGATCCCTTGGTCACAGTGATGAAGGTGGAAAAGGTCCCCCAGGAGACCTATGCTGATATTGAGGGGTTGGACAACCAAATCCAAGAAATTAAGGAATCTGTGGAGCTTCCTCTCACTCATCCTGAATATTATGAAGAGATGGGTATAAAGTCCCCTACGGGGGTCATTCTCTGTGGTCCACCCAGCACAGGTAAAACCTTACTAGCCGGGGCTTCCTAGGTGGCACAGTGGTTAAGAATCCGCCTGCCATGCAGGGGACACGGATTCAATCCCTGCTCCAGGAGGGTCCCACGTGCCGCGGAGCAACTAAGCCCATGTGCCACAACTATTGAGCCCATGTGCTGCAACTACTGAAGCCCACGCTCCTAGAGCCCATGCTCCACAACAAGAGAAGCCACGGCAATGAGCACCACAACAAAGAGTAGCCCCCACTCACCGCAACTAGAGAAAGCCCGCGCACAGCAAAAAAAGACCCAACACGGCCAATAAAATTAATAAAAAAACAAAAAAAAAACAAAAAAAAACAAAAACCTTACTAGCCAAAGCAGTAGCAAACCAAACCTTGGCCACTTTCTTGAGAGTGGTCGGCTCTGAACTTATTCAAAGCACCTAAGCGATGGGCCCAAACTCGTTCCGGAACTGTTTCGAGTTGCTCAAGAACACGCACCGTCCATTGTGTTTATTGATGAAATTGATGCTGTTGGGACGAAAATGTATGACTCCAATTCCAGTGGTGAGAGAGAAATTCAGCGAACAATGTTGGAGCTGTTGAACCAGTTGGATGGGTTTGATTCAAGGGGAGACGTGAAAGTCATCGTGGCCACAAATCGAATAAAGACACTGGACCCAGCGTTATCAGACCAGGCCGCATTGACAGGAAGATCGAGCTCCCCCTGCCCGATGAAAAGATGAAGAAGCGCATCTTTCAGAGCCACACGAGCAGGATGACACTGGCCAACGACGTAACCCTGGACGACTTGATTATGGCTCAAGATGACCTCTCTGGTGCCAACATCAAGGCAATCTGTACAGAAGCTGGTCTGATGCCCTTGAGAGAACGTAGAATGAAAGTAACAAATGAAGACTTCAAAAAGTCTAAAGAAAATGTTCTTTTTAAAAAACAAGAAGGCACCCCTGAGGGGCTCTATCTCTAGAGGACCACAGTTGCCTTCCAGGAAAAGGTTGGGAGTGTCCTGACCCCCTGGGAGGTGTGAGGGTGGGGAAGTTGCCCAGGAGTCCATGTTCCGGTCGATCTTCATTAGCAAAGCATCCTGAGTACCTTTCGAGCATGACATGTAGGATGCCCATGGGGGTGCCTTTGTCTGTTGGTCATGTGCAGTGCTCTCTTCCCAATAAAGCACGCTCTTTCTCAAAAAAAAAGAAAAGTAGCCTTTTTTTTTGGTTTGTGTTGCTATGTTTTTTCAGTTTGTCTTTTGATTTCCTGTTAATGGTTTTGTGTATGTGTGATGTAGTTTTTAGATTATATAGTCAAATTAATCAATCTTTCCTTTTATGGCTTCTGGGTTATATGGCATCCTGTCTTTCCCTCCCTGGAATTATTAAAAATTTCACTCAACCAATTAAATTTTAAGATAAGTTTGGCTTTTTATAAATGTATTAAAAATTTTGATGACTTACAAAAACAATTTTTAGGAAAAAAGCAATAACAGGATAACAATAAAAATGTTATGCACATAATTTAAAAATAATGCATTTTGTATACATTAATGTTGAGAAGAAACATTGCAAATTACTGGTTTTGGTGAAAAGCTATTAGGTAAATAAGCACAATAAAATATGCTTATAAAGTCAAAAAAAATTTCCCTCATATTTTCTTCTAGTATTTTAATGGTTCTATCATTTCAGATTTAAAATTTTAATTCATTTGGTATAAGGAATGACATAGTTGGGCTTCCTAGGTGGCGCAGTGGTTAAGAATCCGCCTGCCAATGCAGAGATCACGGCTTCCATCCCAGCTCCAGGAAGATCCCACATGCCGCGGAGCAACTAAGCCCGTGTGCCAAAAAAACAAACAAACAAACAAACAAAAAAGATTCATCACATAGGAATGACATAGTGATTTAATTTTCCAAATATACTTTTTAACCATAATTTCCCACTGATTATACTAATAATAGCTGCTCATTGTAAGAAAATTTACAGATACAGAAAAGAAAAAAGAAAAATCACCTATCATTCCATTACATAGACTTAACTACTGTTGACATATTTCCTTTTTCTTTTTTTCAATGTATGCATGGAAATGTAGCTTTTTTTCTTACAAAATCAGGATATTATATATTCAGTTCAATATCTTGCTCTTTTTTTAACTTAATGTATCATGAGAAAATCTGCCATGTCAAATATGCTCACTGTTGAAATATGAGTACTTTTGTTGTCTGAGTCTGTCCCATCTACATCTATTTTGAGGCTTAGTTTAAAAGCTCTGGAGTGATAGAAACCATTTCTGTACAAATGGAAGTCTCACTTTTTGATGGGCATCATTGATAATATCATGCTTTTCCTTTCGTTATTCTAATTCTTGATTAAAAGCTAGGTGCATACTTAATATGGGACCAGCTTCTATTCTCTATATAATGCTCCAAAAATGAATCACAGTGCTGTATGTCAGGTAACTATTCAATAATAGTTTGATATAATATCATTTTGACACTGAACCACATAGTCTTTATTTTCTGTGAACAATTTACTATTAAGTTTATGTATCACTTAATGGGGTAATCATTTAATAATCACTTCAGCCAACAATGTAAAGGGAATATGGTGGCGAGGGATTTCATTTCTGATGGGCAAGTAATAAAAGTCTTCATGGAACAAGTGGTATTTATGGGGCTGGATGGAATTTGACCAGTAGAGATGGAGGTAGCAAGGGCAAGACTTTTGTGGCAGAGGGGATAAAATGTGCTAAAATCCAAAAGTGGTGATGTACCAGGTATATTCATTGAATTGTCAATCCAGTTTGGTTGGTGCATGGGTTACATGAGTAGGAATAGGGAGAGATTAGGTTTAAAAGTTAACTTTGCAAATGCAAAGCTTGACGAAGGCTTTGAAAGACAGACTGAGGAGTTGCTACTTCTCTAGGTGTTAGAGTGATGAAAGGTTTTCAACTTTTTACTATGAAAAATGTTAAACATATACAAAAGTAAACAGAACAATATGCTGACTCCGCATGTAGCCATCACCCTGCTCCAGCAGTTGTGATCTTCTAACCACTCTTGTTTCCTCTACATGCCCCATTTCCGCCATATTATTTTGAAGGAAATCGCAGACATCCTATTATTTCATACATATTTCAGTATGTGTCTCTAAAATATAAGGATTCTCTATAAAAACATAATCATGATACCAAAACATAACCATACCTAAAAGAACTGACAATGCATATTGCCTTAAAGTGATTTAGGAAAGGCATGCCGGGACCCGTGCAGTGCTCAACCCAGAAAAAAATATGGCTGCTCCCCCCAAGTATAAGATACTGTGTTATTTAACTGAATAAACTTGATGTTGTGTAGAGAGTTACCTAAATGCAGATAACACAAATGAACCATTTTTTATGAGTGGTGAATACGATAAGTCACTTCACTGACACAGTCATTTAGAGATTTTTTTTTAAAGTATGCAATTACGTCAGAAGCAGGGCTTGGAAATGATGTTTCTCAGAAGGGAAAATGGCATAGTCAATTTTCATTAAAATAAAACTGACAAAATAATTTTCTCAACCTTTTAAAGTCTTTCATAGAAATAACAGGGCTTCATTTCTTTCAATATTTGGCACCTTTGCCTGGAACTGCCCAAGAAAGAGAACGATTTTTTAAAGATTAAGGTTAAAGAGAGATAATTAAAGGAAAGGAAGAAATTAAATAGCTCAGTATCCCAATAAAGTGTGTCCTCCTAAGGAAACTGCATTGTATGAGAATAGATTATTATCTGGGGATTGGTTGGAAAAGCGCTGCTATAGTGGTGGAAATGCAATTACGTTGTGTTGGATGTTGATGAAGAGAAGGCCGTTGAAACCCAGAAGCCTCCTTATTCCCCTGTGTGTCTTCATCCCTGTGACATTAGCCACCTGGAGCCCTGTTTGTTCAGTTGCCCATCTGATAGAATATCCAATCTCCTCATTTCCTGTGCTGTGGAAAATTATTTTGTTCAGCAAGTGACTGAACCCTTCTTTGGAATGGAAATCACTGATGTATTTGAGACAATGTTATCTGGCACAAAGCAAAGATGAGTCTTATATTCCTTTTTCTAGCAGACCTTGCCCAAAGCCTGCTGTTTTTTTAAAAGACAACAGAAGGTCTGAATGGGTTTGGTAGAGCAGAGGTTGCTTTAGAAGGTAAATGGTTTCTTTATTTTAACTTTATTTTCTGAAGACTTACTCTAACAGGATGGGAGAGGAAAAAAAAAGCATCTTTTAGAACAACTGCTAAGTTGTTTCTACTGCTAAATTTTAGGTGTAATTCAGACCCTCTGTGAGGTCACAAAGCCATTCAAATCTAAGGGGATAATTGCACATTATAACGAGATGCTGATGCTTGTGCTGAATGCCTTTCAATTCAAGATGATTAGAAGTGGGATATGTGCACTTTAAAAAATTGCCCTTTCTTTGAAATCTAGTAGTCCCAATGAGAAATAGAGACTTCTGAGTGTAGGAGGCAGAACTTGGCATAGATTTTATCTTTCCTCATTTTCTTGTCCTAACAGGCCTTGCTTTTGCTCTTTGGGTTATGGTTTGTTCTCTATTATTCTGTTGCTAACTCCATTAAGTTTATGCAAACCTAGTTCCTTTAGGTGATAAGGCTCACTCGTCCTTCTGTCTAGCATGGAGGTGAGCAAAGTGTCACCAGTTGGACTAGATAAATGTAAACTGTGCTGACATCCCCTTCGTCTATAGTTTGGAGTTCCAGCAATCTTAATTGGCCTCTCTGGAAGATGGCCAGAACCTGGGAGGAAACAAAGAAGGCCTTTGAGAGTTGGAAAGAACTATCACAAAGGCCATGGACTTTACCCTGTAGGAGAAGAATCAGGAGAGGCAGTCAGATCCTTACTTTAATCAGTAACCTTATTTTGTACACAATTCTAATAGACTTCATTATCTAGTTTGCTGGCCCACAGCAGATTAGATGAGAGGCTGTTAGCAGCAGGTCCACTGAGAGCCAGGAGAAATAATAGCCAAAAGTTTGAATGCAAGGGAGGAGTAGAATTTTAAAAGAATTTTAAAATTGTATATCTTAAAAGACATACAAAAACTGAGGAAAGCTCAGCAGTCTGAGGCCATTGAATGAAGAGGCAAACAGCCATATGGGCCACCATAGCCTTGAGTACGTCTCCACCTTTACGAGTAGGAACTATCTTTCCTCTCTCTATATATTCCCAGCACTTAGCCCATAAAATAGCATAAAATAGATTGTATTCACTCTACTCTGATTAAGAAGGCAGGAAAAAAAATTCCATCCTAAAAAATGTAATTAAAAACACGTGGGTAAATAACTGAGTACGGGATTACTGGATCTTATGGTCGGTTTATGTTTAACTTTGTAAGAAACTGCCAAACTTTTCCAAAGTGACTGTACTATTTTGCATTTCCATCAGCAATGTTTCAGAGTTTGTTGGCCTGCGGCCTCATCAGCACTTGGTATTGTTAGGTTTTAAACATTTTAATATTCTAATAGATGCATAGCGGTATATTATTTTGGTTTTAATTTGTATTTCTCTAACAACTTATGATATATCTTTCCATGTGCTTATTTGCTATTTTCTTTGGTGAAGTGTCTTCAAATATTTTGCCTTTTTAAAAATTGGGTTACTTTTTCTCCCTGTTATGGAGTTTTCAGAGTTTTTTATACATTCTGGGTACGAGCCTTTGATCAGATCAGTATTGACCCTAGTGAAGTGAAAACATATACTCGCATAAAAACTTGTATACAAATGTTTATAGTGGTTTTATTCATAATTGCTGAAAACTGGAAACAGTCAAAATATCTTGCAACTGGTGAATAGTCAAAAAAATGTACATCTGTAAAGTGGACGACTACTCAGCCATAAAAATGAACAAACATGAGTCACGCAGCAATATGGATGAAACTTCAATGCCTTATGTGAAGTGAAAGAAGCTGGGTTCAAATTGTTATATACTGTATGATTCCGCTCACGTGACATTCTGGAAGAGGTCAAACTATAAGAATAGAAAATAGATCAGTGGTTGCCAGGAGCTGTGGGATGGGGGCAGGAGTTGACCACAAAAGGGGCAGCAGGAAGGTCATTTGAAGGGTGATGGAACTATTCTTTATATTGATTTTGTTGGTGGTTTGTCACCACTCATAGACCTAACATGACAAAGGTGATTTTACTCTATATTAGTTATACCTCAGATTTTAAAAAGGAAAAAAAAAGAAAACTTGGGGTATCAAAAGGAAGTAAGCTTTAAAATTGTGGCAGATACACTACTGTGGCTACATTTCTGGGGGTGTTCAGTAAGCTAGAGTATTCGATTAGTCATAAGAATTCTATAAGAAGTTTAATCCTGTTTTTAGGGGAACACAAGCAGTTTTAATTACTTGAATTTGAACTTGTAGGGAATTATAAATGCAGCAGCATCAGGCCTTTGCTTAGCAGTAAATTATTCATGTGAGGGACACATAATCATGATGGAAGAAGGGAGGAGAGAAAACTGATCATGAAAAATGATCATCAACTTCTCTGATTTTTCCTTAGTTCACACAACACACACACACACACACAAATTACACTCCACTTTTTCCTTTTATTCCTCTTCCTCCTCCTCATCGTAGACCAGTCTATCAGTCCCTCTTTCACACTGGAGCCAAATCTCTTTGTGATTTAGGCACACAACCTATAGCTCAGTCTCACAGCTTTACCTTATGTATGACTATTCCTACCAGTGTGAATTTGCTCACATTGGTCCCTTTGCCAGATATACCCTACCCGCCTTGACTCCCCTAATCTCTGATGGGCAAAATATATCTTTCAAGACCCAACTCAAAATCTGCCTCCTGCATGATCAATCACCCCCTTTATAAGTGAATTTTCCCTCCTTGTATTTAGTAGAGTTGCAATACTTATTGCATTGACTCCAAAGGCAGGAAGTATAATAAAAGAATAAATATGTGCACATTACAGATGCTGGAGAAATATTGAATGATGAGTCTTGACCATTAGCTTTGTTTGAGCTGGTATAGTATAGTGGTTAATAGCATGGAGGCACAACTTTGCTTAGGTTTGAATACCAACTCTGCAGTGTACTGGCTGTTAAATTGGGCAAATTATTTAACCTTGAAGTCTGTTTCCTTATCTGTAAAATGGCAATAATAGCGCCTACCTGGAATTGTGAATTAATCTATATTAAGTACCTGGCACATAGGGAGCCCCGTGTAAGTGTTGGCTGTCATTATTTTGAAATCAGCCTTAATACTTATAACTAATTCTAATCAGATGGGCTAAATATGTTAATTCAAAGGATATGTCGGTTTCAAGGGAATATTACCATTAGGAGACATAGAAATATAAGATGGCATTTACATTCATACCATCCAGGTGTGTCCGAAAGATCATCAACACTGGTTCCATTATGGATTCTAACCTAACTCTGTGAAAATAAATCATTGCAGCCTTCGTAATAGGACTTTAAAGGGGGCTGTATTGGCGGAGGAGGGGGGATGGGAAGTCAGCTGCTGTACCAAAGAGAGCAGGGCTCTGAAGAGAGCCCTTATAGCTCTCCTGTTCCACTAGCAGCCATTTGATATTCTAGGCAGCTGCCTGACACTGAACTTTGGTGCCCCATGGTGTAATTAACAGGCACACACACAGCTGCCTTGTCAAACAATTGGCCAGACTTGGCAGTGCACGCTGAAGAGGCAGGGTGGTGGCAGGGAGCACCCAGGATATGTTCACCACCTTGGGCACTGAGCTTTCCCATCAGCTCCGTAATCACACTGCAGCTGCGCCCTGAGCGCTTCTCAAAGCACCGTGCCTGCTAATTTTCTTAGAAGGGACCATCCAAATTCCTCGATTCATAATGAGTTTCTATTCTCTAGCTTATACAACAACAATCCCACTAGCTTGAACTTCTCCTTGATGCTATCAGTGTCAGCTGCGACTGGCCCGTTAGCTTTTTTTGTTTTTAATTCCCCTCTAAACCACACAAAGACTTTTCATGCCTCTTACCACTGGCCAGATAAATCTTGCTCAGGGAAGGAAGTGTAAGAGGAAGCGTGATGTCAGGAAAAAACCACGGGACTAGGAGTCAGGAGACCTCCCTTTTGGTTCTAGCTCATTAGTTGCGTGACCTTGAGAAAGTTGTTTGTTCTCTCCAGAACTCTGCATCTTAATGTGTACAATTAAGAAGGTTAGGTTAGAGAGGGCCTTTCTGGGATATTTGTGGCTTTGGGTTTCTACTACCCTGAAACGATTTCAGCAACTCTGGACTCGGATCATGGATGCAGTGGAATCCTGTGTAAGAATCTCAGAACTGTCCTTACCCTGAAACTGCCCCTTGCCAAATAACCAACTCTTATGCAAAATAGGATCCTTGTCTTTGAAACTTCCAGCCTACCTTGCTTTTCAGCCTTTCTTGAGGGTGCTGTAAAGTCCTAACATGGGGCTGTATTCGGAATGCTCCAGCAGCTTTTGGTGAAAAGCTCAAGAATGACACGATCAATTCTAAGCCCAGTTTTGCTACTCCAGATAGGGTATAGTCCTACCCTGGTCTTGCTCATCTAGGTTATGTTTTTCACCTTTTATCTGTGTCAGCCATCAGGCTGCTAGCTTGAGAGACACTGTATTGATTTTAGCTGGGTTCATTTAGCTCATTTCCTTTGTGGGGAAATGTCTCACACCTAGGGGCCTCCCCTAGAGCTGGAGGAACTGGCCCCTGGCAGTCTCACTGAATGCCCTCTGCAGTCCTTATCCATTTGAAATCAGGTTGAGGGGAACACCAGGGACAGCTCAGATGGGGTCAGGAGTGACTAAAAGGGAGATCACCAGCCTTAGGGTGTGTGTGGTCAGAAGGCTGAGACTCAGTAGACTCCAGTACTGCTGGTTTTGCCTTGGGTAATGAGAGATGTTTGTGGGTAAGAGCCAGTTAGTCGCATCTCTCCCCAACACTGCATTCAGCGATATCGAGTTGACATGTGGACATTGGCCAGGGTGGAATTATTTTCACTATGGAAGTCTGCAAACATTACAGATCAGGGATGTTTATTTTTTCAATCTTTTTCCTTTCTTTTGTTCAGATTGGATTTCTGTTGATCTATACGTTCACTGGCTCTTTCCTCAGTCATCTCCAATCTGCTGTTGATCCCATGGAGTAAGTTTTTAATTTTTGTTATTGTATTTTTCAATTTTAAACTTTACATTTAATTCTTCTTTATATCTTCTACTTCTTTTTTGAGACTTTCCGTTTTTCCAGTTGTCTCAAGAATGTTCATGATTGCTTCCAGAAGCATTTTTATAGTAGTTCTTTTGAAGTTACCGTCAGATAATTACACCAGTGTTATTTTGACACTGGCATCTGTTGATTGTCTATCCTCATGTGAATTGAGATTCTTCTGGTTCTTTGTATGTCTAGGATTTTTGGAATGTATACTGGACATTTTGACTATTATGTTATAAGACCTGTCGTTTAAATCCTATGCAAGATGCTAATATTTTAGCAATCAACCTGCTTAGGTTTGGAATGCAATTTCCAACCCACCTCTGTGAGCTAGTAGTTCCAATTTCAGTTCGATTTTCAAAGCCTTCATATTACTATTTGGATCTGTCCCAACTGTGTGCCACCCAGTGGTCAGTGTAGGACCTGGACAGTAATCTCTCTTGTGGTTTAGTTTTCAGTTTTTGACGTGGTCATTGGGTTCAGGGCGATTAGGATCAGATCCACACGTGCTCAGCGTGGGGGTGAGTCCAGGAGCTTGTAAACAGCCTCATGGGGTCACTTTCCTGGGGTCTGCCCTCTCTCTAATCTCCTCAATACTTTCTGGCTCCCAGGACTCCTTTATTTGTTCTTCAAGCTAGAAATTAGGGGCTTTAGTTCCCCTACTCTGCTACGCACTTCTGTACCTACGCCCGCTTCCCAGGCCAAGCAGTGGGAGGAGAGAAGAACGCAACAACAAAAGAGGAATGGGGGTTTGCCCATGGGGGTCGCAGCTATACTGATCAAAGACGAAGATTTTGGCCTGTGAAGGTTGCTCTGCCACCACTGCCTCTGGATTGCTTGCGGTCTGGGCCATGAGAGAATGGACAGAGAAAAAAGAAAACTTCTTTGATCATCAGGAGT
Organism: Hippopotamus amphibius kiboko; assembly: GCF_030028045.1. Classification (NCBI taxonomy): domain Eukaryota; kingdom Metazoa; phylum Chordata; class Mammalia; order Artiodactyla; family Hippopotamidae; genus Hippopotamus; species Hippopotamus amphibius. The sequence goes on from NC_080203.1 coordinate 33,036,595, forward strand.
TTCTTTTCCCAATCTTTGAGCCAGGACTAATTTCTCCTGCAAATTTCTATGTTTGTGCTGATGCCTACTTTTGGGTTTTAAGCTATGTTGTGCTTAGCATGGGGGATACCACACGGGGAAAACGGTAAACTCACCATCAGTGGGGTGATACTTTAGATTCTGGTTTTCTTCTTCAGTCTGCCTGCTCCTGTTGACTTTCCAGCATCTTCAAATAGCTGCTTCATGAACCTGTCCAGGTTTCATAGCTGCATTAAGTGGGAGAGACAGGGTGGATTGTGTTTACTCTGTCTTGCCTGCCAGGTGCTGAGGGCCCTCTGTTTCTCGCCTGAGATCCAGTTGTTAAACATCAGTCTGCACGCTACTGGCTGATTGTACCAAATGTGGCTATAAGTAAGGTTACTCCTTGTGCAATCTCTCACATTACTTTCAGGCAGGTCTACCATTTTCTCTCTGTGTGACTCAACAACTAGTTACTCTGCCAGTCTAGGCCTCAATATTCTCATTTGTAACTTCAGGATAATAACAATACATACCTCATTGGGTTGTTGTAAGGCTTAGATGAAATAACGCAGTACCTACAACAGCGCCTGGCATATAGTACATGCTCAATAAATGGAAGTGATACTATTAAAAAGTTAAGAAAAAACTTATGTTTCCATCTCTTTCAGAAGTAGAGAGGTATGTATTTGGCTAGAAAAAAAACCTAGAGATGGAGAGGCCTTCTAGCATAGAGGTTTAGAGCTTCAGCTTTGGAGCCAGCAGGCAAGTCTCCAGCCAAGCTACTTACTAGCTATGTGACATTGGGCAAGTCATTTCACCTGTCTGTGCCATCAGTAAAATGGGTACAATGATAACGTATACTTCACAGAGTTATTGGAAGGATTAAAGGAGGAATACATAAAAATGCTCATTAAATATTGGCCTTGGGACTTCCTAGGTGGCACAGTGGTTAAGAATCTGTCTGCCAATGCAGGGGACATGGGTTTGATCCCTGCCCTAGGAAGATCCTGCATGCCGCAGAGCAACTAAGCCCATGCGCCACAACTATTGAGCCCATGTGCCGTAACTACTGAAGCCTCTACTGACGCCTGCACGCCTAGAACCTGTGCTCTGCAACAAGAGAAGCTACCACAATGAGGAGCCCACACACCACAATGAAGAGTAGCCCCCGCTTGCTGCAACTAGAGAAAGCCCGTGTGCAGCAACAAAGCCCCAACGCAGCCAATAAATAAATAAACAAATAAAAAATATTGGCCTTATTAATATTGTATCAACTGAATTTAGTGTCTACTGTGAACTAGGCCCTGCAGGGCTATTTAATGGATAATTTATAGATAAAATGCCTGTAGATGATTTTATAATTAAATGTGTGTGTGTTTATATACACACATAGTATCTCAATATTGTATTGTGTATATATACACACAAATATATTTTATGTCATATATTGTGTATATATGTGTATATATACACATGCAATCATCTACAGACGTATCTATAAAATATCCATTAAATAGCCCTATAGGGCCTAGCTCACACACACACACACACACACACACACACACGTTCTGGGGATGTTGTGGAACTTGCTGTCAGCCCTACCTTCTCTTCCTGACACACTGCCTAGTCCCCTGGTCTCTGCAGCATTGCAGGGCCCAGAGCCACTGTCATGATCCACTTTAAAACACTTGACAATGCTTACTGGAATATAACGAAGAGAAATTAATGAGGACTCAATGAATCTTTCCAGACTTACTAAGGGCTCTGTCACTTCCTGCTTAGAGTTGTAGTCCTTAGTTCCTTTCAAGTTAAGAGCTTGTGACTCCTTGGCCTGCCCTTTCCGTGGGCTGGGCTGACTGCTCACCCTGGCTCCCCGTGGGTGCTGCGTGTGCACTGTTTCTGTTGCAAGTGGTTGCTGGAGCTGGAATTAAGAGAAGTGGTTTTGCTGATACATTATTTTGTGGTTTGTCTAACACCCTCTTTCCAGAGCAGCACATTGCCTCTAATTTTGTTCTTTGAGTGTCTGGTTGTATTTAAAGTTTTCTTTTTATACAATCCTTTTGATTTTAAAATTTCTCCATGCTCTAAGGATGTTGAGATTCCATTTTACAGTTCTGACAAAGAGTGGTGTATTTGAATGTTTGGTATTCGAAACAGCAGCAGCAAAAGCTCTTAAAGTGATAAGATGCTGTTCTCTGTGTCCCCAGCATCTGCCACCTTTTGGGAGAGAGCATGGCGTAGTAGACAGAATTCTGCACTGGCAGTCCAAAAACTGATGTCAAGTCCTGGATCTGACCTTCACTTCCTTGGAGTCATAGGGACAGTCAGATCACTGCTCTGGGTGTCACTTTCTGTCATCTGAATATGTGCAGGCTCAGGGCCGCAGCAGCAGAACTCCGTTAAGGCCACGAGTGGAGCAGATGGGAACCAGCAAGAGCACATGATGCCCCTGGGGCCCCTGCTGGGGAAAGCAAATAATTTAAGGAGCTGGTCTCTAGCCAGTCCCCTTTGCTTTTCCTCCCTCAGGCTGATAAAAGTTCTGGGAAGATGAGTTCTCTTTGAAACATGGAGACTTGAGCCAGATAATTTCTGCTGCCTTTTAGCTCACAAATTTGGGGATTATCATGGAAGAGATAAAGCAGGTGCGGAATATTGCTGACACTGCTGCTGTTATGCTTGGGGGTCCAAACAAGAGGGGAAAAATCTAGTCATTTAACCTTGTGGTTCTTGTTTCCTCATTTCTGAAATGGGGATAATAATATCTACTCTGCTTAGTGCTCAGGGCAGCTGTGAAGAGCAAATGCGATGATGCTGTAAATATGGTGCTGGTAGCACTCCCAAGCAGAAATAAGCTGCACTCGGGCCCCAGGTGGGAAAATCTGTTCCTTCCCTGGCCTTCCCACACTGGGCACCAAAATCTTAACTGCATCTGCCAGGTGGCATCCATGTAGTCCACCCAACAGTACTTGAAGACAGCAGAAAGACTTAAATGAAAAAGCTCAATGTAGGCGAGGATTATATAGAATTTAGTGTAATTTAAACTGAAGCATAATTGCCTATATCAAACTACAGATCCCATTTTGCTGAGTTCTGATGCTAATTTCCAGTTTCTGCTTCACTAAGGAATTGGGGGAAACATTTAGCTCAGTGTGATTTAGAAATTGTTGCTGTTCCGGGTTTCTATACTTTTCTCCTTGTCTAAGTCCTACAGATCCTCTTCTTTGTGTGCCATGCTGTTTTTGTCTCATACTGAGCTGCTCTGGGAAGAGTGCTTTCTTTGTATTGGGACCTTCATTAATAGATGCAGGAAATTCACAGTAACTTGGCAAATATTTATCACGTGTTGGCTCTGTGTCATGCAATGCACTAAACTGGAGAGTGAGGATACAGAGTTTTAAAAATAGATTCCTGTCCTTTAGGAACTCAGAGTTTAGCAGAGGAGCCAAAGTAGTGAGATAAGTGCTTGATGGTTTCATGCAATGTGCCAGAGGGAGCCCCCAGCAGAGTTGGGGCTGCAGGTGGGGCTGGTTCAAGGAAGGCTGCCATCTGAACTGAGGGTGACAGGGATAGTTGGAGCTTCCCTGGAGAAGGGGGTTGGGAGTAGGATTTTCCAGGTAGGAGAAGCAGTGCACCAAGGCACTGGGGCATAGGAGAGCACGACGTTTATAGACAGCTACAGTAGCTTGGTTGACTCAGGAATAGGGATTAAGGGGTGAGTGAGGGAAGATGAGGCTGCAGAGATAAGCAGAGGCTAGATCATGAAGGACCTTGGACATCACGTTGGAAGAAAGCAGGACACTAGTGAAGGGTGTTAAGTAGGGAATCAACATGATCAGGTCTGTGTTTTTGAGAATACAGTACTGAAAGAGAATTCAAGATTCTCAAGCATGATGCAGGGAGAGCAGTTAGGAAATGTGGCAGAAACCCACAATTTCCAACCAGGATATGGCAAGGTAGTTGAATATAAGGCAGTAGCAGTGGAGGTAGAGATTCAAACTTGGCTCTGCTGAGGCAGTAGTAACTCGGGTTTAAGGGCGGTATTGGCTAAGTGCTCTAGATGTCAAGGCATATAAGGCCTGGGAAAAGGCCCTGGATTTGTCTCAAAGGAAGTCACTGGTACCAGGGTTAAGAATAAGGGTAGCAGGTAGTGATGGTGGCAGCACTTTCATGTGCAGAGTCCAAGAGGGCTTTAGCAGGTGCAGTATATTAAGGTCAAGTGCAGGTCAGCTATTATTTTTGTGTTGTTTTGCTTGTATTAAGGAGCACAAACTGGTATTTGTGTTTTGTTTGGCCTATACAACATTCTAAGCATTTTTAGTCGACAATTAAAAACTAGGAGATTTTACATTTTGATAATCCAGATTTCTGGTTTCTCTTGAGAACCCAGAAACTCTGGCTGTACTGGGCCTACATTCGTTCATGGTCATGGTCAGCTAAAGCTGAGTAGCTACTGCTCCCTTTAGAAGCAGTGCTGCTTTTCAATCCACCATGAACCCACCCTCACCCACTTGTGTGGCCTGCTTGGCCGGTGTAAACTTTCATCTTGTGATCCCCAGGTTATCTCAGGCCTGGCTTTAAAGGGAACTCAAGGCAGCTGGATTGCCCATACAGGGTGGTCCTTATCATTATAGTGAAGAGACTAGGTCATCAGTGGAGATTAAAGGTAGTGGAGGAATGATAGGTTTTCAAAAAAAGTCCAGTGACTAGACTTTTATTTTTTTTAAGAACTTTTATTGAGATGGACATTCAGTAAACTGTATATATTTAAAGTGTACAATTTGATATATTTTTTCTTATTAGTAATGTATATATGGAAATCCCAATCTCCCAATTCATTCCCCGCCATCCCCCCGACCCCGCTTTCCCCACTTGGTGTCCATATGTTTGTTCTCTACATCTGTGTCTCTATTTCTGCCTTGCAAACAGGTTGATTTGTACCATTTTTCTGTATTCTGCATATATGCGTTAATATACAATATTTGTTTTTCTCTTTCTGACTCACTTCACTCTGTATGATGGTATCTAGGTCCATCCATGTCTCTACAAATGTCCCAATTTTCTTCCTTTTTGCAGCTGAGTAATATTCCATTGTATATATGCACCGCATCTTTTTTTTTTTTATTTCTAAAAACTTTTTATTTTATATTGGAGATAGTTGATTAACAATAATGTGTTAGTTTCAGCTGTACAACAAAGTGATTCAGTTATACATATATATGTATCTATTCTTTTTCAAATTTTTCCCAATTAGGTTGTTACATCATATTGAGCAGAGTTCCCTGTGCTATGCAATAGCTTCTTGTTGGTTACCCATTTTAAATACAGCAGTGTGTATATGCCAATCCCAAACTCCCTAACTATCCCTCCTCTCCACCCTCCCCCCGGTGACCGTAAATTCGTGCTGAGAGTAGATCTTTTTTTTTTTTTTTTAAATTTTTTTTAAATTTTTTTTGGGGGTACACCAGGTTCAGTCATCTGTTTTCATACACATATCCCCATATTCCCTCCCTTCCTTGACTCCCCCCTCTCGAGTCCCCTCCACCCTCCCCGCCCCAGTCCTCTAAGGTATCTTCCATCCTCGAGTTGGACTCCCTTTGTTATACCACAACTTCCCACTGACTAATGCACCGCATCTTTTTTATCCATTCATCTGTTGATGAACATCTAGGTTGCTTCCCTGACCTGGCTATTGTAAATAGTGCTGCAATGAACATTGGGGTGCATGTGTCTTTTTGAATTATGGTTTCCTGTGGGTATATGCCCGGGAGACTTTTAAATGTTGTCTTGGTAACAAACATACCGGGCTTTTAAAAAGACTCCTTAAGTGTGGAATCTTCTCAAAGGCCTTTTGTAAAATAGTTTCTTGTTGCTCTGTATTGTGATTGTTTACATAGATATCTTTCCCACACATCTTGTGAACCTCTTGTGATTCTGTGCCTTTTCCTTGGCTGTGGGTATGAACTAAAAGAAGGTGCTGAGTGTACACATCTGTTGAAAGGAACAAATAGGGGGAGGTTAAACTGCTCCTCTTTGTTGCTGGGGGAAGCAGATGAGACAATGAATAGCACAAAATACATAGCACAAAGTCTAGCACGTAGTGCACAAGCAAATCAGTTTTTCCTTCCTGGATATGAAAGTGCTTAAGGAGCAGACCCTTAACAAAAGCTGCTTTCCTTCCTTCCATCTTCCCCTTCTCTGGTATCTATGTTCCTTTTTTCCGCAATAGCAGGGCTCTTACATGCAGTCTCTCCCATTCAGCAGAGCATTTGTCTATATATGCAATTCATTGATTGTATATCATAAGCCTGTTATGTGTACAGCTCTGTAGTAGGCACTGCAGGGATACCAGAGGTGAGATCCAGTTCCTGCCTCTTGCTCTTTGCCTGGTGGGGGGTTTGGACACATAATCAAGGAGCTGAATATATGCAAAGCAAACTATTCTGTGTTTCACAAGAGAGGACAGACAGAATGCCCCTGCCATTTTTTGAGGGAGGAGCACCAGGAGGTTGGAAGAATCAGAAAATGCTTCCTGAAGGAGGTGACACCAAAGATAGTATTGAAAAGGCTAAGACTTCAGTATGTGGAGATGGACAGGCTGTAGAGGCAGCTTTCCTTCTGCGGGAAATGTTTCCCTTGGAATTGTGCCTGGTTGTGAAAGGCCTTTTGAAAGTCTAAATAAAGTAGACAGACTGGTTCCTCTTTTGCCAAGCGGTCTATTTACCCTCTTTGAGAACTCTGTAGATGAGTGATGCAAAAACAAACTAAACCCCAAAGTATGACACTTAACTAGGTCATGATACCATGATATTTGAACTATTGAACTGACATTTCTTTGCTTATAGCTGAACACTCATCCTGCAGATATTTATTGAGCATCTATTATATGCCAGGCACTGGCCCAGTTGCAAGATACTGGGGGCATGTTAAAATGAATATGATACAGGCCATGCCCTCAAAAAGCCTCTAGTCTATTGAGTCAGATGTGAAAACTATGTAATGTGGTAAGTAGTCTAAAAGGGGTCTGATCAGAGTACTCTGAATGTGCAGAGGACGGAGTAGTTAACTAATCCTGTAGAGAAGGTGAGGGAAAGTGTTACAAAGGAGGTGATATTTTTTTGGTGGGCCTTGAAGAATAAGTAGGATTTCTCAAGGCAGAGAAGGGAAAAGAGAATGAATTAACATTAATCAGAGCCAAGAGCTTTGCACTTAACCCTCAGTGAAATTTGTGATTCAAGTATTACTGTTTCCATTTTGCACATGAGGAAACTGAGGCCTAGAGAGACTAAGTGACTCATCTGAGTCCACACAGCTAGTCAATGTCTAGTCAGTGTCCGAGTTAGGCTTTGAATTCTGGCCTCTGTGGCTCCACCATACCAAGCCACCTTCATGAGAAAGAAACAGGACAGTGGGGATGTGGAAAAATACGCTAGGCAGAAGCAAAAGTTTTGCTGGAAATTGACAGAATTTGGGTCAATAGGGTCTCACATCAGCTGTGATGGTGATTGCCTGAATGTGCAACACTTTAGGGATGATTACCTCCTTTTAGACCTGCTTTTGAAATGGGAGTTGTTCAGTGTCTGCTTACATCCACTATAACATTCAGTTCAGCAAGCATTTGTTGACTGAATTGGCTGCAGCACAAGGGATTTAGGGCTGTTTCACCATCTTCCCAATCATTTGTACAGTGATAGATTGGAATGATTCTCAGAAGACTTGCTGTAGCTCTTCAGTTAGCCAAAGTCACCAGATTGATGATGCTGTTTCCTGGTCCTTACAGACAGAGAGACATGGCCTGAAAGTAAAGGCTCAAAGAACTTATTTTTCAAGAAGTAGCTCTTGAAACTACAAAATGTTATATATTTAACAGCCTTTTAAAATCCTTTCTTCAACAAGAGATGGTTTAAATAAATAGATAGGTATACAGATAGAGGATAGAAACAGCTTATATCTATAAACCTGCATGCACGCGTATATGCATACATGAGTAGTTAACTGATTAGAAATTTGTATGTTAGCTCAATTGATAAAAATGACCCCAAAGCAAAGTCTACTATAGTAGCTCCCTACCCCTGTTAACAAAAACAAAAATCTTCCCCTTTTTCTACTTTGAGCAAAGAAAATGTTTGACTAAGGACTGATGAGGTTGTTAGCGAAAAGAAAAATGGCAGAACCCTGCCCACTTTGCTGATGGGAACAAATTCAGCAAATATTAGGAGGTAGAAACCTCAGTGCTACCAACAACAGTACCATAGACCATGCAGCTAAAGAATTTCCCTACATCTCTCCACGGCGGGGTGGGGGGGAATGTTTGCCAAAGAGTACGAAGTTTCATTAATGCAAGATGAATGCATTCTGAAGATTTAATGTACAGCATGGTGACTATAGGTAACGATACTGTTTGTGTAACTGGCGTTTGCTAAGAAGGTAGATCTTAAGTGTTCTCAACACACACACACACACACACACACACACACACACACACACAACCAATGAAAATAAAAAAATGGTTTAACTGTGAAGTGACAGGTATGTTAATTAGTTTGATTCTGGTAATCATTTTATAATGTATGAGTATGTCAAAACATCAAGTTGTACACCTCAAATGCATACAATTTTTGTCAATTATACCTCAGTAAAGCTGAAAAAGTGAAAAAAAAACCCTGCCTCCTCGTATGCCACTGGTTGAAAACTTTAAAGTGGTGTGTGTGCACATGTATAGACCTCCAAATTGCCAAGCCATCTCAGTCCCTTATCTAAAATAATTTTAGGGACTTCCCTTGTAGCTCAGTGGTTAAGAATCCATCTGCCAATATAGGGGACATGTGTTTGATTCCTGGGAAGATCTCACATGCTGAGGAGCAACTAAGCCACAACTACTGAGCCTGCACCCTAGAGCCCTCATGCTGCAACTACTGAGCCTATGCGCCACAACTACTGAAGCGTGTGCGTCTAGAGGCCGTGCCTCCCAACAAGAGAAGCTACTGCACTGAGAAGTCTGCACACCGCAACGAAGAGTAGCCCCCCTCGCCATAACTGGAGAAAGCCCACGTGCAGCAAGGAAAGACCCAATGCAGCCAAAAATAAATAAATAAATAAATAAATAAATAATAAATAAAATAATTTTAAACTATATCCCATCCCATTATTCTCTGTTTCTAACTGGTCTCAAATCTATTCCTGCATAGCTGTTCAAAAACCAGACACTACTTTCTTCTTCCCAGTTGTCTTTTATTCAATGAAAATAGATTTATTCTTTTTCTGATTAGGTAACTAACACATGTTTATTATTAAAAGTGCAAAAATAAAATACAGAAAAATACAAGGAATAAAGTAAAACATCACCTGAAATCTCATCACCCTAAGATAACCACCATTGTATGTTGGTTACCATCCCTTCATTCATCTCTTGTATGTATTTACACACAAATGCAATTTGACAGTTTTGGTCGTTTGCTGGTCACCCTCCACTGCATAACCAGTGTTAACAACAGGGTGTGTATAGCCTTCATCTCTTTCTTCAGGTTCATGTAACTATGTTAAAAATAAATAGACACACACACATATAGGGGTTTAAAAATAAATAAGTGAGACCTAATGAAACTCCAAAGCTTCTGCAAGGCAAAGGAAACTAGAAGCAAGACGAAAAGACAACCCTCAGAATGGGAAAAAATATTTGCAAATGAATCAACAAACAAAGGATTAATCTCCAAAATATGTAAACAGTTCATCCAGCTCCATATCAAAAAAATAAACAACCCAATCAAAAAATGGGCAGAAGACCTAAATAAGGCATTTCTCCAAAGAAGACATACAGATGGCCAAGAAGCACATGAAAAGCTGCTCAACATCACTAATTATTAGAGAAATGCAAATCAAAACGACAAGGAGGTATCACCTCACACCGGTTAGAATGGGCATCATCAGAAAATCTACAAACAGTAAATGCTGGAGAGGGTGTGGAGAAAAGGGAACGCTCTTGCATTGCTGGTGAGAATGTCAATTGATACAGCCACTATGGAAAACAGTATGGAGGTTCCTTGCAAAACTAAAAATAGAACTACCATATGACCCAGCAATCCCACTGAGATACCCGGAGAACACCATCATTCAAAAAGACACATGCACCCCAATGTTCATTGCAGCACTATTTACAATAGCCAGGACATGGAAGAAACCTAAATGTCCATCAACAGATGAATGGATAAAGAAGATGTGGTACATACATACAATGGAATATCACTCAGCTGTAAAAAGCAATGAAACTGGGACATTTTTAGAGACATGGATGGACCTAGAGACTGTCATACAGAGTGAAGTGAGTCAGAAAGAGAAAAACAAATATTGTATATTAACGCATATATGTGGACTATAAAAAAATGGTACAAATCAACCTGTTTGCAAGGCAGAAATAGAGACACAGATGTAGAGAACAAACATATGGGCACCAAAGGGGAAAGCGGGGAGGGTTGGCGGGGAATGAATTGGGAGATTGGGATACCATATTGTACACTCTAAATATATGCAGTTTATTGTAAAAAATAAAAAAATAGAAAGGTAAAAAAAAACCATTATTCATTTTTGAAGAAGCATCGTGTTATATACTTTCCTTTGTCTCTTGCTTGTCTTACTCAACAGTAGAATCTCCAAGTTTACTGGAACAGATTGAATTAATTCCTTTGAATGCCTGCAAAGTAGTCCATGGTGTGGATATATAATTTATTCACTTATTTCTCTGCGGAAGGGCATTCTTTTTTTTTTTTAAAGAACTTTTGTTGACATATAATTGACATACAATAAACTTCATATATTTAAAGTGTACAATTTGATATTTTTTTCTTATGTCATCTGTTTTATACATATTAATCTATATATGGCAATCCCAATCTCCCAATTCATCCGACCCCAAGCCTCTTCCCCCCACTTTCCTTCCTTGGTGTCCATATGTTTGTTCTCTACATCTGTGTCTCCATTTCTACCTGGCAAACCAGTTTATCTGCACTATTTTTCTAGTTTCCACGTACATGCGTTAATATACTATATTTGTTTTTCTCTTTCTGACTTACTTCACTCTGTATGACAGTCTCTAGGTCCAGTGGAAGGACATTCTTTTTGCTACTAGTTTTTTACCGTAATAGAAACAATGCTGTGGTAAACACCCTTGTCTATGAATTTGTGTAAGTCTCCTTATGCTGGTATTTTTATTTCTTTGAGATAGATTCACACCAATGAAATTGTTGGGACAAAGGGTATGTGTGGTTTTCATTCTTATAGATATTCCCAAATTGCTTTCCCAAAAGGCTATGAATAGTCACATTACTATAAGCAGTGATGAATGTACATGCTTCCTTTGCATCCTGCCAGCAGTAGTTGTTAGTACTTAAATATTGGCCAATCTAATGGGTGAGAAAGACCTTGAGTATTTTTTAAAATTTGCATATTCTCAAACTGCTATTGTTAATGACCGTTTGAATTTGCACTTCATATTCTTTTTGCTACTGTGTTTTTTTGTCTTAGTTTGAAGGAGCTATTTGAGTGTTACACATTTTAACCTCTTATCTGGTATATGTATTTATAAATTGTATTTCTCAATGGATCATTTGTCTTTTGAACTTGTTTATGGAATTTTTCCGTAGACATGTTTAGAAAAATTATATAGTCTATATGTTTAAGTTTTCCTTTATAGTCTCTGGGTGTTCCATCTCAGATAAAAGATTTCCAAAACCACTAAGTTACACATATGTCTAAAAGTTCTTGCAATTTTTCTTGTTTTATTATTGAAACAAGTTTTTAAGTTTAAATAAATTTACTCTTAACAGTGGGGTATTGTAGAGAGTTAATTTTATTCTAGATGGGTAGCCCATTGGGCCAGACTTTTTGTTAAATAAATTGCCCCTTTCTTACTGAATTGAATTACCATGTTTGTCATATATCAAAGTCCTAAAGTCTTTGTAATAGTTCCACTGATCTATTTGTCTATTCCTATGCCAGTATCATACTATTTTCTTTACAATGGCTTCATGATGTATTTAAAATTTGGTATATGCAGATTCACATACTATTTTTTTATTTCAGCTCTTCATTGACTTTTGTTTTTCTATCTAAGCATTAAGCTCATGTACTCCGTTATAAAACAAAGTAATACAAAAATTATGGGATTCTAATTCTAATTGCATTGAATTTATATATTCATTTTGGGAGAATTACAATTTTTATTATAGTTAGGCTTTCCACCCAAAAACACAGTATGCATTTTTATTTATTCAAGAAAACTAAGTTTAACAGGTCTTACATTCTAGCCAATGTTATAAGCCAAGAGTCAGAATAAGAGATCTAGTTGTTGAACGAAGGGAAGGCAAAAGTGGTCATTATTTGCTTGACACTTTGATTTCTTTCTGTAAGCTATAAGAGAATGAACTGAACGTCAATTAGCACTAATTATAGATATTAGAAATGTGGTAAGTACAAAATAAATATAGGTAGTCCTCACTCTTGCTATCCAAATAGCATTGCTAGATTGACATGAAAAAATTGTAACCAAATTTTACTATGTGGTTCTTAAACCTGCTATAATGGACCCATATGTGGCAGCATTAAAAAACTTTACTGCTAGGTTTATTTTATTCTTCTAAGTGTCATTTGTAACAATTACAAATCTTTAACATATTATTTACATTAAAGTGTGTGATTGTTGCGGCATAGAAGGAAAATAATTGCATGTGATATTGTATAGTATCATTGTATATTACATGCAAACATATCCATTAAGGAGGTCCTTAAGGGTTAAGTTATTAAGTAGTTACTGTTTTAAATGCTTTATATTATGTTGAAATCTTTGGTGGGTGGTTACATAGACATCTAAGAGTGCTTTAGTGATATTTGTGGAAATGGATTGGAATTATTGGCAGGGCTAGGGACACACTCTTTTTTCTTTTAAAATATGTACTGTAGGCTCCTGCTTTTGTAAAATTTCTTAATCAGCATGTTTTTAGGTACTGAATAGATTGTGATAATGGATGATACCTGTACTGCCCCCAAAGTATATTTCCTCTACTATACCAGCAAAAACAATTTGGGGATAAAATGGGAAAAGATGCACTCAGCAAAGGTCAGTGATTTGGGGGGAGCCAGAGTACTGTTTGTGTTTTCTACCTATGATTGGGCCGCCTCTGAGATGGCTCCCAGTGATCCCAGTTTCCAGGTATTATTGCCCTTATGTAACCTCCTGCCATTGCGTGTGGCTCAACCTAGTGACTTGCTTCTAATGAACAGAATCTCACAAAGTGATGGATGTAACTATTGAGATTAGGTAACAAAAAGACCGTGACTTCCTGCCTCTGAGCCCTCACTCTGGGGAAGCCAGCTGCCAATTTTTTAGTCGCCCTATGGAGAGGTCTACGTGGCGATGGACTGTTGTCTCTGGCCATCAGCCAAGGAGGATCTGAAGCCTTGCCGGTAGCCATGTGTGAGAGCTTGGAAGCCAATCCTTCTCTAGTCAAGCCTGGAGGTTACTGCAGCCCTGGCTGACAGCCTCACTGCAGCGTTAGGAGGGACCTGAGACAGAGACATCCAGCTAAGCCACAACCAGATTTCTGATCCACACAAACTGTGAGATAATAAATGTTTGTTGTTTTAAGCCACTAAGTTTTGAGGTAATTTGTTATGCAGCACTAGATGAATAATACAAAACCAGAATGTAAGGGATGTGAAGAGAGGCACTGAGAGTACCTGGTTCACCACTTGATCTCTCTAGCACGTAGGACAGAGCGTGGTGCAAAGCAGGCTTTCAGTAAATGTTTTTTGAGTGAATGAATCAATGAATGAAAATGTCAAGAGAATTGTCCTTTCCTCAACTCTCTCACATTTTGTCGTCTGGGCCCCAAAGCAGCTTATCTTAAGCGTAGAATCTTATAAAATCTTTTTTTTTTTTGAAAAAAGTTGCAATATACTTCTGACCCACCCCTCTAAATACGAGACCTAAAATGAGTCCAGAGAACCAGGCAGGGAACCGAAACTGTGTCTGTCACCTCTTCCTCTTCTTCCAGAGACACATCTCCTCCCGAAGTATCCTGGTCTACAGAGATGCAGCTCTGCTTCCAATAGAGGGTACCCTTTAACGTCATCACCCCTAAATGAGGAAATCAGATTCTCATCTCCATTTCAGAAGACAGTCTTTGTTTATTGTCTACATAAAGGGTCCATTTGGGTGTTTTTTCCCCCAGAACAAAGGGAAAGTTTGCTTTAAAGGAGCGTTGGTATCTCCACCAATTAATTACTAGAAAGAGACTGCTTGGAGCTAGGAAATGACATTTTTTGCTGCTGTTTTTCTTTTTCCCCAGCTTTATCTACCAAGGTTTAAGAATATATCTTAAGCGTTTGGATGTTCACATGGGCCCCTTTGGAACTCTGTAGCCCATAGACCCCCGCCCCCCCATGATACCTACCGAACAACTGCCCTGGCTGAGTTTCTTCCCTGGATTTGCATGTACCATTATATCATAAAGACTTTTTTGCTCTTAAAGCCCTGTGAGAGGGAAGGTACATTCACAATGCCAAATATAAAAAAAGGGATGTTAAAAATGGAGACTAATTCACGTTACCAGATCACCTGGAAAAGACTTAAAATTTCAAGTGATCATAGTTTCTCCTATGAAAGTGAAGCTTGAATAAAAGAACCCAGTGAATCGTTTATTCAATACTTTTCATTACTTCATTAGTCTTCTCCATGAATAGCAAAAATGACCTCGAACAATGCCAACTCATTTTATTTGTTAGCTATCTGGTATGGTAGCTTAAACTTATTCATATCTAAAAAATTATACTGCTCTGTTCTAATTTTATACAGACAGAAACATGCTTTTTTCAAGATAAATGTTGTGGATAGAAGCATTCCAGGTTAGTTTACCTCAAAATTCAAAATTTTATTCAACAAACTTTTATAGAGTCTACTATATACATGTTTCCTGTCTCAAGGAGTTTATAGTCTACTAAGGATTACAAGAAATGTGATGATAATAGCATCTTTTATTGAGTGCTCAGTAGTGCCAAACACCCTTTCTCTGGATGACTTCCTTTGGTCCTCACAGGAACCTATTAAGTCATACTGTTATTATCTTAATTGTACACATAAGTAAGGTGAGTCCTAGAGAGGTCAGATAAAGTGGTCAGTCACAGAGCTTACAACAGTGGCGTGGTGGATAAAGCCCAAGTGTCTCTGATGCTGGAGTTCTTAACTGACAAAAGACTATAACACAAAGTTTATTAAAGTGACTCTGGTGTGAAAACCTGCTGGGTAGCCTCCAAGAAACCAAAGCCTGTGGATCTCTTGGGATGGGGGAATAGAGAGTAGGGTTGCAGAGTTGACACTCAAAAGAACTGATGGAAGGGCATCACCAGGTGTGGAGCCTGAGGCTGAATTTTACCCATGGATGGAAACTTCACCTGGTCCAGATATAGCGAGGACTGACAGACTGAAAGCTCTCTTCTGATTCTGCAGGAGATGGTGAATGATTGTTTAAGTCAGTAGGAATTTAACTGAATAATCCCACTAACAAACAAGACAAGACAGAATGTGGTAAGTGGCATAGAGGAGCTTTATATAAAGTGCCACTGGGGTTCGCATAATACAAAATAAGAATAAAAAACTGCATCTCCAGAATGCTTTCTCTGTGCCAAGCATTGTGCTAAGTGCCGTACACACATCAACTCGCTCAGTCCTCACAACACTTACCTTATGAAGTGGTATCGTTTCTCATGCCCATGGATAACTCTGAGGAGTTCAGTGTTTTGTTAAGGCCACACAGCTAGTAAGCAGTGGAGCTAGATTCAAGCCCAGATTTGTCTGGTTGACCTCAGAGAGTATCCAGGTGGATGACTCAGGATTATGAAGTAGGAGGCATTTGAGATGGACCCTAAAGGATAGGTAGGTGGGTGCAGGCACAGATTGTCCTAAGCAAGAGGGCAGAGCCTGAGCAGAGCCGTACATGTGGGAGGGCGTGGAGCTGAGTGCAGAACAGCAAGCAGTATAGTTTGCCTGGAGCTTCGGTTGGTTGAAGAGCTATAGGGGAAGAGAAGATTGAAGAGAGCAGTTGGGATCATATTTTGGATGTCTCTGAATTCCAAGCTAAAGAATTTGTTCTATGTAGTTGTATTAGTTTGCCAGGACTGCTACAAGGTACCACAAACTGGATGGCTTAAAGAACAGAAATTTATTGTCTCAAAGTTCAGGATGCCAGGAGTCCAAGATCAAGGTGTTCACAGCAGGGCTGTTTCCTTCTAACAGCTGTGAGCAGGATCTGCACCAGGCTTCTCTCTGGCTTATAGATGATCTTTTCTCTGCATCTTCACGTTGTCTTTCTTTTGTCTGTGTCTTTGTCCAAATCTCCTCTTCTTATAAGGATACAAGTCAGATTGGATTAGAGCCCACCCTAATGACCTCTATAAAGACCCTATCTCCAAAAGGGAACCCTCCTAAACTGTGGGTGAAAATGTAAATTGGTGCGGCCACTATGGAAAACAGTTTGGAGGTTCCTCAAAAAAACTAAAAGTAGAGTTACCATATGATCCAGCAATCCCACTCCTGGGCATGTATCCGGACAAAACCATAATTCGAAAAGATACATGCACCCCAATGTTCATTGCAGCACTATTTACAATAGCCAAGACATGGAGGCAACCTAAATGTCCATAGACAGATGAATGGTTAAAGATGTGGTACATATATACAATCGAATACTATGCAGCCATGAAAAAGAGTGAAATAATGCCATTTGCAGCAACATGGATGGACCTAGAGATTATCATACTAAGTGAAGTAAGTCAGAAAGAGAAAGACAAGTACCATATGGTATCATGGTATTTGTAATCTAAAATACAACACGAACTTATCTATGAAACAAACAGATTCACAGACATAGAGAACAGGCTTGTGGTTCCAAGGAGGGGACTGGGGGGAGGGATGGATTGGGAGTTTGGGATTAGCAGATGCAAACTATTATACAGAGAATGGATAAACAACAAGGTCCTACTGTATAGCACAGGGAACTATATTCAATATCCTCTAATAAACCATAATGGAAAAGAATATGAAAAAGAATGTGTATATATATATATATATATATGAAACTGAATCACTTTGCTGTACAGTAGAAAATAACACAATATTGTAAATCAAGTATACTTCAGTAAAATAAATTTTTTAAAAAAAGACGCTATCTCCAAATAAGGTCACATCCTGAGGTGCTGGGGTTAAGACTTCAACATATGAATTGTAGCAGGTGGGGCACTCAATTCAACCTATAACACTAGTCAGGCAGATGGTTCAGTGGTTTTTAAGGAGTCTGCTTTATTTTGAGAAAACTGTTGTTTAATGTCAGACTTTCAAATTGGGTACATAAAATCAAGTGATGCAAATCATATGAAATAAAGAGGGTAATAAATTCTCAGAGGCATCAGTGTGGTGAGAAGATAAAGAAAATCTTTCTATTTAAAACAAGAACCGAACTCAGATATTTTTACATCAAGATAAAAGGGCATTATTCACATCCAGGGAGACGCCTCTTTGTTTAGGAAAACGTCTTGATGGCATATTTGAGTTTGAATGGTGAACCCCATATCCCTCACCTCAACCCCGGGCATTGTTGGAAATGGGAGAATAAAACAAAGAAAGAATTAAACCTATCATTATAATAAAGGTTGACTGAAAAATGGGAATTGGGTGGTGATGATGTAAGGAGAAAGGAAGGTGAGAATAATGAGAGAGGTGGGAGGGAAGAGGAAGGAGAAGTAAAACCAGACAGTAGGAAACATGAGAAATAAATTTGACAATCCGATGTGATGGGAGTGGACAAGGATGTATAATATTCAGTTTTAAGTTGTTTATTATATTTGAGTAATTTGCTGCCCTCCTTTCAAAAGGCTTCTGCATGTAAGATCCTTTTGATCGTGATGTTTAGGGGAGATTTTTTAAAATATTAATTAATTTATTTTTGGCTTCATCAGTTCTTAGTTGCAGCACACGGAATCTTTGTTGTGGCATGCAGGATCTTTTGTTGCAGCACTCAGGCAGGCTCTTCGTTGCAGTGTGCGGGCTCTTTGTTGTGGAGCTCAGGCTCTTAATTCCAGCGCATGGGTTTCCCTCTAGTTGTGGCAAGCAGGTTTTCTCTCTAGTTGTGGCATGCAGGCTCCAGGGTGTATGGGCTCTGTAGCTGTGGCACACGGGCTCAATACTTGTGGCACGCAGGCTTAATTGCCCTGCAGCGTGTGGGAACTTAGTTCCCCAGCCAAGGGTCAAACCCGCATCCCCTGCATTGGAAGGTGGATTGTTTACCACTGGACCACCAGGGAAGTCCCTAGGGGAGATTAACGGAAAAAGAGATGAACGCTTTGGTTAGGTCTATATGGGAAAAAGAAAAGAATGACTGCAGAAGGCAAGATGTTCCTGAAATGAAGAGCTTGGTGGATACAAGAAATTAAAGTCTCAGAGTTCTGGAGTTAGGCCAAGTGGGGACCACTACTTATTAGCAGCGTGGCCTTGAGGAAGTTAACTAACCTCTGAAGCCTCAATTTCCTCATCTTGAACGTGGGGACAAAAATGAACCTTTGTGCTCTTCTCTTAGTGTGTATTATTTACATTAAATATTTATTTTAAAAATGAAAAAAATAGGAACCTATCTCATAAGGTTGCTGTGTGTGCAGATTAAATGAGACAATGTTTGTGAAATGTTTGGAACAATGCCGGACACATAATTAAGTGTGAGATAAATATTAGCTGTGGGAAGGACCAAGGGACTTCCAGCAGTACTTGGAATGAGGGCTCAAAACCCTTTTTTTCTAACAATTGAAAGGAAGGACTAGGCCAGAAGGAGGGAGGTCTTGGGAACACCCAGGCTGGAAACATCTGGGTTGCTCTGGGGAGTAAGGGTAGGTCTGTAGGAGTGTAGTATGCATAGGAAGAATGAAATGGACAAAGTTCCTGGAAGAAAATCAAGGGAAAATATCTCTTTTAATTAATTCAATTAATGAGGGGTGCTCCCCATCTCACTGTTGCTCTTTCTTTCTGTGTATCTCACAGTTTGGCTCTGTTTTTAGCAATTGTACTGCTGAGTGAGTGCCTTCTCCATGCCCATTTATGTTTTATTATGACAAATTGCAAGAATGCAGAGAAGCGTAGAGGAAAAACCTCATGAACACCTATGTGCCCACCGCGCAGTTCTATCAAATCTTAATGTTCTGCCTTGCTTTCTTCATTTTTTAAATTTACTTATTTTTAAGAAATTATACGTTATAGGTACAACTGAAGCCCCCTGGACACTTCGTTCTCCCTTCCAGTCTGTGAATGCCTCTCCCTGGAATACAATTCTCCAGCATACAGTGTGGATTAGGCTCCCTGGAGTTGTGCAACAGCAGCCCAGGACCCTGAGTTCAGTGTTTATCATTCTTATGTATGCTGTCGTACTTTAAACGCCTACAACAGTATCCATAAACAACATTCTTTTACAGGTTTCGAACGTTACTCATGGTACCACCCTGTATTTAACCTTCTGCAACTTGCTATTTTTCTTTATAAATCACCACTCAGTTATTAAATTCATCCATGCAGATACACTGAGCTTTATTCATTCATGTCACTAGTGTTAAATGAAATTCCATTGTGCAATATGATATGCCACAGTTGATCTTTTCTCCTGTTGATGGACATTTAGTTTTGTTTTTGTTTTTTTACTATTTTTGGTGAGTTTTTTATAGACAGCCAATAGCTGGGTTAAGTTTTCTGAAACCACTCTGCCAATCCCAGCCTTTTATTATTTTTTCATTTTTTTATTAAGATATAGTTGATTTACAATATTGTGTTAGTTTCAGGTGTACAACATGATTAAAAGTTTTTGTAGATTATACTTCATTTATAGTTACTATAAAGTATTGGTTGTATTTCCTGTGCTGTGCAATATATCCTTGTAACTTTATTTTTTTATTAATAAGTTTATTTATTTATTTACTTATTGGCTGCATTGGGTCTTCATTGCTGCTTATGGGCTTTCTCTAGTTGCGGCAAGCGGGGACTACTCTTTGTTGCGGTGCATGGGCTTCTTATTGTGGTGGCTTCTCTTGTTGCGGAGCACGGGCTGTAGGTGCATGGGCTTCAGTAGTTGCAGCACGTGGGCTCAATAGTTGTGGCACACAGGCTTAGTTGCTCTGCGGCATGTGGAATCTTCCTGGACCAGGGATTGAACCCATGTCCCCTGCATTGGCAGGTGGATTCCCAACCACTGCGCCACCAGGGAAGTCCACTTATTTATTTTATACATAGTAGTTTGTACCTCTTAATCCCCTACCTCTATCTTGACTCTCCCCTCTTCCCTCTCCCCAGTGATAACTACTAGTTTGTTTTTTGTATGAGTCTGTTTCTTTTTTGTTATATTCCTGATTTTATTTTATTTTTTAGATTCCACATAGTTGATTATATGCAGTATTTGTCTTTCTCTGTCTGATTTATTTCACTAAGCATAACACCCTCCAAGTCCATCCATGTTGTTGCAAATGGCATTATTTCATTCTTTTTATCACTGAGTAATATTCCATTGTATATATATACCACATCTTCTTTATCCATTGATCTGTTGATGGACACTTAGGTTGTTTCCATATCTTGGCAATTATAAATCATGCTGCTATGAAAATTGGGGTGTTTGTATCTTTTCAAATTAGTGAGGTTTTTTTTCAGATATATACCCAGCAATGGAATTGCATGTTCATATGGTAGTTCTATTTTTTTTTTTTTTCCTGAGGAACCTCCATACTGTTTTCCACAGTGGCTGCACCAATTTACATTCCCACCAACAGTCTACATGGGTTTCTTTTTCTCCACATTCTAGCCAACATTTATTATTTGTGGTCTTTTTGATGATAATCATTCTGAAAGATGTGAAGTGATATCTCATTGTGGTTTTGATTTGCATTTCTCTGATGATTAGCGATGTTGAGCATCTTTTCATGTGCCTGTTGGTCATCTTTATGTCTTTGTTGGAAAAGTGTCTATTCAGGTCTTCTGTACATTTTTTGATTAGGTTGTTTATTTTTTTGATATTGAGTTGTATGAGCTGTTTATATATGTTGGATATTAATCTCATATTGGTCATATCATTTGCAAATATTTTCTCCCATTCGTTAGGTTGTCTTTTCGTTTTGTCAATGATTTTTTTTTTTTGGCTATGCAAAAGCTTTTAAGTTTAATTAGGTCCTATTTATTTATTTTTGATTTTGTTTTCTTTGCCTTAGGAGACAGATCCAAAAAAATATTGCTGCGATTTATGTCAAAGAGTGTTCTGCCTATGTTTTCTTCCAGGAGTTTTATGGTTTCCGGTCTTACATTTAGGTCTTTAATCCATTTTGAGTTTATTTTTGAATATGGTCTGAGAAAATGTTCTAATTTCATTCTTTTACATGTAGCTGTCCAATTTTCCCAGCACCACTTATTGAAGAGACTGTCTTTTCTCCATTGTATAGTCTTGCCTCCTTTGTTGTAGATTAATTGACCATAAGTGTGTGGGTTTATTTCTGGGCTCTCTATTCTGTTCCATTGATCTATGTGTCTGTTTTTGTGCCAGTACCATACTGTCTTTTTAAAATAAATTTATTTATTTATTTATTGGCTGCATTGGGTCTTCATTGCTACACGTGAGCTTCCTCTAGTTGCAGCAAGTGGGGGCTACTCTTCGTTGTAGTGTGTGGGCTTCTCATTGTGGCAGCATCTCTTGTTGCAGAGCACCAGCTCTAGGTGCACGTGCTTCAGTAGTTGTGACTCATGGGCTCTAGAGTGCAGGCTCAGTAGTTGTGGTTCACAGGCTTAGTTGCTACTTGACATGTGGGATCTTCCTAGACCAGGGATCAGACCTGTGTCCCCTGCATTGGCAGGCAGATTCTTAACCACTGTGCCACCAGGGAAGTCCAGTACCATACTGTTTTGATTACAGTAGCTTTGTAGTATTGTCTGAAATCAGAGAGCATGATACCTCCAGCTTTGTTCTTCTTTCTCAAGATTGTTTTGGCTATTCTTGGTCTTTTCTGTTTCTGTACAAATTTTAGAATTATTTATTCTAGTTCTTTGAAAAATGCCTTTGGTATTTTGATAGAGATTGTATTGACATCTTTATGACATTGAGTCATCTCATTTGTGGACATGGTATAGTATTCTCTTTTTAAAGTTCTTCTTTTGTTTTTCAGTAAAGATTTATTAGTTACCCCCTACCAAGGTCTTATACATATTTTGTTTGATTTCTTCCTAGTTACTGTATTAGGGCTCTCCAAAGAAACAGAAATAATAGGATATATCTATATCTGTATCTATATCTATATATACATATATAGACAGACAGTTAGATATGGATATAGATATAGATATAAATAGATATACATATACATGTAGATAAGAGAAGGTTTGTTGTAGGAATTGGCTCTCATGGTTATGGAGGCTGAGAAGTCCCCCAGTTTACTGTCTGCAAACTGGAGAGCCAGGACAGCCAGTGGTATAATTCAGTATGAGTACAAAGGCCTAAGAACCAGCGGAGCTGATGATGTAACTCTCAATCTGAGGCCAAAGGTCTGAGAATGGGGTGGCTGCTGGTATAATTCCCAGAGTGTGAAGGCCCAAGATCCAGGAGCTCTGAAGTCCAAGGGCAGGAAAGAAAAAAGGACATCCCAGCTCAAGAAGAAAGATAATTTGTCCTTCCTTTGCTTTTTTGTTCTATTTGGGTCCTTGACAGGAAAATGCCCACCCACATTGGGTGAGGGCAGATCTCTTTACTCAGTCTACTGATTCAAATGCTAAATCTCTTCTGGTAGCACCTTCATGCACTTACCCAGAAATAATCTTTTACCTGCTATCTGATCATCCCTTAGCCCAGTCAAGTTGATATATTAAATTAACCATATGTTATAATTTTGTTGCTATTTTAAAAGTTTAAGCTTCGTTTTAATTCATATATTCTATCTACTTCTTGTGTACAGGAATTCAACAGAGGTTTTTATTTTTTTAATTTATTTTTTTAATTAATTAATTAAATAATTGGCTGCATTGGGTCTTTGAGGCTACACACGAGCTTTCTCTAGTTGGGCACGCAGGGGCTACTCTTCATTGTGGTGTGCAGGCTCCTCATTTCTGTGGCTTCTCTCTTTTTCTTTTTTTTTTTTAAGAACTTTTATTGAGATACAGTTAACATACATTAAACTGCATATATTTAGAGCGTACAATTTGATATCCCAATCTCCCAATTCATTCCCCACCAACCCTCCCCGCTTTCCCCACTTGGTGTCCATATGTTTGTTCTCTACATCTGTGTCTCTATTTCTGCCTTGCAAACTGGTTGATCTGTACCATTTTTCTATTAGTCCACATATATGTGTTAATATACGATATTTGTTTTTCTCTTTCTGACTCACTTCACTCTGTATGACAGTCTCTAGGTCCATCCATGTCTCTAAAAATGTCCCAGTTTCATTGCTTTTTACAGCTGAGTAATATTCCATTGTATATATGTACCACATCTTTTTTATCCATTCATCTATTCATGGACGTTTAGGTGGCTTCCATGTCCTGGCTATTGTAAACAGTGCTGCAATGAACATTGGAGTGCATGTGTCTTTTTGAATGATGGTGTTCTCTGGGTATATGCCCAGCAGTGGGATTGCTGGGTCATATGGTAGTTCTATTTTTAGTTTTGCAAGGAACCTCCATACTGTTTTCCATAGTGGCTGTATCAATTGACATTCCCACCAACAGTGCAAGAGCGTTCCCTTTTCTCCACACCCTCTCCAGCATTTACTGTTTGTAGATTTTCTGAGGATGCCCTTTCTAACCGGTGTGAGGTGATACCTCATTGTCGTTTTGATTTGTATTTCTCTAATAATGAGTGATGTTGAGCAGCTTTTCATGTGCCTCTTGGCCACCTGTATGTCTTCTTTGGAGAAATGCCTATTTAGGTCTTCTGCCCATTTATTGATTCGGTTGTTTGTTTTTTTGATATTGAGCTGGATGAACTGTTTATATATTTTGGAGATTGATCCTTTGTTTGTTGATTCGTTTGCAAATATTTTCTCCCATTCCGAGGGTTGTCTTTTCGTCTTGCTTATAGTTTCCTTTGCTGTGCAGAAGCTTTGAAGTTTCATTAGGTCCCACTTATTTATTTTTGTTTTATTTCCATTACTCTAGGGGGTGGATCAAAAGAGATCTTGCTGTGGTTTACGTCGAAGAGTGTTCTTCCTATGTTTTCCTCTAGGAGTTTTATAGTGTCTGGCCTTACATTTAGGTCTTTAATCCATTTGGAGTTTATTTTTGTGTATGGTGTTAAGGAGTGTTCTAATTTCATTCTTTTCCATGTAGCTGTCCAGTTTTCCCAGCACCACTTATTGAAGAGGCTGCCTTTTCTCCATTGTATATCCTTGCCTCCTTTGTCATAGATTAGTTGACCATAGTTTATCTCTGGGCTTTCTATCCTGTTGCATTGATCTATATTTCTGTTTTTGTGCCAGGACCATACTGTCTTGATCACTGTAGCCTTGTAGTATAGCCTGAAGTCAGGAAGACTGATTCTACCAACTCTGTCTTTCCTTCTCAAGATTGCTTTGGCTATTTGGGGTCTTTTGCGTTTCCATGCAAATCGTAAAATTTCTTGTTCTAGTTCTGTGAAAAATGCCATTGGTAATTTGATCGGGATTGCATTGAATCTGTAGATTGCTTTGGGTAGTATAGTCTTTTTCACAATGTTGATTCTTCCAATCCAGGAACATGGTATGTCCCTCCATCTGTTTGTATCATCTTTAATTTCTTTCATTAGTGTCTTATAGTTTTCTGAGTACAGGTCTTTTACCTCCTTGGTTAGGTTTATTCCTAGGTATTTTATTCTTTTTGTTGCAATGGTGAATGGGATTGTTTCCTTAATTTCTTTTTCTGATCTTTCATTGTGAGTGTATAGAAATGCAAGAGATTTCTGTGTGTCAATTTTGTATCCTACAACTTTACCAAATTCATTGATGAGCTCAAGTAGTTTTCTGATGGCATCTTTAGGATTTTCTATGTATAGTATCATATCATCTGCAAACAGTGACAGTTTTACTTCTTCTTTTCCAATTTGGATTCCTTTTATTTCTTTTCTTCTCTGATTGCTGTGGCAAGGACTTCCAAAACTATGTTGAATAGTAGTGGCAAGAGTGAACATCCTTGTCTTGTTCCTGATCTTAGAGGGAATGCTTCCAGTTTTTCACCATTGAGAATGATGTTTGCTGTGGGTTTGTCATATATGGCCTTTATTATGTTGAGGTAGGTTCCCTCTAGGCCCACCTTCTGGAGAGTTTTTATCATAAATGGGTGTTGAATCTTGTCAAAAGCTTTTTCTGCATCTATTGAGATGATCATGTAGTTTTTATCCTTCAGTTTGTTAATATGGTGTATCACATTGATTGATTTGCGTATATTGAAGAATCCTTGCATTCCAGGGCTAAATTCCACTTGATCATGGTGTAGGATCCTTTTAATGTGCTGTTGGATTCTTTTGGCTAGTATTTTGTTGAGGAATTTTGCATCTAAATTCATCAGTGTTATTGGTCTGTAATTTTCTTTCTCTGTAGTATCTTTGTCTGGTTTTGGTATCAGGGCGATGGTGGCCTCATAAAATGAGTTTGGAAGTGTTCTGTCCTCTGCAATGTTTTGGAAGAGTTTGAGAAGGATGGGTGTTAGCTCTTCTCTACATGTTTCATAAAATTTACCTGTGAATCCATCTGGTCCTGGACTTTTGTGTGTTGGGAGATTTTTAATCACAGTTTCAAATTTATTACTCGTGATTGGTCTGTTCATATTTTCTATGTCTTCCTGGTTCAGTCTTGGAAGGTTATACCTTTCTAAGAATCTGTCCATTTCATCCAGGTTTTCCATTTTATTGGCATATAGTTGCTTGTAGTAGTCTCTTATGGTGCTTTTTATTTCTACGGTGTCTGTTGTAACTTCTCCTGTTTCCTTTCTAATTTAATTGATTTGAGTCCTCTCCCTCTTTTTCTTGATGAGTCTTGCTAGAGGTTTATCGATTTTATTTATCTTCTCAAAGAACCAGCTTTTAGTTTTATTGATTTTTGCTATTGTTTTCTTTGTTTCTGTTTCATTTATTTCTGCTCTGATCTTTATGATTTCTCTCCGTCTACTGACTTGGGGTTTTGTTTGCTCTTTTTTCTCTAGTTTCTTTAGGTGTAAGGTTAGATTGTTTATTTGGGATTTTTCTTGTTTCTTGAGGTAGGATTGTATTGCTATAAGCTTCCATCTTAGAACTGCCTTTGCTGCATCCCATAGGTTTTGGATCGTTGTGTTTTCATTGTCATTTGTGTCTAGGTATTTTTTGATTTCCTCTTTGATTTCTTCAGTGATCTCTTGGTTATTTAGTAGCGTATTGTTTAGCCTCCATGTGTTTGTGTTTTTTACAGTTTTTTTTCCTATCATTGATTTCTAATCTCATAGCGTTGTGGTCAGAAAAGATGCTTGATATGATTTCAATTTTCTTGAATTTACCAGGGCTTGATTTATGACCCAAAATGTGACGTATCCTGGAGAATGTTCCATGTGGACTTGAGAAGAACGTGTATTCTGTAGTTTTTGGATGTAACATCCTATAGATGTCTATTAAATCAAGCTGCTTTATTGTGTCATTTAAAGCTTGTGTTTCCTTATTAATTTTCTGTGTGGATGATCTGTCCATTGGTGTAAGTGGGTGTTAAAGTCCCCCACTATGATTGTGTTACTGTTGATTTCCTCTTTCATAGTTGTTAGCATTTGCCTTATGTATTGAGGTGTTCCTCTATTGGGTGCATATATATTTATAGTTGTTATCTCTTCTTGGATTGATCCCTCAGTCTTTATGTAGTGTCCTTTCTTGTCTCTTATAACATTTTTTATTTTAAAGTCTATTTTATCTGATATGAGTATTGCTACTCCAGCTTTCTTTTGATTTCCATTTGCATGGAATATCTTTTTCCATCCCCTCACTTTCAGTCTGTATGGGTCCCTAGGTCTGAAGTGGGTTTCTTGTAGACAGAATATATAAGGGTCTTGTTTTTGTATCCATTCAGCCAATCTGTGTCTTTTGGTTGGGGCATATAGTCCATTTACATTCAAGGTAATTATTGACATGTGTGTTCCTATTACCATTTTCTCAATTGTTTTGTTTATGTTTTTGTAGGTCCTTTTCTTCTCTTATGTTTCCCACTTAGAGAAATTCCTTTAGCATATGCTGTAGGGCTGGTCTGGCAGTGCTAAATTCTCTTAGCTGTTGCTTGTCTGTAAAGCTTTTGATTTCCCCGTCGAATCTGAATGAGATCCTTGCTGGGCAGAGTATTCTTGGTTGTAGGTTCTTCCTTTTCATCACTTTAAATATATCATGCCACTCCCTTCTGGCTTGCAGAGTTTCTGCTGAGAAATCAGCTGTTACCCTTATGGGAGTGCCCTTGTATGTTATTTGTCGTTTTTCCCTTGTTGCTTTTTTTTTTTCCTGCTTTATTTTATTTTATTTTTTTATTTATTATTTTTGGGGGTCCCTTGTTGCTTTTAATAACTTTTCTCTGTCTTTAATTTTTGTCAGTTTGACTATTATATGTCTTGGCATGTCTCTCCTTGGGTTTTTCCTGCCTGGGACTCTGCACTTCCTGGACTTGGGTAGCTATTTCCTTTCCCATGTTAAGGAAATTTTCAACTATAATCTCTTCCAATATTTTCTCAGGTCCTTTCTCTCTCTCGTCTCCTTCTGGGACCCCTATAATGCGAATGTTGGTGTATTTAACATTGTCCCAGAGGTCTCTTAGGCTGTCTTCAGTTCTTTTCATTTTTTTTTCTTTATTCTTTTCCGCATCAGTGATGATCACCATTCTGTCTTCCAGGTCACTTATTCGCCCTTCTGCCTCAGTTAATCTGCTATTGGTTCCTTCTAGTGTATTTTTCACTTCAGTTATTGTTTTGCATATCTCTGTTTGTTTGCTCTTTAATTCTTCTAGGTCTTTGGTAAACTTTTCTTGCAACTTTTCGATCTTTGCATCCAGTCTTTTTTCAAAGTCCTGGATCATCTTCACCGTCATTATTCTGAATTGTTTTCCTGGAAGAGTGCCTATCTCCTCTTCATTTAGTTGTTTTCCTCGTGTTTTATCTTGTCCCTTCATCTTATACAAAGTCTTTTGCCTTTTCATTTTCTGTGTCTTTCTGTGGCTGTGGTTTTCAGTTCCACAAGATGAAATACTGCTGATACTGCTTGATTCTGCTATCTGCCCTCTTGTGGAGGAAGCTATCTAGGAGGTTCGTGGGTGCTTCCTGATGGGAGGGACTGATGGTGCATTGGGTGGAGCTCAGTAAAACTTTAATCTGATTTGGTCAGCGGAGCTCAGTGACACTTTAATCTGCTTGTCTGCCAGTGGGTGGGGCTGTGTTTCCACATTATTGGTTGTTTGGCCTGAGGCAACCCAGCACTGGAGCTAACAGGCTCTTTGGTGGGGCTAATGGCAGACTCTGGGAGGGCTCACACCAATGAGCACTTCCCAGAATCCCTGCTGCCAGTGTCCCTGTCTCCTTGGTGAGCCACAGCTGCCCCCCACCTCTGCAGGCAACCCTCCACCACCAGCAGGTAGGTCTGGTTCAGTCTCCTATGGGGTCACTGCTCCTTCCCCCTTGGGTCCTGGTGAGCACACTTTTTTGTGTGCCCTCCAAGAATGGAGTCTCTGTTTCCCCCAGTCCTGTGGAGGTCCTGCAATCAAATCCCGCTGGCTTTCAAAGTCTGATTCTCTGGGGATTCCTCCTCCTGTTGCTGGACCCCCAGGTTAGGAAGCCTGACGTGGGTCTCAGAAGCCTCACTTTAGTGGGTGGACTTCTGCAGTATAACTGTTCTCCAGCTTGTGAGTCACCCACCCAGCATTTATGGGAGTTGATTTTAATGTGATTGCGCCCCTACTACTGTCTCACTGAGGCTTCTCCTTTGTCTCTGGATGTGAGGTGTTTTTTTTCTGGTGAGTTCCAGTGTCTTTCTGTCAATGATTGTTCAGCAGGTAGTTGTAATTCTGGTGCTCTTGCAAGAGGGAGTGAGCGCACGTCCTCCTACTCTGCCATCTTGATTGTTCCTGTGGCTTCTCTTGATGCAGAGCGTGGGCTCTAGGCACGTGGGCTTCAGTAGTTGTGGCACATGGGCTCAATAGTTGTGGCTTGCAGGCTCTAGAGTTCAGGCTCAGTGGTTGTGGTGCATGGGCTTAGTTGCTCCGTGGCATGTGGGATCTTCTGGAGCAGGGATCCAACCCGTGTCCCCTGTATTGGCAGGCAGATTCTTAAACACTGTGCCACCTAGAAGTCCCCAGATGTTTTTATATTAATCTTTTATCCAACAACATTGCTGATATCTCTTATTAGCTCCTTATAAGCAGACAATCCAATCATGTCATTTGAATATAATGACAATATTTTTCCCTACCCTTAAATATTTTAATATCAGATACTATATTTTTCAATCTTATAATTGTCATTTAAAAGGGGGTGTGTGTGTGTGTGTGTGTGTGTGTATGCGTTTCAACTCTGGTGAAATTCTCCTTCTTTTCATCTGTTTTCTCCATCTTTTCCTCTAAGTTATTAAATGTATTCATGATAGATATTCTTGGGACATGCTCCTGGGCGGGTCCCAAACTCTAATCTTTATATAGTGAATTTTATATTACCTTTCACAGGCTTAACAGATATCGTAAAATGTCCTGAGGACAAAATCAGCTTGAGGAGGTCAAAGTTTCTGCCAAATCTCTTCCTAATGTTTCTTAGTCTTTCCAGATTATAAGCTTTTAGTTTTGTTATACATCTTTATTATATTTAAATAAAAATTATTTTATTAACTTCTGCAATCTTTATTACTTTATCTTTCTAACTTTTTGAGTTGTACAACATGTTCACTAATCATTTTAAATCTTTCTTAGTATCTGAGGAATAAATTTACTTATAACTACAGCTTTAGCTATGTCCTCCTGGTTTGTGATGCACAGTGTTTTCACTTTCAGTTTTGTGCAATGACTAATTTCAACTATGATTGCTTCCTTTTGGTCAATGAGTTATTTACAAATGTTCTTCATTTCCATTGCAGCATCAATTTTTAAATAATTATTACATATGTACTTCAAATAAATGTGTATTTTTAATTATGTGCAAAATTTGTATCTATTAGAAAAACTATATTTTTTGTTCAACTTCTGTATAATTACTAAATTATAAAATTCTAGTTTGAAGCCTTCTTTGTATTTTAATATAAACCTCTTGTCACTTCTGTTGATCACAAAATATGTAATTCATTTAAATTACTAAATGTTTTTCTTTTAATGCATGCATGAGATAATTAAGTAGACATGTCTAGCAGTCTTTTAACTATCTACCCTTTTGTATTATTTCTTATAACAATACACTAAGATAGGGAGAGCATAACATATTTATATTTTCATCCTAACGTTTTCTCCTGGGCTGTCTGTTATTTCCATAGCAAATTTTGAATCTTCCTAGCTTTGCTAAAGTCTTTTCCTCCCATCTCACATTACAAGAATATTAAACAGAGCTAGAACTTGAAGTGAAAATTTAGTAGAATAGAAACCTCCAGAACACCTCCTGGGTCTTATTAAAATAAGATAGCAGGTGCTGTTGCTATAGTGCTCAAAGGCCATGCTGCTTTAAATTGCAGCTCTGTTACATGAGGCTCAAGCCTCGGCAGACCCCTGATTTAACCATTACTGTATTGTATGGGACATATATTATCAAATCAGAGTGTCCGAGAAATATGAATATGAATGAGTCTTGGCTGAATACCCTTATTTGGCTTATTTAAAAGGCCTTCAAAAATGAGTTGGTGTTCTTGGACCCAATTTAATTTGTAATGAGTCTGAGAAACTAAAGAATCATTACCATGAGGCTCCAGAATGAAATCAATCTTTTTCTGTTATTATCACATTTTGCCTCTATCTTTGATGTGATGCTTTTAAAGTGTAATGGAGACTATTAACCAGATGCAAGCAAATGGAGGCTATCACATTTCAAAATCTAAAAATTTCCCAGCTACCACTGATTGACATTTAAGTCCTAAATAATTCCATGTAGTATTGCTTGGAAATTTAGAACATTTGCAGGGAGGGGTTGTTTCCCCTGGAGAGATGCTTAGTTTGTATAATAACAGTGCTGGCTTCTAGTTTTTAGGGAGTTGGTGAGTATTGTGACTTTCTCTGTGGTGGTCAAAATTTTGGACATTAGTTTCCTGAAGCAATAAATTTTCTTGGCCTTCCTTTTACATCAAAGAAAGAGGGTCATTATTTTCTGTTATTTGCATATGGACAAAGAAGTGATGTTTTAAGTTATTTGAGGGTATGCTTAGGGGTAAGAATATGTAAGGCTTCTTTAGGGAAACACCTCAATAAGATGATTTCAGGTTCAACTTGCATTAACTGGAATCTAAAATGTGGTAATTGACCATTTGGGTGACCTTCAGATTTATAAAAGGGATTTATTCCCACATTTTGTAAGTGGCATGTTTGGAATTTGGCATTTGGTTTCTCATACAAACAATGCTATATTTGATTAGGCATCAAGGTGGGCCTACAAAACCCCAATTTAACCCAGAGTGTGACTGAAATACGGTTACATTTATGATTTTTTTCTTTTAAGCTTTACAAAGTATATTTAAACATACAAAATACCTTTAAAAGATACCAAACACTTAAGATTCTAAGTAGCCTGGCCCATATTTGGGAACTCAGCTGGGGCTTTGTACATTGCTTTGTTGCAGAAATCGGTCCTTCGAGAAACCAAGCACGGCACTCAGAGGGTTGGAGAACTCAGGTTTATTAAGCCGGCAGCCCCAGACGAGCTAACGTTCCAAAGTGAGTGTGGTGCTTGGTTTCTCGACGGACCGATTTCTGCAACAGCTTAATCCCCCAAATGCCCCAATAGGAACTGGCCAGCAATGAGAGGGAATGGGGTTCCCTGACCTTAAGGTGCAATGCAACTTTGAATACTTCAGTTTCTACTTTTCCCTGTCTCAGGAGTCAAAATGAGCCTCCCATGAAGAGGAAGGGAAGGAACGAGGTGGACACTTTCGATGAGCTCCAGATATCAGCTAGCCACCTAAACAACCAGGTAGAGCCCTAGCTGGGAGCAGCTGGGAGCAGGGGGGCTGGCTTTTCAATCAGTCGTGCTGGAGTGTGGACTGAGGAAAACTGCAGAACTCCTGCAGCTGCACACCGGCCCCAGCAAGATGGGAGGGAAGTGAGGAAGGCAAAGTTAAGTTCATTAAGATACCAACTGATTGGCATACCACCAGCAAAATCCAGACTAAGAAATGCTATTAGTCAAATAGCTTGGGTGTTTAAATAGATAAATGATAAGGAAAAGAGAGGAATGGAGGAGAACCTGTAGATTACAAGAGACTTAAAAGTATATCTAATTTTTAAAATAGGCAAGACAAAAATATAGGGATGCACATTTAGATGATAAAACTAATTTTTTAAAAGACAAGGAAATGATTACTATAAAAGTCAACAGTTACGTATTATGGGTAAAGGGAGAGGCTTGTGATCTGGGCAGCGCACATGGAGGGGCTTCTGAGGTAACTGATAAAGATCTACATATTTCTTGATCTGATAATGGTTATGAGTGTTGCTTTATATGAATTCGTTAAGCCACACATCTATGTAGTTTCCTTATCTGTTTTAGTTTCCAATAAAAGTCGTGAAAAATATAAAAGAAGGGCATACCCATGGAGCCAAAGCACTAAGCAACTGCTGGGGTACAGACGTGGTTGCTGAAGCTTTTAAAGGCAGAAAGAGGAAAAAGCATTCCCATCAGCACATGTAGAATGGACTGGAGAAGCAAGAACGGAAGGGAAGCTACAGCAGTGACAAAAGAGGAAGGGAAAGACTCAAGGCTTGGAGAGACGGGAACATGTGTTAAGTAGCTTACAGCAGCATTTTAGGATGAGGCTACTATTCCTCACCTAAGGAACATAGATTAAGGTAGCTTGTGGCAGTGCTGCCCCAAATATGATCTGGGGCCAGAACCAAGTGTTTCACATGTTGTTTTTGTTCCATTTCAAAACCAGAATAATATCACCAACCTCACTCAAGAGGTTATGAGTTAGCAATACATGGTGTGATATTTTTTTAATAAATTTATTTATTTATTTATTTATTGGCTGCGTTGAGTCTTCATTGCTGCATGTGGGCTTTTTCTCTAGTTGCGAGAGCAGGGGCTACTCTGTTGTGGTGCGCTGGCTTCTCATTACAGTGGCTTCTCTTGTTGCGGAGCATGAGCTCTAGGTGCACAGGCTTCAGTAGTTGTGGCACACAGGCTCAGTAGATGTGGTGCACGGACTTAGTTGCTCTGAGGCATGCGGGATCTTCCCAGACCAGGGATCGAACCCATGTCGCCTGCATTGGCAGGCAGATTCTCAACCACTGCACAACCAGGGAAGTCCCTGGTGTAATATTTAATCCAAATTTTAACAGCATAGGTCGATTTTACACAAGATTTCTAGGTCAAGAAACACCTAGTAAGCTGGGAAGAAGTTAAAATCAGGCAGCCTGAGAGCGGACAAGACAGACGGTACAAGTAGGTGATTAGCAACAGGGAGTGGGTTGGGATTCAAGGTCAAGGCTCTAGCATTTAGGAATACTGGTAAGAGCGAAGCAGAACTCCTATTTCAAAGCAATTGAAGCAGCAGGAAAATTAACCAGATAGAAACTTGGGCATAGGAACTAAGGCAGGTGACAACAATTCAATGCAGGGTACAAGGCATAATGTTATAGCAGGGTCAACAGCCAGGTTGACCGCATGCAGTCATTTTGACTTATGGAACTCAGGCGCCCTAATTTCCCCTTAATGAGTAAACAGGGTTTGTTCCGGAGCTTGGGGCAGACTGAGTGTTCAGGAGTGGGGTTGGGGGCAGTTGAGTGGCCCCAGCTATGACAATTATTTTGCTCTTTCACTCCTTAATCAAGTACCAGTAAAACTCTGTTTTCATAACTATCATTTTTTTCCCCTAAAGATTTGATTTGATTCAGGTTTACTTTTTAAGTTAAGAATCCCTCGTGGGTGGTGTCGTTTATCCCCTATTGCAGCACATCAGGTGGCCTATAGTGTCTGGGTATCTCGCTTTTTATAATATCAAGATTGATCAGTGTGGCTCAGGTAGTATCAGCCTGATTCCTGCATTAAGAAGTTACCCATCAACCTTTAACCGAATGATTTCAGCATACACTGATGATCATTACATAGATCCAGTATTTCATTAGAAGTAGCAGATTGGTGATTTTTCAATGCTGTCATTTCTTCTGCATTTTTTTTTTTTTTTGGCTGCACTGCACGGCTTGCAGAATCTTAGTTCCCTGACCAGGAATTGAACCCAGGCCCTCGGCAGTGAAAGTACAGCATCCTAACCACGGCACCACCAGGGAACTCCCTTCTTCTGCATTTTTAAGCTAGAAATATACTAACGAAGTAATTTCCCTCATCAACCACGTAGCTATCCTGAAGTACAGTTCTTATAGGAAAGGTAGGACAGCTATTTGGCTCTTGACTTTTACTTATCAATTTTCAGAATAATTTGGTATCCTAGTAAGCTCCAATGGTGACTAATGTGTTTTTACTATCTCCTTATGAATTCATGGATTTTTATACATTTGATGTGCTTCAATAAATCACAATGATTTTTCACTTTGATACCCAAATTGTTCTGTACTAGGCCAATGGGAGCCCCATTAAAGTTGGCTTCTGAGGCCTTTTGACATGACCATAGTAGTTGCTGATAACTTATTTGCTTTCTAACATAAGGAGACATCCCAGGCTCATCTAGTACAGCTCCTGCCCCAGACCTGGAGCCAGCCATTTCTCTAAGGAATCCTGTTTTTACTTAGTGGGGAATGATATTCAGACATTACAATTTGTGTGTCAGGGTGCTTATTGCTATTAGATGGTCATTGATTCAAGGTCTTTTCAGTGGTCAGGCTAGAAATTACCTTTTTGTTTAAAAAGGTGAGTTATAGTGATTTTTCCAATTCAAATTTAAGATAACAGGATTTTTACTTAACTTCTTTGAGTTTATACTTCTATCTCCTTTCTCTTATTTTGAACATCTTGGTTCTTAGAATTGATATAGTTACCTATAATAGTTCAGAAATAAAAAGAACAATATTACCTTTAACAGTAAAACTACTGAATGAAGCTGAGAATTTGTTTGTAGTTTTCTATGTCCTGAGAATATATCCAGTTAGGGGTGTGCAGTCAAAATTCTATATTTCAAAGTTAAGTTGAAATAATTCTTGCTCTATGTGGGTTTGGCACCAATTTAGTGTAAAGTTAAGCTTGTCTCAGTTTGCTTTCTACTCTTAAGGTTTTTTTCTTAATTAATTTTGTTTCAAAGTCAAAGTATATAACAAGGTATATTAAAGGAAGCCTCAAGGCCACCCTGCTTCTTCTACCCTGGCCCCTCCCTGCCCCTGTAGATAAACATCTTTATTATTGTTTTAGTCCAACCTTTGTTGAAAGGTTGAAAATATAAGTGGATGTGTGTATGTGTGTTTCCCTTTAGAGCTGGCTACTCAAAAGGTGGCATACTACAAGCATTGTTTTACCCCTGAGTTTTCTCATAGTAATAGATTGTAGAGATAAACCATGTCAGTATGTAGAAGTCTTCCTCATTCTTTTATTTTCTTAAACAGCTGTATGGTACCCATTGTGTGGATGTACCATAGTTTATTCAAGCAGGCCCTGATTTATGAACATTTGTTTTGTTTCCACTCCTTTGCTAGTACAAATAATGCTGCATTGAATCCATATGCTATTTTATATTTTATCAGTGTGTCTTTGTTGGTGATAACATGGATATAATTTTTAATGTGAGCTTCAGTTGAGCAAGACTAGTTCCATGTGCTAGTGGCTGGTCAATAGTAAGAGCTCCTTGCTTAATCTAGTGTTGATGTATGCTGTAAAAGGAGAAATCCTGATGTTCTCAAGTCATTTCTAACTCGCTGCCCCTCAACGTTCCCCAGATATATCATACCCACTCTAATCTCTGGACCTTCGCTCTTCCACAACCCACTAGCCCCCGAATACTTTCTCTCTTTCATGAATTCTAATTTGAACATTTACTGTCTTTATGCCTGTTTCCTCTGATCTTTGAAAGTATTTTAAAACTTTAAAATTTTTAGTTTGAATACTCAAGAGGCCTTTGAAAGGATGCTTATCTTCCCCCTGCAATTAGGGTATACTACTGCTAGATGGCAGAAGTATCTTGGTTTTGTTCTCATGGTCCAAACCCCAAAGCCTGGGCAACTTGGGCGAGTTTTTCTGAGCCAGTCTCCTGATTCTTAAATGGAAGGAAATGAGTTGGGTGATTTCTAAAGTCTCTGTCTCTAACTATTATTAATTTAAATAATTTCCTAAATGTTTTCAGTTTCCTCTGACCACCTCTTTTATTTCCTCTTGGCAAGAGAGAAAAATGTGACACAAGCCTTTCCTAGGCTGAGGGAATAGTACTCAGGAATTACTACTCATTGAAGAGAAAAATTAAAAAGAAAATTCCCCCCCCCCCAAAAAAAATAAATTAATAAAAAAAAAAAAAAGAAAATTTTCCATGTTGTTCTCACCAAAGAGTGAAAATCCTCCTCTTGCTTATCTGTCTTTTTTTTCCCCCAGTAGCTTCTGGCTAGGTATTACTTGAATCTATATTTGTTTTATTTGATACTTTATTTACTTATTCAACAAATATTTATTGAAGGTCTTCTATGTGCCAGGCACTATTTGGCTGTTATTGGCTTTGCTCCTTTTGTTGTTGTTTTGTTTTTAGCAGTAGCTTGAGCTCAAAATCTGTTTTCTTTTTTGGAGCTTCCAACTATAAATACAAACAATTCCCAGAACAGGAACTTCTAAATAACAAATTCAAGCAATTTTCTTGACTAAACTGTAAAACAGATTAATCATATTCCTTAAGTAGGTGGTAGGCGTGGTTCTCATACATTTTGAGTTAGTGGGCCAACAAAATTAAAAGAAAAAAATGGAATGACCTAGAGTTGCCACTTTTTTGGTTTTTTGCTAATTGAGGATGTTAAAAAGAGACAACTACCACCATAAAATAAGGAACATTTCAGTGCCAAGAGAAAAAAAACTGGAACAGAAATATTCACAAGATATTTGTAGAAAAGGAAATTCTTTTAAGTTGAATATAAATTTAGAGTCATGAAACTTTCTTTGGGTTTTTTTTTTTTTTTTACATCTTGCCTTGTGGAAACCTTGTCACAGACTAGTCAAAGTCTGTGGACCGGTGTTGGTGGATCACCTTTTTAGCATGGAAATTTTATTGTGTATTTTATTGTGACTGGTGTTCCCATTATGCTAGGCTCTAAGAAATAATCATCAAATTCAATCGAAGTCTACCCTTGGAGTTAATGCATATGAAGAAAAGCATTATTATTTTGACTGAGGAAGTGGTTTGTTGTGCTGTGAATGACACTGATGAAGTAAAAATGGCTTTGTACACAGTTAAGTATTTGTAGCTCAGATTTTACAGATGATGAAAGAGACACAGAAAGGCTAAGTGAGTTAGCGCCCTCAACTCAGCGAGTCAGTAAAATAGACAAGAATAGAACAAGACTCTGGACTTTTAAGACCATAGAACCAGTCAACTACAATCAAAAATTAGAACAGACTAACTATGTGATTTTCTATAGCTTTGGCTGACTCATTACCCTAATGATACAGCATGACTTTTCTAACAAATATGAATGAGTCTATACCTTAGTCCCAGACTAAAATTAGCTTTATCCCTGTTACACTTGTCTGTGGAATAAATTCACATTTTGCTCTAGCTAGTAAGAAGACAGTGAATTCTAGTGATGGTCTTACAATGTCCCACTTAATAATTCTGTAAAGATTCCCAGACACACAGGATCTTGATAATCTATGATTTCCCCCAGCATTCTCACAGCTCACTAATGCAAACAGGACTCCCTCAGCTGAGAGATCCTAGAATTCTATGATTTTCTACATCTTCAGACATACAGGCCAATACTGAGCCAACTAGATCAGGGATTGTCAATATTAACAAGATTTTCTAAAGATTTTGAGTATATTGTGTGTCTAAATCCATTTTTCTTCAACAGTGGAGTCATAGGGAAAATTTTCCTTTGTTTAAATTTAATTTTATATTTTGATGTAAAAATAATGAGAGTTTGCATGGAACCACATTAGACCCCATTACATATTATTATAAGTAATCTCATATTCTTTCTAATCCTAATCTACTCATCCTTCGAGATTAAATTTTATCCCCCTTTTTGAAAGGAAAAGGCCCAGGCTTAGAAAGGTAAAATTCCAAGTGGTCCTGGAGGACTGTAGGTCTGTCAACAGATGCAGTTGTTAGACAATGACTAACACCACATAATCCCAGCCCTAGTCATCAGAGATGATGGGCCCTTTAAGGCTAGGAGAGGCCACGAGGGAAGAACTGAGCTAAAAACTTGGCCAAGATCTACAGGCTCTGTTGACACAACCTCACTTCTCAGGAGAACTCCTCGAGGCTATTGTGTGTGCCTGGACTCCTGCCTTGCCACGGTTTGCACTTCCCTGGCTCTTTGTGTGTCTGCTACAGCCCTGATCCCACACTTCCTGGACCAGCCTGCTTTATCAAGTAAGCGGGGGTTCTTTTTTGGTTTATGTTCATGATTTGTCTCATCTCCCCCCAAGCACATCCACTCTTTCTTTTTTACCTTAATTTACTTGACATGAGTCTCAGTTCAGCCTAGCAAGCACCAGCCACAGCTGGTATTTGCTTATGTCAGCCTAAGAATCTTCTGTTACCATCCTTACCTTGGACCTACCTATTCACTCTCACCTCTTCAAGCTATGTTCCCTTTATCCTAGTCCTGAGCCTTATGTAGTTTCCAGTAGGTTTGGGATTAGAATTGATTATATGACTCACATCTATTCCTTGACATTTATTTACTCACATCCATTCATTCAACATATATTCGCTGAGTGTCTACTGCTAGTCACTGTGGTAGGTACTAAGGATCAAGCAGTGAACAAGACACTCATGGTCCTGCTCTCATGGAGTTTAAAATTTAGCAAGAGAGATACTCATTAATCTAATAGTCATAGTAATGACTATGTAAGTATGAACTGATACAAGTTCTCTGAAGGAAACGTTTTTATGAGAACATATTGAAAAGTAAGTTTACCTCACCTAGGGGTGGGGTTGGAATCAGGAAAGGCTTCCCTTAAAAAAGGAAGCTGGAGCTGAGATTTGCAGGAGTAGTGATGAATAGAGGAGGCAGGGATTGTATTGGGGGCCCATTAGAGTGTGCCTGGCAGACCACCTATAACAGGGAGCAGAATTGACTGAGCGCCTCAGCTGCTGTGTTCTGGCACTTCCCTTGGGCTGTTCCCTCCCATGACTGAATACAGTGTGGATGCCAAGGCAGGCATGTCGACTCCTTTGTTGGCCAACTTTGGCTCAAGGTCTTGCAGAAGCGTCCTTGGACTGCCTGATCGTCTAGACTGCTTCCATCCAACCTTCTCTCCTCTCTCCCTCCCTCAGAGTCAGGCTTCCTCCACAGCTCCCTCTCCATTTTCTTTCACGCAGTCGCTTCTCCTAATAAAATCTTTCCATGTTTAGTCTCGTCTGGACATGTGCTTCTTGGAGACATAGAATAATGTAAGTAGAGTGGGTGTTTGAGATGCAGGGAACAGTGTTTACTTCCTAGGCCTAGGTCTGACTCGCATGACTTGATAAGAAAAGCAAAAGCTGTGAGGCTTCAAAAAACTTAATTGTTGGTAGCTGTGTATGCAAGACCAGATTATCAGGAATGAAGTCAAGAGGGGTGAGGAGGAAGGTGTTGGAGGCTGGCAGCGATCCCTACCATTGCCTTCTGCCATCCAAAGGCTGGGGAGAGGTCTGTGAGCAAGAGTCTTGGGGATACTTGTATCTTTATTCCCCACCATCTTGCATTGCTGCCTCTAGTTTGTCTGTCTGGCTACAGATGTCACTCTTTTGCTCCAGCATTGAGTTGCTGCAATTACCAAGTGAGGAAATATGGGTAACAAAGTAGAGAATTTGGAATCCAGGCTTTACTTCTTTGCTAAAGATTATCTTATTCAGTCAAGGTCTGTCTTCCAGCTTCCAAAAATCTTGTTTTCCTGGGTTTGGGCCTTTCCACAAGTTCTTCGCCATATCTTTTGTCTTTCTAAACCTGAAACGTTTATTTTCCTCACTCAATTAAAGTGTCCTTGTGTTTTCAGCTCTCTACTTGAAGAGGCAGTGAGTGTTCTAGAAAGAGTTGAACAGAGATGAAACCTCGACTCCACCACTTCCTACGTGTGAGACTTTGTGAAAGTTACTTAATTTAGGAGCCTTGACTTTCTTATTTATAAAATGGAGATAACATCACCTGCCTCCCAGGATAGTTGTGAGGATTAAATGAGTTAGGTATATAAAAGGACCCAGTACATAGTACCTATAGAAAATGTTAGTTCCCTTTTAGTTCCCATACCATCCTTCCTCTTTGCATTCTTCCTTCCCTGGAAGACTGGTTCCCACAGCACATTTCTCCCTCCCAAGGCAATGAGGGCCTTGAGAGAGAGATTTCCTTTTTGGTTTTTCCACATTTCATTTGCCTAAGGACAAATAAGTCCTTTCTCTTATTCATTACCTTTTATTATTCAAACCTTCAGTGCATTCAAAACTCATATGCAAGGTTTCAACTCATCATAGGGACAGAGAGCTTACAGGGCCCCAGAAAGAAAAACTTGAAAACTACTGATTAGACGCCATTCATTCCTTCATCCATGTGTTCACTGAATATTTCTTGACTTTATATCTCCACTGTGTGAGGCACAAGTGTCCCAAGGCTTACTTTTTCAGAATAGATCATAGTATAGAACTGGGAGCAGTGTAAAATTCGTCAATCAAACATCAGGATTCCAAAAGATTCTGAGCCACATCTCACTAGCGGGAATGTCATACTGGTAATTCGATCTCTCCTTAGGCTCTGGTGTCCTACCATGCTGTGGGAGTCTGCTTTTACTCTCCAGCTTTTCCACTGCCTAGCTATGTAAAACTGGGCAAGTTAGCCTCGAAGACTTTGTTTTTTCATTTGCAAAATGGAGTGAATACAAATATTTTCCCCTGGAAGTTGTTATGAGGATTAAATGAACTGGCCTATATAAAGTGCTTAGCACAATGCCTGGCACATAATAAGTACCCACTGTCTATCACCTTTCACCAGCATCGTCACCGTCCTTATTATTCAGGTTAAGTGAGCCTAACAGTTTGTAGGCCCAGATTTTACATATTCACACCCATTTTCCCTTTTCATTTGCAGGAGGACTGGGATGACAAATGTGAATGTCAACTCTACCACTTAGTAGCTATGAGACCTTCAGTAAGTCATTTAATATCGCTAAACCACAATTTTCAGATCTGTAAAATGAGGAGACTAATGGTCCCTATTTCATAAGACTGTTGGGAATATTCCATGAGATAATGGGGAAAGGCACTTCGCCCAGTGCCTGGAAGAATTTAGTAAACACTCATTAGAAGCTAGCTATCAGAATTACAAAGTTAGTTTTCTACCATCTCTGACCTCTCTCCTTGCTCCCCCTTTCCATCTCCATTTTCTGGGGTGGGACCTCTGTTCAGGGGCAGGAAAAAATAATTGTGCATAAGAACAATCTCTTTATCCCTAAAAGACTTACTTTTACTGTATAATGTAGGCAATTAGACCTCCTTTGGCTAAATCTCTCCGTTTCAGCCTATGCCCCGGGCTTTGTCTTTTATCCCCAAAGTGTCCATAATGGTGTTTTACTAAAGAGAAAAACAGCATCTCACCACACACACACTCTCCCCAGGTAAATTCTGCTGTCTCCTCTCCCATATGGATCTTATACTTTTTAAAAAGCAACTTTCCCTTCATGCAATACAATAGGTCAGTAAACACGAGATTTCAGGCATCAGTCTCAGACCAAGAGGCCTCATTGACTACACTGTATGTCCTCACCACCTTCACCAATTTCAATCTAGAAACATCTCTGATCCATTAATGTCCAATGCAATGTGCTCAGCCTCCTACAATCTCCGCCAGTCTGTCTGAGGATGTTTGGTCAATAGGTGTATTAATGCCGCTCTGATCTGCAGAAACCTTCAAGTCAGCCTGTGTGGGGAGAGGAGAAAAGAACATATATAGTGGGGGGGGGGGGGGGCGGGGGAAGAGCAGAAATCAACTGAATTATAAAGCACTTACTTGCCAGGTTATAAGAAACATTAAACTAAATAGCCTGAACAGTCCATTTGCTGAAAAGACATTTAATTACTTCAGTGAGAACTAGTTAGAGATGAGAGCCCATAAAATAAACAAAGAGATACTAGCGTCTGATTTTAATGTCTTTCTATTTTGCCACAGGCCACAATTTAATTAAAATTCTGAATAGAAATTTTAAGACGACACATTCTCCTCTCTAGCAGCCAGACGATAGAGATAAAACATCCCCAACATCTTCCTGGAATTTTAGACATTTTAGCTAAATGCCCAAAGCTAGGCGATCTTTGCCAATTGTCCCCCCTCCCTGCCACCCTGCCCTGTCCTCTGATGAGAGATGCTTGCAATCGTTAAGCTCCATGTTTTAAATCTGGGCCAAATGCCCATGGGTCATAGAAACTTTGCTATTTATTTTAGAGAAAAATGCAGAACTGATTGTTGAAAAACTGATCAAAAGAAGTGGAGGCGAGTGTGGGTGTTGGGGGAGAGATGTGGTTTTATTGATTGATTTTCATTGGTAGAGCAAGAACTGAATCCGAATTATGGTTCTGGGTTCTAGTCCTGGCTCTAAAAATTTATTTTAAACTTCTCAACACTTCAACTTTGCCATCTGTGAAATGGGATAGGAAAGGCTGATGATTCTTTAAGGTCCCTCCAGCTCTAATATTCCATGTCTTTAGTATAGTAAGGTGAATATGGCCTTAGAGTAGACATGGCCATAAATCCAAATAGTTTGGAAATGGCAGCAGTTCTTCTAACTGTGTTGATAAGATTTCAGAAGGAATTACACAAATTGACGCATCTGTTTTTTGTCAACGTCCAGTGACTAGAGCAACGGCTGGCTCATAGTAGGTGCTCAATAGATATTTATTGGCCAAGCATGTGACTCTTTCATGAGTGTTTTAGCTCTCGGTTTTAATTAACAAACTTCCCAACTCACATTGTGCAGATGTTTGAGATGTTTTGATGTACTTGGGGGGAAATTTTGCTTAATAACTAGTGTTGATTTATAGGCCATTGCAATTGACTTGATTTTTCTCTGTTAGTAAATTGCTACCATGAGGGATTTTAAAAATGTTATCTATATATCAATTAGGTAAAATCCTGGGGACAGCAATAATTTGTAACTTACCTTAGCATAGGTTGTGTGTTTTTGTTTAACTTTATGGATATAAAAAACAAAGGCCTACACAAATGATTTCTGTAGCATTCTAACTTTCCATCCATTTCTCTACATTTATATCAAATGATAAATATGTTATTTATATATGTAATTTTTCTCTTCCACCTTGAGAGTTCAGGGAGCTCCTCAGAACCTGAGAAAATCTAAAGGATTTGATGTTGAACTTCCTTTGTGGTTCTTCTCACCATGTCCTCACATGGCTAAAGAGTCAAGGG
This sequence comes from Hippopotamus amphibius kiboko, assembly GCF_030028045.1. Classification (NCBI taxonomy): domain Eukaryota; kingdom Metazoa; phylum Chordata; class Mammalia; order Artiodactyla; family Hippopotamidae; genus Hippopotamus; species Hippopotamus amphibius. The sequence continues at coordinate 33,080,320 of NC_080203.1, forward strand.
AGCTCTCCAGGGCCTCTTTTATAAGAAAGGCACTAATCCCATTCATGAGGGCTGCCCTCATGGATGAACCATCTGCCAAAGGCCCCACCTCAAAATACCATCACCTTGGGGGTTAGGATTTCAACATAGGAATTTGCAGGGAGGCGCAAACATTCAGTCTATAGCAAATTCACCCTCCAGTTATTCTATTTCTTTTCTTCCTAACTCTGGCTAAGCTTCTAAACTGGCTGCCTCTGCTTCCTCCCTCCTTATTTACTCCTCATCGTGGTGTGATCTAGCACTGATACTATTCTCGCTGAGGTCACCGGTGACCTCCATATTGCCAGACCAATGTATACTTCTTTTGTCTTGCAGCACTTTACAGCATAGGAAATATTAACCATTCCCTCCTTGAAAATCTTCCCTCCTTTGACTACTGTGACAATCTTCTGTCCTTGCTTTTTTCTCTTACCTCTTACCTCATTCTCTGGCTTCTCTTCTTTGGCTGGAATTTTCATTGTTGTTGTTTCCCAAGACTCTAATCTTGACCTTGTACTCTGTCTTGAATTCTCTTCCTAGGCAGTCTAAACCACTATCATTTATATACAGATAAGCCCCCACTGCCAACCCTGCCTTCAGCCCAGATTGCTCTTCTAGGTTCCAGTTCTACATTTTCCACTGCCTCTGTAATCTTTCCACCTGGGTATCCTATAGATACCTCACCATGTCCCACTTGGATCATTTCAGTACTCTTCAATCTCACCCCTGTCCTGTTAAGTTGTCCATATTGCTGGCAGAATAATTTATTTAAAAATATAAATCTGATTGGGTTGCTCTCCTGCACAAAATTATTTAGTGGTCTTTCATTGCTTATAGTATAAATCTAAACTTCTTTTAGAGCATATAAGTCCCTTCACGACCTTTATCTTTTTCTCTAGGTTCATCTCTCTGCACATCCATCCTTTTATTCAGCAGCACTGAGCTCTATGAATCGCCTGATAATACCATATCCTTTGATATATCCAAGCCTTACTCAAGGCTGTTCCCTTTTTTAAGTCAACTTAAGCCTGACTTCCTCTGGGAAGTCTTCCATAACTCAGATTCTCCTTCCTTTAGTTTCCCATTGTGCCATATATGGGCCGTCATTATAGTAATGATTGCTTCTATTGTGTATTGGGTTTGATTAAATACTCATTTCCTAGTTTTAGAGATGAAGCAAGGAGAAATCTTTCTTGTTAGGTGAGTGCACCTTTAGAGTAAGACACAGACTCCCAGCCCATGGATGGAGGACAAGCAGGCTTTGATAATACCTTCCATTCTCCTCAGTTCTAGAAGGTATATTCCCTAACCAAGAGGGGGAGTAGGGGTGACATTTTATTTCTGCTCCATGTAAGGTATGCTGTTTGCAAAGTAACAGATTAAGTGGAGTTGTCCTAATAATAGCACATGGACTCTCAACAAAGATGAGTCCTTTCATGGCCGTCTAGCAAAGCGATAACTCTTTGTCAGTGGGTTCTGATAATGGTACAGGCTCTATTTATGTTCCGTTGCTTGGGATGTTCCTCCTTTTGGTGAATGCTGGATATTGTCCTAATGGTTAGGGGAGGAGACATAGCCAGAGAATTAGGGTCTGGGTAGCCTAAGCACATTGAGGATGACAAAAATATTGGGTTGGCCAAAAAGTTCGTTCTGGTTTTTGTAACATCTTATGGAAAAACCTGAACAAATTTTTTGGCCAACCCAATATTTAGTGACTGGGCTGTTGAAGTATACCAAGGGAGATTCAGGATTTAGAAGGTAGAGCTCTCCAAGTTCCCTCACTGTGACAGAAGTGTGATTGATCTTGTGGCACAAAGGAAGCTTCTGGTGCATTATTATATTTTATAACTTGATCTGGGTGGTAGTTACTTTGGTGTCCATATAAGTGAAAATTTATTGAGCCATTCACTTAAGATTTGTGCACTTTACTGTTTGTGTGTTATAGCCCAATAAAAAAAGTTTAAAAAAATGAGGAGAAAATGTATATAGCAGAAAAAAGTAGCCCATCACAATTTGCATTTCAAATAAAGCATAGGCACATAAATTTAAACTGCTATATTATAATCATGTTTTACTTAAGGCCTTTATGGGACAAACTGGTGACCAAAGAGAGATTTCTTACAAAACAGTATTTCCTTAGAGGTGCTTAGGCCTCTGCAAAGACTCTTGTCTCTGCTTGCCCACCTCCCCCACTGTATTGCAAGCCTTTTGAGGTCAGGAAATATGCCTTTCATCTGTGTAGCACAGAGTAGGTACTTAATTAATAGTTACCTCTACAATAGTTACAGTGTTTTCTGCAAAAGAGTAAAGCAAAGACTATCTTTTTGACTTTTTTTACTTGCAGTCATACTTTTCCATGTGCTTGTCCTCCATCTTGGTGCCCCTTTACCCGACCTATAACTTCTAGCTCCTGCTGTTGTAGCTGTAGCGTCCACTTGCCTGATAGAAAGGGCACTGTGCCTTTAAGGTAGAAGGCACTTAATAGATTCTTATTGGCTGAGGCAGAGAAGTAAGATTCGAGGGTCCTCGTATAACTGGGGTCTCGTTGAGTTGAGGAAGTCAGTCAGCGGAAAGGCGTGCTAGGTTACAGGTGGAGATGGAATGGAGTACATCTGCTTTCAGGAGCTACACATAAGCAGAAAAAGTCAAGAAATAGCACCAGGGCCAGAGCTATAGCCAAGCCTGGGGCCCCGGGGCTGGAAATACCGAGCCAAAGCGTGTCCAGTTATAGGAGTCAAAGACAAGAAGAGCCAAGGTCAAGGCAGTGGAGATTCATGGGAAGGTATGAACATGCCTGAAAGAGACTCAGTCAGGTGGCTGATAGTTTTGAATTGCCTGGGCCAGAATTCTTTTTGGACCATGCCTTTTCTGTCTATCCATCTTAAACTGACTGCATACATTTCTCTGGTTGTCAACTAATTTATCTAATCTTACCAGAAGTTTAGCTGATTACATTAATACCTTACAGTTGTGTTGTCCTTTTGCATTCATTAAACTTTTTTGCAGCCATTAAATTCCTGCAACAATCCTGTGAGGGAGTTGTATCAGGTGTTAGCATTGCCATTTAACAGATCAAGAAACCAAGAGAAGTTATGTGCCTTACCCAAGGTCATACAGGTGGAAATTGGCAGTCAGAACTAGAACCCAACTCTTATAAGTTCAATGAACTTTTAAAAATCACACTGTAGATGCCTGATAATGATTTAAGGGATAACTTGCCCAGTGATATTTACCTTTTCATAGGGGATTCTTAAAAATGGAAAAGCCTTTAAGAAGCAGTGAAGTGACTTTCTAATGGTGGAAATTTGTGATATTTTTGCAGGAGTTGGGAGATACTTTGGGGCAGGAAATTCTGCCCAGTTCTTTTCAAATCATACCATGTAGTTGGTGTCTTAGTCTGTGTCCTCCTGAGAATAGCCCTGCTATCTGGGCTATATGTTCCATGCTACCTGGGGCAACGTGAGTGATACAGGTTAGCCCTGTTGCCTCTTGCTCTACAGATTGGGCAGTATAGCATAGATGCTAGAAGCTAAGACTCTGGAGCCAGACAGCTTGGGTTGGAATTACAGCTTTGTCATGTGCTAATTGTGAAACCCAGAGCAATTTGTTTATTTCTCTGTGCCTCCGTTTCCTCATCTGTGAAATGGGCAATAATAACAGGATTTAGCTCATGTGAGGATTAAATGATTTAATGTATGTAAAGAGCTTAGAACGGTTCTTAGCATATAGGAAGTGCTACAGAAGTGTTATTTTTTTTTATTATTGGCAGTATTGTATTATGATATTTTTTTTGGTGAGAACTGTGTTGGATACGTGGGCCAGCGGTCTCAGGTCGGGTGAGAAATGGTGCCTGTAGACAGATACATGGATCGTGCAGGGAACCCAGCCTATGACTCTGTATGCACCTCAGGACTCTTGAATATCAGTTCTGCCAAGATTCAGTGCACCTGAGCAAGTTACAGGTGCAGTTTACCTGGGCCACGGACAACAGTAGCTCCTTTTAAGAGCAGTTGATTCCCTCCCAGTGAACAACGTGTAATTATAATCACTGAAGACATGATAGAGCAACGCTCCTCTGGACCCAAAATGGCCAAATGTTTGCAACCTTCACATGTAAAGATTTATATTGAATTTTCTGAAATGTTCATGACAGCTGATGTTCGTTCATTTCTTGGGTGACTGGATGGGAAGCAGGCCTTCCTTTTACAAAGGCTCTGGGAAGGTAAGCACAATCACCAAGAGTGGTGGAAAAAGAAGCTCCCCCTTCATTGTCAGAGAGCAATTGAGACTTGCAAAATCCCAGCCTCTTCCATGGCTGCGCCAGGAAACCCAGCTCCCACTGATCTCTCTGCCTCTGATAACCTGCTAGCGCTGACTGCCACTCAGTTTGGCACTCAATTGTATACCTCCTAAGGGGAAACCTCCCCTCCCCAATTATAGCCCATTCCAAGAGTGCCCCTGTTCTCCAGGCAAAAGCCACAGGAGACAGTTGATATTGGAGAGGGAGAGTCCCAGCTATAAGTTAACCATTTATTCCCCAGGATCCTCTAAGCTACATCCCTGTACCCAGATCACCAGATAAGCTACATAACTGAATAACTATGTAAGGATATATATAGTTATAACTGTACCTGTAGATAAGCTATATAAGGAGGCATATTGCTTTGGTCTCCTCCCCACCCCTTAAAATTGCCATTATAAAATTGTGTTTCATCACAAATGTTAATTTGTGTTTATATTTTCCTTTTGTTGTATCATGTTTTTAAAGTGAAAGTTATCCCAAATCCATGATGGAAGGAGGGAGCATATACATAAGTCCTGGTTAGAGTGGACAAAATCATCCCCACAATTGGAGCTGTGTGATATATGTTAATGAAGATGAGGGAACTGCAGTGCTTGTTTATTGGGTAGGCTGGGAGCAGGCAGGGAAAGAGCTGTAGGGAAATGAGGGACTTTTGGATACCTGTGGCTTCTGAAGTGTCAAAAAGTATTAAGAAGTTGTGAGAAACAGAAAAGCTTAGGGCAGTGAAAGTGGCAGAGTATTGGCTGCCTGGGAAAGCGGGGCAAAAACTCTCCCTCCATCTTATCCCTTCTAAATGCCCTCCTGGTCAGCAACCCTAAATTAGCCTGCTGCTATCTCCCTACTGGCTCCAGGACACCTCCTCTAGATACCTTGGCTGCAGTTTCCTGGGGACTCTGGTGTATGTTTGCCTGCTCACACATCGTTGATTACATTGGCACGTGAGTGTCCCGAAGCCATGTTGGATGCCACCTTTGGCACAGGTGCTTGGCATTTTATCTCCTGGATTAGAATATACACCTTTATCTGGTATGTGATCTGTAATCTGTGTGCTTGGAATTAGACATAAAAATATCTTTGTGGCCAGCTCGGTCATTTTTCATGATCTTGGCCATGGGATGGAAGCTTGTTTTGATAAGTCGTAGAGTGGGATTCTGATCTCCAAGGCCCTTTCATTCTCTCTGGCACTATGAGTCAGCGACCAGGAACTGAGACAGATCTTTCAGGTAATTAGAGCTACAATGTGAATATGGCAAATTCTGACGTAATCTATTGGTCATGAACTTGTGCTTCTGGGAATCAGTAGCAAATATGTCACCATTTTTTCTCTTAAAGTAAAAGCAGTGTGGACATCAGATTTCACAAATAAATTAATGGGTGGTTATTTGCTCCACAAAATGACTCACAGAAATTCCTTTAAATAGCAAGCTCCTCTGGTGTGCTTAAAATATGGGTCAATTTATTTTTAAAAAGCCTTTTCACGTGCAGCACATTTAGAAACAAGTCTGTTATATAAAGAAAGATACATATGCACGATGGCTTGAGGTTTGGTTTTGAATTGAACAGACTTCACTTGTCCAAATGAATTCACTTCTATCTTTGTCCAGGAAAGTCTTATTTTGACTTTGGGAGCTGAAGGTAATTGGATTAGGATTCTTTAAAAAAAAAATTAACAGAGAAGTACCATTCATCCTGCCTCCTGTGGTGGTCTCAGACAACCAGATTCTTGTTGCAGGGGACTCATAATGGTCTCAATGGTCCTTTCTATGCATTTCTTCCCTGGGGGTGTTAGCAGAAAGCGTGGTATTTTACATTTTTAGCTGGAATATCTAGACTTTCAAAAGAAGTCAGGGAATTCTGGTAATATGTGAATCATATGGAAAAGATCTGCGACTTTTTAGACAAAAGCTGATCTTCTTGAACATCCCAGGAAGATTAGTACGTGGTCTTAGATTCTTTTTGAAGTCAATATTAAGACCTTTCGGGGTGTAAGTAGCTCTGAAAGTCATGAGACCATCCTTACCTTACTGTCTTGTTCTGCCTTTTAAGTCAAACCCCTATGTACTCAGCTGTGAGGCATGCAGAGACTCAGAAGGAATGGGGAAGAGGCCAAGAATGAGCTGAAGCAGGGTTAAGACTCTCATCCAAGGAGGGTGGCCAGCTATCCAAGTCCCAGCATCCAAGAAGATGGGGCAAATTTCACCTTGAATTGGGCAGTTATTTCTGTCCAGAGGGTCTCACCTGGTGGTTTGGGCCTAGTAGAACAGGTAGAACTAAGAGGTAGGCACATGGCTATAGATGAGTGGGTAGGGATGTCTGTCCAATTTCAGCAGGACTTCAGCTAGTAACTAGGGAGAGAGAGACAGGTCTAGTTCAAGAGGAAAAGGAGTGGCTAGAGTTAGATGGGGACTGAGGGACCTTGCCAAGCTGGTTAGTGTTCCAGGCTGGATTCCAGGTCCAGCAGAAGACATACAGTGGTATTCAGAAACTACTGAAGAAGCACCGTCATGCAAGTAACAGTAAGAGCTACTTTTTATTAATCACTTACTGTATGTCACAGATCATTTTATTTAATCCTCGCAACAACTCTATGCAGTTTTTTCTTTTTTTTTCTTTTTTTAATAAATTTATTTATTTATTTATTTATTTATTTATTGGCTGCATTGGGTCTTCGTTGCTGCACATGGGCTTTCTCTAGTTGTGGCGAGCTGGGGCTACTCTTCCTTGTGGTGCGCAGGCTTCTCATTGTGGTGACTTCTCTTGTTGCAGAGCACAGGCTCTAGGTGCACGGGCTTCAGTAGTTGTGGCACGTGGGCTCAATAGTTGTGGCTCGTGGGCTCTAGAGTGCAGGCTCAGTAGTTGTGGTGCACGGGCTTAGTTGCTTCTATGCAGTTTTTTCTTTTGACATCTAATATATGGTATCTTTTCCAACACCAACCATTCCTCTAATCAATCCTCTGACACCAACTGAGTATCCAACAATTGGATTCAGTTCTGACACTCACTACCCAGAGTCAGCCCAGACGTCACTGGTTAAGGGCTCTGTCGCACAACACTGCCCTCACTTCAGAAGCCAGCGGCAAATGGGGTCCATAGGTGATCGGCACTTCTGCCTGGCTGACTACCCAATTCAGGTGTTCCCGTGACGTCTCCCCTCATGTTTGATGGTTCACTAAAATGACTCACAGAACTCTTTGCTTACCTTAAGCACTTTACATAAGCACTATACTTATGATTATGGTTTACTATAGTGGATGGAACTCAGGAACAGCCAAAAAGAAGAGATGCTTAAGGCAAGGGCCGGGCGGGGGAGCACAGAGTGGCTGTCCTTTCTGGGTGTGCCACTTTCCAAGCACATCAATGTGTTCTCCAATGTGGAAGCTCTCTGAGTTTCCCTTTCCAAGAGTTTTATTTTTTTATTTTTTTGCTACCAAGACTTTATTTTTTAAAAATTTTATTGAAATATAGTTGATTTACAATGCTTTGTTAGTTTCAGGTGTACAGCAAAGTCATTCAGTTTTATATATATGTGTATTCTTTTTTACATTCTCTTCCATTATAGGTTATTACATGATATCGAGTATAGTTCCCTGTGCTATACAGTAGGTCCTTGTTGGTTATTCCAAAAGTTTTTATAGAACTTAATCTTCAGTCCCTCTTCCCATCCCTGGAGTCCAGGCAGTAGGGCTGGAAGTTCCAGCTCTCCAATCACTTTGGGTTTTCTGGTGACCAGCTTCCATCCTGAAGCTGTTCAGGGGCTCCCACCTGGAGTCAGTCATTTGCATAAACTCAGGTGTTGAGAGGGCTCATTAGGAATAACAAAAGATACTCCTGTCCCTCACAAAATTCCAAGGGTTTTAGGAGCTTTGTGACAGGAATCAGGGGCAAAGTCCAAATATATTTTTTATTATACCACTGGTAGGTATTTTTATTCTTATCTTACAGATAAGGAATCTTAGGCACAAAGAGGTGAAGTAACTTGCTTAAAGTCACAGAGCTGGGACGTAAGGGGTAGACCTAGGTGTTGAACCCACGTCTTAGCTGCTGTCAAAGCCCTACACTTAACTAGCATCCTGCTTACAAAGCACACAGTGGAAGTCAAGGCAGAGGTTGGAGGGAAGGATTACTGAAACTCAGATGGCTCCCTGCACATACACTGCTTAGGACGGACAAGGCCTTAGGTATCAGACAATGGAGAAAATAAAATTCCGAAGTCAACAAAACAAAAATTAAAGTTCAGCGCTGAAAAAAAAAAAAAAGCAACATAACTAAAAAGGTAGTAATGCTGGGGAACATTTTTTTAATTAATTAATTTATTTATTTATTTAATTTAGGGATAAGTCTAATTCTTATGACCCCAGTCACATGTTGGCAGGGAACGGGGTTTGGGAGAGGAGTTTCAAGAAGCACAGGGAAGTTGAGTTCATCACACCTTTGTGGAGTGCATGCCTGCTATTTGCCAGGCACTCTGCTAACAATGCCCAATGAAGAAAAGGTAGAATGTAAGAAGACTTTTTAGTCCGGAGATCACCAAGTCAAGATGTGTCAGCCTCTTAGGATCAAAACAAGTATCTTGGGAGCTCTGTCACCCGCCACCAGTCTTCAGCTTGTGGAATCAGCCTTGCTGGCTCTAAGCTCCCTGAATCTCATCTGCCCAGTCCCCACAGTTGCCTAAGTGGTAGGAAGGTCCTGAGGATTGGGTCCCTCTAGACTGGTTGCTATCCAGGAAGGCATGAGGCTCCATTTCCACTACAGAGAGGCAAACTTGTAGCTATTCATTTGGTCCCTTAGTCTGCAGTAATTCACTGAATACTTACTGAGGGCCAGATATCATGCTAGGTACATTTGAGAGAAAATGTGGGTTATTATCAAGAAAAAAATAATATTGTGTAGATGTAAAAGACTCAGAGGGTACAGAATGGGAGAAATAGCAGAACAAGTGGCCAGTATCGTTCAGAGCTGAATGGGTTATGGTCCTGGTGTAAATGAGTCAAGCAGTTGAAAATTTATCCTTTTAAGGAGGGCACGGCTGCTTAAAAGAGACAACTCAAATTGTTAGGCCAGCCATAATAAGATTTTCTAATAGTCTTGAGCTCAACAGAGTCTATTCAAGTATAAGGTTAGGACCCCTGGGGCAGCAAGGTGTATGGGGAAGAGCCCTGGAGCACAGGATTGGGAGCCAGAAGATTTGGATGGTAATTCAAGCTCTGCCACTAATTTTTTGTATGATTTGGAGCAAATCACATAACCTCTCTGGCTCTTAGATTCCTCCTCTGTAATAGGAAAAAATTGGGCTTGATTGTTCTTTCCAAACATCCAAGTAAAGCAGAACTTTCAACTGACCCCTGACTTCTTTGCCCTTCCCCCACCTGCTCTTTGAGCAAAGAATTTCAACACTATTCTGGACCACAGGACAATCTGAGTCGGGAAACCCTAATGTCCCTTCTAGCTCTAAAATTCCATGATTTTGGGGTCAGTGTAAATGTGGACTTTGGATGCGTTAATTTGATCCTGTAAAGATGGATTGGCAGTCAGCCAGAAGTTATGTTCTGGACAGATATGGGAGATAGTGCTGGCCAAGTAAAAGACTCTGCAGAGAAAACTGGAATTAGAGAGAGGGATGATTTTATCTAAGTTGATGGAAACACAGGAAGTGTGAGGATTTCATCTGCCCGATAAGAGAAAGTAATGGAGAAAACTCATCATGGTTACTATTGTTGTTATTATTGCTACCTTAAAATTTTTTTTATTGAAGTACAGTTGATTTACACTGTTGTGTTCGTTTCAGGTGTACAGCAAGGTGATTCAGTTATATATATATATTCAGATATGTATTATATACATATATTCTTTTTCAGATTTTTTTCCATTATAGGTTATTACAAGATATTGAATATAGTTCCCTATGCTATACAGTAGGTCCTTGTTGTTTATCTATTATCACCTTTTTATAACCACCCACTGTGTGGTAGGCACTGAACCAAGTTCTCCGTATAAGTTCCATCTTTCATTCTCACAACAAACCAATGAGATATTGTTTTCTGATCCCCATTTTTCAGAGTAGGAAATTGAGGCTTAGAGGGAATGTAGACTTTTCCCACCCAGTAGGAGAAAGGAGTCTTTTTTAAAGAAGTGCTGGCAGCTCTTGGAGCCATAATAGATAGGGTTTGAGGTGATTCAAGAGAGTATATCTTGGGTTTGAAAGAAGGATAGGACCTGGAACCCTCAAAGGAGGGATTAAGTGTCTCCCATGACTGGGTTAAGTGGTAGCTGGTTAACTTGGAGGAGAAACAATAAGAATCTGATGTTTGGGAATCAGATATATGTACGAAGGGATCACATTTGTTTGGTTTGGAGGCTTCGTCATTTTCTTCAAAAGATTCTTTTTTGTTTTCATTATGAATTCTTTGTTAGTAATAGAATACATAAACTGGATTTGTATGGCTTGCCTGTAGAGAGGAATGCACCGTTTCTGTATGGACACGTCTGCCCACAGAGATAAAGTGTTGAGTCTGATGATAATTCCCCTTTAGGGAGGCACTCTGCTAAATTTATTGGCTGATTCGATGTTCACTACAGTTGGCGCCATTTAAATTCATTGATCTTTAGAGCTTTGTAGCTTATATCTGGGCAGCAATCAATAATTTTATACTTAGTGTGAATTTAACTGTAACCAAAAGATGGAGTGCTCCTTTGTCATGGCTCTTTATTGTAAATAGAATTTATGCTTTCTGTGTGGTAATCAGAATAAATGGAAAAGGAGAGTTTTCTGTATTCCTACTATGCTCTCGGAAAAGTCATAACCACACTTACTCACAGCCAGGTTAGGAAGCATAGAATTCAATTTGTCATGAATATGAGCTTTATGGTTTCTGTATGATGGAAATTGTTTACGAGTTTAGAACTCACTGTGCTACTGTATTTCAAAAGATCTTTTAAAAAATCTCTTATTAAATATCATTAAGGGGATATTGTGTCTGTCTTGATAAGAATTTAATTTGATTCACTGTCCATCAATATAAGTCAATACTGCTATGTGTTTTATTTTATGTACTTTTTCTGCTGAAACGTACCTATTTCCTTAGATCTGTAATGGTTGCTAATTGGATGCTAACTATTAATTTGATCATATATTGATTGTACTGCACTCTATATCCTACATGTATAAAGCAATCCTCAGAATTCTCAACAAGATCATACCATCCTGTTGATCAGCTCAGCCTTGGTCACTCTGGATCATCTTGCGAACTCCATTTGGGCCCACGTGTTCTCTATGTCTCTCCTATTGACCCTCTCTTCTTGATCTTAAGTTTCCACCATTAAAGTAACTCTGGAAGGCCATGCCAAAATATCCAGATATTGTTTGGATAAGAAAGGAGGTTCCTGATGACCATGCTCTAACCATTTCAAGATGGTTTATCAGATTAGTTAATTGTTACCTTGGAAGACACAGAGCTTAACCCTGAAAAGATTGTGTAGTGAATAGTGGTTGGAAAGTCAAGAGATATAGGGGTTAGGCTCTGCCCTGTTGCTAAATAGGTATGTGACCTGGGACAGGTCATTACCCCTTTCTGGGCCCCAAGCTCCTCATCTATTGTGTTAGGCTGAATAATGCTTCCCTCGCCAATATGTCCATGCTGCAAGCTGGGAATGTTACTTTATATGGCAAAGGGGACTTTGCAAGTGTGACTAAGTTAAGGATTTTTTTTTTTTTTTTTGGCAGGATCTTAGTTCCCTGACCAGGGATTGAACCTGCGCCCTCAGCAGTAAAAGCATGGGGTCCTAACCACTGGACCACAAGGGAATCCCTAAGTTAAGGATCTTGTTATGGGGCAATCATCCAGGATTACCTGGGTGAGCCCAGTGTGATTACAATGATTATTATAAGAAGGTGCAGGATTCATTGATGAGCTCTATTAGTTTTTTGGTGGCAATTGGATAAAGAAAATTTGAGATATATATGTATACACACACACACACACACACACACTGGAATGCTACTCAACTATAAAAAAGAATGAAAATTTGCCATTTGCAATAACATGGATGGACTTGGAGGGTATTATTCTTTTTTTCTTTTTTTTTTAAATAAATTTATTTATTTATTTATTGCCTGCATTGGGTCTTTGTTGCTGTGCATGGGCTTTCTCTAGTTGCAGAGAGCAGGGGCTACTCTTCATTGTGGTATGTGGGCTTCTCATTGCAGTGGCTTCTCTTGTTGTGGAGCACAGGCTCTAGGCGTGTGGGCTTCAGTAGTTGTGGCATGTGGGCTCAATAGTTGTGGCTCATGGGCTCTAGAGCACAGGCTCAGTAGCTGTGGTGCACGGGCTTAGTTGCTCCGAGGTACGTGGGATCTTCCCAGACCAGGGATCGAACCTGTATCCCCTGCATTGGCAGGCGATTCTTAACCACTTGCGCAAGCAGAGAAACCCTGAGGGTATTATTCTTAGTGAAATAAATCAGACAGAGAAAGACAAATACCATATGATATCACTTACGTGTGGAATCTGAGAAATAAAACAAGCTAGTGAATATAGCAAAAAAGAAACAGACTCACAGATGTAGAAAACAAACTAGTGGTTACCAGTGGGGAAAGGGAAGGAGGGAGGGGCAAGATAGGGGTCAGGGATTAAGCAGTACAAACTACTGTGTATAAAATAAATGTTATAAGGATATATTGTGCAGCACAGGGAATATAGCCAACATTTTAGAGTGTATATTATATATATTTATAATATGTGTATTACATCTCCTTTATCCATTCATCTGTTAATGGACACTTACATAGCCTCTATATCTTGGCTATTGTAAATAATGCTGCTATGAACATTGGGTTGTATGTATCTTTTCGAATTAGTGTTTTCTTTTTGGGGGGATTTATACCCAGGAGTGGAATTGCTGGGCCATTTGATAGTTCTATTTCCAGTTTTTTGAGAAACCTCCATACTGTTTTCCACAGTGGCTGTATCAATTTACATTCCTACCAAGAGTGTACAAGGGTTCCCTTTTCTTCACATCCTCACCAACTTGTTATTTGTGTTCTTTTTGATGATAGCCATTCTGACAGGTGTGAAGTGATACCTCATTGTGGTTTTAATTGGCATTTTTTGAGTGATTAGTGATGTTGAGCATCTTTTCATGTGCCCGTTAGCCATCTGCATGTCTTCTTTGGAAAAATGTCTATTCAGGTCTTCTGCCCATTTAAAACATGGATTGTTTGGTTTTTTGATGTTGAGTTGCATGAGCTGCATATACACATATTTTGGATATTAACCCTGAATCAGTCATATCATTTGCAAATATTATCTCCCATTCAGTAGGTTGTCTTTTCATTCTGTCAGTGGTTTCCTTTGTTGCACAAAAGCTTTTAAGTTTTTTTAGGTTCTATTTGTTTACTTTTGCTTTTATTTGCTTTAGGAGACAGATCCAAAAAATATTGCTATGATTTATGTCAAAGATTTTTATATATTAATTTTGTATCCTGCAATTCTACTGAATTCATTGATGTGCTGTAGTAGATTGGATTTTCTATGTAGAGTATCATGTCATCCACAGATAGTGACAGTTGTACTTCTTCCTTTCCAATTTGGATTCTTTTTATTTCTTTTTCTTGTCTGATTGCTGTGGCTAGGGCGTTCAATGGTGTGTTGAATAAAAGTGGCAAGAGTGAGCATCCTTGTCTTATTCCTAATCTTAGAAGAAATACTTTCAGCTTTTCACTGTTGAGTATGGTGTTAGCTGTAGGCTTGTCATATATGATATTTATTATATTGGGGTATATTCCCTCTGTGCCCACTTTCTGGAGAGTTTTTATTATAAATGGATGTTGGATTTTGTCAAAAGCTTTTTCTGCATCTATTGAAATGAGCATATGATTTTTCTTCTTCAATTTGTTAATGTGATATATCACATTGATTGATTTCTGGATATTGAAAAATCCTTGCATCCCTGGGATAAATCCCACTTGATCATGGTTTATGATCCTTTCAGTGTTTTGTTGGATTTGGTTTGCTAATATTTTGTTGAGGATTTTCGCATCTATGTTCTTCATCAGTGATAGTGGCCTGTAATTTCTTTTTTTGTGTGTTATCTTTGTCTTGTTTTGATATCAGGGTGATGGTAGCCTCATTAAATGAGTTTGAAAGTGTTCCTTCCTCTGACATTTTTTGCAGTTGTTTGAGAAATATAGGTGTTGACTCTTCTCTAAATACTTGGTAGAATTCATGTGTGAAGCCATCTGGTCCTAAACTTTTGTTTGTTGGGAGTTTTTTTTTAATTACTGATTTGATTTCATTACTGGTAATTGGTCTGTTCATATTTTCTATTTCTTCCTGGTTAAGTCTTGGGAGATCATACGTTTCTAGGAATTTGTCCATTTCTTCTAGGTCGTCCATTTTATTGGCATGTGGTTGTTCGTTGTAGTCTCTTATGATCCCTTATATTTCTGCGGTGTTGGTTGTAACTTACTCTTTTTCATTTCTGATTTTTTGATTTGGGTCCTCTCTCTTTTTTTTTTATGAGTCTAGCTAAAGGTTTATCAATTTTGTTTACCTTTTCAAAGAACCAGCTCTTAGTCTCATTGATCTTTTCTACAATAGGAACGATAGAAATATGGATTTTTAGGTAAAATCTCCCACTTTTCAAATGTCAGTAGCTTTTTAAAAATGATGCAAGTCACTGTGTGGGCCACACAGAACATGACTTTAGGCCTCCAGTTTTTGTCTTTTGATTTAAATAATAATTTATACACTTTATCTTCTCTACTCCAGCCTCCAGCACTGCCAAGCATAGATTCTAATGTCTTAGTTTGAAATGAGGGTGAGAGCATAAGCCAGCCCCTTGTTAAAGAATGAATCTGAAGAAAAGGAAACTAGAGAGGAAAAAAGAGAAAAAAAAAAAGATACTTTTGTCTGTCTGCTTGTGAAATAAATATCGCCTGAGCTGTCTCTTTCTCCTGAGTAGGTATATATCTAAGGATGGTAATTACATTTTTTGAACAACAAATTAGTACAAATGATCTGACAGTGGGACATAGTATTTGAATGTGGGCATTTCCAGGACAATTAGGGAAACACGGCAGGCATCCTGAAAAAATGCTAGTGAAGTAGCTCCTAAGGACTCACTATCTTGCCTTCTTTCCAGGTGGTAGCCTCCTGTCACAGGGTCTTTTGTGGTTTTGTTTTTTAATACTTCAGTAAGTAAAACCCCTTGTATGGCCCAGCCTTCTAGTGAGTTGCAAATGTACAGAGGCTCTGGTGCTCTGGCTCTGAAAGCACTGAAGAACCTAGCTGATCCCACCCTGGCCTGCAGTAGTCCTCTGTCTCCAGTGCTCAGTGTGCAGGCTCACTTCGAAGTGCTTCTTGTACTGGCCAGAGTGGAAGTGCAGGGGGAGCACTGTCAGGTCCAAATTAAGTGCCTTCTCATGAAGTCTCTTCTCAGAAAATGTTGGGACTGATTTGATGTTGGGGTTATTTAGTTTTGGAAAGCTGCTGGAAACCAAGGTGAGGCTGAGACTTGAGAGGGTGGCTGTAAAGGAAGGGAGACTGAAAGGCAGCCATGGTGAAATGGAAAGGTCTGGTCTCTGAGTCTTAGGTCAAAATCAGAAGTGTTTTGGGGCCATGCTGCTTGGTGTAAGTCCAGGAATGGTGGCCATCTGGAGGAACAGGAGAGTCTGTGCTAAGCTCAGAGGTCCTCAAAAAATCTAAATTATTTTAAACCTGTGTTGGTCTCAACAACACGTGCTGAATTAAGCCCACCTGCTACCAGTTGGAGCCCTGGACTAGACGTTCTCTAGGAGCTCTCTAGCTCTGGCCCTGTATTATTTTGTCATATAGCCCTTAAAAAACCCAAACTGAAAGAAGGTCAAGTGGATGTGTGGCCAGACTGCATCTAGAAAGAAATGCTGTTGTTCTTATAGAAGACGGAATAGGAACCAAAGACTGGACAGCCATCCACTTCTTTTGCCATGTGTGTTTTCTTGCCCTCCCGCCTAGGCCCCATGGTCTTCCTCACTTTTTGCTTAGATGAATATTAGCCGAGGTAGCCTTAAATCCAATCATATCTAAATCATTAAGTATAATTGTTCACATTCTGTTCCGTGCTTTCCCTTCATCCACGAACCAGCCTTATGGGGCTCATTAGGTTAGATCTGGATTTGTTGACAGTCCCTTATTTGACTTCTGAAGTGCTGAAGAGTAATCTTGCATTGGAATGGGGTGTGAGAAGGGGTGAGGCAGAGCTGTTTCTTGGACTTTGAATTCTTGCTTCTGTCTGTTGAAAAGGAGACTGATGAGCAAGGTCCATTTGTTTAATGGGGCTCTCCCTGACGACTCATTCACTCACTTCTAGTCCTTACATGTTGCTGGTGTTTGTTGACTATTTTAGAATACATATGTGCACTGAGTGGTTTGGCTGTGAATGTGGGTTTTATAGACTCACAGAATGTCAGAGCTAAAAGGAACATTGGAGGGGATCTCATCCACCAAAGCCCTCATTTTATAAATGAGGAAACTGAGGCCCAGAGAGGGGAAGTGGCACAGTGACTTAATGGCAGAGCTAGTAGAAGAACTCGGAGCTCCTGTTATTTTTTTCAACCTAGAGCTCTTCTTCTGTATTATTTCCTAATGTGTAGTAGCCACATAGATCATTTATGGAGATCAATCATCTCCTCATTCACGACTCTGGTACTTTCCTTCCTAAGACACCAATAAATATGATTAATCCAGCATGAATGATAGCTACTGTGGAAAATGTTGCTAGTGAAAATTATGCTTCCTAGCTACAGGCTTATCATATCCAGTGGGGGTTCTCAGACTTCCTAATAAGTGGGAGCACTTGAGATGTACATGTATTTTGCAACTATCACCATCCCTATTTACTATTAGCACAGTTTTAGTTGGTTAGATAACTATAATTATGGTAACTGTTAAAAAAAATCTCATGTTTAAAAAAATAGTGTCATACTTTTTTCTTTTTAATCTCAGTACTGAGTATGGAGTAGGTGCTTAATACATATGTATAGAATGAAATAAATGCTTCACTCCAATTCTAGGTTTTGCTGTTCTATCCATTGGCCCAGGCCTCCCGGGGGAAGCTATTCTATCCATATGCCCTGAGCTACGGGAAATCTGATGCTGTTTCCTAGTGAAACAGGAAAAACAGAGGCTCTGACTATGACATATTTTCTAATGGCATCTGTACAGTACACAGAGAGGGCTTAGAACATCCTACCTGCTCAGCACAAAGTTCCAGGCCAATGTTAAGGTATTACTGTAAGAAGCCTACCTAGGTACGCTTGTCTTGTACTTTTAGGCCATCTTGATGACATCTCTTTATTTCTCAGCTGCTTCTTCCTTCCATCCAAATCACCTGGATATAGTGCTCTTCAAACAATTCTGCTTTTCTTAATGGTGGAGAAAATTATACGTAGACCCTCTGCCAATTCAATGAGTAGTTTGAAGTGGCTTCATGCAGATACACAGTTTCTGTTTAAGCTTGTGTTTTATTTTTTATATTCATGAAAAGCTTTTATTCTGCTCCATCCATTGTTTCAATAGAATATTAGTACTTGCTCCCAAATTTGGGATAAAGTTTCTTCTCAGGAAAATGTACCATGTTTAGCTCATGTGGCATTCTTTGGGACACCTGGGCTGTCAGAGTCCAAATAGAAGATGATGGAACTAGAGAAATACTTGATGTATCCATCCCCTGAAGCAGCTCATCATTCTTACCCTGAAGAGGTTATCTGATTTCTTTAGTTTTAGGGCAATCATTTTTAAACAATTCTTAAAAACCCATCCAAATAATGTTTTTTCAAAAACAAGGCTGTCATGGAAGGGCAATATGTAAGCCTTGGGTCTGCTCTGGTTAAAAGCAGGGGGCTGGAGGATCCAGAGTTTTACCCTCTTGTGTCCCTTCCCTTCTCCTGGTAAGGGGTCACCGGGGGCTTTGTACGTAGTTTGAAAATCATTAAACTAGGGTGAATCCATTCTTTATCCAGATCTGGTATCTTTCATTCATGAAACATCCATTTACTTAACAAGCATTTATTGAGTGACTACTATGTGCAGGCACTGTTCTGACACTACTGATACAGCACTGAGTAAAACAGATAAAATTTCCTGCCCGCATGGAACTACTGTTCTAGTGAAGTAGTCAACCAACTACCATGATGAATACTGTAAAATGCATAGTTTCTTAGCTAATGATAGTCCTAGGAAGAGCTGTAAAACAGGGAAGGGAGAATGGAGATATCAGGATATTTGTTTTGCAATTTCATAAAGTGTGGCTGGGGAAGGTGATGTGGCTGGGGAAGGTGATGAGAAAGAGAAGATGAGAAAATGAATTTTAAGTAAAGACTGGAAAGAGATGGAGATGGTAACCCTGCGGAGATCTGGTGAAAAAGCCTTCCCGGTGGAGGAAAGAGCAAGTGCAGCGCCCTGAGGTGGGAGTGTGCTTGGCACGTTCAAGGAACAGCGAGGCTTTCACTGTGAGCTAAATTAAAGTCCCTGGAAGGTTTTGAGTCAATTCTGTTAAGTTCCAACAATATCACCCTGACTGCTGGGTGGAGACTAGGCTGAATATGGGTGAGGGGAGAGTAGGGAAACCTGTCAGCAGGCCACTGTGATAATCCAGAGGGGAAAATGTGGTGACCTAGGACAGAATGGTGGCAATAGGATGGTGAACAGTGGTCCACCTCTGGCCGTAGGGCCAGCAGGATTTACTCTGGACCAGATGTGGAGCGTGAGAAAAAAGCGCTAAGAATGATCTAAACAACTGGAAGATCAGGGTTCCCCAGGTTAGAGGGACTATCAGGAGCTCATTGCGACATGTGAAATTTGATACGTTTGTCATCCATCTAGGTAAAGACGTCTCTCAGCAGTTGGACATATGGATCTTGGATTTAGGGCAAAGTACAGGCTGGAGATTCACATTTTCCCACATCCCTGTAGTAAGGATGTGGTGTATCAGAAACACATTGGCAAATTCTCTTTCTATAAATGGCACTCATCCAGAGCGTTCATGGCTTCCACTCCCAGTCACTTGAGGCCACATTCCAGTTGGCATATGTACAGACAATCTCTTGCTCTCACCCTTAACCAAGTGGGTTAGATAAACATGTCCACACTTTCTTTCAAGGACCCCTAGGGATGGCTTGTGAAGCTTGGAAACACAGTTCCATGAAACTAGGTTTCATAATCTCCGATCCAGAGCCTTGCTTTTCAATTGTAATGGCCTCCTTAGGGGGCCACAAAAACTTGCGAATAAAGCAAAGAAAACTTGTTTAGCTACCAGGGCTGCCTTTGTACAACCTGGGGCGGATCACAAAGCTGGCATCATCTCACATTGCGAATGACTTTATCAAGAGGGAATCCTCTTCAAAGTAATGTCAGGGGCAGCCTTGAGCGGAAAAGAAGTGAAAAATGCAATGGGCAGCCCTGGGAGGCGGGGTGGCAGATTGGCTCTGACTAGATCACTAGAAGGAATGATTTTTTTTGACTTGTGTGCACAGGAGCTTCCGTTTCACTTCGTATCAGAGGGCCAAGCCTCCAGCCCAGTGTAGCTGCATCCTGGAGTAACTGCTCAGCCCCAGATCCAAAGCGTGGGAACTGGAGCAGGGCCACTAGTCACTCAGCACTGACAAATATGGTAAAGCCCTGCTGTCTGTGTTAGAGCGTTGGGGGGCAGGGGAAGGCAAGGAGGTTGAGAGAGGAGGAGAAGTAGATGGAGTACAGGAAAGCGCATCAGGAGTTCCAGGAGGAGAGCTGAGGGTGGATTAGAGAAGCTGTGAAGAGTGGGTGGTGTTTGAGTGGTCAGCAGGATTTGGCTAAGCAGACAGGGGGAAAGGGCAGTCTTAGCAAAGGAAATGGCCCAAGCAGAGGAAGATGTCTTCAAAGAACAGTAAATGAAAGTGGGCAGAGCTAAAGAAAGAGAAAGAGGGCACGGAAAGGGAAGCAACACTACAACGTTGTGGTTAAGTCCGTAGTCTCTGGAGTCAAGCAGATGGTGAATTGAAGGCCAGCCCTGCACTTCACTGTGTGACTTTGGGCAAGTTGCTCAACCTCTTTGATCCTCAGTGTTCAATGTAATGAATAACATTAATTGCCTAATAGGGTGTTTGTGAGTACTAAATGAGATCATCTATTGAAGTGTTTGGCACAGTTCTCTATAGCTATCTGTCTTACCATGAAAGGTAAAAGATTGAAAGAAATTATAATAAAACATTTGTAGTAGTCAGCCTTGGATGGAGGGATTTGGGATGATTTTTCTCCATTTCATTCTATTGTTAGTATGTTTTCTTCTGTACGTATTCTAATACTAATAATCTGGAAAACATAATATAACAAGATTTCATTCTTTTTAAGATTGTGTGAAAGGCAGTAAAGGGCAAGAAGTTCAGAAGAATAGATTGAGGCCAGATCGCCAAGCACTTTCTTTATGGCAAGAGTTTCAACTTGTTTCGTGAACTCAGAGATTCTAAGGGTTCCGTAGATATTTGATTTAATTCTCTTTTCTTTTTTAAGATTTATTTTATTATTGTTTTATATTTGGCTGCATTGGGTCTTCGTCGCTGTGCATGGGCTTTCTCTAGTTGTGGTGAGCAGGGGCTACTCTTCGTTGTGGTGCATGGGCTTCTCAGTGCGATGGCTTCTCTTGTTGTGGAGCACAGGCTCTAGGTACATGGGCTTCAGTAGTTGTGGCGTGTGGGCTCAATAGTTGTGGCTCATGGGCTCTAGAGCACAGGCTCAGTAGTTGTGGCTCGCGGGCTCTAGAGCACAGGCTCAGTAGTTGTGGCACACGGCCTTAGTTGCTCTGCGGCATGTGGGATCTTCCCAGCCCAGGGATCGAACCTGTGTCCCCTGCATTGGCATGAGGATTCTTAACCACTGTGCCACCAAGGAAGCCCCTGATTTAATTTTCTACATTAAAAATATTTGTTGAAATATATATTTTGAAACTATAATACATTACATGTTTTAATATGTAATATACAAATATTAACATGAAAAACACTAAAATAATTTATGCTACCACTTAACTTATTTTGGTGCAGACCTTATAGTGAAGCTACTTTTGTTTGTTTGTTTGTTTGTTTGTTTGTTTTTGGGCACACGGGCTTAGTTGCTCCCTGGCATGTGGGATCTTCCTGGAGCAGGGATTGAACCTGTGTCCCCTGCACTGGCAGGCGGATTCTTAACCACTGCGCCACCTAGGAAGCCTGAAGCTACTTTTGTATTCTTGTGCAAATAAGATCTCTTGCAAGATGAACTGTTAAACCAGTTAGCATTTGCCACTACTTAACTGGGTAAGAATTTTCTCAATACTGTACCACCAAAACAAAAAAAACAAATAAATCGAATGTTAGTATAAGAATGTAGTTCCCTTGGTTACCATGGGGTAAGTGGGGGGAGGGATAAATTGGAAGATTGGGATGGACATATACACACTACTATATATAAAATAGATAACTAATAAGGATCTGCTGTGTAGCACAGGGAACTCTACTCAATACTGTGTAATAGCCTATATGGGAAAAAGATCTAAAAAAAGTGGATATATGTATATGTATAACTGAATCACTTTGCTGTACACCTGAAACTAACACAACATTGTAAATCAACTATACTCCAATAAAATTTTTTTAAAAAGAATGTAATTCCCTTACCCGTG
This sequence comes from Hippopotamus amphibius kiboko, assembly GCF_030028045.1. NCBI lineage: Eukaryota > Metazoa > Chordata > Mammalia > Artiodactyla > Hippopotamidae > Hippopotamus > Hippopotamus amphibius. The sequence continues at coordinate 33,102,308 of NC_080203.1, forward strand.
ATTTCAGAGTTTTGTGTTTATCAGAAGAGCCTCATTTTTCTCATTGATTGGTTTTATGATACATAAATGTGATGATTTTTAACTTAGAAAATAAATTCATATTAAGAAAATATAATTTTTATCTGTTTTATACATTGGGGGTCTGTGTCAAATTTGCATCTGTGAGAGCATTAATCTGATTTGGAAAATTTTAAAAAGTCTGGTTCTTTGAGGAAGATGTGGTTACTGCCGCTGCAGAGCCTGGGCTTGCCTGGTCAGGAAGCCTTGCCGCAGCTATGGCTTTTAAAGACCCTGAAAGACTCCCCTACAACCAGAAGTGGCGACTCACCAAATTAGAATTACCTTAACCAGCCACAACACAGAATCTTTGGAGAAGGTGTGTGCTGACTTGATCAGAGACACAAAGTACAAGGATCTCAAAGTGAAAGGACCAGTTCGGATACCTACCAAGACTGTAAGAATAACTGCAAGGAAAACTCTCAGTGGTGAGAGCTTCTAAGACTTGGGATCATTTTCAGATGAGGATCCACAAGCGACTCATTGCCTTGCACAGCCCTTCTGAGATTGTTAAGCAGATCACTTCCATCAGTATTGAGCCACGAGTCGAGGTTGAAGTCACCATTGCAGATGCTTAAATCAACCTTTTTAACAAATTGATAATCAGTTGTGTTTTTTTAAAGTCTGAAAACCAATATTCCACAGGAATAAGGGTGCATCTGAAAGTTTAAGAGTAGAAGAGTATAAATCTTAAGTCTTTGTATTTCATCTGGTAGCAGTGTGAGTGATTAATTGAAGGGGAAAGGGTACAAACTGAAATCAGTGAGACCAGTTAGAAGATCACTTCAGAAGTATAGCTGGGAGTGAATGGAGTCTAAACTAGGGGGTAGGGCAGTAGGCATGGGGAGAAGATGGATGGGAGAGATGCCGAACGTGGGAGTGACTTGACTTGACAGGACGTGACAACTGATTAGGCACAAGAGAGGGGAGTCAAAGATGACATGCTGAGATTTAAAACATAAGCCCCCAAGACAATGGCAGTTCTGTTCCCTAGATCTTAGATAAAGAAAGAGCAGTAGATTTAGGATGCAGGAGCAGGAGGTGATGAGTTCAGTTTGGGATACATTGATTTCAAGTGTCTGTGGGCAGAAAAGTGGGAGAGACATCCAATCAGCAGCTGGATTACGTGGGTCTAGAGCTCAGGGGATTGTTTTGGGCTGGACACAGAACTAGAGATTTGGGATTGATCCACTTAGAATCCATGAAGCCCCAAAATTCCTACTGCAAACTGTAAATAGTAGTATAATTAGATTACATGTTACTCTTTCGGCCAATACTTTCAAGTTAAAAGGCATATGATACCAATTAAAATTTTTTTTGTTTCTTTCTAAATGAAGTAACAGTTTCTCCCAGTTTGCACTAGATAGTGAGTTGTTATATCAGGTAGTGGTTTTGCAACTTAAATTGTAGAGTGCTTACAGCAGAACCTAGGTATACCTTGCAAGACATGTGTCAGAGCATTGACCTTGTAGAGCTAGGCAGCCCTAAGAGGATCATAGCTAAAGATAATACAGCTATATCCCAAATCTGCCACTGACTACAAGAGGCTTATGTTTCAGTAGTAGGAATATTTATCTAACACCAGAATGATGTGAATTACAGGCATCTTGTAAAAATCCCAGTGCTGCTAAAGAAAATCAGTTATTTACTAAACAAAGTTGTTACTGTGATATGCCTACAAGTTGCAATCTGATAAATAATGGAACTTTAGAACTCCAATGGCCTATAGAGTTATTCCAGCTCAGTTTTCTAATGTAACAATTAACCCAAAGTTATGCTTGGTAGCAGAGCTCAGAGCTCAGGTCAGCCCACTGTGCTTCCTATGACATTATATTTGGTCTAATTCCATTCCTTTATTTTGTAACTACAGTAGTCCTGTAATTCACTGGGATATCCGGCATATAGGGGCAATTAACCTTATCTGCAAAAGGATGTATATGCATCAAGCAGTGCTTGACCTGAGGGGAGATGAGGAAGCTGCCATCATTCTACAGCCGTTTCCCTTTGTGGATCAGCTTCTTTCTTATTTCTCCTTGTACGTATTTGCATATAGAATAGTTGGACAGTGTGGATTGTAAGAGTGATAGCTAAATCTGCAAGGAAATTATCTATGTCAGAATGTCAAAGTGCTAAAAGTTAAGGGGTGAGTGATGGGAAGGTGGTAGTCACACTTTGAATGTGTGGAAACTAAGCAGTGTGGCTCATCTCCCTCTTTCCCCCTTGCCCCCCTGACCCTTACTAAACCCCTCATTTATAACATCCTGGAAGTGGTACCTACCTGAGAGTGGTGAATGGACCTCAAGACAAGCTTAAGTCAAGAGGTGATCTTTTTATTAAAGCAATGAGAATGCAGTTTTGTCCAATGGAAAGAGATTGGCTTTGATTAAGAGTGGCACCGAGTTTGAAGCTATCAGATAATACTCTTTCACAATTAAAATATTTGGAATGATCACAGTCACCTTTTCAAATCATGTCTCTCAGCTTTTATCACTATTCTAAATTGTGCAGCACTGAGTCTTTGTAATCCTAAAGAGGTTAAAGTAGCTCAAAATGAGAGTTAGATTATGTGATTCTTCATATTGTAAGCATTTTTTTCTGATTTTAAAAACAAGATATAATCCTTGTGGAACACTTTAAAAAGTACACGAAGGTGTGAAAAAGAAAAAGCTCACTCATCATCCCATCCCCTTTTGTGGTACCTGTTTTTAATGAAATGCACATATAAGTGTAATTACTTTAAAAACAGTTAACATTGAAATTCGTGAAGTAAAACTGTGGGGTAAATTATCATTTGGCTTTTAGGAGTTCAAATGTCATCCATCCTAGACAGACAGGAAGGCAGCAGAGTGGCCCAGGGCTCTGCAGGAGAGTTGCTGATCAGCAGGGTTATCTTGAGGGCCTCACAGCTGATAGGACACATTGTCATTGCTGAGGTCATCATGGTGGCAGAGCAGGCCGGTTCTGGACCAGAGCTCATCCTGCCTCTGTCCTCCCTTTTTACCTTTAAGTTAGTCAGTTGACATCTATTTATTAAGGAGAACTGAGCTAGGCATAAATACAGAGAGAGGATAGAGAAGCCATCAAAATAGGACAGGTTCCCTGCCTTTATGGAGATTAAAGACTAGTGGGAATGATAAGCATTAAATAATTATGCCAAGAAACAGCGCGGTGGCATTGGTGCGCTTCTGTGATTTCCATTCTGAACGCTCTCCTTTTTATGTAATTAAAATACTGAGAGATATATTTTGCCTACATAATCTATTACATACAGGATATTCCTATGCACATAGTGCATTTATTTACACCTATACAAGGTAGTATATGCAAACCACCGATACTGTACTTTCTGGGAGATTTAAACAATTGATAATAGTAATTTTGACTCTACTCTTTTCACTTCACATGCTGATTTTAGACCCTCACCCCTGAGGGAGCTGGAACTGTGATAAGGGTTGGGAGGGAAGAACACAAGGTGCTAAGAGCCAAGATAACCAAAGAGAACTATCTAGATTGGGAAAGCAGCAGACACTCACTGCTTCCACACTTTCCCAGAGACCCTGTTTGGGTAAATACTAAGATCAAAAACAATGAAAAAAATATATAAATCCCAGGCAGCAGTTCAACTTTGCAGAAAAATAAGGTGGGAATGGAAAATTGAGGGGGTATCTCAGGCAGTGGTTCTAGTTCAGAAATGTTCAACCTCATTCTTCTCACAGAGCTGTTCTTTGTTTCACGTTTGATTTCTTCTACGTGAATAATCCTCATTCTTGTGTTCAGATGCAACAATCCAGCATTCATTGTCATGATAAAAATAGAAAATGACAGGCATTGATTTTTCACAGCAATTAGCCCTATGTCTGTTTTCTGATTTCTTGAGCATATACAGGCAAAACAGGCAGGGCAGTAAGATGAACGATAGTGGCTCATGCATTTAATGGGAAGACAGTTGTTTTGGCAAGTAAGGTGTGATGAAGGACGCTGTATTTGAGAGAGATTTTTTTAATCCATTTCCGATTTAACCTTCCTTCATGTGTAAGAAACAGCTGCTAAGAAGATCAGATTTCATATAGCTAAAATAACAATGACTTGACCGGGTTTTCCTGAATCTCTCTGATACTTGCCATTTGAGGGACTGTTTCGCAACCCCATCTGTTTTGATTGTACCAAAAGGACTTGATAAGCTCAATTAAGGTATACAGCAGCGTTTTGTAAACTGTAAAAATGGTTCAGGACAGTAAGGTATTGTTATTCTTCATTCATTTCATAAATATTTATTGAGGGACTATTCTATGCCAGGTACTATGCTGGATACTGGGAAAATATCAATAGTATGTCTATTCAGACTTCCATAGATCTAGATCAAAACCAAAACCAAATAACAGATTTGCCCCAAGTACAGGGTCCAAAACCAGACTTCCAGCATCTCCTTGCAGGACAGTGGGTTCACCGGTGTTGTATGCTTTCTAATTTGCATGTGCATCAACGATATTTCTTTAAAGGTATCTAAAACTTAATAATTAAAAATTACAATGATCTGGAGGCATTTTGAAGAAAAGAGCATCATGTAAGGATAATTCAAGTGGTAGTCCATGCCTCCTTTTCCCTTCTTCGCATGTCTCAGTCAGTTGTTTTTAAGAGGCCTGATCCACTGTGACCTCTCAAATTCAACACTCAGGTGTTCCTATGACCGGCTGTCTAGCCCTGGCAGCAGGGCGTCCCACTAGCAGCATTCACACTCAGGCTGTGCTCTGGCAAAGGCTTGACCAGTGTTTCTTTGGGCACCATACACACCCCTGGCAGACATTCAGGTAGGCATGTGGATGTTAACAGACCCTCCCTTGGTACAAATTATTCCTAAGGAGATTTAATGAGCTAAGCGTGTTAATGTTTAGTAGCTTAAACACCATTTACATTTACAATGAACTCCCTGGAGGCAAAGAATATTTATGCAGGAATTAGTTCATTGCCTTTAGGAAAAGTATTAATAGTATTAATGTCTACCTGCTCATGTTTATGGACCCAAAGACCTAACGAGTCAACTCTGTGAGGCAACCAAGGACATACCACATAATGATCCCTTCCCTCCTTCTTGTTTTTGTTTTGGGATTGGGGGCTTATGATAAGAGAAGTTCTCTTTTAGTGGGAGATCAATGATTTTGCAACTAATAAGTGGCGAGGGGACTTTTTTAATTGAGAATTTGCTATGGCCTGAAAACGTCGATGTAACCATCTGATAAGAGGAAGGGTCTACCATGAATATTTTATTGGTATTATTAGAGATAGTAGAAGTAGAAATATTATTAATAGGTATTATTAGAACAATGAGGGAGAGGCAATTGTCAGATTATCAAGATGGTTGCGTTCAGTGGCATAAGAACATGGGTGTTGAACTCAGATGACACTGCTCTTCAGTCCTGGTGCTGCCACATAACCAACTGTGGGAACCAGGACAAGTGGCTTCATGTCTCTGAGGCTCCATTTTCACTTCTATAACATGAGGGTGAGAATGGGGCCTATTTCATAATGTCCTCAAGAGGGCTGAATGAGCTAATGCCTGTAAAGGACTTAGCACATTGCCCGGCACAAATGTGCTCAATAAACATTAAAAAATAGCATTTTATTATTATAGATGCTAAATTATTATCATTATCTGTAAACTTTATCTATGGCTGTCTTATTATACTTATTACTGTCTGTCTTATATCAGAGTTATTTACATAAAGGCTAAACTACTGAACTAACCTCCTTGGGGGAAGACTGCTCGTCTGATTCATACGCTGAACACTATAGGGCCCAGCACACTGAGGCAGCACTAAATCACAGTAGCTATCAAACATTTTTAACCATGGCCCAAGGCAAGATATATATTTCACATCGTAACCAAATACATACAGACATGATTGAACTTAAAAAGCTTTACAAGACACACCTTACTATGTACAATGCACTCCGATATTTATTTTTCCATTGTATTTCATTCCATTAAAAAAAATTGTCTCATCTTGACCCACTAAATTCACTACTAGGTCTCACCCTATGGTTTGTAAATCCCTGGGCCAGACCATGAAGCAGCCCTGAACCTCCCCATCGAAGGTGGTGGTGTGGTTAGTGAGACGCTAACAGAAATCTGGGAAAGGGCCAAATGGCAGCTACTTTCAGGACACGTAGGGACCAAGTCTAAATAGCAGAGATGAGGCAGATCAAGAACACTAGGGATGGGGAGGAGAGGGCTTCGACCTGGAAATGCAGAGTTTTAAAGGTAAAAGCTTCCAGTACAGAGCTGGGTCATTCTAGCAGTTTTATTGAAAAACAAAGAAAGGGAAAAAATAGGAACAGGCATCAGTTCCCTGGAAATGAGGCTGGCAGTACAGAAAGCCAGTGGGTATCGGTATCTCTCCTGCTCCAGGAACCCTCCCCCCCCCCTTTTTTTAACTTTTTATTTTATTTTGGAGTGTAGTTGATTAACAACATTGTGATAGTTTCAGTTGGATAGCAAAGTGATTCAGTTATACACATATATATTCTTTTAATATATATATATTCTTTTTCAGGTTCTTTTCGTTATAGTTTATTACAAGATATCGGATATAGTTCCCTGTGCTATACAATAGGTCCTTTTTGGTTATCCATTTTAAGTGTGGCAGTGTGTACATGTCAATCCCAAACTCAAGAACTCTCCTTTTTTCAGGATTTTTCTTTTCCTATCAAAAATAACTTGGGAGTGGTTTTTTAAAAACCTGGAAAGTGAGACGACTACAAATGTGCGTGTATACTCACACCTCCCAAATTTTAAAAATCCTGTTTAATCGTCTTGTCTTGATTCAGGGATTCAGCACTCCTCCCCCTTCCTTCGTGCTTTTCCCATTAGCCTAAACTCCATCTTTTTCTGTCTTGTTTTCCTTTAAACATGTTTTTGGTCTAAGAGCTTTTGCTTCCACAGCCTCATAACTGTTTCAAGGCCCAGACCGTTTTACAATCGTATCTGCAGTCTTATGGTTTCAACTTTCCATTTCCCTTTCCTTCCATTTGATCCTTGTGCACGGCAAGTTAGGTTTAGTCATTCTTTCATTCATTGCGTCTAGCAATTTGTTGAGCACTTATTATGTGCCAGATACATACTCCCTGCTGCTCAGGTAGCAGTGATCAAAACCAAATTCCTTCATGTTACAAGAGTTCAGAGTCAGGTAGGGGACGCAGACACAAAGCCTATAATCACACAAAGAAATAAAAACAGCCACTGTGATATATGCAATACAGGAGAGTTTTGTGACAATTTGAGAGTGTTCAGAAATCTTTGACCAGTCAGGAAAATGTTCTTTGGGGAAGTATGGTTTGAGCTGGGAACTGAAGTATGGGGAGCAGTTAGGAAAAAGGATTGAGAGCATCCAGGCAGGTAGAACATGGCACTGGGGTGAGAGGGAGCAGGTTGAGTGAAAAGGACTAAGAGAAGGCCAGTGGGATAGAAGAAGTTTCTGGAGAGTATAGTTGGGAAACAGTTCTGGCTTCATGCTTCAGAAATTCATGCACTACTTTTTCTAGTCTACGTTAGGTAGGTTTGACGTTATCCTAAGGGCGATGGCAATCGATTAGAAAGTTCTGTAGGTCCTTGTGTACAGTGGTGGTGGGGAGGATGTGGTCACATTTACTTCGGAAAATGCTACTTTGGCTACAGTGTGGAGAATGAATAGGTAGCTGGGTAAGTGTGAATACAGATAACATTTTAAAAGCTATCATTTACGTTGCACTTACTCTGTGTTTAGCACTGTTGTAAGGGTTTTTATACATATTGTCTTGCATCTTCACAACAACCCTATAAGGTAGCTACTGTTATTATCCCCACTTAACTTGTGAAAAAACTGAAGGTCAGAGAAGTGAAGAGACTTGCCCAAGATGCCACAGGAGGAATGTGGCAGAGCTGGGAATTCGATACCATGAGGCTGTTCAATAGTATCTCTTAATGTCTCAACTATTTCTTTCCTCCTCCCAGCCCCTATCCTCTGGCAGTCACCTGTTTGTTCTCTGTATCTATAATTCCTGTCTTGTCATGTTTGTTCATTTGTTTTGCTTTTTGGATCCCACATATAAGCAAAATCATATGCTATTTGTTTTTCTCTGACATTTCACTTAGCATAATACCCTTTAGGTCCATCCATGTTGTCACAAATGACAAGATTTCATTGTTTTATATGACTGAGTAATATTCCATTGCATATAAACCACATATTCTTTATCCATCCATCTATTGATGGGCACTTAGGTTGCTTCCATATCTTGGCAATTGTAAAGAATGCTGCTGTGAACATAGGGGTGTGTGTGTATTTTCTAATTAGTGTTTTCTTTTCTTCGGATAGAGCTGCCTGATAGTTTTGAATGAAATCGCCATCAGGTGCTGCCTATTTCATAGCCTTGTTGCTTTTCTTCCTCCAAGTCAGGGGTTACTTGGCCTCCCACCTACAGATTCAACCCCACCTGAGTCCCTGGACCAGTTCTGATTTTAGACAGAAGGAAGCCAGGCAGTTCTAGCTTAGTCATCTAGTTTTCAGTATTAGATTATCATTGTTGCCCTAACTTGTTTCCCATTTCTGAAATCTGGACTTCTTGGCTTTCTTCCATTTTCCCGAGTCCTTGTCTTGGCCAGATGAAACAATGACTATAAACATGCTTTGGAAATGATAGTGCTTAATATATATATGTAGCATAGGGTGTGAGTACAGAGTAGATTATCAGTAAATAGTAGCTATTGCTACCGGGGTCATGGCTTGGTTACTGCAAGTCAACCAAGCAAAGTCACAAGGAGTAAATTGCAGTATCTTTTCAAGAAGTGACAGTCCCTCTCCTCCGGAGATCCTTCTTGTCCTGCTCTTGACGGGGTGCTGCTCTCTCCAGTTTTCCACTGACGAGTCTCTGCTTTGTCCCAACCTGGTTCATAAAGTGGAGGGTGGAATATTCAAAAAGAGCATGGATGCTGGAATCAGATCTGCATTTGAATTCTGACTGTGTGACCTTAGGAAAGGTACTTAACCTTCCTCCAGATTCCTCATCTATAAAATCATGAATACCTCATACCCCTTGGACAATTGAATTAAGCAAAACACATAAGGGCATTGGTATTCAGTAAGTATGAGCTTCTCTTTCCTTCCTTCTTCCATGTACCTCTTCAAAGCTGGTCTTAGGCTGCTGGACTCTGAAGCAGTTCTTGTTTTACTGTCATAAAAAAAAGTCCCATGGCTTACCAATGGTATGCTTTAAACTTTGGTCTATTTTATTCCTGTGCGTGCTATATGCCACGTTAACTTTCAGACCACCAGGGTTGTGTGTACCTAATTATTGCTTGACTAGGTCAGTTAATATTAACTGAGAATTTACTTTGTGAAAGGTACCATAGGAAATATTAATCCACCTCATTCCTGACTCTTTACATTGGGCTGACCTCCCTGCCCTTCTTTTCAACACACCTCTGTGGGCCTCTCTGAAGCCAGCCCCAATAGGTAGTGGGCATTCTGGTCAATTGATGTGGCTTCTCTTGCCCCTAATTAGTCCTGATTTGATCTTGTCTCCCTGTTTCTCTTCTTTGGCTGTAAACTCTGATTTTGATCATTCCCATCTCTGACCCGTTCAGGATTTGATCTTTTCCCTAAGTGTCTCTTTGGCATTTGGACTGTGGCTGACTGACATCCTTTCTGGCTCAGCTCACCATTTTGGGCCTGGAGTTTCCTACTGCCTCTGATGAGAGTACTTCCTTCCTGACTCCATTTTCCTGCCCAGTAGGTTCCTAATGCTTGCTCAAACCTGAATTCTGTCTAGACAAGTCAATCATGGTAGCCCAGGGTGGGGGAGTGCTAACTAATAACAATTATGTGACATATCTTGCTGCCCTCAGGGAACACACACACACACACACACACACACACACACACACACGGAGACACACAAAGCAAGGAATGACTGGTAGGTATCTAGTAACGCAAATACAAGTTAATTTTAAAATTGTTTTCTAGTATTTTAAAAAATATACATCAGTGGAAAAAAAAAAGGTATCTTTCAGAGCTGTTGGATTTACAGGTGAGGCACTCTTAGGCAACCTGATTTAATATGCTTTACAGATATTTAAAAAATAATTTCATGATCGGTTTTTCTTAAAACAAAAATATTTCTGTAGTTCATTTTGCTATTAAGATCATAATTTTAGAATATGTGATTCTCATGCAAAGAAAGTCCCTTTGCAGTAGGGTCAAAATAACTGAGACTTATTAGCAGAAATATCATGATTGTATCATTGTTTATAGTGCATACTTTCCATACTTTTGTTCTACAAGATGTAGCTGAATCCACACTCAAATCTGATATACTCGGTTCTATGAAAATATGATATTCAGGAATTTGATCTTGCAGAATGGATAGGAGGATCATTCACTTTTACTTTTTTTCCTTTTCTTCTACTGCCGTATACTGTGCAAGCAGGCACAGGCTAGTGGGGAAGCAGTGGAACCTGAGGAAGGACAGGAAGAAACAGGAGAATTTAACAGTCTGTATAATGGCTCCCAAGGATAAGGACACTGAAATGGAATGAATGCTGGGGGAAAAAGCATTCCAAATAGTGTTGTGATGTTGTGATTTTTAACAAGAAATATATATTTGGTTTTCATTCCCATTTCTGGAACAGAGCTGCTAAAATCCTTGGAATTTCCTGGGAAGAGAGCAATAAAGATGTCTTTTGTTATGTCAGTGAAGTGACTTTTGGACCATGTCTGAGGATGGGAGTAGGTTGCCAGGAGAACCAACCATGTGATTAAAGGGTTGGAACTTTCAGCCCCGTCCCTTGATGTCCAGGGAGGGGAGAGGACCTGGAGGTTGAATCAGTGGTCATTGGCCAATGATTTGATCATTCATGCCCATGTAATGAAGGTTCTAGAAAAACCTAAAAGGCCAAAGTTCAGAAAGCTGCTAGGTTGGTAGAAACAGGAGATTTACGGAGAGTGGCAGCCTGGAGAGGGCATAGAAGCTCCTCCCCCTTATCCTGTGCATCTCTTCCATCTGGCTGTTCCTGAGTTATATTCTTTTATCATAAACTGCTAATCTAGTAAAATCTAGTAACATGTTTCTCCCAAGTTCTATGAGCTGCTTTATTAAATTAACTGAGCGCAAGGAGAAGGTTGTTGGAACCTACACTCTACAACTGGTTAGTCAGAAGTATGGATGATAACCTGAATTTGGGGGAGGGGGGCAGTTTTGTGGGACTGAGCCCTTGACTTGTGGAATCTGATGTTATCTCTGGGTGGATAGTGTCAAAATTGAGTTGAATTGTAGGACAGCCAGCTGGTGTCTGGAGAATTACTTGCTGCTTTGAGGGATAACCCCCCACCTCCCGCCATATACACACAGAAACACATATTGGAATTGGGTTCAGAACCCAAATTAAGTGTTCAAGGGGCACAGCAAACCCCAGCGCTGAAGAACATCTACGTGCCGCTGTTTGGAATCAGACAGTTGCTCTTGGTATAAGCAGCCCCAGTTCATGGGGTACAGGGATCTTTTGGGCTCTGGTCAAATAAGTTGAGGTCAGGACAAGCATTGAGCCTCAATTTGAGGAACTGGAGTGCAAAACAAGAATCCGAGGTGGGGGACTTCCCTGGTGGTCCAGTGGCTAAAACTCCGCGCTCCCAATGCAGGGGGCCCGAGTTCAATCCCTGGTCAGGGAACTAGATCCCACATGCTGCAACTAAAGATCCCACATGCCGTGACTAAAGATCCTGCATGCCACAACTAAAGATCCTGCATGCCTCAACTAAAACCCAGTGCAGCCAAATAAATATTTAAACAACAACAACAACAACAAAAACCCCTTGACTTAACATTAAAAAAAAAAAGGAATCCAAAGACTGAGCAAACCCACTGGGGATTAGAAGGAGAACTAATGTGAGCATGCGCAGGCTTCACTTCAGGTCTGCCAGTTTAAGAGGAGCAAGACTTCTCACAACTACCGATCCTCTAGGTCTTGAGCCTTCACTGGCTGAACCTGACTATTTATTGGGTTATTGCCCGTTTAGAATGCCTCAGGGACTAGCAGGGCTGAGCTGCGTGTTAAAAGTAGCTAGTTTGAGAAGTCTCATGGGGCTTCTATCTATAAAAATTCATGTAAAGTACCATTTTCCAGGAGCATCTGTATTGCTCAAGAAATATTTGTTGAGGATTCATTGTTGTGATAGTCAATTTTATGTGTCATCTTGGCTAAGCCTAGGTACCCAGATATTTGGTCAAGTATTATTCTAGATATTGCTCACAAGGTATTTTTGAGATGAGATTAATATTTAAATCAGTAGACTTTGAGTAAAGCATGTTACTCTCAGTAATGTAAGTGGGCCTCAGCCAATCAGTTGAAAGCCTTAATAGGACAAATTTTGGTCTCCTTCCAGGAAGGAGGAATTCTGCCAGGAGATTGACTTGAACTACAACATCAACTCTTCCTTGGGTCTCCAGCCTGTGGGCCTCCACAACTGTGTGACTCAATTCCTTAAATCAATCAATCAATCTCTCTCTATCTTATATATATAATATATTTAGTCATATATGTATATACAAACTTATATGTTTTATATATATATATATACACACATATATTTATATCTTATTGATTCTGTCTCTCTGGAGAACGCTGACTAACACAGTTGTCCAATATGAAGTTACATGAATTTCACTCCACAGAAGGGCATCATTTGCTTACGTCATATTTTCTTTCAAACGAATCCATTTAATAGCATTTATACTCTCTCTTCCCACCTAGTTCTATTATAAGGATAGTAGAAAAAAAGTTGCAGAGCTGAGAAACTTTATATATTAACTACATTTTGAAAACATCTGCTTTCAAGAGCTATTTGCTTTCAACATCAAAACTCACCGTAATCATAACGATGTGTGGAAAAGTATTCACTTGAGGATAAAACGTTAAACCCTGAAAGCTATTAAAGGACATTGTGGACATATTTGTTTGAACTGATTTCAGTTGTGAAAGTTCTTTCAAATACTGGGAGGGGGATACATAAAAATGCAAGTGGTGACCTCATGGTTGACCAAGCCTGCCTTCTGGCGTTTTACGCAGCCTAGTGCTGTGTTGTTGCTTTGGCTTGTGACTTCTCACGGGATATACATTATTTAGTTTTTAGTTAGTTAGTTTGTTATCTCAGTACAAGTTAATATTAAAGTTCCTGTGTGGTCTCTGTTTTAAAATGCTTTTGAGTCCATCACATCACCAATATACTTATAAGCTTGAAAAATAGATTACTATGAGGTAACTTAGAATACGAGTGGTTCTCCTGTGAATTTAGGTCAGATACTTTCATAGTAATGAAGCTGCTAAGTGTTGAAACTCCTTTTTCCCTGAAGGCATTTAAATCTTAGTTTTGGTTGGACATCTTCCTGGTGGTTGGAAACGAGTAACTATGGACGTTCCTAAAGCTGTTTTCTCAAGTTTCTTGTATTTTTCTTTTCTCTGACTTCATGTTTGCTCTTTCCAGCTGTTTATGTTTTGATCAGTTGTTTTCTAAATATTCAATTTCCTTTAACATGTTCGGTAGAAAAATTTGGATTTCTTGGTTAGAGACTACTACATTTATAAAAATTATTTTTTTATTATGGAATTAGAGTCATCCATGAAAACCTACTTTTGCTTTCACCATAGTGTATTGATGATGTTCTTACCTGGGCTACACAGAGAGCCAGCACCTAGAATTGGGCTTGAGAGGAGACTCAACAAATACTTCTTCAATTAACTTAGTTGATAAAACCCAAGCAAAAATTGATGGTAAAGAGAATGGCAACCATCCTGTGCAGAAAGAGTTCTTTTTAAACAAATACCATTATCTCCTCCCCTTTTTTGCCATTTACTACTTTAACATACATACAAACGTGGTTTTGCTGTTTTAGTTCTTGAATACAAAATCATAAACTCTGGAAGGATGTATAAGAAATGAATAATAATGGTTATGTGGGATGGGGGTACTGGGTGGATAGGACAGAAGTGGCAAGAACTTTTAACTGGATATCATTTTATGATTTTTTGGTTTTGAAATTGTGAAATTGTTATTCAGAAATTAAAGAAAAAAGCTAATTGTGTGAATGAGGTGCATTTGCAAGTCTCTTCCCTAGAAATAGCCACTAAACTAATAAAGATGTATCCCTTGGGAATGACGTTTATGTATAGTAACTGTATTTGAATATCGGCACAGGAGTAACTATAATATTAATAAATTTGGGATTTTGTAAAAAATATTGTATCATTGATATTTTGCGAATTTATTTTAAACTGCCTTAAGCACCTTGAAACCGATTGAATCATTTTACAAAGTGTTACTTAAAAGTAGTTTAGATATGGTAACGCACAAATTTTGGTTGCCTTTCAGCTTATTAAAATGGGGTTCTATTTATATAGCTGCCTTAGTTACTCGTTTCTGCACAACAAATTACTCCAAAATTTAGTGGCTTAAAATGTTTGATTTGCTCACCAGCCTGTGATCTGGCAGTTTTGGCTGGGTATAGCTGGGCTGGGTGTCAGCAAGGTTTATGTCTGTGGTTACGTTTATTCATTTGCCTGCTGGTGGTTGGCTGGCTGTCAGCAGGGGTGATGGAAAAATCTGGGCCAAGTGTCACTCACATTCCAGCAGGCTGCCCTGAATTTCTTCACATGGTTGCTGGGTTCCACCAGCAGCAAGGGAGAGCAAGCTCCAATGCCTCACTGCTTTTCATGTCCCATTGGCCAAAGCAAGTCATAGAGTCAATGTGGGAGGCCAAGCTCAGAGTCAATGTTTAAAAGACTACGGGAAGGCAGTGGATCCAGGGAGGTGTAATTCAATGGGGACCATTACTATAACAGTAATTGCTATCGTTTCTAAAAATTTGCATTATTTTCTCAAAGCATTGATATTAAACAGACTCAACTCATGGTCAGGCAATTCTGTAGACAACTGAGAACTAATCATACGTTATAGCTATTGGACTCCGATTTAAGGCTTTAGCACCACTTAATACGAGGGTGAGTCAAAAATTATCCTCACTCTGGCTGAGAATTTATAGAAGTTTTAGTATAACCGGAGTGTGGATAATTTTTGACTCACCCTCGTATTATGATGTAAAAAACTAAGACATCACATCACTGTCTTGTTCCGACATTTCCCATGGCTACTTATTACAGTTAGAACAATGTTAAAATTCCTTGACACAGACCACAGGCCCTCAGCGATTTTGTTTTTATCCACATTTTCACGATATCATGCTCTACCACTCAGCCCCTAGTTTACTGTCCTTCAGCTATAATGGCTATTTCTCTTTAATCCATCAAAT
Source organism: Hippopotamus amphibius kiboko (assembly GCF_030028045.1). Taxonomy (NCBI): domain Eukaryota; kingdom Metazoa; phylum Chordata; class Mammalia; order Artiodactyla; family Hippopotamidae; genus Hippopotamus; species Hippopotamus amphibius. The sequence goes on from NC_080203.1 coordinate 33,117,698, forward strand.
TCATTCCTACCTCAAGGCTTTTCACTTGCCATTTCCTCCTTGGAATGACTTTCCCTCAGATCTTTGCTTGGGTGGCTTCATCTCTTCATTCAAGGCTCAGTGCAAATTTTACTTCTTAAGAGCAGTATTTCCTGACCATTCCTTCAGAAATAGCACCTCCCATCTCAGATCACTCACTATCCCATTTCTTCATTTTATTTTCTTCATAACACTTCTTATTACCTGGAATTATCTTACTTATGCAATTGTTTACTTGCTTATTATCTTATTCCCCCTACTAGTACACAAACTCTAAAGGGATAACTGTCTCTTCTGTGCCATGTGGAGCATATAGTAGGTTCTCAATAAATACTGGCAGAATTAATGAATTAATGATATAAAGTTCTGGCATATTCAGTCTTGACCCAGGAATCTTTGCCTTTAAGATGAGGAGGTTGGATCTTCTCTAAGATCCTTTCCAACTCAAAAATTTTATACTTCCCATTCATACAACTCAATTTTTAGATGAAGTTTGAGGAGAGGAAAAAAAGCTTTCTATAACAAGGATCGTGGTAACAGATAGATATTCTATATGTTAACTGTTTCATGTTGGAAAAAAAATCTGTTGTAGTGATTTTCAAATACATAAAAAAGGTAGGTAGAACTTCCCTGGTGGCGCAGTGGTTAAGAATCCGCCTGTCAATGCAGGGGACACAGGTGCGATCCCTGGTCTGGGAAGATCCCACACGCCATGGAGCAACTAAGCCCGGGCGCCGCAGCTGCTGGGCCTGCGCTCGAGAGCCTTCGGGCCACATCTACTGAGCCCACATGCCAGAACTACTGAAGCTCACGTGCCTAGAGCCCACACTGCACAACAAGAGAAGCCACTGCAATGAGAAGCCCGTGCGCTGCAACGAAGAGTAGCTCCGCATTTGCCAGAACTAGAGAAAGCCTGCATGCAGCAATGAATACCCAACACAGCCAAAAAAAGATTTTTTTAATAAATAAAATAAAAAAAAAAAGGTAGGTAGAGTTTAGGAAGAGGAATGATAGTGCAACTTAAATTGAAAAAAATCTAATAGACATTCTTTTTACTATATCTATACACAAAAGCATGTTTGAAATTTTTTTAGCTTTATTGAGATCTAATTGACGTGTAACACTATATAAGTTTAAGGTGTATAACATGATGATTTAATATATACCTAAGTATCTTGAGTAAAAGTAATATAATTTTTTTCATCTTCCACTGAGAAGGCCAGAGCAAAGCAGAGGGGAGCTCTCCCCTGGGTGGCATCAGAATACCAACATTTTCATCAAAATGATGTAGCCTAGATTCTGGAGCCCCCCTGCTCAGGATCAAAGTCCAGCTCTGCCTCTTAATACCTGTGAATCCTTGTTGAAGTTATTTAACCTTGTGTGCTTCAGATAGCACCTCTGTGAAATGAGAACACTGATGGCACTTACCTCATAGGATTGCTGTGAGGATTAAATGAGATAATGTTTCTAAAGGGCTTAGCACAGTACCTGGTCCACCAAAGCACTCAACAAATATTAACTCTAGTCTTTAAGAGTAATAAGCAAAACAGCAGTGGATGTCAAAGCAAAGAATGGCAAGCAAAAAGGTCCTTGAGTAGGTTGGGGTGAGGAGTGAGATGGGAGACTTGGAAGAGTTCAGAATCTTTGTAATATTTCTGAGGCTACGCTGCTAATTATTGGCATAGTGTTAGAGTTGGGTGAGATGGGTGTGGCTACTTAATGGGGTAGCTCCTGGCTGTACATATTTCATGCTGTAGGGAAATAGATGTTAAAGTGTTTTTTTTCCCAAGAATGCCAGGAAAATTAAAATTCAGTTGAAATGCAGTTGCCTATATTGTGAATGTATTAACGTGGGGGTTATATCCAAACTCCATATTTCGGTAAAGTACTTAGGGCTTTAATTAAAAAGAGACACATCCTTAAAATCATTTATGTCAGGTAGATAAATCACATTCTGATACTTTAATCCCCGAGATGAAGTGGCTGGTATGAAGTTCCAAGGATAATCTAATCATAACACAGGATAGCCTTATTAATGTGCACTTCACTGATTGAGAGTCTGAGAATATTTAGACCAAAACTGAGATTTTGCCCTTTGTATGGAAAAATAAAAACATTGCCAAGAACATCAGTATTATAAATGACTGTAAATTAAAAAAAATAAGACTATATTAGAAGATCGTAAAGTACTTAAAAGAATAAACACTGTCGATGTACTTTTTTAGGTACAATTCGTATGCTAATATAGTTAGTCCATAACAAAACATAATTACTAGTGACTTGAGCTAATAACTTAATAACGTTTGTGTGCTCCCAATGTTGCAGGCTTCATTTGAGGCACTGGGGTTCACTAACAAGCAAGGCACACCTAGTTCATCCCTCCATGGGGCTTACATTCTAGCATGAAAGCAAATAATGGTTTATGTTAATGGGGTGATATTATTTGAGTACAGGGTGCTTTGGGAATTTTACAGAAATACCCATTCTAGTCTAGGATATGAGAAAAGGTCTTCTAGAGGAAAACAAACTGAGACCTGAAGAGCAGTAGAAGTTGTCTGGGAGAAAAGGAAAGAGCATGTAGGAATGATTGGATGACTTTGTTGGCTGGCTGTCTTCCTGATTAATAGAGCGGGTCTATCAAGGGTTTCTACCAACTTTTTGCCAATCTAATTTGCATTTCTCTATATACTTGAAAGTAATACAATTGTTTTTCTTAAAAATATTCATGTGATTCCAAATCATCACAAATTTGAACAGAGCATTGCTGTTATTTTTAAAATGTCTCCATTCTAAACTTGATACACTCAGTGGGTAATTCTGGCTGCCAATTTCTCTTCTGATTGGTCAGAAATGTAACAGCTGGTCTTTCATGTGCAGTTAAATCCTTTAGAATTTTCATATTTTTCTGTACTATAGCATTTGATATTGTATCATATTACTACATGATGCCTTTGTAGTTTATTAGTGGTACTTAGCAATACCTTTAATGTATAGACAATAAAAAATTACATTTTCCATGTCATTTCTTGCACTTGAAGGGTATTGCATGAAGGAAGTGCTGCTGGAGACCATTCTCTGGTATATATAATTACATAATTTTAGGTTACTTCAGGTCAATAAACCAGATCTCTAGACCTGCCATATCCAGTACAGTAGCCACTAGCCACATGTGGCTATTGAGAGTTTGGAATGTGGCCAGTCCAAATTAAGATGTGTTGTAAGTGTAAAATACACACTGGATTTCAGACTTAGTACAAAAAAGAAATAATATAAAATATCTCATTAATTCTTTTTTGTAATGATTACATGTTGAAAATATTTTGGTTTTATTGGATTAGATAAAATATGTTTTTAAATTAATTTCACCTGTTTCTTTTTACTTTTTAAAATGTGGCTATTTAAAAATTTAAAATTGCATATGTGGCTAACATTTGGGGCTCAGATTATATTTCTGGTGGCTGGTGTTGCTCTAGACTTTTTTATTTTGTGGGTGTTAGCAGAGGCTGAGGCTAGTCTGAAGTCGTGCTGTGGCTCTTAGTGGGCACCAGGAGTCATCACTGCTGATTAGGGAAGGTTTGGCTTTTGGGTAGAATCAGTTACTGAAACAGATCAACAGCTGCGGATGCAGTGGAGACTTCGCTGGGATGAAGGACTGGAGAAAGAAACTTGATCAGATGCTGTTCAGGTCCCACCTAATGATAAGAGGCAGAGATCCCTAACAATATCATAAACATGAAACTGGGACCATTGTTCCCAAGGTGTTCCTGCTACTTACTTTGGGGTTGAAATCTCTAGGCAAGCCCTCCAGAAGGAAATACAATGTTACATCAGAAGAAAGTTAACCTGAAAAAAGAGAAGCTGAGCCTCCCTATAAACAAAGTTTCTATAGTCACATTTACTATCTCCAAGAATAAAGAAGGCAAACACTGTTAAAAATACTGTGCAGTTCTTTAGTGCTTTTCATCTTGAAGTAAATGGTAACATTAATTCACTGTTCATCACAATTTGTGACATGTTGAATAGTGAGTGTTACTATCCCAATTATAGATTGGAGAAGAGTCAGTGAATGTAAAAGACTGGCCCAAGTTACATAGTATTTAGGGGAGCTCATCTGCCAGCATGGAAGAAGTGACATGGAAGTCCTTTCAAAAGTAGTTTTGACATCATATTTCACAACTAATTGTTTTATATATCCCTTAACTGCTTATAGTCTAGTGGGGAGAGGCAGGCATGTACAAAATACCAGAGAGTATTTCAGGTGCTCTGCTGAGAGGAGTGGGTTCAAGATAACGATAGTGTCCAAGACGTCTGTAGCGCTTCCTGTGTACCAGGCATGGTTCTAAGTGCTTTTCATGTATGGATAACTTATTAAACCTTCAGGGGAATCCAATAGATAAGGAATTATTAGGATCCCCATGTTACAAAATACTACAAGTGGGCCAAAAGAGATTCAGTAATCTGCCCAAGGTCACAGTGAGTGGTAGAACTTGGATTCAAACCCAGACAAACATTGCTCACACCGCGCTGAGGTGTGTGCATTGTCATCTGGGTGGACAGAAAATGCTTCTTAGGGAAAGTGACACTTGAGCTGAGTCTGGTAAAAGGAGAAGCTGTTTGCTAGGATGGCAAGAAGGGGGCATTCTTATTATGAAGATCATATGAGCAAAGTCCTGGCAAAATGAAGCAGTTACCACAAAAGAGATGTTCAGGAGAAAGGAGAGGGGAAGGTGGAAAGAAGGAGGATAGAGTAGGCCAGCCAGAGTTACAGGAAAGGAAAAGGTTGCGAAAGGAGGAACCTTGAAACTGTTGACAAAGTGAGATTAGTGGAATATCAAAAGATTCATTTGCCAAGCCTCCTGCGTTCCCCTTTAGCACAAACAGTTGAAAATTTTAACTATATTTAAGTCACTGGTTGTGTGACCCTGGGCAAATCAGTTTAATTCTCTGGGCCTCGGTTTTCTCATCGGTGAAATCAAAGGCCAAGACAGAATGGTCTTTGCGTCCCTTTCCAGCACCAGTCTCCTGATTTCCAGGAGTTCTAATGTGTGAAGAAGAAGCAATTTGAAACTAAGTGACATATTTAGATTTGCATTTGAGAAAGATGACACTATTTTTATATAGTAAATTTATAAAAAGGCATCATAAGTTTTAAAATTCTATACTTGCTCTGGACACTTCTACTTGGAGAGTGTTACCCTGTTTGCCACCGGAGTAAGTGCCCCTCACTCTCTTATGTTTAACGCAGCTACCTCGCCGTTGGTTCTGATGTTTTCTTGTTTCTCACTTGGAGGTGACCTCTTTTCTTTCCCACTGTTCTTTTTTTTTTTTTTTTAATTTTATTTATTTATTTATTATTTTTGGGGGGGTACACCAAGTTCAATCATCTGTTTTTATACACATATCCCCGTATTCCCTCCCTCCCTCGACTCCCTCCCCCACCCTCCCTCGAGTCCCCCCCACCCTCCCCACCCCAGTCCTCTAAGGCATCTTCCATCCTCGAGTTGAACTCCCTTCGTTATACAACAACTTCCCACTGGCTATCTGTTTTACAGTTGGTAGTATATATATGTCATATATGTCTGTGCTACTCTCTCGCTTCGTCTCAGCTTCCCCTTCACCCCCTCCCCCCTCCCAAACCTCGAGTTCTCCAGTCCATTCTCTGCACCTGCGTCCTTGTTCTTGTCACTGAGTTCATCAGTACCATTTTTAGATTCCGTATATGTGAGTTAGCATACAATATTTGTCTTTCTCTTTCTGACTTACTTCACTCTGTATGACAGACTCTAGGTCTATCCACCTCTTTACATATAGCTCCATCTCATCCCTTTTTATAGCTGAGTAATATTCCATTGTATATATATATATGCCACATCTTCTTTATCCATTCGTCTGTTGATGGGCATTTAGGTTGCTTCCATGTCCTGGCTATTGTAAATAGTGCTGCAATAAACATTATGGTACATGTTTCTTTTGGGATTATGGTTTTCTTTGGGTATATGCCCAGGAGTGGGATGACTGGATCATATGGTAGTTCTATTTGTAGTTTTTTAAGGAACCTCCAAATTGTTTTCCATAGTGGCTGTACCAACTTACAGTCCCACCAACAGTGCAGGAGAGTTCCCTTTTCTCCACACCCTCTCCAACATTTGTTGTTTCCAGATTTTGTGATGATGCCCATTCTGATTGGTGTGAGGTGATCCCTCATTGTGGCTTTGACTTGCATTTCTCTGATGATGAGTGATGTTGAGCATCTTTTCATGTGTTTGTTGGCCATCTGTATGTCTTCTTTGGAGAAATGTCTATTTAGGTCTTCCGCCCATTTGTGGATTGGGTTATTTGCTTTTTTGGTATGAAGCTGCATGAGCTGCTTGTATATTTTGGAGATTAATCCTTTGTCCGTTGTTTCATAGGCAACTATTTTTTCCCATTCTGAGGGTTGCCTTCTAGTCTTGTTTATGGTTTCTTTCGCTGTGCAAAAGCTTTTAAGTTTCATGAGGTCCCATTTGTTTATTCTTGATTTTATTTCCATGATTCTAGGAGGTGGGTCAAACAGGATCTTGCTTTGATGGATGTCATAGAATGTTCTGCCTATGTTTTCCTCTAGGAGTTTTATGGTGTCTGGCCTTACATGTAGGTCTTTAATCCATTTGGAGTTTATTTTTGTGTATGGTGTTAGGAAGTGTTCTAATGTCATTCTTTTACATGTTGCTGTCCAATTTTCCCAGCACCACTTATTGAAGAGGCTGTCTTTTTTCCATTGTATATTCCTGCCTCCTTTGTCAAAGATAAGGTGCCCATATATGTTTGGGCTTACTTCTGAGTTCTCTATTCTATTCCATTGATCTTCCTTTCTATTTTTGTGCCAGTACCATACTGTCTTGATCACTATGGCCTTGTAGTATAGTTTGTAGTCAGGAAGCCTGATTCCACCGACTCCATTTTTCCTTCTCAAGATTGCTTTGGCTATTTGGGGTCTTTTGCATTTCCATACAAATCGTAAGATTTCTTGCTCTAGTTCTGTGAAAAATGCCATTGGTCATTTGATTGGGATTGCATTGAATCTGTAAATTGCTTTGGGTAGTACAGTCATTTTCACAATGTTGATTCTTCCAATCCAGGAACATGGTATGTCCCTCCATCTGTTTGTGTCGTCTTTGATTTCATTCATCAATGTCTTAAAGTTTTCTGCATACAGATCTTTTGCCTCCTTAGGCAGGTTTATTCCTAGGTATTTTATTCTTTTGGTTGCAATGGTGAATGGGAGAGTTTCCTTAATTTCTCTTTCTGCTCTTCCGTTGTTAGTGTATAGGAATGCAAGAGATTTCTGTGCATTAATTTTGTATCCTGCTACTTTACTAAACTCATCAATTAGTGCTAGCAGTTTTCTGGTAGAGTCTTTAGGGTTTTCTATGTATAATATCATGTCATCTGCAAAGAGTGACAATTTGACTTCTTTTCCAATTTGGATTCCTTTTATTTCTTTTTCTTCTCTGATTGCTGTGGCTAAAACTTCCAAAACTATGTTGAATAATAATGGTGAGAGTGGACACCCTTGTCTTGTTCCTGTTCTTAGAGGGAATTCTTTCAGTTTTTCCCCGTTTAGAACGATGTTGGCTTTTGGTTTCTCATATATGGCTTTTATTATGTTGAGGTAATTTCCTTCTGTGCCCATTTTCTGAAGAGCTTTTATCATCAATGGATGTTGAACTTTGTCAAAAGCTTTTCCTGCATCTATTGAGATGATCATATGGTTTTTATCCTTCAAGTTGTTGATATGATGTATCACGTTGATTGATTTGCGTCTATTGAAGAATCCTTGCATCCCAGGGATAAACTCCACTTGATCATGGTGTATGATTTTTTTAATGTGCTGTTGGAGTCTGTTAGCTAGTATTTTGTTGAGGATTTTTGCATCTGTATTCATCAGGGATATTGGCCTGTAATTTTCTTTTATTGTAACATCTTTGCCTGGTTTTGGTATCAGGGTGATGGTGGCCTCGTAGAATGAGTTTGGGAGTGTTCCTCCTGCTGTATTTTGGAAGAGTTTGAGAAGGATAGGTGTTAGCTCTTCTCTAAATGTTTGATAGAATTCGCCCATGAACCCATCTGGTCCTGGGCTTTTGTGTGTTGGGAGATTTTTAATCACTGCCTCAATTTCCGTACTTGTGATTGGTCTGTTCATGGTTTCTATTTCTTCCTGGTTCAGTCTTGGAATATTCCCACTGTTCTTTTCGTGTCTCCTCTTGTAGCTAAGTCTTCCATGAATCTAAGTTCCCCTGAGTTTTCTTAATTATTTCCATTGTTTTAACTATCATCTCTCTAGAAATGTATTCTAATTAACTGCTCTAGTTCTGTATCTCTAGTGGATATAGTCCCAACCAGAAACGACATGCCTGGAGGGAGGTGGGGGGGCGCAAAGTGGGTGAAGGGGGTCAAAAGGTACAAACTTTCAGTTATAAATAAGTCATGGGGATGTAAGGTACAGCATGGTGACTATAGTTAATAATATTGTATTGCAAATTTGAAAATTGCTGAGAGTAGATCTTAAAAGTCCTCATCATGAGAAAAAAAAAATTTGTAACTACGTATGGTGATGGATGTCAACTAGACTTATTGTGGTGATCATTTCCCAATGTATGCAAATATCAAATCATTTTATGTTGTATACTTAATATAATAGTATGTGTCAATTAAACCTCGATAAAAAAATTTTTAAATGACTTGGCTAAAACATGACTCTGCATCAAAATTTCTCTAATGCCTTTCCCCTTTATTAGAAAAAAATACATTATTTCCTTCTTCCAGTCTCAGTACAAAAAAATCAGAAAGTACATACAAGGAAAAGAATATAATAACCCCCATAATCTTATGCATGAAAGGATAATCACGGTTACTATCTTACTGTATAGTTTTCCTTATTATTTCTCTGTATGTGTGTATATATATGTGTGTGTGTGTTTATTGTGGGGGGGATCATAATACCGTTTTGTAACCTATCATGAACATCTTTCCATTTAAACACATGAAATCATGTATTGTTTTTGAAAGAGTGTGGAGTATTCAATTATATACTCATATAATATATTTAACCAAATTACTGATGTTGGGACTTTATTTCCAATTTACTGATATGACAAAGAGTGATTATATGAATCTCATTGCTTGTATCACACGTATGACCCTTATCACACGCGCTTGGTAGAGTGGTGACTTGAGATTTGACATACCTCCTCAAAATGATTTTATAAATTTTGAGACCAGATCTTATATTTCTTTGTCTCTCATAGAGTTTAGCACTGGCCTTGCATATGGGAAATATGCAATAAATATTTGTTGATTGAATGGACAGATGAGGTTCTCATCCCCAGGCAATCACTGATCTGCTTTCTATCACTATAGATTCATTTTCATTTTCTAGAATTTTATATAAATGGAATCATACGGTATGTACCCATTTTTGTGTGGCATCTTTTACTTAGAATAACTATTTTGAGATTTATCTAGGTTGTTGTGTATATCGTGTTGTAGCAATTTGGTGGGGAGACAGACAACTGTTGTGTACCATTTCCTGTAGAAGCCGGCCAATAAAGCCTCTCCGTCACAGAGTATATCACAGAGTATTCTGAGCCTTTGACGCATACGTGCCTGCCTGCTTGATCTCTCCTCTTGAATACCTCACTCACAAAGGCAACATGTCTCAAATGGAGCTCTTTATGCAATGCAACCCCGCCCCCCCAAAACAAACAAATAAACAGACCCTCCTCCAAAACCTAGTTGCTTCAGTCTTTCCCAGGATAGTAAATCACATCATCTTTCAACAAGTTGAATGGGTCTTGCTAGTTGCTGGGTCATCCTCTTGAATATATCTCTGTTCCATCTGCCTTTTTTTCTGTCTCTACTGCCACCACCCTATTCCAAGCTCCATCATTGCTTGTCTGCCTACTGCAGCTTTCTTACCAGTCTCCCTGCTTTTGCCTTTGCCCCGTCCAACTCAGAGAAGTCATGGTGATTCTCAAACATACATTGCCTCTTATCACTCTTATGCTTAAAACCCCTCAATGGTATCCCTTACACTCATCCTATAGTTCTTTTTTTAGAACCCTTTGATTCCAGAGTACCCAGGACATTTTTGATTTCTAACCCTCCAAATTTGAGCTCCTGTAAGAATTAAGTGCGTAGGAGCTGTGTTGAGAAGTCAGCTCTGAAGTTTTGACAGAAGAGGGCAGGTTTAGAATCTTCCCAGAGTCCTGCACACAAAATTGAGTTAGTGTAGTTTATGGCTAGTGTGATCCTTGATGTTAGAAAATCTGTACAGATCCTTTAGATCCTTTTCTGGCTTCAAGCTTGATCTTGACCTCTCCTTGAAGCCCAGCTAAGAGCTCACTTATCTGACTAAGGGGATGAAACATGTTGGTTTCTCTTCGCTTAGCAAGTGTGTGTTTATTTCTGTATTTAAACACACACCCCACCCCACCCATATATATATATATATATGTTTTGGTGACTTGTCTAGACTATTTTGTGAGCCACAGGGGAATGGAAACCTTTCTCCTTAGTCTGTTCCTTATTTCACACTCAGGAGTGAGTAAGGGGCTAAGCAGACCCCCTGTGGACTCTCTATAAATACTGCTTCCATTCAGTAACAGACCAGATGAGTGTTTCAAAGAAATGCAAATTGAGCAGAGAGGTCAAAAAAGGTGTCCTAATACTTCTCAATTTCTTCTTTAATCAGAGTTAATGCAATAGAAACCTTTTGGTTTCACATCTATTAGGCACACAGCAGGCTGGCAAATGCTTCCTGAGGGACTAGGCCTCAGCCAGCCGTGGCTGGATGCTTTTTGGTGTATGTGCGTGTGTACATGCATGTCCACATCTGCCTGCATGATCTCTGTCTTGTTGAGTTTCTATAAATATATAATTACATTGGTCTTGTCAAACTGTCGGGGGACATGGTAGACAGAATTCTAAGATGACCTCCAAGATTCTTGCCCTCCCACGTACATACCCAGTATATTCCCTTCCCCTTTAAGTATAGTTGAGACTTGTGGATGTGCTTGGTGACCACTCTGATGATTAGGTTACTTTATGTGACAACAGTGAAGAGATTTTGAAGATGTAATTAAAGTCCCTTCTGGAGGAGAGAGAAGTTCTCCTGCTGACCATGATGAAACAGCCCTGTTGTAAGCTGAGTATGGATGGGGCAGTCTCTAGAGCCTGTAGATACCCAGGGTGTCAGTCCTACAACCCTGAGGAATTGAATCCAGACAACCACCTGAATGAGCTTGAAAGAAGACTCTGAGCTCCACATGGGAACGCAGCCTGGCCAACACCTTGATCGCAGCTTTATGAGACCCTGAGCATTGCATCCAGCTCAGCTACACCTGCACTCCTGACCCCCAGAAGCTGAGATAATACACGTGTGTAGTTTTAGGCCAGTACCAGGTTTGTGGCAATTTGTTATGCAGCAATTAACAGTAACTAATACAGAAGATATCCAGCTGGCATTTAAAATTTTTCCCGTTATATTAGTTTGCTAGAGCAGGCACAACAAACTACCATGGACTGGATGGCTTAAACAACAATAAACAGTAAACAGAAATTTATTTTCTCATAGTTATCACAGAGGCTGTGTGTCCGAGATCAAGGTGTCAACAGGTTTGGTTTCCTCTGAGGCCTCTTTGCTTGGCTTGCAGGTGACCGCCTTTCCCCTATGTCCTTATATGGTCAGCGTGTATGCCTGTGTGTGTCTGAATCTCTTCTACTTAAGAGGACAACAGTCATATGTGATTAGGGCCCACTCTAAAGACCTCATTTTAATTAGTTGTTTAAATAATGTATCTCCAAATAACATTACATTCTGAGATACTAGGGGTTAAGATTTCAACATATGAATTTTGAAGGGGGGGGTAAGATTCAGCCCATAATAGCCATCATCATTTTCTGTATTCTTTTCACTACTAATATTTTGTTTTGACTTGTTTTCTTATTCCTTGAACTTCTGTTACATCTCTCCATTCTTTAGACTTTTACTGTACTATTGTATTCCAAATACTTTTTCTAATTCTTCACATTTTGGGCTACAGGTTAACTTGTAACATTCCTTATAATTACATCCCTAGCTTCCAGTGGCCAGTCATTCTGACAGTAATGAAAACATTGCATTACATTTATACATATTTTTTACAAGTTTACAAGGTACTTTCACATGACATTTTTTTTTGAAACCTAGAACAATGTTGTGAGGCAGATCAGGCCAATATCATTATTACCCCACTGTAAATTCAGGAAGACACACTCAAGAGAGGTGATGGGGTTAACTTAATGTCACATAGCTCATAAGTGTCTTCTGACTCCAAGTCAGAGTGCTCCGTCCACTAGATTAACTATTCAAAGCATTCTAACTCAAACAGCAATGAATTCCTACTGAATAAGTCTCTTTGTAACATACCTTATTCCTATCCCATTGTTCAAATGCAGATTCTATAATCGCCCCCATTCTTGCTCTGTATCTGAAGGGTTTTCTCATAGCGTGAATTGGGGCCTCTAGGGCCACACCTGATTATCCCATTTTCTTGTTATTTCTGTTTGAGAACTTATTGTAAAACTATCCCACTTGAACCTTTTTATGGCAGGGATGAAGCAATGACTTGGGCCTATATCCACTCAGTTGTATTTACTTATTTATTTTTAACTTAATGTGCCAGATTTTTCATACACGCTGAAATCAATTGCTTTAAACACAACTCCTCAATGAGACGGTAACCTCCTGTAACAGGTGCTTTCCACCTAAGAGGCATTTTGTGTTAATAGCACAGGTATACGGAGATGATTATTGAATAAGCATGCTGGAGAAGCCAATGAACGCATGCCTGTTAACAAAGGTGAACTGTGTTGAATCCACTGACAGGCAAAAGATAATATGGAAAATTCCACATGCATTCGGAGTTCTTCCTTACCTCTTTACCATTTTGATAAAGCCTAACAATGTGGCGATAGCTTCAGTTCTTGCAAGTTTGACTGATTAATTTCAAAGTTACATGAAACGCACTACTAGAATTTCAGTGTATGGAATTTTAAATATCAAGTCAGCAGTGCTGAGCTCTCAGATGCCTGATGGGTTTACTGGTAGGCAAAGGGAGAAATATTAGGAAACATAAAGAATTACAGTGCCCACACTCACCCCATCATTTCCTTAACCAAACAAAACAAAAACCAGTGAGTAAAATGGTTGCTAAGAGCACCGTTCCCATTATTTTTCCTAGGAGAAGCGTGGAATTATAAGCAGAAAAGGCAAAAGAAGAGGTGTAAGAAGGTGGCCCCAGGCTGTAACCGTCAAGAAGGCAAAGAATGAATAGAAGACCTGCAAGGGGGAAAAACAGGCTTGACTGGGGTTTTTGTTGGGGGCTTGGCTGACGGAACAGGAGAGAAGAATAGCAGTTCCACCAGTTTGGAAGGAGTGCTGCACAGCGGCTAAGAGCTTGTGCGCTGGAATCACACTGCATGGGATCCTGGGTGCTGCTCTACCCCTTACGGATTGTATCACCTTGGGCAACTAGTTTGACCTTTACGCCTCAGTTTTGTCACTTGTGAAATGGAGATAATACCACCGTGAACCTTGTGGAGTAGCTGTGACAGTTCAGTGAGTTAATAATTCAGCGGTGGGTTCTAAGCAAGACGCTCGGTGAAACGCTGAAGTGCCGTGTTTGTTTTTCTTCCTCTTTCTTAATGGTCTGTACCTCCCGTAGATGGGGGGAAGAGATGAAGCGCCCGTCGCATCCGAAGAGTGATGAACAGTTGTGTGACAGCCTGGGTCGGGCTGATTTTGAGATGCGCGCCCCACCGAGGTGAAGCGGCTTGAGGGCACACCTTGTGCCCGGGCCCTCTGTGACTATGAGGGGCCGCGACCACGGCAGGCAGGGCGCACCGGGGGCCCTCCCCTTGGCGGGCGCGCTGTGTCCCTGGATACTTGATGGTTTTCACCTCTTCTGCCTCCTGGGCACTAGAGGCCATGTGTGCTCCAAGTTGAGCGTCCCGGTTTCGGAGGCATGAGGGCCACCGGGAGGTCACTCCGCCTCGGGGCCCCTCCTCGCCACGCACCGCCGGCCGCGGAGTTGTGCTCGGACCCTACACACGGTCCTAGCCCCAGCTCCCCCGCCTCCCGCGCAGGCGCCGCCGGGGCCACCCCCGCCGCCATGTTTCCCCCGCCCGCGCACTCCCTCCCCCTCCCCCTCCCCCTCCCCTCCTCAACCGGGCTCCCGCCCCCTCCCCCGCCCCCCCACCCCCCGGTGAGGTCAGGCGGAGGCTCCGCCGCTGCGGCCGCAGCAGCTCGGCTCCTGTTCCGGGGAAGCGTGGGACGGGGCTTTTGAAATAAGTGGAGCGGCGTTCGGGTTAGGGTCCGTGCTCTCCGCCTGCGGGAGAGCGAGGCGAAGTGACCGCGGCGAGCGAGGGGTGCGGAGGATTGGGGGCCGGTGGCTTGCAGCAGGACGGAGCCCCGGCTGCGCCGCGCGACTCGCTCTTCGGCCCTCGGAGCGCAGCAGCCGGCGGACGGGCGGCGGGACGCCTGGACGCGGCAAACAAGGTGAGGCAGGGTCCTGAAGTGGCTGCGGCTCCATCAGCCGCCTCCGCGCCCCTGGGACCCGGCGAGGCCAGGCGGTGCGCGGTAAGGAGTTGCGATCGGCACCAGGGGCAGAGGGACAGGGGACTACCTTCGCTCTTTGCACGCCCCCTCACCCCCCAACCCATTTTCTTTCGCTTGCGGGTGTGCGCCCTCATCCCTGCACCTTCTCTTCCCTACCTCCCGGACTCGCCGGCTCCGCCAGTCGCCTGGGCTCTTTGAGGACCACTGTACCTAGTTTTCCTTTGCTTCTTTGTTATCCCTCTAAGATCTTCTGCTCCGGGCTGTCGCTGCCCTTGACGGTCTGGGGTCCCTCTGCCCACCTCGGCCCCCACTGTCTCTTGCCTCCTAACAGTTTCTGCTTTGTGCCTCCCAACCCATCCCTCCCCCAGAATCTTCTAACTTGGGAGGCTCGCTGCTGGCTGCCGAGTCAGGAGCACACTCCTCTCTTCCTCGAAGCTTTTAACTCTGCTTTGAACGTCTTCATCTCTAAAAGTCTTGGCTGCTTTGGATTGATCACAGTTGTCTAATGATTTTGTTGGAAGCTTACAGTCTAGTCCACTACGGTGTGCTGAAAGTGATGGCAATGATTTTCTAGTAAATATCAGGCTAAGGAACTTGAAAGTTTCTTTCTAGTTTTCAGTAACTTAGTCCAAGAACCGCAGCCACTTAGAATGTATGTATGTATGTTTGTATTTAATCCTAGCACATGGTCCTGAATCTGATTCTTCCCACGCTGCCAAGCAGGGCAGAGAAAGAGAGAGAGAGAGAGAGACAGAGAGAGAGAGACAGAGTGTGTGGGAGGGACTTTGATGCCTGGCTCCATTTCTCCTGAAAACTGGGGTGTTCATCGTTTTAATGCAGTCAGAGGACTAGTGGTTTGGGATAAAGTCACTCAAGTTAGCATAGGCTGGTTACTAAGCACACTGAATGGGAACTGACAGACTCTGCAGTTTACAACTGTCTCTGTTGGGAAGGCCCCTGCTTTTTTTTTTTTTTTAAAGAAGCCACAATTTCTTACTGCAGATCTCATATTTGTATACACCCTTAAGAAGCAGAATTTAAAAACCATGCCAAAGAGATGACTTTTCTGTGGATTGGGGATTAGTTTGCTGCAGTGGATTTCACACAGTACCAGCGATATCGCCTTCTTCCCATGCAGTTTGCCCTGTTAGCTCTGATACTAAGGTTCGTTTACTCACTTTCATGCTCTAATTAGTGCGTGAAGAAAATTGAATGAAGAAGCTGAAAGTGGAGGCAAATACAGTGAACTAGCACATGCTGACCTTGGTGGCTGTGTTCTTCGAAATGGGCTATATCCAGTGTTCAAGTCTGAAAACTGAGAAAAATGAAATAATCCATTAAGCAGTTATGACATCATTTTACATTTAAAAAATATTAGCTGCCTTATCTACACGTTTTTTTTATTAATATCCTTATACTTAACAGTGATAGAATTGTTTGCTTGGTGTGTGACCAGGTGTTGCCATTGACATAGTGTGCACTAATTGGCAATCATCTCAGAAGAAACCGAGTTGTGAATGAAGGTGGTGGCTAAATTTCACTCTCCTGGGATCACGTTTTTGGCAGTGAGACAATGCACGTAGTTTCTGCTGCGACATCGAATGATGTATTTTTAAAATAGATAAATAAGAGCCTCAAATTCCCAAGGCTTTTAATCTGCCATTTTTTTTAAGCACTCTTTAAAAAAAAAAGGTGGTATGACAGTATCGAGTTTAAGGTGATGTTCTGAGGACAGTGGTTTTCACAAGAATATTAAAGTCTGTTGAACATCAGTTTAGTTATATGGCTTACAAATGATTTGTAATTTCCTTCATTCATGTGGTAAATTTCTGACTTCACTTTAGTTCTTTTATAAATGGGATATAGGAGGGAAAGGGGATTTATACCAATAGGCCCACCCTTCTAAATCTGTAATTTTCTTGACAACCCTTTCTGGAAAGATATACAAACTTGCCAGCTGTTTCAAAGAAAAGAGTTTATGTTATTATGCCATTTTTTCCTTTTGTAGTTATTACTGATACCAAGTCTAAGCTAACATTGCCCTAATATGAACTATTTATGTTTGCCAGGAAAAAAAATAAAGGTGGATATGAGTTTGTCTTAAGCATTTTGCTCTGAATCTTTAGAATGTTACTCAAAATGGACTTGATAATCCACCTGGTACACCTAGAAGTTATCAAACTGGCTGTTTGTGTTGTTAATAAACATAATTGCAGTTTGTTGTTGAATTCTCTTCTTGTTCATTTCTTTACATTTTAAATTACTCTTCTTCTTGTAATGTGACTTACGTTAGCGGAATGAAACTAACCAATTTTCAAATTGTTTCATTTTATTGATGTTTAATAAACTGTTACAACCTCCTCAAAATATTTTTTCTTAAATCCATTGGTTGAAACTGGTATACTTTCACTGCCGTGAACTAGCACAACAATTTGTCAGGTATCATCAGATTTCAGAAAATGTAGAAAGAATTTTGAAAAAAGAACAGCTCTAGAGAAAACATCTCAAAATTAGGAAAAACAAAAGGCTTTCTGAAGTTACTGACATTCATAGCAATCAGCCTTTAAATATATTCTTCATTCATTTAGTAATTTATTTTACAAAATCTGGTGAGCATCTTCTCTTTGCCAGGCCCTACGCACAATGATAAACCTTAAGAGGCATGATCCTCGCTCTTCTAGAGCCTCACAGAAGTTATATTCCACCAAAGGATATAGACAATAAACAAGGAAACAACTGAAGAAGATCCTTCTAGATGGCAGGACAACAATGATGGGAACACTGTAAGATGGAGAACTGGGACGGGCCTGTTTAGCAAGGGTGGTCTGGAAAGGTCTCTCAGCAAGGGTGGTCTGGAAGGGTCTCTCAGCGAAGGTGACCTTTGAACAGAGACATGAAAGAAGAGAGATTGAGCTTACCTTGTCAGCTTACCTTGTCAAGAGCAGAGAGAAGAGTAAGAGTCAAGGCCTGGAGGCAGAAAAACAAACTTGAGATGTTTGAGGAACAGAAAACAAGCCAGGATGGATGGAGCCTAGTCAGCAGTGTGTGAGGAGTGGTTAAAGGTGTTAGGGAGCCTGGAAGGAGTCAGATGATAGGTAATGCAGGGCCTGGAGATTCTGAGAAATGATTTGAGTTTGGTTCTCTGAACAGTGGGAAGCCACTGAAGAGTCTTTGTTACTTTTCTGTGGAAGATCAGTGACTAAAAAAAATGAGTGGATGTCAATAACATTTGTTTTGCAGAGGACAAATAGAATATTTAGCTACTCAGTTGTTTACATTAAGACCTTTGATATGTATGCTGAATAAATGTGTAATTCACTTCTTCCACTCTGCTTAGATAAGGAGATAGGGGAATGGGAACTCTGAGGTGAGGATGTTACAGAGCAGTTGTTTCCACTGTCACATTGTCTCCTGTGCCCTGAGGTAAGTTGTCACCAGCCTCATTAAAGATCAGATCATCGTTCAACTTAAGAATTTGTTTTTCAAAGGATGATGTTTTATTTGCTCATAGAAATATACTTTGGAAGATTGGAAATTTCATTTGCATATGAAGGAATAACTTAGGCTTTAGAAATGGGCTTTGGGATTTTAAGAGGAGTTTGCCATGTCCCTTTAGCTGTTGCCTTCTCCAACATTTTCAAATGGCCATACCTTTATTGTTTGAGAGATTAGAGTTTTCTCTATTCCTTGAGGATTAAATGAATTTAGACTTGGCATTTATTTTGTTGCCCTGAGCCCTTGCTTGAAAGCCGTCCAGCTCTGAGGTCTAATTGGCCCCACATAGGAATGCAGATCGTCGTTGACATTCCATAGGGATAAATCCTAATATTGTGAGGCAGAAACCTGCAAAATAACCTTCAGGGACTCCTGCAGGGTCCAATTCCAGCTCCTCAACTTAACACGCAAGGATTCTCCATGATGTGACCCAGGCCTACTATCCCCCTTGCCCTTATTATTCTCTTACACAAATCCTCTGTTGCTTCAAACGGACTTTTACCTAGCTTGGAACGTTTGTACTTAACATTATTCTTGGCATAGAGTAGGTGCACAGTAACGGCTTTTTGAACAGATGCCATGCCATCATCCTTTTCGAAAGCCCTCCCTTTTCCTTTCTGTCCTTGCAAATCCCAATACTAGTCAAGGAAGAGGTGGAATCGGATATCCTATTACACCATCCCCCACTGACCTGATCTCGTCCGTCCTCTGAATGTGAACAGCAGTCACACAGACTTGCCATGCATGTCATCATTATGTTCCTTTGATGCCAGGCCGTTTTCCCACTGGTCTCTGGCTGCATGAAGGCAACCTGGGCCCTGTCTGTTTCGCTCCTTGTTGTCTTTCAAGCACCTGGCACATGGTATATCTTCCATAAATAGTTGTTAAATAACCAATAAATGCTGCCTTGTGCTGTTTCTCCTATTATTGCTTTGGATCCTTAAATTGTTTAGTACTGTTTTACTCTTTACATGTTTGTCTAGTGTCATCAAGCGGTTTCTGAGAGAGGTCACAGAGCATCGTTGTTAAGAGCACAATTGTGGTGCTAGGCTGCCTGGGTTCCAGTTCAGGCTAGGAGACTTATTAGCTGGGGGATACTGGGTGAGTTAGTTCACCTCTCTGTACCTCACAGTTTTCATCTGTAAAATAGGGATAAGAGAACTTTCGTCTTAGAGTACTTAGAAGGATTAAATGAGTTAGTTACATCTAAAATTTGTTGTTTGCAATTTTTAATTTAAAAAGGTGTGATGAAAATTTTATTTGGTAAGCTAGGTGCCAAAACTCAGGTGGTGACAAAATTTGACTTGGACTCATGCGAGGGTATTTTGTAGCCTTTATTCTACTTAATGTTAATATTTATTTGGTTTTGTTGTAGAACTAGTAATGTGTTTACGTGCCAGTGCCTCACACCATGCTGGGTTATTACGTAATATATGGTACATGCAGGTTACTGCCTATCTAAAAGTCTGGATGTTTTTGAATTTGGAAACACATCTGGCACCAAGGTTTTCAGATAAGGGATTGTATACCTTACATAAAAGTGCTTAAATCAGGGCCTTGCACTTAGTAAGTCGTTGCTGTTGGTTGTGATTAGGGAGGGAAATAAACTATTTTATCCTTCCCAATACCTCGCTCATAATGGTTACCATGTAAATACATGCTGATTTATTCATACAACAGCTCTGGATAGAGGGCCGGCTGTATGAGCCTCACTTTATCTCAGGAAAGCAGCTATGGCTGGGTCGTGTGGTTGAAATGAGCTGAGACCCCAGTCTTTCAATACTCTTTCATCTGGTACCAGTAAAAGTATTTGTTTTTTGTTTTTCTTTTGTTATTTAAAACAAAGCATGCTTTTTTTTAGGGCGAGTCTTTTGGGAGGGGGTAGTAGAGAGGATGCAGTTAAGAATTTAATATGATTAGACACATTCTTGGCAGTTGTTAAACATTTCTTGAACTCCTCGTGTATATAGAAATCTGTACTAGAAGCAAGAGAAAGGTATAAAACAAATGAGGCGTGGTTCCTGGACTTCAGTAGTTTCAGCATCATGCGTGGGTACACAGGAACATGGGTGTCCATTACAATTGCTTATTTTCCTCTGTAAGTTTGAAATCGTTAATATTAAAAATGTGTCAAGGAAAACACAAGAGTCAATTGAAAACTTGACTTAGCGTTCCCTAAATGGAAGTGGTTTTTAGTCACATTAACCACCTCCTACCCCCTGCAATATTATCTCTGTATGACATCCTGGCAGCCTTTTCTTTCTTTCTTTTTTTTTTTTTTAAATGGTAGCTGCACTTTTTTTTTTTTTTGGCTTCGTTGGGTCTTTTTTTTTTTAATTTCTTTTTTAAAAAATATTTTATTTACTATTATTATTGGCTGCATTGGGTCTTTGTTGCTGCACAGGCTGACTCTAGTTGCAGAGAGCAGGGGCTACCCTTCGTTGTGGTGCGCGGGCTTCTCAGTGTGGTGGCTTTTCTTGTTGCAGAGCACAGGCTCTAGGCGTGTGGGTTTCAGTAGTTGTGGCATGAGGGCTCAGTAGTTGTGGCTGATGGGCTCTAGAGCACAGGCTCAGTGGTTGTGGCACACGGGCTTATTTGCTCTGCGGCATGTGGGACCTTCCTGGACCAGGGATTGAACCCATGTCCCCTGCATTGGCAGGTGGATTCTTAACCACTGTGCCACCAAGGACGCCCTGCGTTGGGTCTTCATTGCTGCACGTGGGCTTTCTCTAGATGTGGTGAGTGGGGGCTACTCTTTGTTGCGGTGGCTTCTCTTGTTGCAGTGGCTTCTCATTGTGGAGTGGGCTCTTGGAGTGCGGGCTTCAGTAGTTGTGCTGTGGGGGCTCAGTAGTTGTAGCTCGCGGGCTGTAGAGCACAGGCTTAGTAGTTGTGGCGCACAGGCTTAGTTGCTCTGCGGCACATGGGATCTTCCTGGACCAGGGATCAAACCCATGTCCCCTGCATTGGCAGGAGGATTCTCAACCACTGTGCCACCAGGGAAGTCCCCTGGCAGCCTTTTCCTTCCAACTAAACTAAGCAAAATATGGTTTTTATTGTTCTCCCTTATCAATATTTATAAATCATAATCGGTAGATTTCATAATTGGTATATTTTCTTTGTCCTTTTTCTTTTGTGGGTTTTAGAGTAACTGTGTGTCTCAGAAGGTTTTTCTGGAATGTTCTTGGAGTTGAAAACTAGTCCTTGAAGCCATTCTGCTAATTCATTCAACGAATACTTATGAAGTACCTATTATATTCCTGACATTGTACTAGTTCAAACAAATAGAATCTCTGTCCAGTGCTCTTTGCCTCAAACTGGAGCACACTGGGTATACTGGATGAGCAGGGTGGCAACACAATTATGTGTACCAGGAGCTACCAAATAAAGCAGCCTGTGTTTTCTTGAAGGCTTTATTTTACACAAAGATTTAGAGGAACATTCACTGGTAGCTAATTTTAAATAATTACCAATATTGAAATTCAAATACATTGTGCTTTAGAACGCAGTATTCATAATGAAAATTTGAGGTAGAACGCAGGACTCCAGAGAAAGTCTGCCTGCAAGGGCAGCTATGGTAACCCTGGGGTGACCCTTTGAAACACACTGAGGCCACACTGCTGTTTGAGTCTGTTCCTTTCGTCAAATGCCCATACATTTTCATAGCCTTAAAATCCCATAATGACCTACAGAAAAGGCAATAGACGTCCATCTCTCCCCCCTCTGTTGCATAATTTCTTTTAGTTCAAGGGAACACTCTGGTTGTTTGATGATGATATGAATGTTAAAATGTGCTGAGTGCTTGCCGAGCTCCTAATGTTGGGGAGTGGTAGCTAAGATTGATAGGGAAGGGCTTGCCAAGGGACTGCTGTCTTCAGAAGAGAGGTTGCCAGAACATAAAGACCGTGAACTTAAAGCAGCACAGTGGATGGGCTCAAAGCTTTGCCCCCATCCTATGCACACTTGCTTGCGTCACTGACTGAAGTTAACTTTTGCTAACTTTGAAGTTGCTTTTGTTTATAATGCATTCACTATACAAACTGCTTTGTCAGTTGCTGGCTTCTGAAATATTTAATAATAGAGGAAAGTTATCAAGGCTCGTGCTTTGAGGTTGATAAAAGGTTTCTGGGGTTTGAGATGGTTTTGGAAATGGGCAGGCAGCACCCCAGAGGTATGCCTGTTACAAAGCAGTGACTTGCTTTCCTCCAAATGAGAAAGATGAAGAGAAAGGCAGGTGAAGAAAGGGGGTGAAAGTAAATGGAGTAAGTCAAACACTAAATCTTCCAACTGGTTTTTATTATTGCTGTCCCACTCCAGACACAGTTCCCAGGGCCTGACCTTACTGTAATGTGTTATTGCCTGAAGATCATGAGGACATGGGTATAGAGGGGTGATTAAGGAATGGTCTTTATATTCTGTGTGTGAGGTGCTTTTATAGTTTATTTGGTGAAAAGGGATAAGAGAGTTGTAGAGTTTTGCTTCGTGGTCCCACTTATTTCTAAAGAATGCTTCATTTCAACTAAGTTTTCTGTTCCACTCTTGTATATTTCTCAGTATACAGTTCAATGGCTAAGATCTTTGGCCCTGGAATCTCAGGCTTGGCTTCAAATGCCAACTCTGCTGCTTGTTGGCAGTGTAATTTTGGGCAACTCCCTTCACCTCTCTGAGCCTTGTTTGCCTCCTCTGTAACCAACCTCATCTGTTGGTTTGAAGGATTAAAGGAAATAATGCATATCAGGTGCTAAGCACAGTTCCAGCCACATAGTAGATATAGTTATTATTGACTCTTTTAGTAGATTTATGGCCTAACTGGTTAAAACTTTTGGAGCTTTGCCATTGATATATGAGCCACAAATCTGAGGGAAAATTGCATCTTTCCTTTATCCTGCCTTAGTCCCAGCTGGGATGCTATTTTCTGAACATGTATCTTTTAAATGGTGAGTAGACCATTTAGAAGTAGCTCTAGTTTTTTGGCAGACAAGAAAGTTTGTGGTAAATGCTTGGCTTATTACTTATTCGAAGATGGCATCACATTGGATGTGAGGGAAATGTCAATTTTTAAATGTGATTGACCCAGTGTGTACTTAAATACTATACTGTTTAGCTTAATAGGATTTAGAATTTAATCTCCATTTTGAAAGCAAAGGGAGATGTAGGAAAATGTGCACAGCAAACAATGTTGTCTTTCGTTTTTTTATTTTTATTTTTAAAATTTTCTTATGCATCTTTATTGGAGTATACCTGCTGTATAATGTTGTGTTTCTGCTGTACAACACAGTGAATCAGCTATATGTATACATATATCCCGATATCTCTTCCCCCTTGAGCCTCCCTCCCACCCTCTAGGTCCTCACAGAGCACCGAGCTAGCTAGCTATTTTACATTTGGTAGTGTATATATGTCAATACTACTCTCTCACTACGTCCCAGCCTCCTCACCCCCCCCCCACCGGTGTCCTCAAGTCTGTTCTCTACATCTCTGTCTTTATTCCTGCCCTGCTAATGTTGTCTTTCTTTTTCTTTTTTTTTAATTGGCTGTGTTGGGTCTTCGTTGCTGCATATGGGCTTTCTCTAGTTGCAGCAAGTCAGGGCTACTCTTCATTGTGGTGCATGGGCTGTGGTGGCTTCTCTTGTTGTGGAGCACGAGCTCTAGGCACGTGGGCTTCAGTAGTTGGGGCACATGGGCTCAATAGTTGTGGCTCACAGGCTCTAGGGCGCAGGCTCAATAGTTGTGGTGCACCGGCTTAGTTGCTCCACGGCATGTGGTATCTTTCTGGGGCAGGGCTCGAACCCGTGTCCTCTGCATTGGCAGGCAGATTCTTAACCACTGCGCCACCTAGGAAGTCCCAATGTTGTCTTTTAAACATGAAAACTTTTGATAATTCAAGAGGTAATACATTTTCCTGATTTATCTCTGTTACAGATTTCAAGCCCTCAAAGTGGAAGATATCCGAAGACTCGTAGTAGTTAAGCCGCTGGGAAGAGGGTAATTCTTTTTGAATAATGTCTTCTATTGATTTTGACTTGTTATCGTTATCATAAGCTTTTATAATGGTTACTCTAGCAACAAATGAAATAATACCTTAGAGATGATAAAAGTTCGATCGCAGTTTTGATAAATGAATGTCTAAGTCTACACAGATTGTTGAGAGCAGCTCCTGGTGTTGCAGAGCTGATCTAACCTCTTGAGTTGGAAGTTCATGAAGGTAGCATCCCTGCTTTTCTACTTTCCAGCGTTCTCCTTTGGTTGCCATGTCAGGCACATGATGAGACAGATACCCCTTGGGTAGCGGACTTGGATTCGGAATGCCACAGGTGCACAGAAGGGAACCAGGCAACTCATTGCTGTCTGTTCACAGGGTCTTGTGTTGATTACTATGATTATGTACGTTCAAGTGCTGAAAAGCCTGGCTCACCACGCTAGTGAGATATGTTACTTATTAGCAGCTTTACCTGCATTTATAATCATCAGTAGCAGCATCGTATTTGAACATGAAAAGAAAATGTGCAAAAGTTTTTTTTTTTTTCAAAAATTACTTACTGTAGGGCTTTCTAGGTGGCGCAGTGGTTAAGAATCCACCTGCCAATGCAGAGGACACAGGTTTGATCCCTGCTCCAGAAAGATCCCACATGCCACGGAGCAACTAAGCCCGTGCGCCAAAAAATAAATAAATAAATAAAAATTACTCTACTCTCAGGAAATGAGCTCAGCATGAAAGATAATGCCCTTTATTTAGAGCATCTTTCTTTTGAAGCATGGTTAATTATCCTCATTTTATTTACTCCAGTGGCGGATGCACGATGAGGTGAAGTGGCTTGCAGAAGGTCGCATTGTCTGAGGTGGATCTTGGGGCAGAATGTAGGGCCCTTGGTTCTCACCTAGTGCTCTTCCACTACTGATATAGAAGACTAAGGATCCTTTCATATCTCTAGTGTTTCAATTGGCAGGGCAAACCAAACTTTAGCAGTGGAGATGCCAACCATTATTCTAGGTCTGCATATGTACTTGCACAGTTTGACATTTATCAAAATAAGTTTTGGATTTATTACGGAATTTTCTAAGTGCTTTTGGCATCATACAGGTGTGGTGTTTAAACATTCCGAGGAAGTATTTGTGGAATAATTATATGTAAAGCATTCTGTTAGGAAGGAGAAAAGGTATTCATTGCCCTGAAATAATCCTACAGCCTAGCAGAGGCAACAGAGAACGTGAAGCAACTTGATATCAGCCAATTCTAATACTGATGCCAATCAGTAATAATTTATTACAGTATCCACCATGAGTATGGCACTGTTGTTAGTGTTGTATGTGCATTAACACATTTAACCACATAACAGTGCTATGAGGGAGGGGATGTTGTTATCCCCATTTTACAGATGAGAAAACTGAGACACAGAGAAGTTAGATAACAACACTGAGGTTATACCTCTAATAAGTAAAAGAGCTAGCATTAAAATCCATGCAGTCTAATTGTAGAGTCTGTGCTTTTAAACTACAATCCTTCCTTTTATTCTGCCTTTCACAGGGGACGTTATATAAGAGCATGATAGCTAAATAAGGTGTGTTAGAAAACACTCTGGAGAAATGTAGAGGAACGATCAGAGTAGGGTGTTAAAGTTGGCAAGGTATTTTTAGTAAGGCACTTTTGAAGAGGGAGGGTCTTATTGAAAAACAAGGAAAGTATTCTGACATTTTAATGCCCAAAGCTTTGTGCCTGTATGTTGTCTGTGTGTGTGCAGGTGTGCACACGTGCGTGTATGTGCCTGTTTATTTTGAACTGGGAAAAGATTTGAGGGTAAATCAAATTCAGAATCTTTTATATTGGCAGCCATTCAGCGCTGTTTTTGTGTGCGATATTTTGCTCCACAAACATGTTTTGAAAAATATGCCAACTTTATTGAGCTATAATTCAATTATCATACAGTTTGCCCATTGAAAGTGTACGATTCAGTGGTTTTTAGTATATTCACAGAGTTGTGCAACCATCACCACAGTCAATTTTAGAACACTTTCATCACCCCCAAAACAGAAATATGTGTTTTGAAACAAATGTGGCCATGAAGGGGCTGGAAGTAGCGTGGCTGTTGGTACTACTGCTTCCCCATCAAAATGTCCGTAGAGCCTTGTTCAGTGTAACGCACATCTGATGCTGTTTTGTGCCGTCTGGCTCCAAATTGCTATAGAACGCCTTCTTTTAATTTCATTTTGATCAGTGACTGGTCTTTCAAAGGGTTATGTATTTATCTGATTTTGAATTCTCAGTCCAAGTTGTTTATGTAAATCTGCTCATTATGTATTTATCACAAGTGTACTGATATTAGTACAGCATAACTAAGCCAGACTTGTATTTACAAACAAAACTGCTAAGCTTGTTCATGTGAGTGGCTACCTCCTTGTCTGTGTACGCTTCTATAATGGACCAGAGCCAGGGATGCCTGAGAAATTTTATATGTGTACACTGGCATTTTTAAAAATATTTCTGAAGGTTACCCCTGACATAGAGTACTAGTGGATAGATGGTTGAGATAAAAGCAACAGTTTTTTTTCTTTTTTTTTGCTGGGATATAGTACTTGGGTGACATGTTATAGAAAAGGTCTTATAAAATATATTGCATGATATTATATACAGATATTTTGAAATAGTTGGAATATTTTGAAAAAAATCTGAAAAGATTTTTCAGATACTCAGACGTCACCAAAATATAGTCAGGTGTTATAGTCAAGGACTACATTTCTGTCTGGTGGGAGTTATTAAACCAAATATCTAATGTGTGCAAGGCGTGGGAGGGAACAGACTGTTCCCAGTTCTTCATTATAGTAATAAGTTAGAGTCAGTGTTACCTCTCAGGCTAAAGAATAGCTGTTTATTTTTTATTATTAAAAGTAATCTGCAGACATAATTAGATGTCTTGAAGAACACAGGTGTCTTTTAAAATGAGTTCATCTTGGATCTGTCTCTTGCTACTTCTTTTTCTTTCAGAACAGTTTTGAAATGTTACTTAAAACTTCCTCTGTATTTTTCTACCCTTACTATATTCTTAAGCTGAATTTCTGTTCAGGGCCCCAAATAGTTTCATTTGAAGCTAAAGTGACTTGATTCACTCAAAATAGCTTAGTGTGACTCTTAAGTGTATTTTTTATTTCCATACATGGGTTCTCTGCCCTTTATGTGTGGCAGCGGGGTGGGGGGGTGATGTCACAGCTAGTGGGGAGGATAGAATCAGACAAGATGACACTGCTGTCACTGGAAGAACACCTAAGTGCACCTTTATGATAATTAGGTGGAAGCATATCTTTATCATGGAGATTAATAGGGATCAAGGAATCAGGTGCTGTGGAATTAAAGAGGCTCGATTTAAGAATTTTGATTTAGGAAATTTGTCTTTTTTATTGCTAATTTTGTTATTAAGCTATTATGTTACTGGGCTATGTGGAAAGGAGTTAGAAACTGGCTTAAGGCAAACCAAATTAGTCTGCTTTGAGAGGGCCGTTCCAAATGAGAAAGCATCACGCCATTTAGAAAAGAGGATCTATAGTAATGTGCAAATTGAGTTTTCTATGACTTGAGATATCATTCATTGATTTTAAGAAATGAACCCATTACAGCATACGCATAAACTGTTACTTGACACTAGTTTGATTTTCTGCTTAACTTAGTGCCAAAAAATGGTTTAGACCCTTAAATGGTTTAGAATGGCTCTAAGTGACTCTGCCTGTGGATTAGGTCCATCTACCTTTTTAAAAGATGAATCTGCTTTATTTGCAGATAGAGGAGACTCAATGGCTCTAATTAGCCTTACTGTGTAGGGCAGCACCGTGCCTCTGATGAGAGGAAAGGAGGCATTTCATATCAATTCTCTCCAGAAAAATCAGTGAAGTACCTTCTGACCCAGGTCTTGGGGATGCAGTGGTGAACAAGGCGAAGTCCCGTCTTCATTCTCAGAGGCAGTCACAGTATCCTGTTTGCACTCTTTGTTCTCCGAAATAGCTGTGGAGGTGCCTGGTAAGGCCTGGTGTGTCTCTCCTGGTACTCTTTGGTTGGAGTCAGTCACAACTACAATGAGGAAGAGGAAGATTAGTCTCTGGCTCCATCAAGCTGAAGTGCTGCCCTTAGTTATAAACCCTCATTCTTTCCTTGTGCGCCCAAAGTACCTTCTGGTTTGTTATGTGTATCCCTTTCCACTGACTTCAATGGAGATTATAAAATCACAGTTGTGACCATCGTCATTTAACATTCAACTGGAGAAATAGAAATACAAGCTGCCAAGGGACTTGTATAGCTATAGATAGCTTCCATGACATGATTCGAAGGGCACCTAGTGGTTCTGTCTGCTTCTAAAATGTTACTTCTTTGCCAAAAGTAGTGCAGTCTTATAATTTGCCTGACATTTCCATTATTTGGTTAGACCTGTGGCTTCTAAAGAATTTTTGTTTGTTTGTTTTAGTTTTGGTTTTTAGTTAATAAAAACACTTTTTTTTTTTTTGATCCAACCAAATGGTGGTTAGGTACTTTGCTCTAGCAGATTAAAATGGATTAACAGAAAGCCTTGGCGATGTCTCCTCTAAACTTTATTAGCATGGAATAGTTCACTTGATATGTAATTATCATCTTGAAAGATACTAAGAGCCTGATCCTGGAGGTAAATTTCAATATGGTAGGGAAAGGGAGGGATGGATATCAACCCTCGAAGGCAACATGGGATAGGATGAGCCACGGTAGGGTATCCCCATAGGGCTTTTTGGGCTCCTCTGTATAGCTTGTTGTGTTAGGAATAGTATGTGCAGGGCAACCTGAGACTCCTGAAGACCTATGATAGTCACTTTTACCTGATAGTTTGAGAACCTTAGAAATCAATCTCCTTAGGTTGGGGAGCCTGGATCCTGCTGAATCTGGGTGTGGATGTTGCTCCTTCCTTTCCTGTGTCATCTTTGCTAATTAAGACTTTTCTATCAGTTAAAAACAAAACTGATGCTGAATACTGGAATAGTAATTTTAGGACCGTAAATTAATATGAGCCTATGGCTATTCGATCATAACCACATTATTTAGGTGATTTATGTTGATAACTCATTTTTGCCTTCTATTCCTATGTACCGCTTTAAGTTGTTTTAGCACACCTCCATTCTGATAACCTATACAGTCTCACTTAAACTTGAAAGATGTGAATTATAGAACTTTTTAAATTCAGTCTGGTATTATTGGTAACAACAGTTCTTGAGTCTATTAGATACAATTTTATTTTATTTTATTTTTTTAAATTTATTTTTTATTGAAGTATAGTTGATTTACAGTGTTGTATTAGTTTCTGGTATACAGCAAAGTGATTCAGTTACACACACACACACACACATATGTAAATCATTAGATCCAATTTTAAATTCCACTGTATATTCATGTGGATACAAGTTAAGCTGCTGTTACAGAGACCCCCAAATCCAGTGCCTTAAACAAGGTATTTCTTTGTCAAGTTAAGCTGCTGTTACAGAGACCCCCAAATCCAGTGCCTTAAACAAGGTATTTCTTTGTCACATAACAGTTCGCGTAGGCAGTCCAGGGTCGGATGGCAGCTGCTTAGTTATCAGGTACCCAGGCTCCTTCTGTCTTGTTGCTCTGCCACCTTAATAAGCAGCTTCCATCTTGTGATCCTAGATGGCTGCTCTAACTCACTGTCATATTCTCGTTCCAACAGAAGGGCTGGGAAAAGGGGCGGGAGAAAAGACATTCCTTCCATGTAAGGGTACATCTTAGCAGTTCCCTACATCACTTCCACACATCCCATTGGCCAGCCCTTAGTCATGTAGTGTCACCTAGCTACAAGGGAGGCTGGAAAATGTGGTCCTTAGCTATGTGGCTGTGTGCCCAGCTAAAATTATTATTACTATATAAGAAGGGAAGCATAGATATTGGGGGACAACTGACAGTCTCTGCTGTACACTGTTTCTAACATAAAACTTGAATCTTTGGTCAATTTCATGACTTACCTGGAGATATTGTTTCCATAATATTGACTACCCATTTGCTTGAGCATAAAAATCCAAACTTGTCAGCATGACATGTAAGTCCATCTTAATTTTGCCTCCTGCCTGTCCCTCTAGCTTCTCTTTCACCCTTCCTAACCTGAAGTTGCATTCTAAGTTGAGCTTCCTCCAACTTGCCATGTTCTGTTATCCCCATGCTTTTGTGTTTAGTACTCTCCCTGAAATACTAATTGCTTGGTTCCATCAGGGTTCACTTTAGTTGGCGCCTATCCTGAGAACATTTCCTTGAGCCTCCTCTACCTCACAGCCAGTGCTGTTTCTTCCATATATTTCTATAGTATTGTTTGTGCTTGTCTTTAGCAATCTTTATTGTACATAGTGCTTTGACTTCGTGTCTCCTACTGGGTTGCGAGTTCCTTGAGGGCAGGGGCCAGGTCTGTCATCTCTATGTCAGAGCATGATACCTGTCCCCGATGTTTAATTAATACTGGTTGAATGAGAAAATGACTGAATGAATATTTAGCTAACTAATTATGGCTGCTTGATTAAGCTGGAAGCTCTTCCTAATTGCCATCTGGAAATTGCAATACTTAGAATATTTTCCAGTAGCCATGACTGGGTAATTTTATAATAGGCATTGATAAAGTCAGGTAGACAGCTTGATACATTTATCAGATGACTACGATATACACATTATAGAAGGAGCAAGAAATAGAGTAAAAAATTTTAGACCCAGAAGGACCCCTAGGGATCACTTAATCCAACCCTTCTAATTTTAAAAAGATATCCAATGGAGAGGGATAAGTTAAATTACTTGATCAAGAGCCTCTGTATTCAAGGAAATTGCAATGTCATTGGATAGGTGATATGTACAGACACGTAAAAGGGAATTGAGAAAAAAGTGCCAAAGAAGTGGACACGGTGGGACTCATCAAGGTAGGTTCAATCAAGGACTTAGGCTTTGAGGTGAGCCTTGACGGCTGGTAAGGTTTTGCTATGAGAGGACATTCCAGGTGAAGGGAATGTATAAGTAAGAGTTCAAAGATAAGGATGTACAGGTGACTGTTGGCATCTGTTTAGTTGAATGATATTTAGTAGCAAGAGAAAAGGCAAAAAAACGGAGCCAGAAAATGGAAAGACTTGAGAATACCAGGCTGTAGAGGGAAACCATTGGCAGTTTTTGAGTAGGTGAGTGATATCATGAAAATGATTTTTTTCATGTCTTATTTCACTGATAGGTGGACTGGGTTGAATGCGAAAATGGGTCATGAAACTGGCACGTTGTCTAATATGCCAGTTAAAAAAATATGAACTTAATGGATTCTAAAGTTTTTGCTCAAAGGTGAAAACATGATACACCATAGATTTCCATGATAATTAACATAACAATGTCAGCATTTTTCTTAATGGAAAAAGTAAGCCCAAGCAGCAAGCTTGTAATATTAGTGATCTGCATGTATTAGTCATGACATACTGTAGATAATTGTATAAACTCTCACGTTACGCCAATAAACTGTAAAAATTCCTTGAGTAACTGAGAACACGGTAGCAGCTGCTACGTTGGGCCTTGCTATTTTGCCAGTCAGGCAAAAAAACATGAGGTGTGGTATGAACCCTCTCAATGCATTTAGGAGTCATTTTGTTCAAAAATGTTTTTTTATGAAGCTAAAATAGAATGTTGTATTTTGGAATAAAACATGGGCAAAGAGAGAACAGTAAGCAGAGATCTACAGTAAATTAAACTTTATCTAAAAATGAGAAGCATTTGTATCATCAGGGAGGAACATATTTCTTTAAGGGCAATAAAGAATATGGAAGGATTTGGAAAGGGATCTGTGAATAGCTTTAATTTAGGGTTTGAAAGTCTCTAAGTTTACAGCTTCAGAAACATATATTGAGTACTTGTTTTTTAAGGACCTGTATGGGAATAGTTTGTATTATTATCATGTATCTTTCTCTTAAGAATTGCAGGGAAAATAAAATAAAATAAAAAGAATTGCAGGGAAATTTCCAGTTAAATGAAGGTTCACTTAAGTTTTGTTGATTGGAGCCTGTTATATCTGTGAAACAGTTTTAGGAAGCCTACCCCCAAAATACTTGTTTCAGATGGTGTACAGTTAAATGTGTCAGTGCCTTTTCTGTAATAGTTTTGTACTTCAACTTAAAGTTAACTTCATGTTGGCTTTTGAAAATTAAAAGCATTTTAACACATAGAAATGTGTAATTTTCCTGTGGATGTTTTTTCCTTATACTCTTAGAAAATCTGGTAATCTTTAGTTTATCAGAAACTTCTTATGCCTATATAACATGAAAATCTATAACAACTAGTTTTCGGCATCATACACCATTATAAGACTTACTGTCATAATCTTGTAGGGAAGTCATGCTATTGAACATTACATTTAAGACATGAAATCAGTGCTCATGATTTCCTAGCTGTAATCTATTGAAAAACATTTGTTTTAGTTTCTGGTTGGAATCCTAATTGAAATATTTAAAAATAATTAGCAATGTGTGATTTAATAGGAATCATTCACTAGACATCAGCACACATCCTGTCTATCTATTACATAACAGAGTAGTTGAACATTGTGGACTCAGAATTGTAGTGTAGTGGTGGTTGAGTATTAAGGCTCTAAGCCTGGCTTAAAATCAGACTCCGCCACTTGCTATCTGTGTGTAATTAAGCAAGTTACTTAATTTCATTGAGTCCTGATTGCCTCATCTCAAATGGAGAAAGCAAGCGATTTTATAAGAATTAAATAAAATATGTGAGTGTTCAGCATGGTACCTAGAATATCATAAGATTCAATGAATGCGAACTGTTGTTATTTTATATAGTGTCATTTGATTTTCAAAAGAACTTTGGCTGTTACTTTCAATTTATGTTTCCAGCAATTTTATTTAAAGCAAACCTCTCCAGAAGGAGAAATATCAAAAGGATAAGGCAAATGACAACATCAGCAATTTAATAGTTATCAAGTAATATAGGGGGTGTTTTTAGCAGGTAAATTACTTGTTGTTGTCAATTATTTGGACAAATAATTAAAGAAAATGACAAAAAATAACCATCAGACTATGAATGACTTTGCCTTTGACTCTCATTGATAGGATTTGTTTTAAATTACCTCAGTATTAGGAAATAGCTTCGTTTTGATGAGACTTTTAAAAACTTTGAAATAATTACAGATTTGAAGGAACTTGCAAAGATAGTACAGAGAGGTATCATGTACCCTTGACTAGTTTTCCCCAATGTAACTATAGTACATTATCAAAGCCCAGCAAGTGACATTGGTACAATGCGTGTGTATAGGTCTACACCATTTATCACATTATAGATTCATGTAACCACCTCCACATCAACATATAGAACTGTTCCATCACCACAAACATAAATTAGACAACTCAAGAGTTGTAAAGAAAGAAAATCTAATGTATTTATTCATATTTTTCTTACCTGTTCTTTTTTTCTTTCTCATGTTGCAAGATTCCTTCTTTTATCATTTCCTTTCAGTTTAGAGGCCTCCTTTTGCCATTCTTTTTTTTTTTTTTAAAGGCATCACTCGAATGGAGGAATATTTATTTATTTATTTTTTGGCTGGGTTGGGTCTTCGTTGCTGTGCATGGGCTTTCTCTAGTTGTGGCAAGCAGGGGCTGCTCTTCGTTGCAGTGTGTAGGCTTCTCATGTGGTGGCTTCTCTTGCTGCAGAGCATGGGCTCTGGGCGTGCAGGCTTCAGTAGTTGCGGGACGTAGGCTCAGTAGTTGGGGCGCATGGGCTTAGTTGCTCCGCGGCATGTGGGATCTTCCCAGCCCAGAGATGGAACCCATGTCCCCTGCATTGGCAGGCGGATTCTTAACCACTGCGCCACCAAGGAAGCCTTGCCATTCTTTTAGAGTAGGTCTCCTGGCAACCAATGCTTAGTTTTCCTCATCTGAGAATGTCTTCATTTCCCCTTCATTCCTGAAGGATGTTTTCACTAAACATAGGATTCTGGGTTGACAGTCCTTTCTTTCAGCACTTGAAAAATCTTGTGTGCCCTTTCCTTTATGGCCTCCATGGTTTCTGATGAAAGATCTGCTGTCCTGTGAATTTTCCCCTATAGGTAAGGTGTCATTTCTCTCTCTCTGATTTCTTCCTTTGTCAAAAGTTTGACTATGATGTATGTCAGATTAGATTTCTTCAGATTTATCTTGTTTGGGGTTCACACAGCCTCTTGAAGCTGTAGGTTTATTTCTTTTGCCAAATTTGGGAAGTTCTTGACCTTTATTTCTCTGAGTATGGTTTTAGTCGCACCCTCTTTTTCTGTCCTCCTGGGACCCTGAGGACATGAATGTGAGATCTTTTGTTATAGTCCCTCAAGCCCCTGATGCTCTGTTCATTTTTTGTTTGTTTTTCTCTCCCTGTTGTTCAGGTTGAATATCGTTCTATCTTTGAGTTCACTGATTGTTTCTTCTGTCCCTTCTCTTCTGCTCTTGAGCCCTTCTGTTGAGTATTTTGTTTTGGTTATTGTATTTTTCAGTTTTAAAAGTTCCATTTGGTTCTTTGTATTTGCTGTTTCTTTACTGAGTCTTTTAATTTCTTTGCCAAGGCTATTTTTTCATTTGTTTCAAGCATGTTTATAATTGCTCCTTTCAGCATTTTTATGATGCCTGCTTTAAAATCTTTGTCAGATAATTTCAACATCTCTGTCATCTTGATGTTGACTTCTATTGATTCCTTTGTCATGCACCTTCAGCCCTTTCTGATTGTTGGTATGACAAGTGATTTTGTTTTTTGATGGAGACCTGGACATTTTGGGCATTATGCCATGAGATTTGGGATCTTATTGAAACTTTTTATTTTAGCTGGCTTCTTCTGACTCCACTCTGTCAGGGATTGGGAGGATGCTGCCTCGTTACTGCCAGGTGGGTCTAGTTGACCAGGTTCCCCAGTTGATCTCTGTTGACACTTGAGGGGGTGGTTCCTCATTACCGGTGAGTGAGGGTGGGAATACTGGTTTCCCACTGGACCTCCAGTGATACCTCCCTAACTGAGAGGGGAAGGAATGCCTTGCTACTGCTCCCTACATGGCCTCCACTAACACCATGAAGGGGGATGGCCGTATTACCACTGGCCAGTGGTGGAAGTACTCCTCTAACACCGTCCTCTCCCCTCATTACAGCCTGATGGAGGTGCAAGTTTAGGCTCCCTTAAGCCTTTGGTGATATGGATATAGTCACATTTTTTTTTTTTCTGTGGTGTTTGGCTGAAGTGGAGCGGCTGTTGTCTAAAAGTGTTCTGTACTGCTGAGCTGCCCCTTTCCTGGTCCCTTGGCTGGAGAGAGCAAGCCTTTCTTAGTGCTTTTTTATTCTCTGAGCTCATTGTCATTTCGAGGTTGCCAGCTTCTTCAGCTTCATGTCTGGAATATATGAGGCCAAAAGAAAACCCAGGGAACTCACCACTGGGTTGTTCCTTTCGTCTTGAGATCCCTAGGCAGCTTGCCTCTTCCCTCCACCTTTTAGAGTTTTCTTGTATTTGTTTTGTATATAATGTCCATGGTTTTTAGCTGCACTTTGTAGGAATAATAGGGAAAAGCACATGTACTTTATTGTTCCAGCAGCAGAAGTTTGACTTATTTTTGGCCTTTCTGAATTCTTGTTAGTTATTAAGGTTTAATTACATCTCAAAACTTGAAACTGGAGACTTACCATAACAGAGAATTTGGAGGGCTTTTATGCCACCTTGCTACTTTGGTATGAATATTATATAAAGGTATCTTTATATAGGCAAAATCTCTTTAGTTTGTAAGGCAAAACGCTAAGTCTAAGAAACATGTACCACACAAACAAGAGTCTGTTATACCTTTGAGAGTTACTTATCTTAAAAAAGAAATAAACCTGTTTGAGAGAAGGACAGTAAAAGTGGAGGGATGTATAGATGACATAGATTTCACAGAGAATAAAATCTTGGGGTGAGGATGTAGGACTCAGTGTTATACTGAATTAAGTAATATGATTATAATGCTTAAGTAATGGTTAAACTTGCACGTTATTACAGCATCAGTTAAATAGCAAGCACATAACTCTCGTTAAAATCCTTTGGAGACATAATATCAGCACACACTATTGTTTTACATGCCTTGAAACAATAAATATAGATTGGATTGATTCAAAGGCTTTCTGCTTTAACAACAAATTTCCTCAGTACTTTAGTGTCTTACTGTGATTTCACTTTATCTTTTCTGTTGTATTTCTCTTAAGGGAGCTAGAGAGCGTAGCTTCAAAATAATAGCAGGGGCAAAGCTTCCCTTCCTCCTCAGTTGAGGTCCACTGGTAAAGGTATAGAAAGGTCCACTGATGGCCACATAGATAAAATTTAGCTTCGGATAGTAAAATATTCAGACCTGAATGTGACCATATATATCAACCCTTTCAGTGTGGAGAAGAAACTGAAGCCCAGAGATGTTGAAAGACCCAGGAAAGATAACAAACTGCTTAGAACAAACTGGGACTTGAACATGGATTCCCTGATCCTGGGGCCATTGTGTTTTCCATCAGACCCCAGAGCCTGCCCTTGAAGCGTCTAGTGGGGGAGATGGCAAGGGCAAAAGTAACTATAACACCTTGTAGAAAGTGACCATTTCTATAGAAGAGAGTCAGATAAAGGTCTGGGAAATATAATTCTTCAATTATTTAAAAAATGTACTTTAATTCTGTACTATGAATACATAGGAAAAGGAAAGAAGTCAGAAATCTTATTTCCAAACTCTTTTAGAGAAAAATAGCCCCAGATTTATTAATTTCTATTTAGAAAAGTTGTACTCCTAAGATTAAAATGTGGATAATAATGCCCGATTTAGAATTTTTCATCATTTATTTAACACATATAAGTTTTTATATAAATAAACAGATAAGTGAATAAATGTATACACGCGTAAGTGATAAAAGTATAATTGTAATACTAGAGTCAGTAGCTTGGAAGCTTCAAAGAGCTGGACATCATCTCAATTTAAGGGAGATTTTCTACTAAAGCTATTCAAAGGTGTAATGGGCCATCTCAGGGTCCAGGCAGTTCCCGTCACTGGAAATTATCAAGGAGAGGCTGGTTGACCTCTTGGCAGGGATGATAGTTTACAGGGGAATTAAGTATTGTGTAGGTGGTGGGACCCAGATGATCTAAGTTCCCTTTCAACTTTAAGATTTTATTATTTAAATGATTTCAATTGCTGCCTAAACTTTGGAGACACAAGCGTAAACATTTTATTTTCCTCATTTTCCACAGGAGAAATCCTTTATTTCCTGATTTTTAGAGTACTAAAGTATCATGTTTTACAGTAAAAAAAAGAAAAAAAAATGGAGTCTATCATTATGGAGTAACATTCTCATTTTGTTGGGATTATACTATACTACATTAGGATTTCACCTAATCTGTATATCATCACAGCTGCATATAGGACTAACACATTTTAGTACATACCTTATGGACTGGAGGAATTTAAACAGAAGACCAGATTTAGCCTGTGGGCTGGAGATTTACCACTAAAACATGAATGTGTTTTCATTTACTTTCTAGTAATGGTCAATACAGTATTATTCCATGTTCCTTCTCAATATAGATGTTTTGGGTGCTTTCAACTCTTTATTAGAGCGATGCATATACATGGCAAAATACTTAAAAAACAAAAGATATTCTTGATAAACAACAAGGTCCTGCTGATTAGCACAGGGAACTATATTCAATATCCTGTGATAAACCCTAATGAAAAAGAATATAAAAAGAATGTATATATATGTATAACTGAATTACTTTGCTGTACAGCAGAAATTAACACAGCATTGTAAATCAACTGTACTTCAATTTTAAAAAAATCCAAAACCAAAAGATATCCTTGGGAAATAAGTCTTTTCTCCTTAGTGTAGCCACTGTTAGTTTTTTTTTTTCTTTTCGTCTGTATGTTTACAAATGTTTTCTATGCAGATAAAAACATGTGTATATCCTCTTTTATTTTTTTAATATTTATTTATTTGGCTGTGTTGGGTCTCCTTTTTGCTGTGCATGGGCTTTCTTTAGTTGCGGTGAGTGGGGGCTACACTTCGTTGTGGTGCGCGGGCTCCTCATTGCCATGGCTTCTCTTGTTGCGGAGCGCGGGCTGTAGGTGCATGGGCTTCAGTAGTTGCAGCACATGGGCTCAACAGCTGTGGCTCATGGGCTCTAAAGCGCAGGCTCAGTAGTTGTGGCGCACGGGCTTAGTTGCTCCGCGGCATGTGGGATCTTCCTGGAGCAGGGATCGAACCCATGTCCCCTGCATTGGCAGGCGGATTCTTAACCACTGCGCCACCTAGGAAGCCCTATATCCTCTTTTAAATACAAATGGGAGCACGTGATACAAACCACTGTATCCTGCTTTTTTTTCTTTTTTTTTAAATTAATATATATTTGTAGCTCTTTCCATATCAGGACATAAATACCTAGCTCATATAACTTAAAAATTGAGATATAATTCACATACCATAAAATTCACTCTTTTCAAGTGTACTGTACAGTGGTGTTTGTAGTATCCTCCAAAGTTTTGCAACCATTACCACTAATTCCAGAACATTTTCATGAAAGAAATCCTGTACCCATTAGCACACAGTTTCCATCTCTCCTCTCCCTCTGTTCCTGACAATCACTAATCTGTTTTCTGTCTCTATTGATTTGCTTATTTTGGACATTTCCTCTAAATGGAATCATACCATGTGTGGCCTATTGTGTCTGACATCTCTCACTTAGCACAAGGTTTTCAAGGTTCCTTTCTATTATATAACATGTACTTAATTCCTTCCCTGACAGAGTAAATAGTCCATTGTATGGATATATCACATTTTGTTTATACATTCATCCACTGATAGACATTTGGGTTATTTCCATTTTTTAGCTCTTATGAACAATGCTGCCATGAACATTCATGTATAAGTTTTTATGTGACATTTTACCTTATTATTTTTTATAACTTCATAGTATCCCACCATGTGCATGTTCTGTAGTTTAAATAGTCTCCTACCTAGGGACATTTAGGTTAGGCTGAGACTCTGTAATTGCTATTGCAAACTGCCTTGCACATACATTTCTATGTATATTTATGGGATAACATTCTAAGAGGTGGAATTGCTACATCAAAAGGTATGTGTAATTTTTCATTTTTGATTTATCTATTGCTTCATTGCCCCACAAAGAGATTTTATCAGTTTATAATTTCATCAATATCTGTTTCTTCATAACCTTTCTTGTTACCATTTTAATCTCTGCAACATTTGTAATGTTCACTTTTATTCCTAATATGTTCATGCTATCTCACTCTTTTGCCAGAAGTTTGTCACTATTATTTGGCTAAAAACCCCCCAACCCAACAAATCAACTTTTGATTTTCTTGATCTATTGTTTTATTTTCCATTTCATTCATTTTTGTTCTTTATTATTTCTATACTTGTACTTTGATTTTATTATGTTGGTTTTTTCCCTCGCTTATTAAACTGTGGCTAATGCATCTATTTTTAGCCTTTTTAAAATAATGTAAACATTTAAGGCTATAAATTTCCCCTTAAGCTTTGCTTTAGCTGCACCTCTCAGGTTTTGCCATGTAGTGTTTTTTACTGTTCAGTTTTAAGCATTTTCTGATTTCCATTATGATTTCTGCTTTGACCCCATGTGTTGTTTAGAAGTTTTTCTTAATATTCAAACACAGATATTTTTAGTTATCACTTACTGATTTTTAGCATAATTGCGTATTGATTAGAGAATATACTCTGATTTCAGTCCTTTTAATATTTGTTGAGACTTACTTTATGGCCCAGTATGTGGTCCATTTTTGCAAATGTTATGTCTGTGCTTATGAGAAGAAGGTGTTCTTGTCATTTGCTGAAATAATGTTCTATGTATACCCAGTAGATTAAACTTGATAATTATATTCAAATTATGTATAGCCTTACTAGGTTATTTTTGTCTGCTTGTTCTGTCAGTTACTGAGGGAGATGGTTTAAAATATTCCATTCTAATAGGTGAAGTTTTCAGTTTCCTACTGTTGTTCAGTTAGTTTTGCTTCATATATTTTCAGGCTACGTATTAAGTGCATAAAAGTTTAGGATTGTTTTACTTTCCTGATGAATTGAAACTTATCATGCTGTGGTCAGAAGGAAAAGAAGCCTCCATTTACTCTGCTTCTCCTTTCTCTTTTCTCCCCCAATAGCATGCTTCTTTCACACACCTGGCTGAGGAAATGACAGTAGATTGAGTGGAAGTTCAGCCCCATCTGTTGGGGGGTAGCAACCACAGTATTTGCAATTCCCCAAATGCCTCTAACCATAAGAACGTCTTAAAAGAATGGAGGAAGTAATTCTGAAAGTTGGGGGAAGGAGTGTTTGGAAAACAATGGTTAAGGCTTCCTACTACCAATATTAAGTGGGCTGCTCAGGCTGTGTATCCACCTTCCCTACATAATTTTTACTCACTTCTACCAGCCATCACTACCTGTTTCTCATACTTGCTGATAGTTTTCATGTTTGCATGTTTCTGTGCCACCGCCTTGTGTATCTGTCAGGGAGGTCACTGTAGATCAAATCATATAGTTTCAAAGCTGCAAGGGAACTTACAAGATGTTTTAAGTTGTCCCTTCCCACCCCCCAGTACACTTTATAGATAAGGAAATGGAGTTTCTGATAGGTGAATTAACTTTTTCAGAGTTATACCTTTTAGCAGAGTGGAGACTGGAAACAAAGCCCCCTTTCTGTCTCCCCTGTCCTGTATTTTTTCCACTTGACGTTCTCATTAAAGTCACAGACCTGGCAATCTGCTGAATTTCTGGAATGTTCTACCTATATAAACTGCTACAGGCTGTTTTTTCTTTGGACTGTCTTTGATGCAAAAGGACATTATGACCTTAGCTGAAATGTTGGTTCTACCTAAGGGTTTATTTGTGAAGTGAAACCTCAACCGTAAATCTGTCAGCTCTTCAGTTTAGCCACTCTTGTAGGCTGAGAAAAAAACTGGTTCTCAAAGGATCAAGAACCCTTTCAAATGCACATTTATGAGTCTGACCTGGCAGCAGGCGTTCATATGTATTTCACCTAGTGAAATAAATTTGGTGGCTTCATTCTGCTGTAGCAGTTCCACTGTATTGTTCCTTTTTTTAGATTAATTAATTCATTCATTGGCTGCGTTGGGTCTTCATTGCTGTGCACAGGCTTCCTGTAGTTGCAGAGAGTGGGGGCTACTCTTTGTTGTGGTGCACAGGCTTCTCATTGCTGTGGCTTCTCTTGTTGCAGAGCAAAGGCTCTAGGTGCATGGGCTTTAGTAGTTGTGGCACACGGGCTCAGTAGTTGTGGCTCTCAGGCTCTAGAGCTCAGGCTCAGTAGTTATGGTGCATGGACTTAGTTGCTCCTCGGCATGTGGGATCTTCCTGGACCAGGGATTGAACCCATGTCCCCTGCATTGGCAGGCGGATTCTTAACCACTGTGCTACCAGGGAAGTCCCACTGTATTGTTCTTAATAAATTGCTTTTTCTTCCCTTATCATGCGAACTACCAGAATATTTTCCATGGATGTTCCACTCCTTTGGATTATGCTAGTGCTTGGTATATGAACTCACTAGGGCTGATGGCCTTACCATTATGGTAAGTACCATGTATGCTTCAAGCAGGCCATTGAATTTATGACCATGGCAAACATTTTGCACTGGTGATTTTGTAAGAACTTATCATCAATTTGTAAACTCCATGTAAAAGCTCTGTGCCCATATTTACTGTCTATGTACAAAGACCGGGTTCTAGTATATTCATTTTTATTCACCCTCTTGCCCCCGCCAACTCTCAGCATAAAAGTTTGATAAACTATACTTGGGTTTGTGTGGCTGGTTCCCCTTCTTTCTCTTCTGCTCCCCTGCCCTACCCTGTGTACTTTTATCTCTATCTAAGCTTCTCCTTCCCTTCTAGAGAGCCTCTCCGTGCACTGAGAGTTAGCGATGGAATGCACTACACATGCAAACAATATGGGAGAAGATAATGCTTTGAGAACTACTGGTCCCTCCCCTTGGATTGGAGAGTTGTTTAGATGGTGTATGTGGTTTATTGTTTCAGTGTCTCAGATCC
The DNA here is from genome assembly GCF_030028045.1 of Hippopotamus amphibius kiboko. Taxonomy (NCBI): domain Eukaryota; kingdom Metazoa; phylum Chordata; class Mammalia; order Artiodactyla; family Hippopotamidae; genus Hippopotamus; species Hippopotamus amphibius. The sequence goes on from NC_080203.1 coordinate 33,159,928, forward strand.
TTGCTCTTCTCCCAAGCGCAGTACACTCTTGTTAATGTCCTTGTGTCCTTAAAACTTCTCAGAGGTGATAAAGATTGATTTTAGTCTTTATTAGACAATGTGTAGGAGTTAACTTGGCGAAGTGGGGGAAGGAGGGCTCATTCTGGGCTGAGAGAGTCATGTAAGGAAAGATAAAACATGAAGTAGGGCAAGGAACTCAGTTTGTGTGCTGGGGGTGAAAAGTGATGAGAATTAGCAAGTGACCACGTCCTCACTGAAAGGTTTATATATAACTCCAAAGAGTTTAGATTTTATACTGAAGACACTAGAGAGCCACTGCAATATTGTTTAGCAGATAAGTGCCTTCAGAATAGCCTTTTAGCAATATCACTCAGGCTACCCTTTGTGGATAGAATTGAAGGAAGGAAAGTCCAGAGATTAATTAGATTAGTCAGAAAGCTGATACAGTAATCTAAGCTATAGACAGGTGTCACATCTAAGGTCTAATAGAGTAAAGATAGAGGAGGAGGGATGGATTCAAAAGCCAGTTGAAGGCTTCACAACTTGGACGCATGAAGGAGTGAGAAAGTGGGAAAGAATAAAGGTGCAGCCCAGATTTCTGGCTTGCATTTACCTGATGGAAGATCCGCCATCCCTAGTGTCAGAGAATACGGGGGAGGGGGATCAAATCATGTCGATAGGATGAGTTAAGATCTAAACATATTAAAATCAAGGCACTTTTGTGCCATCCAAGTTACCTAGCAGACAGTTGGATACGTGGCTCTGGATCTCAGAAGAGGTGTGGATTAAAAAAAATACAGTAATTTTATGTTATGTGTTTTTTACCACAATCAAAAATAATTTAAAAATAAAATCAATGTTTTAAAAAACTTATTTTAGAAGTCGTCAGCAAACAGGTGCCCCTTGAAGCCAAGAGGATGCATGAGATTGAGTGCCCGAGGAGAGTATATAAAGTGGGAAGGGCAGAAATATGAGACCAGATTAATGGAACCACCAACACCGTAGATAGAACTGGGCAGAGGAAGTGGAGATCTAATACAGTGGCGTGAGGAAAACCAGAAGACCAAGAATGAATGGATTTAGGAAGCCATGAAAGTTGTTTAGAGTGGTCTTCAATGTCATGGTGTAGAGATGCCAGGTCAAAAAGAAGTGAACATGCTCATTGATTAGCATTTAGCTACTAGAACTTCTTAGTGACTTTAGTTGATGAGAGCGGTTTCATGTACTGCACTATTTTGAAATTATGCTTTTGCCAGCCTTCTACACTGGAGATATCTTTGCATTGTCCACGTACCTCACACATAGTAAGTACTTAGTGAATATATGTTGAATTAATAAATTTGTGATCTTCCTTACTATTAGGAGAAATGCTAACTGAAGACTGGACATGCTTTGCTAAAAGTTCAGTATTTGGTGGATAGAGTAATAGTCTGCTAGGATGCTGCCTCTGTGTCATAAGATATTTGTGGGAAAAGTCATAAAAATTCTTAGTCAAAATAGTTGACAGTTTCTAATTTTATATTTTATTTGAGCATTAGAGTATTTTAGCATTTAAGATTATTCATACTTATGGTTCATTTTGAAACAGTTTCTTCCTGATATGTTGAAATCTCAGTTTCAGTTGAGGTCACTTGTACCTTATTTAGAAAGAGCAGCATAGGAAGAGAATGTTGTGGTGTGTTCTAGGAGTAAGGTTATTTTGAAACGAACTCTTCTGTGATTTTTTTTTTAACGTGCTGCAATGTAGCAAAATTAACATATTGTGATATAAATTGTTATATACACTTTGGGCTTATCAGCAACTTTAAAAGAGCTTTTGAACATTTTCGTCATTAGATAATTTTTTTGGTTTATATGGTCTCTGTCACTTGAGCTTCTGGAATGTTGTCATTTAGTTAGAACTTAGCCTGAGCTTGTATAGCTTGCCTTAAATAAATCTTTCTTTTTAAAGGATGTGGCTCACATTGTAGTAGTAGCACTGGGGAGAAGGACTGGCAGGAGAGAGGTGTGGAGTAGAGTGTAGAGAAAAAGGGACGATATGGTTCATTTTATGTGTCAGTTTGGCTGTCTGCTCAAACATTCTAGATGTTTCTTTGGAGGTATTATTTAGACGGGAGTCACATGTAAATCAGTAGACTTTGCATAAAGTGGATTACATGTGGGTGGGTCTTATCCAATCATTTGAAGGTTTTAATAGAAAAAGATTGATCTACCTCTAATAACCAACAAGGACCTACTATGTAGCACAGGGAACTCGGCTCAATCTTACGTGGCAACCTGGATGGGAGGGGAGTTTGGGGGAGAATGGATTACACGTATATATGTATGGCTGAGTCCCTTTGCACCTGAAACTATCACAACATTGTTAATCGGCTATACTCCAATACAAACTAAAAAGTTAAAAAAAAAAAGATTGATCTACCCCTAAGAAAGGAGAATTCTGCTCTCCTCTCCCCAAGACTACCTTCCCGCCCAAGCTTCAGTATCATCTCTTCTCTGGGTCTCCAGCCTGCCAGCCTTCACAATTGTGAGCCAATTCCTTAAAATCTGTGTGTGTGTATTAAAACAAATAAAATATATAATAAAAGTATAAAATATGTTGCATTATATACTTATATATAGTATGAAATATATAAATGTGTATTTTATCATATATAACATATCTTTATAATATATACATGTATAATATACTATTTTACATCTCTCTATTATACTGTGTATTTTATATATATCTCGTAAAGATATATGTGTCTATATACCTATACATATATATATCTTATTGCTTCTTTTCTCTGGAGACCCCTGACTAATACAGGGCAAAAATATTTGTGCATTATTATTTTGAGTATTTTGCTTTTCATGTCAACCTCTGTTTCCTTTTTATCTGGTGCTTTCTGGAATCATGTGACACACTTGTATACAGATGCAGTTCAGTGAAAGTGCTGAGAGCCTATTGTGTATACTGTCGTCCCTCAGTGTCTGCAAGGGATTGGTTCCAGGAACCCCCGCAGATACCAAAATCCTCGATGCTCAAGCCTCTTATATAAAATGGCCTAGTGCAGTGAATGCAGTCTCCCCTCTGTATCTGTGGGGTTCATCGGAGGGTACCAAGGGCCAACTGAACAGCAAGGTAAACTGCTAGCTATTGTGGTGGCTCCCAGATGAACAAGGGTAGGCCTTTTGCTCTTGAGGTGTTTGATACTGGAAATGCTCAAACATCTATGACATAAGGCAGCTTGAGATCAGTTCTGTAAGACAGAGCTAAGCAGCGTGCAATGGAAATCAGCAGGGAGTGATGACTTCTGCTTGAGCAGTTGGGGAAGTTTTGGGCCGGTCCTCAAGGATGAGTGGAGTTTAAATTTCTGCCTTGTGGTGGAGAAAGTGGGGTTGTATTCATAAAAGCATATCCCAGAAAGAGGGGATGCGAAGAACAAAGGCCTAGAACTAAGGAAGTAGGGGGTGCATTGGGAATAAGAGAAAAATGTTACTGTTGTTTCATGAGGATCCTTCTCTACGGAGACATTTTCAGAGTCAAATGGACCTTAGAAAAGAGACAGCCTGCTGTTTCCTCTCAGCAGCTGCGAGTTGGAATGAATGCAAATGTGTGCAAATGCTTGTGTACACCTCTTCAGTTTTCCTCCTCCAGAGGTGCTTCTGTTTTGGGGCCCCCACAGCCTTATCATTGAATCTGGTCTGTTGTCCTGTCTGGGACTGACTGAATTTTACCTTTGGGTTAAGTGTCAGTTGGGTCGGAAAGAGTTTGACAGTCAACTTCTTAATTGTGCTCAAGGCTTATCTCATAGCACTCATTAGGGTTTGCAGCTTCCTGTGAACGTGGCTGCTGGAACTCTGTGAGGGTATTTTTTCTTTGCTTGTGAGGTATTTTGTAATAACTCAAGTGAGGAGGCATTTGTGAAAATACAGACTCTAAAGTACTGAACAGATAGATGCAGGCATTGTTATAAATAAGGTGGTGGTGGTGGTGGTTTTTTCTGGAAACAGTGAATGCTGTTAGTGTCATATTTAAGTTTTCGAGTGAGGGCCTCACTCTAACTTTCTGCAATGGAACATTGGTATAACAGCTTTTATAACAGTTTTTGTTTGCCTTTTTCAGAATGTCATATAAATGGAATCATACAGTATTTAGTCTTATGAGTTTGGCTCTTTTACTTAGATAGCATAATACCTTTGAGATGCATCCAAATTGTTTCATGTGTCAACAATTTTTTCCTTTTTATTGCTGAGTCATATTTGTTGGTGTCAATGTACCACACCATTTGTTGGTTGAAGAACACTTGGGCTGTTTTCAGATTGGAGTGACTGTAAATAAAGCTGCCATAAACATTTGTTTACAGATTTTTTTTTGAATATGTTTTCATTTCTTAGGGTAAATATCTTGGGGTAGGACTGATGGATCATATGGTAAATGGTTAACTTTTTATAAGAAAATGAGAAGCTGTTTTCCAGGGCGGGTGCCATTTTCTATTTTTATCTGTAATTTATGAGAATCGAGTCGCTCAGTATCTTTGCCAGCACCTTGGTATTGGTTTTTGGTTTGTTTTTTTTTAAGTTTAGCCATTCTTGTAGGTATGCGTTGGTATCTCATTGCGCTTATTTTTTTAAGTGAACAAGTCTTATTGTATGTAAAGTACTCTCTGCTAGCACCTTGGTAGTAGTTTTTCTTTTGAATTTTAGCTATTCTATTAGGTAGTAATGTCATCTCATTGTATTTTTTTTTAAATTTTTTATTGATTTATTTATTTATTGGCTGTGTTGGGTCTTTGTTGCTCCACATGGCCTTTCTCTAGTTCTGGCAAATGGGGGCTACTCTTCATTGCCACGTGAGGGCTTCTCAGTGCGGTGGCTTCTCCTGTTGCGGAGCACAGGCTCCTAGGTGCGGAGGCTCAGCAGTTGTGGTGCAGGGGCTTAGTTGCTCCACAGCATGTGGGATCTTCCCAGACCAGGGATCGAACCCTTGTCCCCTGCATTGGCAGGTGGATTCTTAACCACTGCGCCACCAGGGAAGTCCCCATTGTATTTTTTTAATGAATGTATTTTAGCATGTAAATCATACTCCAATAATTGATCATTTTTAAAAAGTACCAGCAACAAAGTAGGAGAAAACGATAGTTACAAATAAAAGTGACTAAGGATGCATATCTAAAGTAGAAAAATAATTCGTAAAGTTACAAAGAAAAGCACAAATCAACTATACGTCAATAACATAAATTTTTTAAAAAAGAAACCAAAACACAAACAGGGCAAGTGATTGAGATGGTAAATTCACAGAAAAAGACATGTCAATAGCCAATAAGTATAAGACTCAGCCTCACTAGTGAAATATCAGGAAATTCAGTGAGGCTTTTTTTAAAAAAAAATGAACATCAGATAAGTCCAGAGGGTGAGCAGGTAATTAAACCCACTCTTTCTGGGACTGTCAATTAGTATGGCTTTGGAACAGTTTCTAGTATCTGTAAAAACAATACAAATACCCTTCATTCCAGTGATTCTGCTTTGAAGGATGAATCCAATAGAAAGTCTATCAAACGTGTGCACAGGTGTATGTCAACTGAAGAAAAATGCACCACCTAAAGTTAAGTTTTATTTGGGGACCTTACTGAGGACTGTGGTCTGGGGCAGCCTCGCAGATAGCTCTGAGGAACTGCTCTGAAGAGGTAGGGGAGGAACCAGGATGTACATGAATTTTAGGGGTTGGGGAATACCTATAGTCAATCTTGGTAAAAGATTATTGCTAATCACAAAAAATAGACATCTCAAGTTAATGATTTTAGTGCTTTTCTGTGGGACAACGCAAGAATCTGGGCTCATTGAAATTATTCCATAGATTTGCATCTTAACTATCTAGGGCCAATATCCAGAGCACAGAATGTTTTCTGTTTTTTTTTTTTTTTCTTCCTGGATTCCTCTCAGGGCACACCTTCGGGGGACTGGCTGCAGTGACTGATGGCTTGATGATAGGCAACATTCTTTGTTTATTGGAATGGCAGGCAAGATTCCCTTTCCACATATGACTCAGAATGTTTATAATATTACTTGGGTTTTTAAAAATATTTATTTATTTAGCTGCATTGGGTCTTAGTTGTGGCATGCAGGCTTCTCTCTAATTGTGGTGCGTAGGCTCCAGAATACACAGGCTCAGTAGTTGTGGCATGCAGGCTCTCTAGTTGTGGTGCGGGCTCAGTAGTTGTGGTGCACAGGCTTAGTTGCCCTGAGGCACGTGGCATCTTAGTTCCCGGACCAGGGATTGAACCCACATACCCTGCATTGGAAGGCAAATTCTTAACAGCTGAACCACTAGGGAAGTCCCTATAATATTACTTGTAATGAGGAACTATTGGAAACTTCCTAAGTATGTACTAATGGGAGAATGGGTAAAGAATTATTTTATTGCATTCATTTGCATGTACCTAATGACTAATGATTTTGAGCATCTTTTCATGTGCTTCTTGGTTATTCTTATATCTTTTGGTTAAGTATCCGTTCAGATCTTTTGCTTATTAAAATAAAGATTGGATTGTCTTTATTGTTGAATTGTAATTGTTCTTTATAGATTTTGGATGCAAATGCTTTATCAGATATGTGGTTTGCAAATGTTTTTCTCTTAGTTTATGGCTTGTTTTCATTCTCTTGATGGTAGCTTTCTCAGAACAAGAGATTGTAATTTTAATAAAGACCAGTTTATCAATTTTTTTTCTCTTTTGGATTCTGCTTTTCATGGCATAGGTATAAAATCTTTGCCTAACCCAAGTTCCTGAAGATTTTCTCCTATCTTTTTCTTTCGGAAGTTTTATAGATTTGCATTTTATATTGAGTTCTGTGATCCATTTTGAGTTAGCTTAAAGTTTTATTTCCTGGGAATAATTTCATTTGTTTTAATTCAGAGATTAAATATGCTATGGGAGTACAATTGTAGGAGCTATTGTCTCTGGTTTGTATTTTGGAAGCATGGCTTTGTCAATGACTTTTAAGCTCTTTTGACCTTGTCCAGAGGAAATATTGGGGACTTTGTGACTTAGTTACTCAAGTCACTGAGTGTACCTAAAACAAAAGTTTCATGAAAAAAATATTTATCCTAAATGCCAGTATTTATCCTTACTATTTTTTCCCCAGCAGTTCTGTTTCATTAAAAACAAATGCTTGTCCTGACCCATTAAACAGATTTCATGTTCCACTAATAGGTCCAGGTCAGTTGAAAAACACTGACTTAACTACCATAGTTGGAACTCACAGCCATCACTACCTCCACTTATAAACATGACTTGTTGCCCTTTTCTTTCTGTTAAGTAATCATCATCCTCATTTTTTTCTCTAATCACAATTTAATTTTTGGTATAACAAACATTTTTTACATAATACTGCCAACCGTGTTGTCAGAAAATAATAGTAAGTGGAGCATTTTTTCCAGCTTTATCGAGATATGATTGACACATAATATTGTGTAAGTTTAAAGTGTTGATTTATACCCTTTACATATTGCAAAATGATTACCACCATAGAGTTAGTTAATACCTCCATCGTGTTACATAATTACCATTTCTTTTTGTGGTGAAAACATTTCAGATCTACTCTCTTAGCAACTTTCAAGTATACAGTAAGTATTATTAATTATAATCACAATGCTGTACATTAAGTTCTCATACCTTATTTATCTTATAACTGGAAGTTTGTAACTTTTGACGAATATCTCCCCATTTCCCCCACCCCCAGGCTTCTTTCACTTGTAAGTAGCAGAAACACAGCACTGGTGAAGGATGAGGATGAGGGAAAGGGGTAAGGGCTCAGTAACCTTGGCAGCTCTTCTCATGTTCTGGTAGCATTTGTGTTTTGGGCTACACTGGCTTCATTTTTGCTTCTTTCCATGTGAGTCATTCCTTCCTGTCTCTCTCTCTGAAGATTGGTTTTCTCTCATTCTCTTTGCACATGGCTGCCCTAAGACCTTGAGTTTAATTTTAGCCAGACTAGGATTGCTCTGCTCCAATTCCCAGGAGAGACAGTATAATTAGTTTAGCTTATGACATGTTCCACCTCTACTGCAATCAGCTTTGCCCAAAGCAGGTGGGACCAGAGACTAGAACCCATGTCTGTTGTTGTGCATCAAAGATATACAGTTCTCACAGACTGAGAAGGGCGTTGGGTCTCTTGCAAGTTCAATAAGTGCTGGTTGGCATACATTTATCTTTTCAAATATATCTAAAATAATTTAGTTTTCAGACTATAGCAGTTCATAAAAACTTCGTAGGATATTAAAAAAACAAAACTAAAATTAGGGATTGCAAAACCAGAAGTCACACTGTCATCCAAGAATGACTTTTCTTATTTCCTTTATTTTTTTATATACTTATACTTACATAACACATAGAAATTTAGTCAAATGTATTGACCACAGAGTGCTCTGTATTTTTTTTTTAACTCTTTATTGGAATATATTTGCTTTACCCTCTTGTACCCGTCTCTGAGGTACACCAAAGTGAATCAGCTACATCTACACACATATCCCCATATCCCCTCCCTCCCGCGACTCCCCCCCACCCTCCCTGTCCTGGCCCTCCAAGGCATCTCCCATAAAGTTGATCTCCTTCTGTTATACAGCAACTTCCCACTAGCTATCTATTTTACAGCTGGTAGTGTAAATATGTCTATGCTACTCTCTCACCTCGTCCCAACTTCCCCTTTGCCCCTCACCCCAGCCCCGTGTCCTCAAGTCCATTCTCTACTTCTGTATCTCCACTCTTGCCTGTCACTGGTTTCATCAGTACCATTTCTTCAGATTCCATATATATGTGTTAGCATACAGTATTTGTTTTTCTCTTTCTGGCTTACTTCACTCTGTATGACAGACTCTAGGTCTATCCACCTCATGACATATTTCCATTTCATTCCTTTTTATGGCTGAGTAATATTCCATTGTATATATGTGCCACACCTTCTTTATCCATTCATCTGTTGGCAGCAGTCACTTACATACACAATATCTGTGGATCCAACAAATGAGGGAGTTGGAGGTTAAAGAAAATAGATATTTAAAGTATTAATCATGTAATACAGATTTAAATTGCAATAATTTTTTCCTCATGGTTTGAATGAAAGCACTTTATTTGAAGAGTTTTCATTTAGGTATATTAAAATTCACAGTTATCAAACAGGGAAGGGAAGATAGGAAAGTAACGTTTATTATGACACTGCTTAGTTAGACACTTATTATGTTATTCCATTCAGTGCCTATAACTGCCCTTTGAGAAGTAGGTATCCTTATCCCATGGCCAATGAAGAAATTAAAACCCAGGGGAAATAGCTTGCCAATATGTGGCTGGGCTGGGGTTTAAGCTCAGGTCTGCATGACTTGCAAGTCTCTTCTCTCCCCACCTTGCCCTTTGGGAGCATGAAAAATTTATTTACACAACCTTTCTAGAGGAGGCTGTAAGTAGGACTATATAGGAGCCCCCCATATAGTCCTTGTTTGTATACTTAAGTCTCGTTTCCTTGTTTGTATACTTAAGTCTCAGTCTCAGCATCAGATGTGTGGCAGCCATTTCTCCAATATCTGAGGTGAAGAGAGTCCTATCAGTTATGTAATGTTAGTCACTTAAGCACCTGGAGTTTTCAGAGGTCATTCATCTGATAAATCAGTGTTTAAAAATAGCTGTAGCTTCTTCAGTTTGCAAAAAGAAATGTTTTTTAACCGTATATTCTAAAGATTAATGCATGCTAAATTGGGAATTGGGGGTGAAGAAGGGAAAGCTGACCTTTCTTGGTTAGTCTGAATAAACAGGAAGAGGGAAGCAAAGACTGGCTAAGCAGTACAAGGCAGTATTTTAAGGTTTCCCTTTTTAATGTGAAAAATCAGAAGAAATATGTATTTTAGAAATTTTTGTTGAAGACAAATATTTATAACATAAATGCTTTACATTTTAGCTAAGTGAAACAAATTTAAATCGTTTGTTATTGATGATGTTGACTGGATAGAGGCAAATATTCATGATTTTTGCCAATGGGTTAATGATAGTTTACCTTCTACTTTATCAGCCTAAATGGCTTTGGCAATAAAATGAAGAGGAATAATCATTTGGTTTATTGTAATTTCAGACTTACTCTGAAAAAATTTAAAACCATGGCTAGGGTATAATTCCTAGAATAACCAGGTTTTGTGTTTTGGATGGTGAAGAATATTCATTTAAGTTCTAGCAAAAGATAAGAATGTGCTCTCCTGCAAGTAATCTGATCGAATGTGGTCTCCCTGGCTTATCACTTAAGATTAAGTTGATATAAATTAAATCTAGCCTAATACTTTATTTATTAAGAATTCACAGTGGACCTTTTGAAAACAGAGGGACGGGAGATGCAGACGAGTTTGATGTTCCAGAATTTATATTGCTGCTATCTTTCAGGACATGAAAGGAGGAATTCAAATCATTGTTTTACTTCTCGTTTGTTCCTTTAGAAGCGATCTTTTCTAGTTAAGGGACAAACTAATAAAGCCTGACAAGCTTTAACCATCAGTCTTGACCAAACTGATTTCAGCGTTTCTCTTCTAAAAGTACCTAATTAAAAGTATCCCTGAGTTACTGACTCAGATGTTGGCCCAGGTTTAGGGAAAATGAAGCCCACTTAGAGTTAATTGGTTGAACCAACTGTCCTCCACAGTTCTTTTCAATGCCACTAATGTTTTTTCTCTCATTGTCATGCCTAGAAGCAGGGATGGGAGCTTATTAGAGACAGAATTTTCTTCTGCTGAAGCTAAACCCTCGGTATTGTGGCCTCTTGACCTTTTATTCTTTCTGACTTCTTGACCCCATCTTTTTTTTTATTCTTCTGAAGTCCAGCCCATAATACTGCACAACAAGCCAGTTGTGGTACAACTGAGCTTTTACTCTAGTGGTGAACATGTTACGTGGGCCATAGACTTTATTTAAAGAATTGATCTATTTTGAGAAATTCAGCTTCTTGCTGCTCTTTCAGGATTGAAATTGTAGTTTGTCTTCACATCTTCTGTCTTAGCTTCCTTCATCAACCCTAATACTATGGCTGCTGCTGGAATTGGTCTAAGACCATTACCAGGAGTCAATTTTGCATATTCACACTTAACTGTTGGGTTTCTTGTAAACCACTTTACTCTTTCTTCAACTTTGTTGTTTCCAATTTCCGGGCTACTGTTTCTTAGTTCTGTTTGCTGAGCTATGAAAGTACCAGTAATGAAGAACATTTTCCTTCTCGTCTTGACCAGATTCAGAGCCTGTTTCCGAGTTCTCCCGCTTCAGGTCTCTGTAAGTCACTCTATGTGGCTCTCAACCCTGTCTTCCCCTAACTTTAAATTTATTTAAAATGTATTTAAAATAAATTTTTTGTAGTATAAGAAATAATAATTCATAGGTAATATAACCTGCCTATACATATCCTAAAACATATAACACTGGGATAATAATACAAGGGATAAATGAGTGTGTAACTCATAACACAGTCTGTGTTTGGGGGTGTAACTGTGAGGGCACGTTGTACTAGAGGATGGAATGAAGTGACTGATGCTTGTACCTGCTTCTACAGAGCAAGTTTGTGTTTGTGAGAAGTAAGATGATAATTCTGTATAAGAAGTTCAGGAAAATGAAAAATCAGTGATGCACGTGGACTGTAATAAAAATGTTAGAATAAGTAATAACCGACAAGACTTGTTTGTGTGTGATAAGAGAAAGAAGGAAATACTTGAAGCAGAGAAAACATGCCAGGACAAATATAAACTGTCAACATGGAGAAAATGAGGAAGTGTGATATTCTCACAAATGACATGGGCCATATTAGTAAGTCTAGTGGCAAAATAATTCCTGATGTTGTGATATTGGTCAGGGTACTGACGAGATATCACAAAGCATACCTTGTATTTTGAAATACACTATCACCCGCTGAGGCATCTTTCAGGTTCCCAGTACTTCAAAAGACTTCAGAGACCATATCCTTCTTTAGGTGATGAAGAATAGGGGATGGTTTAAAAAGAGAAGCGATAATGTGAGAAGCTACGCAGAAGTTGTGCAATGGGTGTCTCTACACAGAGAAGATTGAAAAACAACAGGCAGCCCCCAAACAACTACTTTCAATATCATCTTTCATAGCAGAGATTTTTTTAGTGTTATGAAAAATTTCAAAAATATAGTGTGACAATCTGAAGTATTAAAAGTAACTTTTATCGAGATCAACATGGTTTATGTGGCTACTAATTTAATACCATTTTGCTTGAAATTTAATAAAAGGATTCTCATATCCTCTGTGACATTTTTGCAGAGGTTTCATTGCTTTTGCTGGAATTCCATTATTGCATTAAAATCCTCGCCAAGAAGTGGGAGGTTGAAAATGCTCTAATATATAGAGCATAGAGTGAGTACATCATTTAATTTTGATATGATGTCTTTATTTGATTCAAACGTCTGTCTCCATAAAGTCTTTGCCCTAAACTATCGGCATTTTCTCAACTTTTAATAAAATCTACCTCATATTAGTATATGTAAGAGTGCTCCTGATACCTACCTGTGTTGGGTTTAGTCTGATAGAACATTTCTCTCTTTTGGGATATGGGGTGATTCTTTGTTATGTGAGACTGCTTCACATTGCATGCCTCTGGCCTCTGCCAGAGTGGTTCCCCCAATAATTGAGTTGTAAAAGCACCCCAACTCATTTCCAGAATGTTCCCTAGGGAGTGGTAATCACTGACTCCTTGGCTGTATCTTGCTGTGAGTGCATACCTGTATTTCTCAAAAGAACCTTCGCAAATTTCATTTACGATTTTAAAACATTGAGGGTCCTTTCCCATGTACTCTTAGAAGGAGGCTCTTTTTCACCGCGTAACTGTTATAGGCTGAATTGTTGGTATTTCCTGCTAAATCCAGATGCTGAAGTCCTAATCCCCCGAGTATCTCAGAATTTGACTGTTTGGAGATAGGGTATATTAGGGTGGACCCTAATCCAATATGACTGATGTCCTCATAAGAAGAGGAGATTAGGACACAGGGGGAAGACCTTATGAAGACACAGGCCATCTGCTGTATCTCTCAAGGAGAGAGGCCTCAGAAGAAACCAACCTTGCTAACACCTTGATGTCAGACTTCTAGCCTCCAGAATTGTGAGACATACATTTCTGTTACTGAAGCCACCCTGACTATGGTACTTGGTTACGGCAGCTCCAGCAAACTAACACAGTCACGCCTTAATGTGTGTCATTCCAGTTTGGTATACTAGGGTAGCAGTGTAATTTTGTGATTGCAGTTCAGGTTTTCAGTGTTAGAATTCCAGCTCATACACTTAACAACTGTGACCTTGGGCACATTAATTAACCTTGTGAAACTTCTGGGGGGGGTTGTGGTTTTTTTAATTTTTTAATTTTTTTAATTAATTAATTAATTAATTTATTGGCTGTGTTGGGTCTTCATTGCTGCACACGAGCTTTCTCTAGTTGCCGTGAGTGGGGGCTACTCTTTGTTGCAGTGCGCGGGTTTCTCATTGTGGTGGCTTCTTTTGTTGCAGAGCATGGGCTCTAGGTGCGTGGGCTTCACATGGGTGACACATGGGCTCAATAGTTGTGGCTCACGGGCTCTAGAGCACAGGCTCAATAGTTGTGGCTCATGGGCTTAGTTGCTCCATGGCATGCAGGGTCTTCCTGCAGCAGGGATCAAACCCGTGTCCCCTGCATTGGCAGGCAGATTCTTAACCACTGCGCCACCTAGGAAGTCCCTGGGTGTTTTTTAATTGTAAAACGAGGATCCAGATACCTTCTTCACTGGATTATTGTGAGGATTAGGTGAAATAAGTAATGTAAAGTGCACGGTACATAAATATTAGTTCTCTTTTCATCTGCCTCTGCTTTTAGGTGTGTGTTGCTTTTTCTAAAAGGATATAAGGCATGCTTGGGAGATGAGCCTTTATTGTGGGATTTCAGGCTGCCAGATTGGTGGATAGGGGAGAGGTTTGGGGGCATTTGGTATTTTCAGTAGCTTTAGTCAATAATGTGCATGTCATGCTTTGCAGTTTACAAACACAAAGTACCTCACGTTCAGTTATACGTGATGTGCAGTCATTAAACCTAATTGTGCCTCGGGAGATATTATTGTAGCCTTTGTTTTGTTTGTCTAACTTCTTTTAAGACACAGGAGACCTGTCTCCTGGGAATCCGTTGGGTTAAGTCTTCCTTTTCTGTGTTTCATTGCCCCATGGCATGCATACCTTTATCCATATGCTCTCTTTGAATGGTCTTTTTTTCCCCATGAGACTGCATTCTTTGAAGGTGGTGACTATTCCTTATTCATCTCAGTATCCCTAATGCCCTACACAGTGCCTGGTTCTTGGTAGCGTGCTCTGAATTACATATCACTAACCTTTTTTCAGTGATATTAAATGCCAGGTACTTTTACTGTGCATTTTACAGGTGAGAATACAGTGCGCAGGGTCACACAATTCAGTGGTCAGAGCTAGAATTTGAACCCAGGCTGGCTATTTGCCCAGTCCACGTTCTTAACCATGAGAATGGAAGGGTTGTGTCTGGAATATTGTATGAGAGTGTTGCCCAGAGAGAGTGTAGAGCATTTGATTGGGAGGATCAAGAGCCTAAGCACACCTAATATGAAGGCAAGTTGGGGCATGTATGTGTCCTGAGGCTTGGAACAGAAGTTATATCCTAACGTACACACTTTGTTTCTGTATTATTTCTACTGGTAATGGAGGTGCAGATGGTAAACTCTCTCTCTCATGTGCATTTTCTTCATTAATTAACATTTGTATCTGTATAGAGATGAGGAGTGAACTTTTCTTGCTATAAGCTCCCAAATCTCTTAATATGCATGTTGTCATTACCCCCTAATTCTTTACACATTATAAGATTTATCTTAATAGCAGGGTTAAAATGGTTGATATAGCTTTAAGGAATTTGCTATATGGCGATTGAAAATAAGGTGATAAAAAGTAAAGATGCTGCTCATGACAGTTAAAACCTCAGATTTCTTGATTCCTTGGGAAATGAACCATTCTAAAATTTTTCTTTTTAAAGAACAGTTTACCCCATTAACACCAATGTATTTTTTATTTTAAATACTTCAGTTACGTATAGTTCTTGCTGACTCGGGGCCATCTTTACAGCTATTACTGAGCGTCTTAGAGATGCCCTTAGGATCTGTTGTGACTTGTAGAACTGTTTGCTTCTATAATATATGATCCCAGAGTGTTGTGCTCTCCTTACCCTCCTTGAACTGGTTTTTATGATTTTCCCCTTTCTATTGCCGTCAGATGTCATACGTTGTGGTTATCACTGTGCCTTCCTGTGGCTCCCTTCTTGCCCCCTAATGATTTGTTGCAGGCTTAAAACCAGTTTGCCAAGCTTCTTAGGAATTGTACTCGAGGGACTAAGGTGCATGTTAATTACTAATATGAATGTGCATTAGTGCTTGAACTTTGTGACATCCGTTTTGTCTCTGAGGCCTCTTATTTACTTATTTCTTTGCTGCACTTTGAGTAGATGAAGTTCCCCCCCAGTTTGGTTCATTCTAGGCATTATATTGTAAGATATTGTACATTTTCATTTTATGTGTTAAGAAGGATTATTTGGCTTTATATTCAGGTAATTTTGCTATAGATTGTTTTAGTGACATTTCGTGATGGGATGTTATTAGAAAGTAAAATTCTTTCTGCTTTACTGAAAGAAACGGTACTCTAATTTATCCTGTTAAAAAGTGGGAGAAAAAGTGAGAGAAAAGTCCCCAAATATTTTCACTGGTAATTTTGTGCCCAGCATTCATTTAGGCACCTTGTAGTTCTTGATCCAGAAGAGATTCCTGGGTTAGATTCCTGGTTGTTTTGACATTGGACAAGTTATTTAATCTCTGGGTCTCAGGGTCCTCACTGGTGAATTTCAGATAATTATGTCTGCCTTCATGGGTAGTGAGAATTGCTGGAAATGGACACACTAGTTACCTAGCAGAGTACTTGGCAAGTAGTTGGTTTTTATCTAGTGCCCAATAACGTGTGGTTAATCCTGCACCATGCTGTGCATGTAGCAATTCTTGATATGTAATTATAAGTTGAGGAAATAATGTCTTCCATGATAATTGAAAACACACATGCCATTTTTTGTGTCATCTCAACTTTATTCTCCTGCTTTGCAGTATTCGTAGCAGCATTAAATTATATTTTCGCTGCTGCCGCTGCATTCTCTGCTGTAGTTTATTAGGCGAATGAATGGACAGCATGGAAAAAAGTAGGATAAATATTATTACCTGTTTTTACAGATAAGATTGTTGAGGCTTTGAAAGGTAAATGGCCCAAAGTCACACAGCTAGAAATTAGTTGAGTGAGGACTTTGGACTCATCCTGGAAGCAATGAGTATAGATCGCTTATTGGAAGTGTCTTCCAATGAAAGAGAACCAGAAATGAACAATAGTAAAGTCAACATTTAAACAAGTATTTGTATATATTGGAAGTAAAAATGGATCTTATGGGAAAAGTGAAGATTCTAGGAAGAAAGGCAATATCAGCACTTCTTTTCCTCTTTTTCCTTATTCCCTAATTGGCCAGTGTGCATTTTTTTCTAAGGATAATTTTGAACTTTGTTGGAATTCAATAAGAGTATTGCTTTTCTTTAGCATCATCAATTTGGTTAATGGCACCACCATCCATCAATCACCCAAGATATAAAAAATTTACTGATAATTTTCACTCCTCTCATCCATCCAATTAGTTAATTAAATCTGTCCACTCTTCTCTCTCCTCATTACCCCTGTTTTGTTTCCAGACCTCCCTGTCATTCTTTTTAGACCATCATGACAGTCTGCAAGCTGTTCTTGCCATCACTCTTTCCACTTACCCACTGGTTTTCCACACTGTGGTTGGTGTTCCACAATTCCTCTCGCCTGGTTTTGACACTGTCCTCACTGTTTCCCAAGTTTTTGTACTTACCTCTTTTATGGTACATTTATCCTGATGTAGAAATCACATGGAAAAGGCAGGATGAGTGATTGATACTTATGCTTTATTTATTTTCCAGTTTCCAAAATAATGGGCTGGTTCTTTAGCACCTTCCAAAGATGATCAGTGATCATTTTTAGCATGATTATGAACTCTTGCATTTAAACATAAATGATGTGCTTCAATCCTTGCAGTTATTACCCTTATTGATCCTCAAATGATCCCATATTTGGGCATTGGAAGCTTATTTATATTGACTTCAGAGTCCTTTTGACATGACCCTAGGAGTCTTTGATGACTTCCTTACTTTTCAATATAAAATATTCCGGGGTCCTCTTGTACATTTCTGCTCTAGACTCCATCATCAGCCATTTAAAAAATGGAACCCTTGTTTCTTTTTTTGGAGGGGAATGTTATTTGATATCCACAATATAATTATTAGGTGTATTATTGCTACTAGGTGGGTCATTGTTTTAAAGCCTTCCCTGCATACACAACTATAATTTTTCTTTAAGATAAACTAAAGGGGGGGTGGGATGAATTGGGAGATTGGGATTGGCATATATGCACTAATATGTATAAAATAGATAACTGAGAACCTGCTTATAGTACAGGGAACTCCACTTTGCTGTACAGTAGAAACTGACACAACATTGTAAAACAACTATACCCCAATTTAAAAAAAAAAAGATAAACTATATCATGAGTTGTTATTGATGATGGCAATTCAAGTTTAACCTCAATGATATTACATATATACCCCCTTTTGACAAATAAAAAGATTCAGTGATACTTACATAATTGTCGTTTTGTTTATCCTACCATATATACACAGCAGCCTCAGAATAACAATAGCAACATGACTGTCAACGACGTAATTATTGGAAGCAATTTACAATATATGTGTTTGCGTGTATGCACAGTTGTGCTTTTGGGCAGGTCTTTTTTGTCCTTAAAGTATATCCCACTGAGAATCTACATTTAAGTTGTTTTTTTTTATTTTCAGTGTCTACAATCAATTTTATTTTACTATAATCTAAACACATACCATTTAGAAAATACCAAGAAAAATTTATGTACAGGAGTTGATGCTATTGCATTTGGATAAAGCTGGCAAGTTCTTGCTACTAGCATAGCCCAGGAAACACCACCGAGGAAACCTAATATATTGGAACAGATGTTGTGGCGTTTGGCCCACAGTTTGATAGCTCTCAGGGTTAACCTGAAGTTGTCAATGTTTGGTACTGGGTGTAAAATTTCAACGGTTACCCTGCAACCGTCAAGACGTCTTATGCATCTTATACCTAAATTTTTAAGCAGACTGTCATCTCTTAAGTCCAGGTCTTCTGGAATAGTCTGTAGTGCTAATCTTGCAAACAAAATATCAATCTCTGTCCTATCAAAACAGTTTTATAACTGGTACAAGTGCCTCTTCAACAGCTCTTAAATCTTTTACTTCTTCCTGTAGTTTCAACTTATCATAGAATGAAGTTAGAAAGTCACTTCGATCCACATGTCTTGGTGCAACACACAGCACATCAATATCGGCACCTTTTGTATGTACTCCTAATCTATAAGATCCAAATGTAAAAATTTTTCCACCAACATTTTCAATTACAGGTTGTGGAAGATTCTTGCTTTCACTGATTTCTCGTAGCCACTCTTTTACCAGGTTATTTAATTTTCCCAAAATTAAAATCCTGCGCTGCAGTTCCTCTTCCTCTTCAGAAACCCCAAAGGGCTTCAGAGTCTCAATTAGTTTCTATGTAAGTAGGCGGTCAGTCTCCTTGGGAGCTGCTAAGCTGATGGGAGAGGTGATGCCACAGTGCTTCTGTGGTGGCTGTGTTTGTTGCCATGCCTGCGTTGTAACTGGAAACGGCATCATCTCCTGCGCCGGCACCGCCCAGTCACTTACGCCCCCCCACCCCCCAACCATCGTGGCTGCCACCCTGGGCATGATCCACTGAGGCGGGGCGGGGGGGGGGAATCCAACCCCACTCCCGCTCCTGCTGCTTTAAGCGCTTCTCCTCCTTCCCTTTCGTCCTAACATGGCTAAGTTGTGTTTTTAAAGTCACTTGAATTATAATTTCTGTTTCTGCAGTCATACAACCAACAGGATACACAGTTTGGGCCATGTATTTAATTTTACTTTTGAATTTTAATATTGGATTTTAAATATAATTTTGAATCAGGTATAACATTTACACAGTTCAAAAGTCAAACCTACAAAGGAAGACATACTCAAACAAGTCCAACTGTTACCTTTCTCTCCTCATATAGGTAACCATCCCTTGTCCTTCCTTAGGTAAATGATAGCACACTGTGCACACTGAGGGTTTTGTTTTGTTTTGTTTTGCTTTGCTTAGGAATATAGTCTGGAGATTACCTTGTAGTAGTATATGGAGATGTTCCTCACTCTGTTTTACAGCTGCTTAGTACTCCATTATGTATATGTACCGTAGTTTATTCCACCAGTCCCTATTGATGGATATTTGGACTGTTTCTCCTTTTGCAAATAGTGCTGCAATGAATAACCTTGTGTATATAATAAGAAAATCTTAAGGTGGGTCTCTAAGAGAGTTTCTACCTTAATGAAACTTAAAGACATCCAGCACAGTCTCGTAATGAAAATGTGAAATGCCAGGTAGTTAGTTAATGTCTATATGATTGGCCTTTGTGTGGTGATATAGGTTATTGTAGTAGCAGATGGTTTGCTCAAGGTTTTTTATATTTATTCAATTCCTCCCACTTGTAATTGGCTATAACTTGCACCTCTCTGCTTCAATGAGATGTTGTGAAGATAACATAGGCTTAATGTAGCAGCAGTCTAAGACTGACATGAACTTTTTTTTAAAATTAATTAATTAATTGGCTGCCTTGTGTCTTCATTGCCGCACACGGGCTTTTCTCTAGTTGTGGCGAGCAGGGGCTGCTCTTCATTGCGGTGCGCGGGCTCCTCATTGCAGTGTCTTCTCTTGTTGCGGAGCATGGGCTCTAGGCGCGTGGGCTTCAGTAGTTGTGGCACATGGGCTCAATAGTTGTGGCTCACGGGCTTAGTTGCTCCACGGAATGTGGGATCTTCCTGGAGCAGGGATCGAACCCGTGTCCCCTGCATTGGCAGGTGGATTCTTAACCACTGCACCATCAGGGAAGTCCCTGATGTGAACTTTTTAAAAACAACATACTTGCATGGCCCCTTCTGTGTTTTCCCCTTCTCATACACATTATGAGAAGAAAAAAATTTTTCAATACCCTTTTTCCTTTTCCCATCTTTTTTTTCTCTCATAATTTCTAAGCACTTTGGTTAAAACTCTTTTAAGCAAACTGTTTTTTGTCCTTGATAAAGCAGATAAAGGATTAAATACAAGTGCCTCTGAGCTCTTGCCCAGGCAAGTGATGGGAGGTTGGGCCTCTGTGCTGGGGGTGGCTATAGGTCTCTCAGCTGGACTGCTGGCCATCTTTCTGTATGAAATGTAGAGGAAACAAGGCTTTCAAGCATGAATCCTGAACTTTAAAGGGAGATGAAAGTTCTAAATATAAGCCTTGGTGTTCTGTATACTTGCAATTGAACTTTGTTCTTTCTCTTTTAAGTACTAACCCAAACTAAAGCCTTACACGTGTCATTTATCGTTAGTAATACGAAATTCAGGAAAGAAGGGAGAAATATTTTAATTGGAAATATTAGAAAAAATTTTGTGTGTTTCTGTAAGTAAATATGTAAACAATCGTAAAAGTTTTGTTTTCTAGTCTATTAAGAAATTCACAAAGGTGTAGTTCATAGGACAGACTCAAAATCCACAGCCACCCTCGTTGGCCGTTTTCAGTTCTCATGGTTTGCCCTACTAGCAATTATTTTCTTAAATTAGGGCTGCCAGATTTAGCAAATAAAAATACAGGAGGCTCAGATAATTTGAATTTCAGGTAAACAACAACTAATTTTTTTTAGTATAAGGAAATTCCACGGAATATTGTCAACATTCTTGTACTAAAAATGTACCCACTGTCTAAAATTTGAGTTCAAATGGATGTGTCCTGTATTTTACCTGGTATTTTACCCTCCTCCAAACTGGGTACATTAGAAGCTTCTTTTAACAAGTCAAGGGCCTTTAAGTGATATTAATTGATGCCACAATGCATTGAATTCTCTTGACTAGGGGTGTCTTCACTAGTTGTCCTTCCAATTTTGCTTGCACTGCCTGTATCGTCATGAGCCAGTGCTTTGATATGGAACAAACTTCTTTATACCATTTGTGCTAGTTAGTGTGGTTACATTATTTATTTATTTATTTATTTATTTATTTTTTTCCCTGTATTCCCTCCCTTCCTTGACTCCCCCCGCCTCGAGTCCCCCCCCACCCTCCCCGCCCCAGTCCTCTAAGGCATCTTCCATCCTCGAGTTGGACTCCCTTTGTTATACAACAACTTCCCACTGAGCATCTATTTTACAGTTGGTAGTATATATATGTCTGTGCTACTCTCTCGCTTCTTCTCAGTTTCCCCTTCACCCCCCGCCCCCTCCCATACCTCAGTGGTTACATTATTTAAATGTTACAGTCACCATTCAAATATGAGTGTGAAAAGAGAGCTGTTTCTAAGAAAAGAGAGTTGAATGTATTGGGGTGACTCCTGAAATTTCAAGGGTCCATTTAAAAATGCTTAAAATTTAAAAAGCTGTCACTGGGTGTGGCTGAGATAGCTGCAGTGCCCTGCTGAGCCATACTAGAGCCTGAGGAAATTTAAAAAAATCAGTAATACTGATGCTGTCTTTACTTAAAGTACTAATATTTTGTTCATCATGGGCTTTCTGTGTTAATTTAGATTTTTTAAAAAACTGGTTTATTGAGCTTTAATTCACATACCATAGGATTCATTCATTTAAAATGTGCAATTTCTATTTATAATAGACAAGGCATGGAAACAACCTAAATGTCCATCAAGAGATGAATGGATAAAGATGTGGTACATACATACACTCAAGTATTACTCATTAAAAAGAATGAAACATTGCCATTTGCAGCAACATGGATGGACCTAGAGATTATCATACTAAGTGAAGTAAGTCAAAGACAAATATCATATGGTATCACTTATATGTAGAATCTGAAAAAAATGATACAAATGAACTTATTTGTAAAACAGAAACAGACTCACAGACATAGAAAACAAACTTCTAATTACCAAAGGGGAAAGGTGGGGGAGGGATAAATTAGGAGTTTGGGATTAGCAGATACACACTGCTATGTATAAAATAGATAACCAACAAGGTCCTACTGTATAGCACAGGGAACTATATTCAATATCTTATAACAAACTGTAATGGGAAATAATCTGAAAAAGAATATGTATATATATATGTGTAGATGTATAACTGAATCACTTTGCTGTATACCTGAAACTAACACAAGATTGTAAATCAGCTATACTTCAATTTTTAAAATGTGCAATTCCATAATTTTTAGTAAATTCACAGATATGTGCAAGTATTACCACAGTCAATTATGGTGTATTTTTATCACCAGAAAAATAAAGCCCTGATCTTTAGATAATACTCCCCCCCTCATCCCCCAATTTCCTTCAGCCCTAAGCAACTACTAATCTACTTCCTGTCTCTATGGTTTGCCCTACTCTGGACATTTCATATGAATGGAATCATACAATATGTTACCTTTTTGACTGGCTTCTTTGAGTTAGTGTAATGTTTTCAAAGGTCATCCATGTTGTAGCATGAATCAGCACTTTGTTTCTTTTTGTGGCTGAATGATATTCTGTTATGTGGCTATAATACATTTTGTGTATTCATTCATGAATTGATGGTCATTGGCGTTGTTTCCTATCTTTGGCTGTTTTGAATAGTGCTGCTGTGAACATGCATGTAAAAGTTTTTGTTTGATAAGCTGGTTTCAGATCTTTTGCGTATATTCCTAGGAGTGGATGTGGAAGTCATATGGTAATTCTGTGTTCAACTTATTTAGGAATTGCCAAACTGTATGCCACAGAAATTGCACCGTTTTGCAAAAATTCCCACCAACAGTGCACAAGGGTTCCAATTCCTCCATTCCCTAGCCAACATTCATTATTACCTGGTTATGTTTTGTTTTTCATAATAGCCATTCTCATAGGTGAGAAGTAGTATCTCAGTGTGAATTTGATTTACATTTTGGTAATGATTAGTGATGTTGAGCATCTTTCCATGTGTTTTTTGGTCATTTGTATATCGTCTTTACAGAAATGTCTATTTGTGATCTTTGTTCATTCCTTAATTGAGTCTTTTGCTGTTGTTGCATTGGAGTTCTGTACATTAATCCCTTTTCAGACATATATTTGTAAATATTTTCCCCCATTCTGTAGGTTGTCTTATCATTTTTCTTGATAATATACTTTGGTACACAAAAGTTTTTAATTCTGATGAAGTTCAAATTATCTATATTTTCTTTTGCTGTTTATGCTTTTGATGTCATATTTAAGAATTCTTTGTCAAAACTGAGGACATAAGGATTTCTTTTAATAAATTTATTTATTTATTTATTTATTTATTGGCTGCATTGGGTCTTTGTTGCTGTGCACGGGCTTTCTCTAGTTGTGGCAAGTGGGGGCTGCTCTTAGTTGTGGTGCGCAGGCTTCTCACTACAGTGGCTTCTCTTGTTGCAGAGCATGGGTTCTAGGCATGTGGGCTTCAGTAGTTGTGGCATGCAGGCTCAGTAGTTGTGGCTTGCAGGCTCTGGAGCACAGGCTCAGTAGTTGTGGCGCACGGGCTTAATTGCTCCACGGCGTGTGGAATCTTCTCAGACCAGTGCTCAAACCCACGTCCTCTGCATTGGCAGGTGGATTTTTAACCACTGCACCACCAGGGAAGTACCAGGACATAAGGATTTACCTGTATGTTTTCTTCTAAGAATTTTATCGTTCAGCTCTAACATTTAGGTTTTTGATCCATTTTAGTTGTTTTTGTATATGGTATGAAGGGTCGAACTTCACTCTTTTGCACATGACTATACCATTTGTTGAAGAGGCTGTCTTTTCCCTATTGAATGATCTTGGCACCCTTGTTAAAATCAGTTGACCACAGATATGGCTTTATTTCTGTACTGTCAATTCTATTCTGTTGATCTCTATGTGTGTTCTTGTGCTAGCACCATGCTGTTTTGATTACTATTGATTTGTAATAAGTTTTGAAATTGGGAAATTTGAGTCTTTGAACTTTGTTCTTGTTTTTCAATATTGTTTTGACTATGCTAGGTCCCTTGCAATTATATATGAATTTTAGAATCAGCTAGACAGTTTCTACAAAGAAGTTAGTTGAGAGTCTAATAGGGTCTATGTTAAATCTTCAGATCAGTTTGGGGAGCATTGCTATCTTAATATTATTAATTCAATCCATGAACATGGGATGTTTTCCCATTTATTTAGATCTTATTGAACTTTTTTCCCACGATGTTTTGTAGTTTTCAGGGTGTAAGTTTTGTGCTTCTTTTGTTAAATTTATTCCAAAGTGTTTTTTCCTTTTGCATGCTATTATTAATGAAATTGTTTTCTTAATTCCACTTTGTATCGTTTATTGCAAGTGTATAGAAATACAATTGATTTTGATATATTGAAATTGTATCCTGTAACCTTGCTGAACTCATTAATTAATTCTAATAGCCTTTTACCCAGTTCCTTAGGATTTTCTGTATGTAAGTTCATGTCATCTGCTAATAGAGAAAGTTTCATTGCTTCCTTTTCAATATGGATGCCTTTTATTTATTTATTTTTCCTTGACTAATTGCTCTGGCTACTACTTTGAGCACATTGTTGAATAGAAATAGTGAGAGCAGTTACCCTTGTCTTGTTCTTGATTGTACAGGGCAAGCATCCAATCTTACATCATTAAGTATTACATTAAATATAGCACTTATCTTGATTATGGAGTTTTGGGAAACCCCTCAAAATTTTCAGCCTATGTTACTCAGTTCACCTCCGTCTTGGACCTGCAGTTTTAAAAGATTTGGAGGAAACTGTAAAAACTCCTAAGGATTCTGAATGCATATTGCTGTGCAAGTGGCTTTATCTTCTCTTCCTGTTTTGAAGAAAACAAATCTATAAGTCACAATTTATGCATTCATTGTTTTGGTTGAGGTTAACTTATGGAATAAGAACCAATTAGCAAGGCTATATACAAAGAAAAAGCCTTGTCTCTAGATCAGATAATAAGGCAAGTCACAAATGATTTCTATTTTAACTTTTTTGATTAATCAACAAACTTCAGGCCTGTATGTATCTCATAATATGACTCATACTATGGATATGAAAGAGCGTATAAAGTATAGAGCTACCTGCACTTCCCTTCCTGCCTTCTTTCATTTTGTTAAGTTTGCTAAATTTACCTGTTAGGGACCCAGAAAAACTGTCATCTTTATCCAGACCTGCATGTTCTATGTACTCCCTTGAATCCCTTGCACAGTAAAATTGAGTGACCTAATTAGTAAAGTGGAGATTTATTTTGGAGAAGTTTTTGTCTGGAATGTTGGCGTTCTATGGAGTTCTGATTAGTGAATTGTCATTTAAAGGTTCTTACCATATTTGAAAGTCACTGACTAAAATGAGAGAAAACTCTAGTAAATGGACTGTACTAATTGTGATCAGACCAGGTTTTTATTTTTTTCACTTAATTGACTTATGTTGATTATGAGTGAATCAGTATTGTTAAACAGTATTGTATCTTTTTAAAAGGAAATTCTTTGTCTTTTTAATTTAACGTTGAAGAATATGATAAACCTTTAAGAAGACATTACAAGTACTCATATTTTTTGCTAAGATGGATTGTGGTATATAAATTAGAGTGAATATTAATTAAAGAGAGTTCTTAATATAATTAGCTGGTCATGTGGGTAGAATTCAGTATATTCTTCTTGGTCAAATTAACAAATATATGTGTATAATATGTATTATATAAATTATAATATAAATTATGTAATATATTTAAATGAGTAGACTTTTAAAAATCTGTTTGAATTTTTCAAATTTTTCACATAAAAATTTTGCCCAAAATGTAGTCAAAATATTAACACCTTCTATTCATTATTGACCTAAATTATTTGGGGGAATGATTGATATTTTTCTTTTTAAAGAAATGCCATACTGATTTTATCACTGGGCAAGAAATACTTTCATTTCTTTTGCTATTGTTTAAATTTTGCTTAGTGTTTAGAGCACAGACTTCAGATTTCAGCTATAGATTGATTTGAAAACTAGGCTCCTTCAACTTAAAGGCCTCTGGTGCAAAGACAATAAAATGATTCATTCTTTACTTTTTATAATACTAGAAAAATATAATGTAATACAACCACTGCATTGCACCTAGATTTTTCAAAAGTCACTTGGAACTTGATTATTCCATTTTATTGGAGATAAAAGCATTTTTGTTTTAAGATAGCTTATGAATCTCATTTTGCTTGGATAAACAGCTTTCTGGTAACGTGATTACTGAACTATAAAAGCACTTAAGAATTTTGCCCTTTGGAACATGGAGGACAAATTGAATTTTGGCCTGCTAGCATGGGGATGGGGAAAAAACAACCTTTACCTGCTTGCTTAAACTAACCCCAAACTGGAAGCTTTAATAGATGAACCCACTTAATTGCCTTCCCCAGTAAAATGCACAAGTTTTTGTTTATCTTCCCTGATTTTCTGGATAGATTTCCTTAAAAAGGTTTTTTTGTACACCTTTTTCTTCTTCATAGTCTTTCTCCCTCTCTCTTTTTTTAAAATTGAGATATATTATAACATTATGTTAATTTCAGTTATGCAACATAATGAATCAATATTTGTATATATTGTAAAATGATCACCTCAGTAAGTCTAGTTAACATCTGTCACTGTACATAGTTACAACTTCTTTTTTCTTGTGATGGGAACTATTAAGATTTACTTGCTTAACAAATTTCAAATGCAATACAGTATTATTAAGTATAGTCACCATGCTGTATATTACTTTGTCATTTTCTTTTTTTTAAGTATATTTTATTGTACCTAGAGTTTTAAAAATTTTTATTGAAATATAGTTGATTTACAGTGTTGTGTTAGTTTCAGGTATACAGCAAAGTGATTCAGTTTTATATATATACAATATATATAAATGCATATATATGTATTTATATATATATAAAATATATATATATTCTTTTTTAGATACTTTTCCATTATAGGTTATTACAAGATACTGAGTAGAGTTCCCTGTGCTATACAGTAGGTCCTTGTTGGTTATCTGTTTTATATGTAGTAATGTGTACTTTTAACCCAAAATTCCTAGTTTATCCTTCCTCCCACTTTTCCCCTTTGGTAGCCATAAGTTTGTTTTCTATGTCTGTGAGTCTATTTCTGTTTTGTAAATAAGTTCCTTTGTATCATTTTTTTTTAGATTCCACATATAAGTGATATCACATGATGTTTGTCTTTCTCTGACTTTTCACTTAATATGATAATCTCTAGGTCAGTCCATGTGGCTGCAAATGGCATTATTTCATTCTTTTTATGGTTGAGTAATATTCCATTGTGTATATGTACCACATCTTCTTTATCCATTCATCTATCAATGGACATTTAGGTTGCTTCCATGTCTTGGCTGTTGTAAATAGTGCTGCAATGAACATTAGGATACATGTGTCTTTTCAAATTATAGTTTTGTCCATGTGTATGCTCAGGAGTGGGATAGCTGGATCATATAGTAACTCTGTTTTTAGTTTTTTAAGGAAATTCCATAGTGTTCTCCACAGTGGCTGCACCAACTTACATTCCCACCAACAATGTACAAGGGTTCCCTTTTCTCCACACCCTCTTCAGCATTTATTATTTGTAGACTTTTTGACGATGGCCATTCTGACTCTTTGTGAGGTAATACCTCATTGTAGTTTTAATTTGCATTTCTCTAATAAATATTGATGTTGAGCTCTTTTGATGTACCCTTTGGCCATCTGGATATCTTCTTTGGAGAAATGTCTGTCTAGCTTTTCTTCCCATTTTCTGATTGGGTTGTTTGTTTTTTTGATATTGAGGTGTATGAGCTGTTTGTATATTTTGGAAATTAATCCCTTGTTGGTCGCATCATTTGGAAATACTTTCTCCCATTCTGTAGGTTGTCTTTTCATTTGTTTGTGGTTTCCTTTACCTTGTCATTTTCTTGCTTGTAATTTTTAGTGGAGATACAGGATTCTTCATGGTAAGTAGGACCTAAAAGGTGTCTTATTATCTTTTAAAGGTAGAAATGTGGAAAACAGTATGGAGGTTTCTCAAAAAACTAAAAATAGAACTACCATATGATCCAGCAGTTCCACTCCTGGTTATATACCTGAAAAAAAAAAGAAAACACTAATCTGAAAAGATACATGCACCCCAGTGTTCATAACAGCATTATTTATAATAGCCAAGATATGGAAGCAACCTAAGTGTTCATCAACAGATGAATGGATAAAGAAGATGTGATACACACACACACACACACACACACACACACACACACACACGCACACACACACAATGGAATACTACTCAGCCATAAAAAAGAATGAAATTTTTGCCATTTGCAACAACGTATATGGACTTGGAGGGTATTATGCTTAGTGAAGTAAGTCAGACAGAAAGACAGTTACTGTATGATATCACTTATATGTGGAATCTAAAAACTAAAACAAGCTAGTGAATATAACAAAAAAGGAAACATACTTACAGATATAAAGAACAAACTAGTGGTTTTCAGTGGGGAGAGGGAAGTGGGTAGGGGAAAGGTAGGAGTAGGGAATTAAGAGATACAAACTACTATGTATAAAATACAGAGGATACAAGAATATATTGTACAACACAGGGAATATAGCCAATGTTTCCTAATAACTATAAATGGAGTATAACCTTTACAAATTGGGAATCGCTTTGTAGTGTACCTGAAACTTATATAATATCAACGATACTTAAATAAAAATTTTTTTTTAATGTGGAAACCAACAGTAATGTGTCTTTAACCTGCTGTGGATTTTCTCTTGGTTTCTGACACACTCACGCGCACACACAAATTGAGGTTGAATATCTTTTCTTATGCTTCTTTTCTTTGTTGTTATTCTTCTATGAAAGGCCTGTTCAGATACTTGCCCACTGGGTTGCTCGTCTTTATTAATGATTTTTGGGGGAATACTTTATGTATGATGAGCGTGAAACTTTTGCCTGTTGTATTTGTTGCAGGTCTCTCCACTTCCCCTTGTCTTTTAAGTATGTTATGGTGTGTTGCACCATATAAAATGATAACTTTTTTTTTAAACTAACAAACTTATAGACCTCTTTTATTTTCTTTATGGCTTCTGTGTTTTGTGTTGGCCCTTAGAAAGATTTTATTTATGTCTTATTAAAAAGATATTCCCTCCCATTCAGTAGGTTGCCTTTTTGTTTTCTTGATAGTTTCCTTTGCTGTACAAAAGCTTTTAAGTTTGATTAGGTTCCATTTGTTTATTTTTGCTTTTGTTTCCCCTTTCTCTGGAAACCGATCCAAAAACATATCACTAAGACCAAAGTCAAAGTGCCTACTGCCTTTATTTTCTTCTAGAAATTTTATGGTTTAATATCCAAAGTGTATAAAGAACTTATACAGCTCAATATAAAAAAAACCAAATAACCTATTTAAAAAATGGCAGAGGACCTGAATACGCATTTTTCCAAAGAAGACATACTGCTAACAGGCACATGAAAAGATGCTCAGCATCACTAATCATCAGGAAAATGCAAATCAAAACCACAATGAGATAACACCTTACACCTGTTAGGATGGCTATCGTCAAAACAACAAGAAATAATAAGTGTAGGCAAGGATGTGGAAAAAATGGGAATGCTCATGTACTGTTGGTGGGAATTAAATTGGTGCAGCCACAGTGGAAAACACTATGGAGGTTCTTCACAAAAGTAAAAGTAAAACTACCATATATTACAGCAACTTCGTTCCTGGGTATTTATCTGAAGAAAACGAAAATACTAATTTGAAAAGATATATATGCATTCCCATGTTCATGGCAGCACTATTCACAATAGCCAAGATATGGAAGCACCCTAAATGTCCATCAACAGGTGAATGGATAAAGAAGACTTGGTGTATATACACAATGGAATATTAGGCATAAAAAAAAGAATGAAATTTTGCAATTTGTGACAACATGCATAGACCTGGAGGGTATTGTGCCTAGTGAAATAAGCCAGACAGAAAGTCTAATACAGTATGTTTTTACTTATATGTGGAATCTAAAAAATGAAACAAATGAACAAATATAACAAAACAGAAACAGACTCACAGATACAGAGAACAGACTAGTGGTTACCCGAGGGCAGGGGATGGAGGGAGGAGCAAAATAGATGAAGAGGGGATTAAGAGGTACAAACTACTAAGTTTAAAATAAATAAGTTACAGGGCTGTAATGTGCAG
Organism: Hippopotamus amphibius kiboko; assembly: GCF_030028045.1. Taxonomy (NCBI): domain Eukaryota; kingdom Metazoa; phylum Chordata; class Mammalia; order Artiodactyla; family Hippopotamidae; genus Hippopotamus; species Hippopotamus amphibius. Next base: position 33,190,311 of record NC_080203.1, read on the forward strand.
CACAGGGAATATCGTTGTTTTTGTGTGGAGTGTATTCTACAAAAATATCAATTATTGTCTTGCAGGCCTGAAGCTAATATAATATTTTATGTTAGCTACAATTAAAAACAAAGAAGAAAATAAAATGCATTTATTGTAATTTGAAAATGTGAACTTTTTTTTTTGCCTTCATCTCTTTTTTTTTTTCCTTCGATCTTTATTGGAGTATAATAGCTTTACACTGCTGTGCCACTATCTGCTGTACAACAAAGCGAATCAGCTATATTTATACATATATCCCTACATCCTCTCCCTCTTGAGCCTCCCTCCCGAGCATCCCTCCCACCCTCCCTATCCTACCCCTCTAGGTCATCAGCAATCATAGAGTTGCTCTCCCTGTGTTGGGCAGTTGCTTCCCACTAGCTACCTATTTTACAGAAAATGTTTACATTAAATAGGAAAACTATCTCCTTTATGTTCTTTTACTACTTTTATAATTTTATTTTTTTATATTTAGATATTTAATCCATCTGAGATGTATATGTATGGTGTAGATAGAATTTCAATTTTTTACCGCTAATGTATCCAGTTTCCTCAAACCTATTTATTGAGAAGTTCATCTTTTTTTGCTAGTAATTGCGACTACCACATTCACCAGAGTTAATAACCATATTTATTTTGATCTGTTTTTGGATTCTATTGTGTCGATCCTTCTGTATGTCCCCATAGTAAGACCACACTGTTATTGTTACTGTACCTTAATAATACATCAAGTGGGAGTTGCTTTCCCCTTTATTTAAAAAAATATTTGGGCAATTTTTATGTGTTCACTTCTCCCATTGAACTATAGATCCAACATGCAAAATATCCATCCTCCTCCACAAAAAAATTCTGACCCTTTGCTAATTTGATTGGAATTGCTTGCATTTCTATGTGAATTTTGAGGAAAATTTCTGTTCTTCAATACTGTGGGGTGGGGGGCTGTCCCTGTGTCCACATATACATTTATTCAGGCCCTTTATTATTTTATGAACTTCAGTTAAATTTTATTTTTTGTAAGTCTTTCACATTTCTTTTAAGTTCTTTCCTGGTTATTTTACAAATTTGGTTGGAATATAAGACATCTGTGTCTTCGTGGAACTGATATTCTTATAGTGGGCATCTTACTCTGTTAGTTTTCCAGTTAATCCTTCTGGAATTTTTATAAAAACTTTCATGTTATGTGTAAATCTTAGTTCTTAAAGTGTCATCCATGGTCTAGCAGCAGCAGCATCCTTTTTGAACTTCTTAGAAAAACACATTCTCTGGACCCATCCCTCTTCAACTGACTGAGAAACTTGGGGAGTGGGGCTCGGCAATCTGTGTTCATTGCTCTCCAGAGAACTCTGAAACGTAGTCAAGTTTGAGGACCACTGATGTAAATAATAATTTTTATTTTTTCTTACCCATATTTTCATTTCCCACTTCTTTTTTCTTGCAAGATGTGTGTGTAACGGAGTTCACACTCTGTTATGTGGAATGGATTGCACAGAATGGACTTTTGACTAAAGAGCCTGAGACAAGTTGCTAACTTTCCAGAGTAAGACTGGGGAGGGGAATGATGAGAAATTAATTCTTCCTTAACCAGGTGAATGGGAGAAAAAACTTAACCTCAGACAGAGGTTGATTGAGCAAGAGAGATTAAAGTATATAATTTAGGTTAAGGATTTTGGTGGGTGGCAGAGGGAGACATACTATAATGTCACTCCGATAGATAAGAGCTGTAAACATGAAATTGCAAGAAATGAAGCCAGCTAAGCTTGGCTGTTGACACTTAACGAATGTTTGTTAGACGAAGCTAGCCCATATTATATGAGGACAGTAACTATTAGAAAATCAGATAGAATTGCATTAATACAAGGGTAATAACTTCAACATTGGTAAAAAGATGAATGATGCCATTAGCCAACAATATATCCCAAAGGCATTCCTAAAGCCTACTATGAGTGTCAACATGAAAAGGGACTTCTGGTGGATCATATCGAAGGAGGAAGCAGTGGTATTATTGCAAAAAGTAGTGGAACTGCATGGTGTAGGTGTATGGTGTATACCTGTATCCGTAAAGAGCAAGATGGTAGTGATCACATGGGGCAGGTTGCCTTTGTGACTGTAGCAAGAGAAATGAAATTATTGAGAAGAGTGTGTCAGTCACCTTGGCATATGGCCAGGGGAAGGAAGAAACTTATGGAACATGGTGATCCAGTCTACTTGGTTGCAGGAAGCCAGGCAGGCTGATCTCTTACATGAAAGGTGTGTTCTGAAATCAGCTGTCACTGCAGCCGTTTGTACAGTACAGCTGTTATCCTTCATAGCATTGCTCATTTTGTTAGGGGAACAGTCCACATAGTCCTAGCTGGTTTTAGACTTTCTCTAGAGAAAATCACCACCCAGCTCAAATCTAATGCTCCATTGCTTTAGGATTGGACCTCTCAGTGCCACAGGTGGGAGGGGAGCGTGGTGTCTGTCATGTGTGAAAGCTGAATGATTTGAGAGTCTATGGCATTTTAAAAATTAACCTTTATATAACAAACTATGCCTGCTTCTTAAATTCCAAATTTTGCAATTTCAAAATGATTTTGATTTTTTTCGTGATGCTGCTGTATATAACTTGATTTAAAGAAAGGCAATTAGGTACAATTTTTCTACACTTTGCAGTTTTTCGATTTTGTAATGTTTAGCACTTTTCACTGATCTTTTCTGTCAGCTTTCTTTTCTCATCACTGCTCATCGAAATTTTAGTTGAAGACAAATGATTATAGAAACTCTTAAAATTTATTTATATAACATCGGCTTAGTTCATAAGCAGGGCTTTCCTTACATGGTGTGAAATTGGTGAGGCATATCTCAAATCTCATTATTTTTGAAGTTGTTGGTTCTTAGATAGGGTAGGAAATTGAGACTGTGAGTTTTAATTAAATACTAAGTCGTAAACTAGAATCTCTATCTGAAATATTATCTAACTATGTGACAGGTGATTGAGAATTATTAGATTTGTGAATTACTTAAATTCTTAAGAGTAAAATTGGTTGAACTTATGCAAGATATCTCAGCCATCAGAAACAGTCCTGTCAGTTTGATTTCTTGCGATCTAAGTAGAATATTTTAAAGGCAAAACCACAATTAGGGCTTTGTCAAGTGTGTGATCTGAGTGACGATTAGTTTCCCTTTTATTCATCAGAGTATTTATGGCCATGGAGAATTGTGTCTTTTTAATTACAGTGAGTGTTTGGGTATATATTTTTCCTGTCTTTTTTTTTCTTAAATGCTGGCCTTTATAAAAATGTCATGTCTTGTCTGCTTATCTACACAGTACCTACTTTAGGGCAGAGATAATATGTTATACTTTTCTATTTCTTTTTTATTAAAATATTTCAAGCATAGGGAAAAGTACAGAGACCAATACAAGAACTCATATAACCCCCATTTAGCTATGTAATACCTTAACATTTTGCCATTTTTGCTTCAGATCCTTAGCAAAATGTTAGATACAGGCTCAACTGCTTAGTGTATTCCTCCCCAGTTGCATTCCTCTCCCTTCCTCTCTTGAGGTAACAACTACGCCAAATTTGCTTATTGTTCCCATGAATATTTTGATGCTTTTTCTACATATGTTTGTGTGTGTATCTATATATCAATCTGGTATTGTCCTATGTGCCTTTGAAATTTATTCCATGGTTTTGTACTTCTTTTACATTTTTTAAATTTTTTTACCGAAGTATAGTTGACTCACAATGTTGTGTTAGTTTCCAGTGTACAGCTAAACGATTTAGTTATACATATATATATACACACACACACGTATGTTCTTTTTTAGATTATTTTCCCTTATAGGTCATTACAAAATATTGAGTATAGTTTCCTATGCTATACAGTAGGACCTTGTTGGTTATCTATTTTATATATAGTAGTGTTTATATGTTAATCCCAAACACCTAATTTATCCCTTCCTCCCCTTTCCCCTTTGGTAACTATGTTTGTTTTCTATGTCTTTGAGTCTATTTCTGTTTTGTATATAAGTTCATTTGTATCATTTTTTTAGATTCTACACATAAGTGACAACATACGATATTTGTCTTTCTCTGTCTGGCTTATTTCACATAGTATGATAATCTCTAGGTCCATCCATGTTGCTGTAAATGGCATTATTTCATTCTTTTTTATGGCTGAGTAGTATTCCATATATATATATATACATATATATATATATACCCTGCCCGCCCCCCCACATCTTTATCCATTCATCTGTTGATGTACATTTAGGTTGCTTCCATGTGTTGGCTATCGTAAATAGTGCTGCTATGAACATTGGGCTGCACGTTTGTTTTGTATTATGATTTTCTCTAGATATATGCCCAGGAGTGAGATTGTAGGATCATATGGTAGTTCTATTTGTAGTTTTTTAAGGAACCTCCATAGTGTTCTCCACAGTGGCTGCACCAACTTACATTCCCATGAACAGTGTACAAGGGTTCCCTTCCCAACATTTATCATTTGTAGACTTTTGATGATGGCCATTCTGACTGGTGTGAGGTGATACCTCATTGTACTTTCGATTTGCATTTCTTTAATAATTAGTGATGTTGAGCATCTTTTCATGTGCCTCTTGGCGGTCTGTATATTTTCTCTGGAGAAATGTCTCTTTAGATCTTCTTCCCATTTTTTGATTGAGTTGTTTGATTTTTTTGATATTGAGCTGTTATGAGCACTTTGTATATTTTCGAAATTAATCCCTTGTTGGTCGTATCATTTGCAAACATCTTCTCCTGTTCTGTAGGTTTTCTTTTTGTTTTGTTTATGATTTCCTTTGCTGTGCAAAAGCTTTTGAGTTTAATCACATTCCATTTGTTTATTTTTGTTTTTATTTCCATTACTCTAGGAGACAGATCCAAAAAGACATTGCTGTGATTTATGTCAAAGAGTGTCCTGCCTGTGTTTTCCTCTAGGAGTTTTTTTTAGCATAATGCTTTTCAAATTTGCCTGCTCTAGTATCTCCCGTTATGAAAACAAAGTAAAACATTATCTACTTCCATCCTATATCCCCCTCCATCTACCACCTATTTATATCTCTTCCTAAGTGAGTGTTATGTGTGCTTATTTCCTCTCTTCATTCTCTCTTGAACCCACAATAATGAGCCTTTTCGCCACCATTCTATGTAAACAGCTCTTATCAAGGTGACCAGTGACCTCTGGGTTACCACAGTGAGTTGTTATTTCTCCATTCTTCACTTAACTTCTCAGCAGCATCTGACACACTTGGTTACTCCTTTCTTCATGTAATGCTTTAGTTTACCTTTTAGATTACTACATCTCCCTGGTTTCCGTCTACCTCACAGCTACTCCTTCTTATGCTTTTTGTGCCACGTTCGCATTAGTTTTTATTTTGAAATAAATTGAACAGAAGAGTATAGAATGAAGAGTGAACATCTCTCCCTGCCCCCCTCAAAATCCATATTCTCTCTCACTAACAAAACATATAAACAGGCTTCATTTGTGTGTGTGTGTGTGTGTGTGTGTAAATTTCATAGGTGGAAACAGCGCCTCATTTCAAATTACAATTATTTGTTTATTAATGATTTGTGTTTTCTGCACACTTTCCATTTAAATTATTTGCTCACTTTTACTATAGTGTTTTATTGGTTTTATTAAGTGTGTGTGTTTGTGTATAAGTTAAAATCATTAACTCTTTGTTGTCTGTCATGTGTCTTGTGAATTTTTTTTCCTACTTTATCAAATGCCGTTTGACTTTGTAGTATTTTTAAAGTACAGAGTTCTAATTTTTTGCTACAATCAGATGTAGCAGTTTTTTCCTTTATGGTTCCTGGTTTCTGGGTGCTGCTTACCTTCTCCACTGAATCATTATAAATAATTTCACTTAGGTTTTCTTTGGTACTGCTTCAAAGCTCCCTTTTTTACCTTTAAATCTCTGATCCTTCTGGAATTTATTTAGTGTATGAAGTGAAGTAGTGTACGACCTATTTATTTTTCTAAGTGACTATGTGATTGTCCCCCGATATTTAATCATCTCTCTTTCTTTCACTTGCTTGAGGACTACCTTCACTATAGAGTAATTCCCTGATGTATTTGAATTCCTCATTTGTTATTAGAAGAATTTATTTATTTCTGTTTTATTTTTCAAACCACTGCAGTGTGATTCTCCCCACTCATATTGAACTACTCTTGAGAAGAGGTCATCACGGACTTTATAGCTGTCAAATCATTTAGCTGTATCTTACTTTGGGCAGAACGTGAAACAGTTGACTACCCTCTAACCACTCTTCTTCTGAATTATCCTTCTTTTTTTCACAGTTCTCTTAGTTTCCCTCCTACCTATCGTCTCTTTTCTTTGCTAGCTTGTTGTCCTCTTGTTTCTTGCACAAAAGTGTTTGTTGGCTTTGCACTTTCTCCTGGCGTCAGTAATTTTTCCCAGTCTCATCACTTGAGCTATTACTTAACTGGCTAAATATTCCTGTGTTTTCATTTCTACTTCCAACCTAAATCTAGACCTATATTTCCAATTTTCTATTAGATACTATATGGTGTGCCCTGGGTTACTTCATTATGTCTATACAAACCATCGTTGTCCTTGTTTTCAGTGTTTTTCCCTCTTTCTATACCTCACTTGATATCATCACCATTTCCCCCTGTTACTTAAATAGATTTTATCTTTGGTATGTCTCCTTATTCCTTTAAAATCTGTCAGTGATCTGTCATAAGTCCTAGTTCTTCCTGCCTATCCTCATAGGCCTTGTCTGTGCTCACATTTCTTGCCTTGATTTTGGAAGTAGTTTCTTATTGGTCTCCATACTTCCAGTCTCTCTGTCTGATCCACCACCACATTGCAGGCAGTGTTAATTTTCTAATACATATATTTGATCATATCATACAAACGCCACGGTGAAAAACGGTTGGTTTCATTTATATCCTGCATAAGTTGATCACATGCACTTACTTCCTCTCTCTTCCTAACTCCATTAAAATGAGAGTAAAGAAATGGAAAAATTCAAAAGGACAAAGAGAACAGGAGTGGAAACACTGACAGATGTAAGGGTGGAACTATTTTTTTACTTAGAGCAAAGGAAGTTACAACTCCAGTATCTTCCCCTACATGAACTTTGGAGAGAAACCGACTCATTCTTCCCATAGAATTCATAATATTTCAAGATTTGGAGGCACGTGGTCTGTAGAAAGCAGGAATGAGTCATGAGATTGAAAACATGGGCTGTTCTTTGAAAGTCTTTAAAACAAGTGGCTGAAGTCCCCTGTACTGTCACTCCCTCTCTGCTCCTCTGGAGCTCAGAGGTTTATTATCTGGAGAATTTGACAGGAGAATTTGACAGACTCGGAGATCTAGGTGCAGCAAGTGGATTGCTTACACCAATGGGATTACATGAAAGTTTGCATAGCTAATTTTGGGACCTATATGTTCTACCCTAGATGCGGATGGTACAAAGTTTCATGAATTATTTTCATATTCCCAGATTCCTAATAGTAATCTAGATATAGTTGATTTTCTCTTGGCACGTCTTCTAAAAAATCATGTAGCCTAAACAAAATTAAAATTTCTCAACCTCTTAAAATTCTCTCACTGGTTAAACATTTTTAGAAAAGGTAAGTCAAAAGTCTGTTGATTTCGAGGTGCTTAAAAAAATTATTTCATTTAGGCTACTCAGTTTCTTTACTTGTAATAACAGGATTATAAGCAGAGAAATGTGATTGTGCACATAAATATGAATGCTGTGTTGTCATTTGATGTGTTTCTCTTTTAGAGTTTTGAAGACCCGAGAAATAATAGAATACAGTTGACCCTGAAACAACGCAGGAGTTAGGGGCGCCAACTCCCAAGCATTTGAAAATCTTCGTACTGCTATCTCTGCCTTAAAAAAAAAAGGAAATGATAAATGATGAACCCAAGGGCAGAAAGTTGAAACAGTTTGGATAGAATCAGGACTCAAACCCTAGTTCTTTTGATTCCACATATTATGATATCTAATCGAACACAAACTTTTCCCCACACTTAGTTAATTTAAAGATCTGTAAAATGAAAATGCAGGCACTATATTTATTGAGAAAAATGTATAAGTGGACCTGCACAGTTCAAATCTGTGTTGTTCAGGATCAACTGTACTTTTTTCCCTTCTACTTCTTTTCTTTTTGCCCCTAAATTACGGGGCAGGTGAATGCAGGGAACAATGAAGAAAACCTTTTTCCCTCTAGCTTAATTATTTTAGGCTTTCGTGCAGTTTTATAACAAACATAATTATATGAACAAACTAAATTGGATACTATACATTTTTATCTTCGCAATGCAATAAATTGATTTTATTAACAAGAAACATAAATTATACATTTTTGCTTCCCAATATATTTGAAATTAGTAGAATACATTAAATATACTATCTCCAATGCAAAGCATCCACATTACTAAAAGCAAATATATTATTGTTTACTACCATGTCACCTGCTCTTTTCCCATAAAAACAACATTCCTACCTCCATTACCTATTTTATATCTTTAATATTTAAAAATCTTAAAAAAATCTTTCTATCCTTAATTTTGACCAACCACTTAGAAAACTGTGGGCCATGCATATGGGCCCCACAGGCCCCAAGTTCCCCTGGCAACATGGGATTCAGTGCTGTCTCTGAATCTCCTTGGCAAATGTTTGCCTCAACTCTTCACTTCTAATTGCTCTGTCTCGCCCAGCTTCACACAGACTCCCCAGGTCTTCTGACTCTCATTTAATCCAACTTCCTGTATACGTGGTGGTTTTTCCATAGAAAGTTGTTCACTAATGATTTCACATGAAATTAGTCAATACTCTTTAATGATTCAGTATTGAATTTTGTAGGTATTTTGACTATTGTAGATTCAGTTTCTTAATTCCATAAGCTGTAGTATGGATATTAGGTACATGGGCATACATTTTGCCTGTCACAAAAGATATAAAATATCACAAAGGTAGCACAATGCAAAAATTCTAATATTGATTTTCATAGTAAATATTGACTTCTTTTCCTCCTGAACAGGTCACTATCCAACTTTTAGAGGTGATGGATCATCTGCATAGAGGGGAATCAGTTGCTGCAATACTCCGTAACCGGTATATTTATGGAAGCAATTTACCTTATAAGTTATATAATGTTTCTTCTGCTTATTTATTTGCCTAGCATCATTGGTACTCAATAAATATTTGTGGAATACCTGGCATAAAATAAAAGTCGTTGCTATATGAGTGAATAAAAGAATGCCTGAGTGACAAAGGAATGGAATGAAGAGCGTGTTAATGACTGTGTGTTCTGAGCTAATGAAAAAATAGAAAATATAATTAGAAATCAAAGTTGGTGTACGTTGTGAACAGCTAGAATTCAGTCAGTGGAGCTCCTGATTTGAATTTTTAGTTTTAAAGCATATCAATGAATAAATACTGGTATCTGTTACTTACAAATAGATGTCTCAACAAAGTGTGTGTGTTTTTTTAAATAGTGTTGCCCTGTGATTGTGTGTACATTTCTGTTATTTAAAATTCCAGTTAAAATTTTTTCAGGGAGTTATGAGAAACTCAGAGCTTCCTCTGTCAATTTAGGATTGTAAATTTGTGGTTTAAAGAAACACAGCTTTTACTTTGCAGGTATGAAAGAGTATTCCTTATTCCCAATAGTTTAATTGTATGCTTTGGGTGAAATATTTGAAATAATATGCTGAAGTTGTCTATATCATGGTTCTGACGGTTACTAGGGTAGTCTTGGTTAAGTTTTTTAATTGCCCTGTGCCTTAACTTTCTCATCTGTGAATTGGGAATAATAATAATACCTGTATCTCAAGGTTGTTTTGAGGATTAAATAAGTGTCTATTGGGGGGGGGGTGTGTGTGTAGAAAGAGAGAGAGCTTGGCAAGTAATTCATGGTATATTAGTGCTTGTGTTGAAATATAAATGTGGGATTTTAACTATTTTGAAAGTACAATATTTGTGTTACTAAATTCTGAGGTACTTAAAAAATAAGTGTGTCTTAAAAGAATATGAAAAGAGGGGAAAGGTTGAAGTATGAAGGGGACATATATAAAGTCATTGTTATTTGAAAGATACTGTACTAGGAATTTTGCATAATATTCCCATCAAGGAAACATTGTATGAAGGGTACATGCTTGTTGGAATGTGGGCAAGGGCCTGTAAGGTAAACTTGTTCAGAGATACTGAAAGCAAGGAAATCATAGCAGGAATAATGTGTGGCCATGTTGGGTGAAAAGATAGAAGAGTAGATTGCTGGGCTGGTTGGAGGGGGCAAGTTGTGTCAAATACCTGATGGTGAACTGAGTCTGCAGAGTTCAAGCACTGCTGAAGCGGGGGTTTTATATCACACATTTGGAAGAGGAACTAGTAGGAGGGCAGGATTTCCTAAGCTCAAGTTGGTAACTGAGGAGGTTATAGCGTAATTGAATTTGTTTCTATTATTATTATTGAGATGTAATTTCATACAGTGAAATGCACAAACATTTAAATATACATCTCGATTTATTTATTTATTTTTAATAAATTTATTTATTTATTTATTGGCTGTGTTGGGTCTTCATTGCTGCACACGGGCTTTCTCTAGTTTCGGCGAGTGGGGGCTACTCTTCATTGTGGTACGCTGGCTCCTCATTGTGGCATGGCTTCTCTTGTTGCAGAGCACGGGCTCTTGGTGCGCGGGCTTCAGTAGTTGCAGCACACAGGCTCAATAGTTGTGGCTCACAGGCTCTAGAGCACAGGCTCAATAGTTGTGGCACATGGGCTTAGTTGCTCCGTGGCATGTGGGATCTTTCTGGAACAGGGATGGAACCCGTGCCCCCTGCATTGACAGGGGGATTCTTAACCACTGCACCACCAGGGAAGTCCTCGGTTTATTTTTATACATGCAAACATCCAGGTAACTACAACCCAGGTCAAGATAGAAAACAATTCCATCCCTCCCGAGAATTCCCTTGTTTCCGTTTCCAGTTCATGTCCCCTCCCCTTCTACTGACTTACATATATTTTGGGTTAGTGTTGCTTGTTCTTGAACTTCATGTAAATGGAGTCAAACACTGTGTATTCTTTTGTATATGGCTTCTGTTGTCCAAAATAATGTTTTTGAAATCCACCATTCTTGTATGTATCAGTAGTTTCTTTTTGTTGTTGTTGTTACTCTGTAGTGTTCCATTGTTTAAATATACCACAGTTTGTTTAACCCTTTCTTGTTGAGAGTCATTTAAGTTGTATCCATTATTTGGCTATTATGAGTTAAGCTGTTGTTGACATTTTTTAAACAAATCTTTTTGTGGCCATATATACTCATTGCCTTTGGATATATGCCTAGAAGTAGAATTGGTGGGTCATAGGAGATACATATATATATTTATTTAATTTATTCAACATTAGTAGAAACTGGCAAACACTTTTTTAAAGTGGTTCTACCATTTTCTTTTCTGACCAGTAATAAGTGAGAATCCTCACAGACTCTTGGATTTAATTTTAGCTATTCTCAGTTGTTTCCCACTGTGGTTTTCACTTTGCATTTTCCTCATGTGTAATGATGTATGTTTTCGTATGTTTATTAGCTATCTACCTTTTAGAAGTATCTGTTCAAATCTTTTGCCCACTTAAAAAACTGGGTTTTTTTCTCTTTGAGTTTTAAGAGTTTTTAAAGTTTTTCTTGATATTTGGGTATATGTTGTTATGAATATTTTTTTCCAGTCTGTGACTTGCCATCCCATTTTCTTGTTTGTGTCTTCTGGTGAGCAGTTTTATTTTTGTTTTATTTTGATGAAGTTCAATTTATCATTTTTTTTATGCTCAGTAATTTTTGCATCTTTCTAAGAAATCTTTACCCTCCCACATTTCAGGCTTTCTTCCTGATGTTTTATGGTTTTAGCCCTCACATTATAAGTGCATTCTTGACCAGAAGCTTAAATAAACTTATGATCTGTTTGTGTCACAAATTATGAATCACTTTCATATTCTAAGTAAAATACAAACCAAATACATTTAGGAATGTATGAAAAGTATTAACCCTTTGTGACTAGGAAAGTTTTACCCCAGTGTGCAAATTCTTTAATACCATGAAAGCTACTCATATGATGCATCCTGTTGGTAGATCTCGTAAGAAATAAAAAATACAATAAATGCTGAGGTGTTTGAAAAACTTCATTGCCTATTTTAAGAATAAAGAGTTAGTGATAGAAAGTTGTACTCTTAAGAAAAATAATTATCTCTCTGAAACCAACAAACAAGCATCACACTGAATCATAAATGTAAGAATGTTCCTTAAGCAGCAACAAAACAAAGATACCCTCTATCACCGCTTTTAAATATTTATCTGTAAACTATGGCCAATGTCAATAAAGAGGCACAGTTTACAGGAAGGAGGAGACAAAAATGATCAAGTTTTAGAAGATAGGCTCGTGTACCTACAAAAGCTAAGACAAAAACAAGTTCTTAGTTGACAGAATTTTAATGTAAGTTCTAAAATGTAGTTGGATATAAGATAAAAATTAAAAACCAGTATCTTTTATCTGTGTCAGAAATAGCCATTTAGAATATATAATGGAAAACATTCCATTTACAAAAGCCATAAAACACAAATATTTAGTAATAACCCCAACAAAAGTTTCTAGGACCTATATGAAGAAAATTAAAAACTTCAACTGGAATAAGAAAGAAGGTATTTTCTAAAAATGGAGAGACATACTGTGGTCCTTGATTAAAAACTCAATTTTGGGAGGAGGCACACTCTTCCCAAATTGTTATATAGATTTAACATGAATTTAATAGAAAATTTAAAATTTTGTCAGAATGATTATTCAATAAGATAATGATCATATGAAAGAAATGTAACCCCATTGCTTAATGTAATGTGTGGTGTGTGGTAATTGCTGGTCAAAAAATTCTAATGATGTGTTCTGTTTATAATTCAGCAGACATTTATTGTGCAGTTACTAAGTGCTAAACATCTTCAAGTGCTAAAATATGATTGTGAATATTGAAAGTGACGAATCTTTGTTCTCATTGAACTTATATTTTGATGGAGGTTGGGGTGGGGTCAGATAAAAACCGAAGATATATATTGGAGAAAGTTAATGTGGCCAATTAATAAACAAGGTAGAAAGATAAAGAATTAGGGGTGGGGGGTGGCAGTGCACAATAGCATTAATCTCTTATTAGTCTTAGATGTTTTTAGTCTTGCAATCTACCATTCATCATATGTTTTACCGTGTTAGAAGTTTTATTCCAGTGATTCATCCAGTACAGAGGGACGTCAGCCATATGGGACTCGCTTTGCTACAAACAGCATCCCAATGTGAGCATCATCCTCAAGTACACATTACAGTAATGTCAGGGAGGGCATGTGTTGTGAAGAGTCACCCAGTTGGTGTGGTGTGGTGGTGTGTTCTGATTGGGATTCCTGGCTGTAGTAAGAATTTCTGCAATGATGTGTAAAGCTCTGACAGTGTTCCAATTTTCTAAAAAGTACTCTTTGGTAAATAAAACAGAGTATATAATATTGGCTGGTGTTTTGCAATACAGGAAAAAGAGTGCCAGACACTGTATAATCGGATTTTCATCCCTTTAACAAATATTATGCACCACTCATTGTGCAAGGGGTTAGCAATATGGCAGTGAATGAGAACACACGGTTCCCTGCCAGTGAGGTGGCTATGGCAGTAGTCAAAATAAGGAATGAGGAGAGTCTGAACAAAGGTGATGGCAGTGGAAATGCCAAAGAAGGGAGGGGAGGGAGTTGTGAAATGTTTAGGGGTAACTTTAACAGTACTTGGCATTCAACTAGATTCTCCACACGCTAGTCAACATGAGCTTTTAAAACTGCTTATCTGATAATATGGTCCAGATTGCCCTTTCCTGTCCCCGACTATTGAAATTCTGCCTTCCCCAAGACCGAGATCAAATTCAGTGCCCTGTCTGTCAGCCTTCCCTGATCAGTCCAAGCAGATGAGCAGGAGGGTCTCTTTTGCCTCTGAGCTGTTTTTCCCTCTGTAATGAATTTTATCACATTCGGTTCTGCATTGAAGTAATTTGAGCATGTCTTTGCTTACAGCATCATTAAGAGAGCTCTTTCAGAGTGTGACTACCTGTATTTAATGTATATTTATATCACATTGTATGTAATGCAGGATTTTTTACATAATAGGCATTCGTCAAATATTTATAAAAGTTATGACATTTATCAACAGTTATTTGTTGCTGATGATTTTATTTGGTTAAATTGTTTATAAGGTAGTTTTGTTTCCCACAGTCAACACTTACTAATAGCTAAGTAATTGAATATTAAGCAACAATCATTAAATTGTAAAATAGACTAATGAAATTTATTATGGAGTCTACGAATAAGCTCAGACTTTTTTTTACTGGCTTAATATATAATCATTTCTTAATAGTATATGATGTCAAGGGAACACAGGGCTTTCAATCTGGTCATTTGATATTTTAAAATATTGAGCCTTTACTATTTGTCAAGCACTGACCTCATCTGTAACATTTACGGATTGGAAGATCCTCACCTTCCTTTCAGTTTTAAAAGTCTGAAATTATATCTTTAAACGTAAGCACATCGTAGGTGATAAACACGTCTTTGATTAACCTTGAGAATGGTCATTGAAGATGTCCTTTTATTACTGTTTTCACAATTTAACTTTATAAACTTCCATGAAAATACGATTTTCTATGCTTTTTAAAGATTAAAAATTTATGAGGATCTAGTTTTACCTTTGCTACATTGAGTCAGTGATTATAATAAGGTTCAATCTTAGGCTAGAAGATTCCTATAAGCATTATAATATGAGGGTAATGCACAGATTCCTGTTTTCTTTTTTTAGAACTTTTATTGAGATACAATCGACATACAATAAACTGCATATATTTAAAGTACACAATTTGATATTTTTTTCTTAGTAATGTATATATGGCAGTCCCAATCTCCTAATTCATCCCACTCCAGCCGCACCCCCCGCCCCCCGCCCTGCCCTGCTTTCCCCACTTGGTGTCCATATTGCACGAATTTCTGAGGGCAGTTACATTTTATACAATGAACATTTATTTTGTCTCAGAAATTCTGTAGGTCTTGGTTACCCATTATTATTGTCGTAATATACTGCAGAAGGTGCGTGTTTATCAGCATATCTGTTCCTCTCACTAAAGAGTTGCATATCTTTATACAAAGGACATGAACTTGTTAGTAATGTTGCCTGTTTGATCTTTCTAGAGAATTTTCCAGGCCGTAGAAAGTGTTTCTGTTCTTGGGGAGAGGCATTACTACCCTGATTCCTCTCTCTACGTCTTGCATGTTCCTCTTCATAATTCTGTACATCTTCTACACGTTCTTTCTGGGACATCTCATCTACAGCCGTTACTTCAGTCCCAAAGTATATGTGAAGACCTTAATGTTTCTGCTTAACATTTAAATCTTTTTCGTGAGTCCCCAACTAAAAATTTCTGCATTCCTCTCTCTACCAGTTTGTTCACTCGTTTTGACTTTACAAATAATGTGTGTTTATTATAGAACACTTAAAAATAGCAAATTATGTGCATATATGCAGGGAAAATAATCACTGAAAGTAACTCTCTTAAAGCGCCTTAATGCATTTTCACTCTAGTCTTTTGGTGCATTTTAAAATGTAACTGAAGTTGTAATTATTGAACATGATATAGTTATAGTGTTGTGCCTAAAAGCAGAGGCTTTGAGGTCTTCCAAAGACAGGGTTCAAATCAAGCTCTGTTGCTTAGTACCTGTGTGAACTTTGGAATGTTTCTTCACCTCTCTGAGTCTGTTTCCTCATCTATAACATAAAAATGTATCATTATTGGGGATTGTTCTGAGAATAAAATAAAATTTTGTAAGATAGTCACATTCCTGGTACGTGGTAAATTCTCAACAGTAAATTCTTACTGTTTTATTATACTGTATATCGTGTCTGTATCCTGCTGTTTTTCTTAGTTGTATCATGAACATTTTCACATGTCAATAAAAACTTGTAGTGGATAGAATAGCTGCAAAGTATAAACTCTTTCATGGTGCAGATGATTTCTTACTACTAAATATTTAGGTTGGGTCCGCTTTTGGGGTGTTATTTGTTTTAGTGTCTTCCATATCTATCACATTTTTCTCTCCTCACTTTACTATTTATCTTTTTTCCTTTTATTTAATGATTATATTTTATACTTTGTCAGGGTCTCTCTTTACTCCCTCTGATACACATTTTGGTTGTTACTCTGTGGTTTAGTTTCCTGGTAGTTGGCCAATATAATTTATTGCTTTCCTCATCTGCTCAGGTTATCTTATTTGGCTTCCTCTTCCTGCGCTATTGAGGCCATGTTTTCTTGTTCTCCTGAATGTGCCAAAGGCTTTCAACATTGCTTTCTGACTCCTATATGAAAGCACTTGCGGAGTTCTGCTCTTTCTCTGAGTCTTTACGATGACGCGTCTCCTTTATCCTTGTTTTTCAATACATTTTCATTGCCCCCATGCTAATTGTTTTTCTGTTTGTTTATTCTGAAAGGAAGAAAGATTCCTTGAGTGACCTTTGTACTGGCTGTTCCCTTTGTCTGAAACGTTCTTTCCCGTGGTCTTTGTGTGGCTGGTTCTTCTTTTCAGATTTCCACTTAAATGGCCACTTGAAGGTTTTCTTTGACTACCAAGTCTAAAGTGGCCACTTGTTTAGTGTCACACACACCCCCTCCCCCCCAGTTTCATTCTCTGCATGACTCAACACTATCACTATTAGATATTTCCCTTCTTTGTTTATTCTCTCTCCCCTTTTGTTAAAGTACAAGCTCTAGGAGGGCAGGGGTCTTATCTGTCTTTTTGATTACTTTTTTTTTCCAGCCAAGATTCCTTACCTTGTTTATTTTATTTATTTATTTTTGATTTTTATTTTATGTTGGAGTAGAGTTGATTAACAATGTTGTGTTAGTTTCAGGTGTACAACAAAGTGATTGTTATACATATACATGTATCTATTCTTTTTCAAATTCTTTTCCCATATAGGTTATTACAGAGTATTGAGCAGCATTCCCTGTGCTATACAGTAGATCCTTGTTGGTTATGTATTTTAAATATAGCAGTGTGTAGTTTAATTTTAGCATCTACCACCATGTCTTATACATATTAGTTGCTCAGTAGGTATTTGCCTAATGAATGAATCAACCATTGCCCCTTTATGTGCTCTTGGGTACTAATCCAACCCCTTCCTCACAGTTTTACCCATGAGCCAATACTGATAGAAATAAATGATTGAAATAAATAAATGAGGGAGAAGAGGCAGTTCTTCCTTGCAGAACAATTCTGAATTATATATATGTATGAGTGTGTGTTTGTATGTGTATCTTTCTGCCCTTCAACAGATGGAACTTCATCTGTCTTCCCCCTTGAGTGTGGACTTAATGATTTGCTTTCCAAAGGAAAGAGTGTGGAAAGGAAAAAAATAGTACCTTTGTAGTGAATAAATCTGGCAAATGTGGTAGACTTAATAAGTGGCCCTCCAAAGATGTCTCTGTATTAATCTGCAGAACCTATGACTGATATTGTATATGGCAAAAAATGGACTTTGCAGATGTGATCCAAGTTAAGGACCTTGAGATGGGAAAATTATCCTGGATTATCCAGGAGAGCCCAGTGTAACCACAAGGGTCCTCATAAAAGGGATGCAAGCGGATTCAGAGTCAGAAAAAGGAGATGCGATGATGGAAAGAGAGTTTGGAACCATGCTGTTTGAAGATGGAGGAAGGTGTCAGGAGCTGTAGAATGCAGGTGACTTCTAGAAGCTGGAAAAGACAAAGAAACAAATTCTCCCCTCAAGCCTTGCCAATACCTTGATTCTAGACTTCTGACCTCCAAATATAGTTAGTTTGTGTTGTTTAAAGCTGTGAAGATTGTAGTCATTTGTCACAGCAGTAATAAGAAATGGATACACCAGGTATCCAGAGTCCGGCACACAGGCTTCCCAGCATGTGGCACTGTTTGTAATTTCCGACTTGATACAAACACAAGAGAGGGATCAGGCGCAGTCAGTGGAAGGGAACAGCACCTTTGCCAGGTCTGTTTCCATACCTGTGCTGTTTTTTCTCACTTTTTGTGTCTGTTGGATATTTAGTGGGAAGTTGGTTGTGGCAGGATCAGAGGCTATTAGCTATTTGTTATTTAAATTTGGACACTCATGTATTCATCTTAAAGTTTTCCTTACCCAATTGTATAATTTATGCTCACTGTGAAGTATCTGGAAAAATATGGAAAAGTGTAATTCCACTGCACCAAAAGCACTGTTAATATTTTGAAACTCATAAATACAAGTGTTTATTCAACATGAAGATTGCCCATACGGTATTGTAAACATGATGGGTCCAAACCTGTCTAACCTCTGTCCCCAGAACCTGCCTCCTCATCTATGGTCTTGGCCTTGCTTAATGATGCCACCATTCACTCAGAAAGTGGACTCTTCTTCTTTCTCGTTCCCCATATTGTCAGTCACCAAGTCCCATTTCTCCTTCCTAATTATTTCTCCAATCCACTCTCTTATTTACCTCCTTCTTATCTCAGACCCACATAGCTAGTCACCTAGATCTTTATAATATCCTTCTGAAGTGATTTTTGGCCTCCAGTCTTAAACCTCTTTTTACCTCCCACCTCCTCTTCCCTTTCCAGTCCATCCCGCCCATTACAGCCATAATGATCTTTCTGGAATGTAAAGATGTATGTTCATATCACTTCCTTCTTTAGATTTCTTCACTTGCTTACAGTGTGGCAAGGCATTTCGTGCGGCTCCTGTCTGCCTGCCCAGCCTCGTCTCCTGCCTAGAGCACATGTTGCAGCCTCCCTCAATATGGGGAGGTGGCATGTTCCCTCGTGTTTCCATCCCTCTTGCTGGCATGCCTTCTCCCTGGTTGTTGGCCTAACCAACTCCTGTTTATCCTTCAAGACCCAGCGAAGGTATTAACTCCTCTGTGATACTTTCACTGACATGTACCCCCATTCCTCTTCCAAACAAAATGAGGTATGCCTTTCTTATGACTCCCGTAGTATCAAGTCTTATTTCAATGGCGGTGGTAGTGGTGATCGAAGTCCCAGTAGTAGCACTAGTTGTTTTGGAATAGTCATAATAGCTGACACTTATATAGCATTTACTTTGTGCCAGGTTTGAACTCATATATATACATACACACACACACACACTCACACATACACGTGTGTGTGTGTGTATATATATATATATATAAAATTCTATATTCCATATTCCAAATTTGTCTTATTCTCATAATAACCCCATGAAGAAGGTACTATCATTGTTCTCATTCTACAAATGAAGATATCGAGACACAGAAAAGTTTAAGTTGTCCAGGGGCACATAGCTAATAAGTATGGATGCAGGGCACACACCCAGGAAGTCAGCTCAGAGTCTGTGCATTTAACCATATGCCTGTCTGTCTCCTCCCCTGGGTTGTGAACTCCCTTAGGACTTCTTACCTACTACCCATGATGTTGACCCTAAGGCCAAGGCATTTCTGCTCTGCTTTGGAAGTGCATGCTATTAACTAATAAGTTAAGTGCTGTAAATGAATTGGGAACCTGGAAGTTGATAAAAGTAAGTTTTTCTTTACAAAGTTTTCACTTCTCTCCTTTTCATCTTCCCAACAAATGCAGTTGCCTGGAAAGTGTTGAAAGATTATGTAAAATTTCCAAAGGCTCCTGAACCACAGTTGGGTCATGGGTTACATGGGATTGGGAACATGGACCTTTGAAATAATTCAGGGCCTTAGTGATGTGGATGCTTTTTAAAAATATGCAATCAGACAGCAAAGTTTTCCTTTGTCTTTTGGTTATCAGTGTTGCATGATATTTTGACTTCCTATTCCCTAATACTTTTCTTTCTATCATTGCTTCATTTTAGATTAAAATGAAGAGAAAAAGAGTAATACCTTTTCTTTTTCCTGGAAGGAAGCTCTACTCTTTCTTTGGATTATAGTTTCTGTGCCTCCCTTTGGGTTTTAGCTATGGCAATTTCAAGCTTTGTGACCCTCAGGCAGCCCTGTTATGGGTCTCCTCTGAGAGCCCAAGGCCTTAATCTGCCATCGAGGGAAAGGGAACGTGTCCTCCTCCCTTGCCGGGTATATTATGAAATAAATTCTCCTGAAGGTGGAGACACTTTCCTTTATCAGCACAGCATGGCATAGCTGACAGAGATATGAGCTCCAGACAGCTAGAAAGAAGTCCTGTGGTGATTTTAGCAATATGTTTTCCGGGAAACAAAATAACATAGGCAGCAGAGTGACTTTGAATTAAACTTGTTTTTTACAGGAGCTGTGCCTAGGTATAGACAGTGTCACTTATTTTTCCTGGCACATTATTGAAAATAGTATTATGTAACTTAGTCTGAACTTGTCTGAGATCAGCCATTGTCCACAGTTGGCAGGTCCCTCACGCTTGGCTTAGCTCCCACTTTTGCCTTCTCAAGTTTGGGTGCCTGTTTGAGTCGGTGGGAGGCCGTCTAGAACATACTTTTCTCTCTAGGTTCCCTGCGGCAGTGCTGAAAGCAGTAAGATGTCTAGGGAGAGAACAGCGATTTGATCTCCAGACCCTACAGTCTGCCCCTTCACGTTACATTTACGCTTCGACTGTGTGACGTGAAGGGGAAAGTACATAAATATGAGCTTTTGGTCCCATACTCCTACCCAGTCCCTTCAAGGGCAGTTCAGTGCATGATAGACCCTTCTTTTAAAGGCAGAATGGAATCCTGCGTTTGAAAAACACTGTTTTTTGGTCTTGGCTCTGCCAACGTACCAGTAGCGATTTATTTAATATGCTACCGAATTCTTTCTTTTCCTTCTTTTTTTTTTTTCCCCCCGAACAGAAATTCTTTCTCCTGTCTTGAAAATTAATGAGATGATATGCTTGAATTACTTTGTTCTCCCTGGAAGGTGGACCCTACAGCAGTGCAAGCTGATTTTTGAAAGGAGTTGAAAACAGGGTTAAGGCTATTTGTTTTTCTAAGAATAGTTGTGGCTCCACAAAAAAGAGACTGCATTTCTTTAGCGATAGAGGAAGATTGTAGAGATGTTGTTCAACCCTCTTAAATGTAAAATGAAAGGGAATCTGATATGCAAAGGTGAGAGAACTTTTCCAAGTTCGCATAGCAAGGGAAAGACCCAAGTTTTCTGACATAAAGTGTCATTTTTACCTCAGAAACCTACATTTTGCACATTTAAAGCAAAAGAGTAGGACTTCCTAGGTGGTGCAGTGGTAAAGAATCTGCCTGCCAATGCAGGGGACATGGGTTCAAGCCCTGCTCTGGGAAGATTCCACATGCCACGGAGCAACTAAGCTCGTGCGCCACAGCTATTGAGCCTGTGCTCTAGAGCCCGTGAGCCACAACTACTGAGCCCATGTACCGCAACTATTGAAGCCCACGCGCCTAGGGCCCGTGCTCCACAACAAGAGAAGCCACTACAATGAGGAGCCCGCGCACCACAATGAAGAGTAGCCCCAGCTTGCTGCAACTAGAGAAAGCCCGTGTGCAGCAACGAAGACCCAATGCAGCCAATAAATAAATAAAATTTAAAAAAAAAAAAGCAAAAGAGTAGTTTCTATAATTAAACGTTTTCTGTCAGATTTTTGGTATTGTATGGTGCATAAACTTTGTATTTACAGTTAAATTGGTCTATAGCCTATCATTATTTATATGCGTAAAATACTTTTGGCTAAATAGTTCAAGTAGTTTCTTTTCTGTGGGATGGATAAGTATTAATAAGGAAATTAATACTTACATTAATTACAGTAAGGGGATAAGTCTTAATCTAATAATCAGTGGCAAGTAGGGAGGTAGATAAAAATACATGGAAACATAACCTAGTCAGTGTCCTAAACGTTACTGTGAGTGCTATTCTAATGTATTATTTGGCCATAAACATACAGTTAATGACATGTCTGCATCCAGACACAGCTCTTGCTGTTAACATTGTTAATTCAATTTCAACTCATTCTCCTGCTTCAGTCACTTTATTTCCCCTCAAACAGATTGCTAAAATCATCCATTTTTTCCCCAGCTGTCTATAGCCCCATGTATTAGCTTTCCTCTTGCTGCTGTAACAAATAGCCACAATCTCAGTGCTTAAAGCAGCACAGATTTATTATCTCGCAGTTCTGGAGGTCACGGGGCTAAAGTCAAGGTATAGGCAGGACTGTGTTCCTTTTGGAGTCTTTAAGGGAGAATCTGTTTCCTTACCTTTCTCAGCTTCCAGAGGCCGCCTGCACTCCTTGGCTCTCTTCCTCCATCTTCAAAGCCAGCAACAGTGGGTGGAATTCATCTCACATCTCATCACTTGGACGTCTTCTGCTTCCTTCTCCCAACTTTAAGAATGCTTATGATTATATTGGACCTACCTGAATAATGCAGTATAACCCCCCCCCCCCCCGCCCCATTTCATAGCCGTCGGTTTAATCACATCTGCAAAGTCTGTTTTGCCATGTCAAGTAGTATAGTCACAGGTCCTGGGGATAAGGCAGCATTCTGGGGGTTAGGCCATTGTCCTGCTCACCGCACTCAGTATCCATGTCTACTCTACCATGCTCTGTGTTTGCCTTCTGAGACTGTTAAGATAATGGCTCTTTTTCAGTTTTAAGAATTATTTTCTAAAACATTTCTCACAAATTCTTATTCCAATGCCCCTCATGTACTTTCCTTCCCTTATTTTTTTTAATATATTTTATCAACTACAAGGGTGAGTCAAAAATTATCCGCAAAACTCCGGTTATATTAAAACTTCTGTTGGCTGCACTGTCTTATAAGTGCTTTCCATCCAAGGCTACTGTCTCCCCAGTCACTGCTGTGCAGGTGTGAATGTGTTATATCCATTCACTTGTAACTGTAGTGCGAGCAAAAATGGAAGCCCCACTTGTCATTTGCACAAAAGAAGAGCAGCGTGCAGTGATTCATTTTTTGCGGTCTGAGGGTGTACCTGGTGCCGTATTTATCGAAGACTTTGTGCACAGTGTGGAGAAAGTGTTTTGTCATGAAGAAGTGTGTATGAATGGATAGAGAAGTTCAAGGAAGGTCGCACAAGTGTTAGCCATGAAGAAGGAGCCCGGCGCCTATCCACGTCCACAGATTAAACGCAGAGGACTGCTATCCAAGGGCGTTGTGATCTTGCATGACAATGCACGTCCACACACTTCTGCCCACACTGTCGACACTCTGCAAAAACTTCATTTTGAGGTGTTAAAGCATCCTCCCTATAGTCCTGATCTTGTTCCTTCGGACTTTGACCTGTTTGGTCCCCTGAAAGCAGCCCTACGAGGACGAAGATTCACTTCTGAAGAAGTGAAGACAGCTGTGCACTTGTGGCTCGCAGCTCAGCCTAAAACATTTTTTAATGAGGGAATACAAAATCTTGTTGACAGATGGGCAATGTGTATTGGAAAGCAAGGAGATTATGTCAAAAAATGATGTATTTATGATGGGTGATGCCTTAGAGGGCCAGGACAGGGAGAGCGGGAGGGAGGGGATAGGGGATATAAGTATAAATACAGCTGATTCACTTTGGTGTACCTCAAAAGCTGGTACAAGAATGTAAAGCAATTATATTCCAATAAAGAGCTTTAAAAAGATGATGTATTTGTCTTTTCTAAAAGTTAATTAAAATAAATTCTACAGCCAAAGTGTGGGTAATTTCTGACTCACCCTCATATTTACTGGCCATGCCACATGGCTTGCAGGATTTAGTTCCCTGACCAGGGATTGAACCTGGGCCCTCAGCAGTGAAAGCACTGAGTCCTAACCACTGGATGCCAGGGAATTCCCTTCCTTCCCTTATTAAGAGAATTTTTACACATTATAGATGAAGTAATATGTATACATATATGTATATGAAAATTACAGAACTTTTGGAAAATGCAGAAAAAGTAAATCACACATTATTCCACCTTATCTAAGGTAAACCAGTTATTGTGTTGGCATACATCCTTTCAACTGTTTTTCCATGCATAGATTTACATGGTCAGCATGTATGTACAATTTTGTATTACACGAAGTGATGCTATTAACACTTTCCATATTGTTAATAATCTATTTAATAATTACCTAATGAAGAAAATAACATTTTTAAATAAAATTAATCTGTATATAGTAGAAAATTTAGAAAATATAGAAATGTATAAGTAAAAAATAATTTCTAATGTCATTATTCAAATTTAAGTACTCTTTTAACATTTCAATGTATTTCACTGTCATTTTTTCCTTTCTTTTTTTAAATAAAGTAAAATTAGACCCATACCTTATACATATTTTTATATCGTTTTTCTCAAATAATGCAATTTTAACATTTCCCCATATTACTCTTATATATTGTTCTAAATGGTACATTTTAAAATAGATAGTATTGCAGAATTAATATCTCTATTTTTAGAACAGTACTTTTATGAAAAGAAAACATTCAGTTATTTAACTATTCAGTTAATATATTGGTCTATATTTATATAAAATGTGTGTGTATATGTAATTATTTTTATAAAAACAGGCTCATATTATAGATATTATTTTGTGTTTGTGTTTTTCCTGTAATATATCAAGAGTACCTTTCTGTGTCCCCATTCCTCTTCATCATCACTCAATGTGATATGCTTGTAAGATGCTGTCTGGAACATAATAAGCACTAAAATATTTCCTCTTGTAGTTGTTATTGTTAGCCTCCTTTATAAGTATTATTTTAGTGTATGCATGTACCAAAATTTACATTAGCAGTTTCCAATTCATAATACTTTCCATTTGGAAACAATCTCAAATTTAAAGAAAAACTATAATATCAGTATACAGAACTTTTCTTTTTCTTGAACCATTTTAAAGTAACTTGCTGACACAATGCCCATTAGCCCCAAATACTCTAGTGTATAATTTCTATAAATGAGAACATTCTCCTGTATAACCTGAATTCAACCATCAAAATCAGGAAATTAACATTAATCCATTACCACATTCTAATCAAAGCCCATTCAGATATTTCCAATTATCCCCCAAATGTTCTTGATAGCAAAAAGTTCCAGTTTAGAATCATGCATTGCATTTAATTGTAATATCGCTTCAGTTTTCTTCATATGCTACACTTCCTCAGTCTTCCCTTGACTTTCATGACCTTGGCACTTTTGAGGAGTAAAGGCCAATTATTTGGTAAAACGTCCTTCGGTTTGGCTTAGTCCTAGTGGTTTGTCATGATTATATTCAGGTTTTCCTTCTTTAGCAAAAATTGTACAGAAATGATACTGTATTCTCATTGCAGCTTATCAGTGACCTGTGATTTTAATTTGTCCCATATTGGTGATGTTAACTTGATTAAGTTGCTGTCTATCAGGCTTCTATACTGTAAAATTACTTTTTCTCTCCCTTCTAATTAATGGCGTTTCTGGGCAGGTAGTGGGAGTACTTTGAGACTCTGTAAGTATCTCGTTCCTCATCAAACTTTTTTTTTTACTTGCAGTATAGTTGATTTACAGTATTGTGTTAGTTTCAGGTGTACAGCAAAGTGATTCGGTTATAAATATACATATATTTTTCAGATTATTTTACATTATAGGTTATTATAAGATATTGAATATAGTTCCCTGTACTATACAGTGAATCCTTGTTGTGTATCTAATTTATGTGTGGTAGTTTGTATCTGTTAATTCCATACTCCTGATTTATCCCTCCCCCCCTTCCTTTCCCCTTTGATAACCACAAGTTTGTTTTCTCTGTCTGTGAGTCTGATTCGGTATTATTTTTTAGATTTCACATATAAGTTATATCATTTGTCTTTCTGTCTGACTTACTTCACTTAGTATGACAATCTCTAGGTCCATCCATGTTGCTGCAAATGGCAATATTTCATTCTTTTTTTTATGGCTGAGTAATATTCCATTGTGTATATATATGACACATCTTCTTAAGCCAATCTCCTGTTGAGGGACACTTGGATTGTTTCCATGTCTTGGCTGTTGTAGATAGTGCTGCTGTGAACATTGGGGTGCATGTATCTTTTTGAATTAGAGTTTTCATTCTTTCTGGTTATATGCCCTGGAGTGGGATTGCTGGATCATATGGTAGCTCTATTTTTAGTTTTTTAAGGAACCTCCATACTGCTCTCCATAGTGGCTGCACCATTTCACATTCTCACCAACAGTGTACCAGTGTTCTCTTTTCTCCACACCCTCTTGAGCATTTATTATTTGTAGACTTTTTTAGGATAGCCATTCTGATCCTGACTGGTGTGAGGTGATACCTTATTGTGATTTTCGTTTGCATTTCTCTAATAATAGCACTCGTCATACTTTTTAATATTTTATTTATTTACTTGTGTTGGTATGGAGTCATAGGTTCCAATTTTGTTCAGAGCTTTATAACCTGTTATTTATTTTGATGCCGAATGGTCCCAGATTTAGCCATGTTTTGCCATGTCTGCATCATTCTTCCTTACATTTTGAGTTCATCTTTCACTTCCTGCATACTTCCTTTCCTCCTGGTTCATATTGTACTTTCTCTGCCTGAGCCCTGGAATCAGTCATCCTGCTTTCTTTTAGTGGAAAATTGTTTTTAGAACCAAACTCTGTGTGCTGTGTGTTCATTGCTATCGGGGTATTGCTGTTCCCAGGCACTTTCAGTGGACAGAGCTAGGAAATATATGTATGTGTGTATAGCACACACACACAGATACATTTACATCTATATTTCAATATGTTGAAAACTATTAATTCCCCTCAATACCTTAAATTCTTTTTTAAAAAAAAATCTTATGGGAGTATCATTGATTTCCCCTCAAATTCTAATACAACACCGTAGAGCTCATTCTAGCTTCCTCCCTTTCCATGTTTTCACCCCTCAATCTCTAATATTAAGAAACGTGTCTCCTGGGGAATTCCCCAGCAGTCCAGTGGGTAGGACTCCGTGCTTTCACAGCCAAGGGCCCAAGTTCAATCCCTGGTCAGGGAACTAAGATCGCACAAGCTACCGGGCTTGGCCAAAAAAAAAAAAAGGAAAAGAAAAGGAAAAAAAAAAAAAAAGAAATGTGTCTCTCCCATTATTTGGCCAGTGCTGTATGCAGCCCGTATCCTGTTGACACACCCTGAGCTCTCCCTCCCCGGACGTTGGCCTCCAGTGATCCCCGTCTGGCTGTGGCTGCCTTCCCCCGGCATGAATACCGTTGTCATTTTGTTTGGGGTTCAACTTGCCATGCCAGGCCATCCTCGATGTTGCTTTCCTGCAGTGACACCTTCCTCATCCTCTGCAGCCCCATAAAAGGCCTCTGCCATACCCTCCCTCCCCTGCCCTCACTAGCGGATGCCTGCTTTGCTTCGCCCCACTTGGGGCTTTCTGACGAAACTGTTCAGGAAGAGGAAGGGCATGAACTTTCTCTTTATTTTGACTGTTCATTTGTTGTCAGTTTTTTTCTCATGAACAAGATTTTTAAGGATTACGCCCCTTCTAGTGGATGTTTGGTTATCTCACATACTTTTTTCTGTTGTTATTCTTATAAATAAATAGTGGTTTCATGCAGTCAGCATCCACATTTTCTTCATTATATTTTATGGTATTTTTGCTTGTCAACTTGAATTCTTCAGGTTAATATTAATTAGCTTAGTAATTAATAATTATGTCTGATTTGATTATTATTTAACGATATTATAGAAATACAATGTCAGAAAATGAGGCAGTGGGAATATGATTTTTCAGATAACTTATAGAATCACGACTTCTCTCTCACAATAGCCATTTTTGAATGGAGATGATTTTAAAACCTATTACATGGTAACCTCTTTCTGGTTATTTGAGGTTAAAGACACGAGTTCAGAAAGTCTGATTTCCTTAGCATGGCATAGCCCTTCATATTGGGCTCCCAAACTATCTTTCTAGCCCCATTTTCTGCCATTTCTCATTTTTTATAACCTGGGCTGTTTCTGTACTGCATTATTTTTCCTTTGTTAAATATGCCACACTCTTTCATATTGCTGTGATGGTGTTGGATTACCCAATAGGTAATTAAGTATGTGCTCAGAGCACCAACCAGGCATAGGCACCAAACGATGGGGGGCAAAAAGAGTATTTGATATTTCATGAGCATCAGATTTATTGTCATCAAAGATTTATTCTCATCTTCACCTTTGATTTCCTTTCCCCTAATTTACAGTATTGAGTTATTTGTGTTTTGAAATACATACGAGGATGAATGTAAAGAGGCAATACAATATGCAAGAGGAAATGCAGTAGGCTTTTCTGTGATTAAGGCCTCGCTAAGTTTATTGTGACCCTCTGTGCCTTTGTTTTTGCTGGATCTGTGAACTCTGCTCCCTGCCTCCAACTGAATTACGTGATATTCATCCCACTGTGTTTGATTGGACATCTATTGGATCACTTAGCACATTGCGTAATAATTACTTTTTTAATAGTCTCTCCCGACTAGACTATGAGGGCCATGATGAAAATGACATGTTTCTGTCTAGCCTTCCATTTCCTGCATCTAACTCAGTGACTTACGCAAAGTAGAGAGACTCACTAAATGTTGTCAAGCTGAACAGTTTTTTGTCCTGTCTGTAGATGCTGATGGTGGCCCTTGTAGGAGAGATTAAATGATCTCTCTTAGAAATGAAGGAAACTCTCCCATTCACCATTGCAACAAAAGGAATAAAATACCTAGGAATAAACCTGCCTAAGGAGGCAAAAGATCTGTATGCAGAAAACTTTAAGACATTGATGAAAGAAATCAAAGACGACACAAACAGATGGAGGGACATACCATGTTCCTGGATTGGAAGAATCAACATCGTGAAAATGTCTGTACTACCCAAAGCAATTTACAGATTCAATGCAATCCCGATCAAATTACCAATGGCATTTTTCACAGAACTAGAGCAAGAAATCTTACGATTTGTATGGAAACGCAAAAGACCCCGAATAACTAAAGCAATCTTGAGAAGGAAAAATGGAGTTGGTGGAATCAGGCTTGCTGACTTCAAACTATACTACAAGGCCATAGTGATCAAGACAGTATGGTACTGGCACAAAAATAGAAAGGAAGATCAGTGGAATAGAATAGAGAACTCAGAAGTAAGCCCAAACACATATGGGCACCTTATCTTTGACAAAGGAGGCACGAGTATACAATGGACAAAAGACAGCCTCTTCAATAAGTGGTGCTGGGAAAATTGGACAGCAACATGTAAAAGAATGAAATGAGAACACTTCCTAACACCATACACAAAAATAAACTCCAAATGGATTAAAGACCTACATGTAAGGCCAGACACTATCAAACTCCTAGAGGAAAACATAGGCAGAACACTCTATGACATCCATCAAAGCAAGATCCTTTTTGACCCACCTCCTAGAATCATGGAAATAAAATCAAGAATAAACGAATGGGACCTCATGAAACTTAAAAGCTTTTGCACAGCAAAAGAAACCATAAACAAGACTAAAAGGCAACCCTCAGAATGGGAAAAAATAATTGCCTATGAAACAACGGACAAAAGATTAACCTCCAAAATATACAAGCAGCTCATGCAGCTTAATACCAAAAAAGCAAATAACCCAATCCACAAATGGGCAGAAGACCTAAATAGACATTTCTCCAAAGAAGACATACAGATGGCCAACAAACACATGAAAAGATGCTCAACATCACTCATCATCAGAGAAATGCAAGTCAAAGCCACAATGAGGTATCACCTCACACCAATCAGAATGGCCATCATCACAAAGTCTGGAAACCACAAATGTTGGAGAGGGTGTGGAGAAAAGGGAACTCTCCTGCACTGTTGGTGGGACTGTAAGTTGGTACAGCCGCTATGGAAAACAATTTGGAGGTTCCTTAAAAAACTACAAATAGAACTACCATATGATCCAGTAATCCCACTCCTGGGCATATACCCAAAGAAAACCATAATCCCAAAAGAAACTTGTACCATCATGTTTATTGCAGCACTCTTTACAATAGCCAGGACATGGAAGCAACCTAAATGCCCATCAACAAATGAATGGATACAGAAGATGTGGCATATATATACAATGGAATATTACTCAGCTATAAAAAGGGATGAGATGGAGCTATATGTAATGAGGTGGATAGAACTACAATCTGTCATACATAGTGAAGTAAGTCAGAAAGAGAAGGACAAATATTGTATGCTAACTCACATATACGGAATCTAAAAATGGTAGTGATGAACTCAGTGACAAGAACAAGGATGCAGATACAGAGAATGGACTGGAGAACTCAGGGTATGGGAGGGGGCGGGGGGTGAAGGGGAAACTGAGAAGAAGCGAGAGAGTAGCACAGACATATATATACTACCAACTGTAAAATAGTCAGTGGGAAGTTGTATAACAAAGGGAGTCCAACTCGAGGATGGAAGATGCCTTTGAGGACTGGAGCAGGGAGGGTGGGGGGGACTCAAGTGGGGGGAGTCAAGGAAGGGAGGGAATACGGGGATATGTATATAAAAACAGATGATTGAACCTGGTGTACCCCCAAAAAAATAAAAAAAAATAAAAATAAATGATCTCTCTTAAACTGTAGGACACTTGATTCAGTAGCATCTACTGGGATTGAATTTGACATGTCTGAGTACTCTAGTTTTTTTTTAATACATCAAACTGTTCAGGGAATAGGTGGTGCTCAGAAAGAAGCAATCTACAAAAGCCATAAGCCATAAGATTCTTATGCAACCAGATGATTTACTACTGGGTTTTCCTCCCAGCTTGTGCAGTGTTCTCACAATCAGGATATATATTTAGATTTTTCAAGATTTATTTTTGTATATACATGTTGATTCAGTTACCTTATTTCTTTAAAAATCAAGGAACCTTTTCAGTTAGATTTGGACCAGAGATACAGATACCTTCTGATCTGTTCACTAGAGGCAGTTTAAGGGGAAAAAACATTTAAAAATTCTGTTAGATGGATTCCACATGACCACTGGTTCTTTTGCTGCATAAATATCATTTATCTATGGCGTACAACAGTCATAGAATGGCTTAACTTGTTCCTGTCCTAGAATGACAGTCCTGCCCCAGACTACAAATAGATTCCAAAGACCATCTTTTGAGCATGGAGGAGTAGAATGTCTTTGCCAGGTGCGTCCCAGATGCCAGTTAGCAGGTGGAAACTGGTTTGTTGTGGGTGTTGTCACAGGTCTGAAGTGAAATAAGAAAAACAACAATTTCGTGATTCTTTTTTCTCCTGGAAAGTTGAATTTATTGATTTTAAAGAACCATCCTTTATTCTGAGATTGTCCTTTACATTTTGGTTGTTAAAATGTCCATTTGCTCTTTCATTAATGAAATGATAGTGATGAGAGGTTGTGTACTGTTATTATCTGAAAGCTTTAAGGCAAGATGTGTTTCAGAATTTAGGTTCTTTTTGTGTTTTAGACAGGTAACAGAGTGCATGTCTCCTGTGTTACCTAACAGCCCCGGTAGGCGCTGAATTGACACCCCGTAATCAGGGTAATATTTCTGCAGTGATATGTCAGAATATTTATACTAAGTGAGGTAGAAAAAGCCTGTGGATAGCCTCACATTCGCACAGGTCAGGCTTTACTGGCAGATGAGTTCAGGTCAGTTCAGATTTTGCTGCCAAGTGAGTTGAGTTACAGGCAAGAAAAGAAAAAAAAGGCATTTGATTTCCAATTGTTTGGATTTTGAAATTGTGGACAAGGGGTCATGGATTAATAGTTGCCTTTGAAAATATTCCTACTTTACAAAATAAAGTTGGCTACCCTTTGTAGGACCCCAAGATGTTTTTGATGTTTCACTTGTCCACAGAACACAAAAGACATGAGAAAACACTCTCCTGAACATTATTGAAGTGAATATAACTTTACTTTTTTTTTAAGCTCTTTATTGGAATATAATTGCTTTATACTGTTGTGCCAATTTTTGCTGTATAACAAGGTGAATCAGCTGTATTTATACATATATCCCCTCCCTCCTGCGACTCCTTCCCACCCTCCCTATCCCACCCCTCTAAGTCATCACCCATTATTGAGTTGATCTCTGTTTTATGCAGCAGCTTCCCACTAGCTATGTATTGTACATTTGGTAGTGTATATATGTCAGTGCTACTTTCTCACTTCATCCCAGCTTCCCCTTCACCCCCCACCCTGTGTCCTCAAGTCCGTTCTCTACATTTGAATCTTTATTTTTGCCCTGTCACTGGGTTCATCAGTACCATTTTTTTTAGATTCCATATATATGAGTTATCATACAGTATTTGTTTTTCTCTTCCTGGCTTACTTTGCTCTGTATGACAGATTCTAGGTCCACCTACCTCACTACAAATAACTCAATTTCATTCCTTTTTATGGCTGAGTAATATTCCATTGTATATATGTATCACATCTTCTTTATCCATTCGTCTGTATAACTTTACTTTTATAGTCATCTCTAGCCAATGATAATATAATCTCTGAAGGTTGCAGTATTCTTCAAATGTATTTTTAATCAAAGCAAGTTGAGATTAAGTTTATTTTGTAGCATTTTTAGGAGATTGGAAGAAGAGAGAAAGTTGCAGCAGAAAACCACCCATAATTCCCAGTGAAAGGTTGGGATTCTCTGATAGGGATTGGTGCTAGCCTGAAACAACCTCTTGGTTGCATTTGTTTTGGCCAAATATCTAAGTGAACTTTAGACCCTATAGGTAGGTCTTCGTTGAGGAAGGGCAACAGCAAATAGCTATGTGAACTTACAAGTTTAAAATGAGTTAGCAGCAATGAAAGCACTTTGACAATAAAGACCACTTTAACGTGTAAAATTGTTATTTTAGGAGTAATTCCATAGGTACAGTATATTGCCTTTCATACCACACATTCATTGTGTATCACTGTCCAGTCTGGCTTCTGGATGGTGAGGTGATCTGAGCTCTTTATCCTACATGGTCTTTTAAGGTTCTCTTCTCCAGCATCCTGGCAGGATAGATTATGTAAGTAAAAGTCTAATACTCTTTGCCTTCAAAATTTTGTGAGGGCACGTTTACCTGATTATAACCTCATGAGTGGGTATGAGTTGGTATACATCCACGTGTCTTTGTATATAGTATGAAGTAATAGAATCAAAGCAACACAACTACGTAATTCTCATTCTAGCAAATTTGTCCAGCATGTGGACTTGGGAAAAGAATTATTGTACTTAGCTGTGCTGTAATTTTGGCTCTTACTTCTAAACAGTATTTCTCAGTTAACCAGTGTGCTAGTTATTGATTTATTGACCCTCAAGTTCAAATTCACCCTTTTTGCCTGCTCTGTGGACATGGACCTGAGGCTTTTGAATATTTGTTTCCTTTCCCACTTGGCGCTGAAGTTTTGCTAGTAGAAGGTTCTGGAAAGGCAGGCATATCAGGAGGAGAGGGATTTGCTTCAAGGTTTCTATGGGCTTGCTCAGTGCACTGTTCGGGGCATCTTCTCTAGGGCTCAGTTTCTTCACCCAATTGTCAGCAGCTTTTCCCGGAGCCCCCTTAGACAGTGTTGTGGCAGAGTGCTTCTGGTAAGACACATTCCAGAAGGTATGTTCCAGATGATAGGTTCATCTTTGAAATTTATGTAAAATCTCAAGGCCGGCTCAGTTTTCCAGAAATTCCAAAGATGAGTACCACAGTAGCTTCTCTGCCCTTCCGTGAGCTGTGCCCTCTCCCAGTAAGGTCTGCATCTTGGCCCTGGGTCGGGGGCACTTCCTTGGACCCTTAGCCTTGGAGGGGGAGCTCTTACTTGGGTGCTTTATCTCAGCCCTGGGGGTAGTAGTTGTTCCTGACATCTGACGTTCCTGTATTTTTTAGGATTCTCTTTACTTGGCATTAGCTAGTTGCTCATGACTCCAGTTCACTGTTATTCAAATCCCCTGTCACAGCTAATAATTCTTTTTATGAAATTCCTGGTTCAGATTACTGTTTGGTTTCTCTCCTGATCACGCCTAGATAGATGCAACCAGTTAAAGGTCCCTGTTTGCCACCATGTATCACTTGCGAGATGATTCTTAAGAGATGATACTGTTGTACCTGTCATTGAAAAAATTGAGGGAAGGGTTCTTCCCATCCAGCCTCTGTATACCTGTGTATTTGTCTCTCCTCTCTTTCCACATCCCCCACCTTCGCTGTTAGTTACTTTTGTCCCTTTCTCTTCCTATTCGCCTTTATAAACTCCATTTCTAATCCCAGCTTTGCCTTTAATAAGCTGTCACTTGACATCCCTGGGTCTCAGTTTCCTTCTTGGTGGGGCAAAGATAATAAAAGATCATAAATTAATGAAAGTACTTTGTAATTAGTAGGGCATCATATAAAAGTAAGGTGATATTATTTGCATTTATTAAATGCAAGGACATGAAAGTGCTTTGTAATTAGTAGGGCATCATATAAAAGTAAAGTGATATTATTTGCCTTTATTAAATGCTTTTCTCTTCTGTGTTTTTAATTTTTAGTTGCATTTTCTTTTAAGAGCTTTAAGGAGCCTTCAGGGGGTACTTACAACCTAATAAAATGATATAAATACATGTAATTATTAGATGAGGTAGAATGTGCTGGGTGCTAAAATAGGGGAACAACAGGATTATGGGCGCCTTGACAGTTACAATTTAATTGTGGCCTGAGGATTTGTGGGTTAGATCCAAGGAGTAAAGAGAGCCACCTGATCTTGAAGGACCTAGACTGCCATTTGTTAAATTGCTGTGACACAAATGAGCCTTGTGCTAGGCACTTTACATATATTATCATATTTAATTTTTACATTTATTCCTATATTCTTAAATTATTTTATATCTTAGACTTATTTTCAAAATATTTGGCTTGAAGACAGATTTTTGTTTTTAATTGAAACCCGCCTCCAGTTATATGTGAGTAGTCAGTGGCAGTGAAAGTCTTCAAGATGGAAGATTCTACTTTTTATGCAGCTTTTAAGGTATATTGTTTTTGTATATATCCATGGATACCTGTATTTGAAAAACTGGTTAAATGCTTTCACCTTAGAATAAGCATAAAGATTCTCTATGATAATCTCTATATTGAAAAAAAGGAAATGATTTATTTAAAAATTATTCTCTCTTGGCTACTAGATAGTGTGTCAGTGGGTGTAGTGTATTCTAGGGGATGACAAGGTTGACTACAGGAAGAAATGTAGCATAGTATTTAAATTAGAGGTGGGTCTTTTTGAGTACAAAGTATTCTGTCAAATCACAGGGCGAGTGCATCTCCCAGTGGAAGATGTTGCAAAGTGCAAGTGACCATGAGTCCTCCTGGAAGCACTTGTCCTCACAGGTTGGATTCTAGGAGATACCCGCCAAAGATACTTCACCTTTCTCTTAAGAAGTCAAGAGTCTAAGTCTTCAGATTTATTAAAATACTCCTTCTTTAGTTTTGAATTTCTTTGAGTTGTACATTTGTTCTTTGGCAGTTTGCAGACAAGATGGTAACTTCCTGTTTGTTTGGCAAACAAAATATGTGAGTGTAGCATGTGCAGTTTTAAAAAATAGCTCCTGTCAGAGCAGTGTTTTCTGAAGTATGGTGTGAGTGCTACTGGCAGTATAAAGGCTCCAGGCAGTACACACACTTACACTTTCAGTTTGAATAGTTGTGTTGTTTGTTTTAACATCTATTAGGAAAAAAAAAAAAGTCTGGTGTATTACACTTGTGATTTCATGAATATTATTGCTAAAGTTAAGACTGGGGCAGGTAACAACATCTCATCCAGACCAAGTGCGTTACTAGTGCAGCACTCGGGCATGCCCAGCAATGCATGGCTGCAATCTCTTCAAGGAGAGAGCAAAACTTTCCATTCTGAAAATGGTAATTTTTAAATCTACAAAGTACTTGTAGGATATGTAGTTGTGAATTGGAATCAAGCCTGTGCTCTATATTTTGTTGGTTTTTTTTTTTTTTCTATTTTGTTGTTGAACTGACACGGATCAGGGATAAAATGGAATTTCTAAAATGTAAAGGTGCTAGACTGAAGGAAATGCTCATATTAGGGCATGATTTTGATGAAGTCAGTCATGTATCTTCAGATATGAAGACCTAATTTAGTCATTGCGTGAACCATCTGCTACTGATGTAAAAGGACCAACTGCAGAGAAACAACTAGCACACAAATATGATGGAAATTATTTGAAATTTGTATTTCATAAGAATGCATCTCTTTCCTTACATGTCATAGGTTTAAAGACACACATTCTGGAGTGAAATCTTTTAATCCCACATGTTATTTTGAAACACAAAAAGAGTGTGCTGTACAAAACCTACCCCAGAGGTTCCTCAAAAAGGTAAACATAGAATTACCATATGACCCAGAAATTCCACTCTCAGGTATATACCCAAGAGAAAGGAAAACAGATAGTCAAACAAATACATGTACATGCATGTTCACAGCTATTCACAAGAGCCAAAAGATGGAAATAGCTCAAATGTCCATTGATGGATGAATGGATAAACAAATTGTGGTATATACATACAATGTAATACTTAGCCATAAACAGAAATGAAGTGCTGATACTCTGTACATTAAGGATGAACCTCCAAACATTATGCTCAGTGAAAGAAGCTTGGCACAAAGGAGCACATAATGTATGATTTAGTTTATGTGAAATATCAAAATAGATAAACCCATTGAGACAGAATGCATGTTGGTGGCTGCGGGCAGGGGAGGATGCGAAGCAGCTGCTTAATGGATAAGGGTTTTTATTTTGGGTCATGAAAATATTTCGGGACAAGATAGAAGTCGTGATTGCCCACCGTTCGGAATGCACTAATTGTCACTGAATTGTTCGATATAAAATTGTTAATTTTATGATATGTGAATTTCACTTCAATAGAAAAAAACCCCACCCCAGTGTGTGTGAGGCACTCCATGAGGAATAGGACAGTGTCAGTTTGTGTACAAGCAAAGGAATAGGAAACCTTAAGAATCATTACTGTTCTATGTTTAAACCAATTAATTTTTGAGTACATGTTAGGTACTAGATGCTGTTCATCAAAGGTGAATAAGATGTGTTTTTGGCCTTGGATACTGTGTCAACATAATAAGGGAGATAAGCCACAAAAGTAAATCATTTTAGGAAGAGGCTAAATGTGCCAAGTGCAAAAAATGAGAACAGGCTGAGGTTAAGACTAGGTACCTGTTGGATTACCACTACCAGAGAAGAAAACACTAGAATATATAGGGAGAAAACGAACAGAGAAATTTCCTTTTGACTTTAGGAACAAGGAGCAGAAAGAATTAATAAATGCAACAGACAATATATTTAAGCCCTTTCTGACTCGACCATTTTCTCTCTCAGTCCTGGGCTCCCCTTCTCCCTAATGTATGGTTATACATTTGAAGATAGTGTGTAAGTATCGGAGCAGCTGCCGCCAAGTCTGGATCCAACGCCGTGCACCAATGCCTGCCCACCCGCCCGACGTGCACTCCCGGTTCTTGTCGGTTCTAAGTCCAATATGGCAACTCTCAAGGATCAGGTGATTCAGAATCTTCTTAAGGAAGAACATGTCCCCCAGAATAAGATTACAGTGGTTGGAGTTGGTGCTGTTGGCATGGCCTGTGCCATCAGTATCTTTATGAAGGACTTGGCAGGTGAAATTGCTCTTGTCGATGTTATGGAAGACAAACTGAAGGGAGACATGACGGATCTTCAACACGGCAGCCTTTTCTTTAGAACACCAAAATTTGTCTCTGGCAAAGACTATCATGTGATGGCAAACTCCAGGCTGGTTATTATCACAGCTGGGGCATGTCAGCAAGAGGTAGAAAGCCGTCTTAATTTGGTCCAGCCTAACATGAACATCTTCAAACTCATCATTCCTAATATTGTAAAATACAGCCCAAACTGCAAGTTGCTTGTTGTTTCCAAGCCAGTGGATATCTTGACCTATGTGGCTTGGAAGATAAGCGGCTTTCCTAAAAACCGTGTTATTGGAAGTGATTGCGATCTGGATTCAGCCCGGTTCCGTTACCTCATGGGGGAAAGGCTGGGAGTTCACTCATTAAGCTGTCATGGGTGGATCCTTGGGGAGCACAGAGACTCTAGTGTTCCTGTATGGAGTGGAGTGAATGTTGCTGGTGTTTCCCTGAAGTATCTGCACCCCGAATTCAGCACTGATGCAGATAAGAAACAGTGGAAAGCAGT
The DNA here is from genome assembly GCF_030028045.1 of Hippopotamus amphibius kiboko. Classification (NCBI taxonomy): domain Eukaryota; kingdom Metazoa; phylum Chordata; class Mammalia; order Artiodactyla; family Hippopotamidae; genus Hippopotamus; species Hippopotamus amphibius. Next base: position 33,228,469 of record NC_080203.1, read on the forward strand.
TCACAGACAGGTGGTTGACAGTGCTTAGGAGCTGATCAAACTGAAAGGCTACACATCCTGGGCCACTGGGCTATCTGTGGCAGATTTGGCAGAAAGTATAATGAAGAATCTTAGGCGGGTGCATCCAATTTCCACCATGATTAAGGGTCTCTATGGAATAAAAGAGGATGTCTTCCTTAGTGTTCCTTGCATCTTGGGACAGAATGAAACCTCAGATGTTGTGAAAGTGACTCTGACTCCTGAGGAAGAGGCCTGTTTGAAGAAGAGAGCAGATGCACTTTGGGGGATCCAGATAGAGTTGCATTTTTAAAGTCTAATATCATACCACTTCACTGTCTAGGCTACAAGAGGACTTTAGTTGGAGGTTGTGCATGTTGTCCTTTATATCTGATCTGTGACTAAAGCAGTAATGTTAAGACAGCCTAGGAAAAATATCAGTGTCCTTATGTTAGGGATAGGAATGGTTCATAAAACCCTGCAGCTGTATCCTGATGCTGGATGGCACTTACCTTCTGTGGTCCTAAGTTGGTTCGTGTAAAACAGTTCTGCTTCTTCAAGAGGCACCACTGCCCATGTTGCAGATGCTGCAGTTGCCCTTCAAACCAGATGTATATTTAACTCTTTGTTGTATAACTTCTGGTTGCTTTAGCCAAGAGGCCTAGTCCAACTTTTTTTTCCTCTAAGTAATCACATCCTGGGATTCAATGTATTGCCTGTCTTGTGCATAACTGTTCTAAAGAATCTTATTTTATGTTCGATATGTATCAGAATAGGGTTCATTGCCATGCAATGTAAAAAAGAAAAATCTACATAAATAATGCAGCCAACTCTCTGTGTTACACCAACTAAAACAATAAATAAACATTGAACAGTGAAATAAATAAATAAATAAAATAAAGATAGTGTGTAGAGGGCTTAGTGGTGGTCTTTGGAGCTGGACTGCCTGGAGTCAAATTCCAGTTCCAGTGTTTACTCGTAGTATACCTCATGCCACTTGATTTTTCTATTCGTTGCTTTTCTCTTCTGTAAAATGGGGATATTAATAGTACCTACATTATAAGGTCATAGTAAAGGTAAGTTAAATGGTTTAGTGAGTAAAGCATTTATAACACATTTAGCACATCGATCACGTGTAGCACATTTAGTAATTGATCAACAAATGCTTAGCCATTATCATCATCTCTGGTCAGTAAGTCCTATCTATTCTATCTCCTAAAAAATTTTTTGAATGTCCCCCACTACTGCTTTAGTTTAAGACTTTATGTTGTCGTAGGGACTTCCCTGGTGGTGCAGTGGTTAAGAATCTGCCTGCCAATGCAGGGGACATGGGTTCAGTCGCTGGTCGGGGAAGATCCCACATGCCGCGGAGCAACTAAGCCTGCGAGCCACAACTACTGAAGCCTGTGCACCCTAGGGCCCACGTGTCACAGCTACTGAGCCCATGTGATGCAACTGCTGAATCCCTTGCACTTAGAGCCCGAGCTCTGCAACAAGAGAAGCCACCACACTGAGAAGCCTGCACACTGCAACGAAGAGTAGCCCCTGCTCACCACAACTAGAGAAAAACCACACTCAGCAATGGAGACCCAACGCAGCCAATAAATAAATTAAAAAAAAAATAATAAAGACTTTATGTTGTCATAATGGCAATTGTGCCTTAACTAGCTTGCCTCCCTTTGTCCTCACCATTCACTCTGTGTCACTTGACTGCCAGACCTATCCCTGCTTATTCTTAAAAACTCAGCTCAGGTGTCACCTCTGTGAAACTTGCCCGATTCCCTGCCCAGTTAGGGCTCTCCGTGTGCATTCCTGTCACCTCCACTGTAGTGCATCTCACATCGTATTGTGACTGTATTTGATATTCCCTGGGCTGTGGCCATCTTTAGGGTTGTGGGGAGCTGGGCTTACTCAGGTTTGAACTTCCAGCCTAAACCCAACAAAAGTAGATGCTTATTAATTGTTTGGGGGGGGGAATGAATGAATATTCTCTGCCTGTAGAAAGTTAGCTTTCAGTCTTTATTTCAGAGGCTGAGATGAGTCCTGCAAGAAAAGAAGGCATTTGGTTGGAGAATCCTATTAGGCTTCAAAAAGGTAGAGTTTTGGACTTCCCTGGTTGTCCAGTGGTTAGGGCTCCGCACTTCCACTGTAGGGGGCACAGGTTCAATTCCTGGTTGGGGAACTAAGATCCTGCATGCAGCACAGCTGAAAATAAATAAATAAATAAGTAAATGACTAACAGTTAAAAAAAAAAAAGGTAGAGCTTGATTTGGAACTTAAGAACAGAGAAGCAGCCACAATCCAGGCAAAGGAAATTTTTTATGAATTTTGTTTATTTACAGATCATTTGTTTGGACATGATACATCATACCCATGACCGTGAGTTTTCTGGCCCTGCCCCACGTGTTGTATTTAACCTACTTAAGGAGCTGATTTATCCCATGAGCAGTACTAGCTTGGGCTCCAGGGCCTGGGAGCAGGGGGTCCAGAAAGGCCTGGTGGATTCTGGGCTGGAAGACACAGTGGTACTGGAAGTTGAGCTTTGTTGTTCTCCTATGATCCTTTCTGCACCCTTCTCTATCTCAGTTTCTTTTTATCTCTAGTCAAGTTTCTCTATCTGGCAAGGCCCCCTGCCAGCTTCCTTCAAATAACACCCCACCCCAGGTTGCCAGAATTCCAGAAGGCTCCCTCTCACTACCAGCCCGAGGGCAGCAGCTTCTGCTATTTGAAGAAACTTGACTGTACTCATTCACAGCGAGGTGTGAAAAACTGATAGCCACCTCATCCTGGCAGTTGTACTTGGTACAATTTCAACAAACTTATATGTAGCGAAAATGAACCTGTAATTGCTGGAATTTCTGGCAGTAGTACAGAGCAAACAATGAGAGAGAGAGAGAGAGGGAGGGGGGGAGGCTGGCACAAGGGTTGGAGAGAAAGTTTATGGGACGGAAAGTTGACATCGTAGGAAATATTTGGGGACAAGGAAAACCTCTGCTAATTTCCCTTTTCCCTGGACCTCCCTCCCCCAGATTGTTTCTGTGTAACACTTCTGTGTGGATTTTCTTGAATCCATAGAAATTATAAGTTGTAATTTTTTTTTTTTTTTTTTAAATTGTAACTCCCATGGCAGGTCTGGGTAAAGAGGTCTGTGTTTTCCAAATGTGTGCAACTCTGGGACGGTTTATAACGGGAAATGGAGTTGAATAAACGAGGTGAGGCTGAGGTTGAGGGGACATTAAAAGTGGAGTCTACATCCACACAAATAAGGAGTCATGGAACGTTAAGATGATGAAAGCAATAAGGAAAGCATAATTAATTTTAAATTTTGGATTAAAAAAGACGGCGAGTCAGGTTTACCCTTGACTCTTGCGTGATTAGTTAATACAGAATCCTCTCTTTTGCTACCGATTTTTCATTGTTCTGGGACTTATTCCTTTAACTGTTAGTGTCTGTTTCCCTGGTTGGCTGATTCTTCTCTGTGGCTTCTGAGCCAATCTTTGCTTTAGGATTCAAGATCCTAGAGGCTTTTATGACTCTTGTATTTCCAATTAGCCCATAGGGAGTTATACACTATATTTCTGTGTCCCAATGGCAAAATTCACGTCCAGTGGTAGCAAAACACAGCCCCCTTTTATAAGACCGCATTACTTTTGTTTAAATAAAAACCTCCAGCCTTTCTAACCATACCCCAGCACACACAGAAGATAGTGGTTAATGATCCGCATCAGTGAGCCCTCACAGCTGCACAAGCCACCACCCCCTCTCCCTAACCCTGTGCATGTGTTAAACCGTGTTGTGAATAGGCTCTTCCCTATGGGGAACTGCTTTGTCTTTTATTCCTTATATTGTTCATTATGTTAATATCCTTGCCATTTCTACCCTGCCAGTTGCATAAGGGGGGGAGGCCAGGAAATGGGGTGAGAGAGGGATTTGAGACATTTCCTTAAGCCCTAATTATAATTTTCATATTGGGACAGAAGTTTCATAGGTCTTTATTCAAATATGTATAGTCTTCTCTCTTTTGAAAGTTACAAGGTCTTGTTAGCACTGGGCCCTCCTGTGCTTCATTTGTGTATTTTACTCGTGACTGCTCAGCATACCTTTTGAGTTACTACGTATTGGTGATGTGCAGTGGCTTGCTTGGTTGAATTCACTGTTTTATGTTTTTTTTGTTGTTTAATCTAGTGGAGCAGTTATTGTCAAACCTGGATTTTGTGATTTACTCTTTCGTCACTGGTTATGATAATTTAATGGGATGTAACAGTCCAAAGAATATGCTTTTATCCTTTTCAATTAGCAGTCTGTAGAAATGATTGGTTTAGGAGACACTTTCATTTTTCAGTGTTCACTGGTCTAGGTGGTGATAAACCAATGAAATCTGTTTCCTCAGTTACTAGCTTTACCAGTACTGTCTTGACTTAGACAAATGATGATTGACATTTCCCTTCCTTATTGTAGCTGTTTACTTTGCTCAGTTGAGTTATTGAGCCATTCATCCATCCATCCGTCCGTCAACCTAAAAGTTGTGAGTTATGTTTTATTCGCGGACCTTACTGAGGACTGTAGCCTGGGAGACAGCCTCTCAGAGAGCTCTGAGGAACTGTTCTGAAGAGGTAAGGGAGGAGCCAGGATATACAGGGGTTTTTGCTGGGGGCGGGGGCGGGGAGGGGGGCATGTAGCCGAACAGCAAAAGATTACTGCTAATCACAAAAAACAGAAATCTCAAGTTAATGATTTTACTGCTTTTCTATGTACAGGAAGATGTAAGAGTCTGGGCTCATTGAAATTATTCCTTAGATACACACCTTAACAGTCCTAGGGCCAGTATCTTGTTTTTTTTATCCATCCTGAATTCCCCTCAGGGTGCAACTGACAAGGCGCAGCAGCAGCTGATGGCTTGATACAGGGCAACAGTCTTTGTTTACTGAAGTGGCAGGCCACATTTTTTGTCCGCACATTCATCATAAAGTTGTTGTGTACCTACTATTCTAGGCAGTCTGGTAGACACACACCATGTCTATCACACACATATCAAAAGGCCTCATTTAAGGATGGAAGATGCCTTAGAGGACTGGGGCGGGGAGGGTGGGGGGGACTCGAGGGGGGGGGAGTCAAGGAAGGGAGGGAATACGGGGATATGTGTATAAAAACAGATGATTGAACTTGGTGTACCCCCAAAAAAATAAAAATAAAAAAAAGGCCTCATTTAGGTATACTACGTGCAATTCTTATCTTTTATTTATTTCATACCATGCACATCTTAGTTTGGGAAGTAGGGGGAGGGGAAAAGTTTCCTCTGCCCTTCTAGCTTCTTTTGGATGGTCTAAGAATTAAATTGACATGTGACAGATCAATAGGAGAAAATCAAATAGAATTTTGTATGTATGAGAACCCTACCTACATGAGGGTTTCAAAGACAGAGGGGTAAAATGAGGTATATGTGGCTCCTGAGCTAGGGAATGGGATAGGGGCCTGGGGCTTCCAAGGATGGGAGGGTCATTCACAAAACTGTAGGAAGAGCAGTGTTGGGTAATTAGGTGTGTTCCCTGTTATACACTGGGCCACTCAGATAAACTTTACCAATAGTAATAACTTATTCTGGAAAAGACCCCCAATTTAAATTCTTCTAGGTAGTTAAAGAAGGGACAAAAGTTTCTCTTGAGCCTGCAGAGTCTTGACTGCCTTTAACTCAAAATAATCCTCATTACAAAAGTGGTACATTTTGGGGAGGCTCGTTCTGAACCCCTTTAGAAGGATAAGGCGCTTAATGATTTCTTGCCTAATTATCATTTGAAAACAATGCTTAGCTTTAGAGGAGAGAAGAACTTACCTCTGCTGACTTGATTTCACTAAAATTTCCTCCTGTAATGAAGTTACTATGTGACAGGCACTGAGTAAAGTGTAATAAAAACATAAGAAAGACCCATCCACCACTCTCAGGAGTTTATAGTCTAGTGTATAGTTTATAGAAACAGTTATAATCCAAGGTGACAGGAGCTATAAAATTTTAAGTGCTACGGGAGTTTAGAAAACCTAGCACCAGAGTCTGCTAAGGGACGTGAGGGAAGGTTTCAAGGAAGGAGGTATGCTTGGACACTTAAGTGTGAGTAGAAATTGACTTCAGTAGACAAGGAGGGCAGGGAATTGCAAGTGAAGAGAATATCGTATGCAAGACCACTGGGGCATGTGAGAGTATGGTGCATTTGAGGTCTATGCCAAGAAATTGCTAATTGAGGAATGGATATAAGGGAGCTCTGCAAATGGGCATTGGGAAGGTATTTCTGGCATAAGTGTACGTGGATCGTCCTGCAACTTTAATCATATAGCATCCTATATCTTCAGGGCCTATTCTTTCTGTCCTGTGGCCATTTACTTCCTCACAGTTAGTGTGAGAAGACCCCTTTTTCCCTTTTGGTGATGTTTAGGAGTCATTTTTGTCTCTTTTCCCCCTAAAATAAATATTAATACAATACAAAGGTGACTAGCGAACACTGATTTAGATGTCAGGGGACCTAAATTCTTGTTTTCCAGTTCTCTTAGCAGCTATGTCACTTGAGCGATGTCATTTAATAACTGTCTCTTCACTAGGAAAATGGGGATGTTAGAGTCTGCATTGCCTACCTTAGGGTCAGGGTGAAAATGAAAATGAGACTCTTAAAAATTAACAAGTATTGGGACTTCCCTGGCGGTCCAGTGGTTAGAACTCCGCGCTCTCATAGAAGGGGGCACATGTTCCATCCCTGGTCAGGCAACTAAGATCCCACATGCCACGTGATGCCATCATAAATAAATAAATAAATAAATAAATAAATAAAAATTTTAAAATTAAGAGGTGTAATAAGTTTTTTTACTTGGAAACTTGTTGGGTGAGGCTATCACTTAACGTTTAAAACAGGTAAAATACTTTGTAGAGTATCTAGATAGGAAAATTAGGTAGAAAAGTAATTGATAAGTAGAAATATTCTTACTTCCTTATCAGCTCCATATGTATGCCCTTCTGATTGTGGAATGTCATTTAATGTGTCTATGTTTCCAAACTTAACATGATAAAATTTCTTCCCAGTGGTCTACCATGTGTAACTTAGCTTCTTTCCAGTTCTTGCTATAGCTATTAAATAGTAATGAATTTAAGACTTAGGTTGGTAAGATATGAGTTGTTATATTTTACAGTCAACCTTGAATAATTGATATCTCTTAGGTAGTTTGAATTACTCATGACTTAGCCTCTATCATTTGTGTTACCATATAGTGGTATGACCTGAGTTTTGTTACATTTTAGGAATATATAAGAGGCTTATGACTGATTCAGCTAGGAATGGGAGGTTATGAAACTGTGGCCTTCTACTTCCTTTGCCATTTTTCCTAAGCCAATGACAGTACAGGCAAAGTGATTAGTAACGGGAAAAGAAACTTCCATTCATTTTCTTCCCTTTGACCCCACCTTTCCCATTAGATTGAGTGGTAATACTACTGGAATCTGATAATTCACTTGAAATATGCGCTTCTGGGCTATAGAAATATGCGCTTCTGGGCTATAGAAATATGAGCAGTTGCTCCAAATATGAATACCCCTGGCCATCCCTTCTTTAGATCAGTGTTTCTCAAAATATATCACCTAAGAATATTTCCACACAACAGAAAACTCTATAAGCCATCCAACTCATCCTGCTCTGAGCCACCTTATGCACGCTAGAAGAAAGGAGAGGAGTACATGAGATGACACGATGATGCTATTTTAAATGGAATGTAAGTGAATTATTTGTATTTGATTAATATAGACCCTATCATCAAAAATAATATGAGACTTCCTGTGGACTACCAGGAGGTAGTTATTACCCTCTTTTCTCCTTTTACAACTTCTAGATGAACTAGTTCATGTGAATTTGGATAAAACACCTATTCTAGTTCAAAGCATAATATAAAATGGTTATTGCTTTTTTTTCCTGCCAGGCTGAGGGAAATACGCTAGCAATTGTTTTGTTTTCCACAGAACTAAATGTGGAAATGGTCTAGCTTATTTTCTCTTTGTTTTAAAATCTATGGTACCATTGATACATAGTTTTAAAACATTATTCCAAAGACCCAGTGGATTAAATCATTTTTGTGTCCCCTAAGTACTGCCCTTTTCTGAAGATTTCTTGAGAAAAGTGTAGCACATATCCAAAATCACATTCTTCATTTTTTTTTCTGTATTTGAATTTTTTCCTTACAAGTCAGTGGAAAGGAAAAGTAGTCAGTTTTCGCACTCCACAAGCAAGAAAGAAGGTGTAGACAGCTTGTATCTAGGGCATTTTTAAGTCATTGAGAGAATATTTTCAAGTATTAACTACTCTTAAATTATTGGCAGAATCCTCTTAACCCACTTTAACATAAAGTGATGGAAGAAGATGAAAAGATTTTTTATTGGCTACATAAAAGAAAGCAGCATGGTTATTGCATGATTGCATAAATCTAAGAGATTATGCATACGTAAAAAGGCTGAGACAAAGCTGAAGGCTAAACGCCAACTTCAGCGAGAGCTTGTCTGACTATTTGACACTGAGCATAATGGGGGTGGTTCCACAGGGAGAAAACACTAAATATTTACACCCCAGGACACATTTCTCTGGTAAAGCTTCTTGTCCTAGATTAATCTCCCAGCTAACACTATTATCCCTCTTTTTTTTTTAACACACCCCCTTCTTACACTTGAATTTTCTCCCTTAATACTTTATGAGATTCTAAACCTCCTGGATCCAATTCCCTGTCCTCACTCTCTCATCTATTTCTGTGGTCTTCATGAATTCTTTTTGTATATGGGATGGACCTTCAGGTGAATTCACTTGCTCTACTGCAAGTAGTAGGACAGCAATCACAGCCCCCCCCCCCCCCCGCCACGCCGAAAAAAAGCCTCTTTTTCCCCAAAGACCACAGCTCCATCATTTAGCTGTTTGTATCCATTTCTCACCAATTCTCTGGATGGTTTGAACCAGAGCTGTGATGTATACAGCCAACAGCATTGCGTAATAATGCAGAGTGGCTGCCCAGTCCAGATCTAGTTCTCTTAAATCCATATTCTTTTCTTTATAATCTTGAGAGTGATGAAGACACTTCCAGAGATTAGCGTGTACTGTGAAGTCTGGGGAGGGTTACTTCCTTAGGCCACGTACCCTCAAGCTCTGACTTTTGCCTTAGTGTCATCTCCTTGCCATCTTGGTTCATTTGATAGTTACAAAGGGTCAAGAAAGTTTCCTGAACGTTGTGTGCAGTATGTGCGTGAAGAAGAATGCATGGCTTGGTCCGTGTGATGGAGGGACATTTATAAACTGTAGACTCAGATTACCATGGAAGACATCACAGAAAAGAATGCAGTTTGAGTTGGGTCTAGAAGGATGAATTGAGTTTAGAAAAGTGGAGTGGAGGAAGGGTTTCTTGCAGGAGGACCTCTGGAGCAAAGGAGAGAAAGAACAAAGCAAGCTTGCGAGGTATAGAATGGGAAGTTGGTGTTAGGAGATACTAGACTGAATTGGAAGAGTAGATTGGACGGCTTGTCTTGAGTTCTGAGTGCTGCGTGTAGTTGTTTGATTAATTCCTTGAGTGACTCACTCATTCAAGAAATGGCTTCTCATAGCTCATAGGATAAAATCCAGACTGTACCCCAAACTCCTTGCATTTGTACTGAAGACTTTCCCAATTCTCTCAACATGTTGTAATCCTCAAACCTCTGTGTGTCTGCATAGACTATTTCTTGTAGAGTCACCTGGTGAATGCCTCATTCTTCAGCCTCAGTTGCAGCACTAATTTCATTGTTCCTCTGCTGCTGTAGAATCCCGGGCTTATCCTGCTAAAGCTTCTACCCCACATTTTGTGCTGTCAGAGTACATGTTTGCTTCCCTCACTCAACTAAAAGCTTCCTGAAAGCACGGGATTGTGTCCTATTCACCATATCGTCCATGTCACCTAACAGAGTACCTAACTAATGTGTAGCAAGTTTTTGACAAATATTTGTTGAAAAAAATATTTTCTGCACATTTAATTTCCACCATGTATAGTTGTATTTTAAGAGAGTCATCTAGAAGCAATGTGATTGCTAGATTAAAGATGAGAGGTGCAGAGAGACCAGTTATATGCATTTTTTGAAGTAGCTCACTTGTTAAAAACCAAAGAAACAGTAGGGGGTAGATTCCTGGAAAATTGACCAGGAATAAAGGATAGGGGTTAATGGTTGGCTACTAGGGCTGGGAAAGGGAAGAGTTAAAGAGAATAAAGATCTAAGGCAATATGACAAATATCAGGACAGTGACCCTTGAAAAAATAAGATAAACGTGTTTGTTTGTTTTTTCCCAGTCAGATCTCCTGGTGTTAGTATTTGCCTCACCCCACCTCTGCTCTGAAGATGAACACACTGTTCCTGTGCAGTTTACTGTAACTAAGCTCGAGATTCATGTGATTCTGATCTTCATATCTGATCAGGAGTTAAGATAAGAAATATAAATAGTCCAACCACGCTGACTACAACTTCCTATCAAGGGAAGGTGTGCGTGCATAGGTTTTGAATACAGAAAGCTGGTTTCTGCTTTTGGGAGCTACAACTGTGAAGTGTTATACCAGGCAGATGCACTGGGGAGCGCTACTATGTAGCAGAGCCTAGCTGTGCATCACAGCTCTCAACTTTAAAACTCCAGAGAATTTGATGAGAGAGGGATCCACAAGAACATGACAAATGATGAGAGTTCAAACCTTAAGAGAAAAATGGGCTTATTGGTAAGAGACCTTCTTTTTCTTTATTTACTGCGGTTACTTATTAATTAAAATAGCACGCCTGTTGTTTTCATATGTGGCTGTGAAACGGTGTACAAAAATCAATTTTATATGTATTGTAGAATTCAGGAGACATATTGGTAACCATGGAAAAATCATAGGAAGCATGTGTAAAGCTTAATTTTTGAAAAAAAAATCTCTAGGGAAATTTTACTTGATTTCAGACTATGGTATAGATTTATTTATATAGCTTAAATGTAATACAGGTTAAGAAATATATATATTTTTTAAAAGTTAAAATAAAGACTAGTGACTTGTGTGAAGGTACATAATTTCACTCAGTTACCAGAAGGTGGCACACCAGATTCTCCTTAAATACACAAAGGAAAGGGATAATATTAGTAGGAATATAAAATAAGCTGTGTTTAAAGATACTTTAATGCATTTTTAAGCAAAAAATATATATATAATTGTTATTTGCTTGGTGAGCTTTATTGCTAAAATATCACAAATATGAATTTAACCCATTGTAGCTTTTTATGATTCAAAAATAATTTTTATGTGTATAGTAAAAGAAGACTTTGAAATAGTATTGCCATTAAGCAGATGCTCTTTTGAATTTATCATTAAAAAAGATAAACTACTTGCCAGCTACCTTTTGTACAGTAAGTCATTAGATGTAGAATAACATTCTGGATAAGGTTTCTGCCAAGGTCTTTTTAAAGATACTACTAGACTTTGACTTTGATTTAGTTGTGACTTTAATAATGCAATAGTGCTTGTGAGATGACCCAGAAAAATACCAAATCTGTTTATTTTGAAGAAAAAGTTAGAGGTGATGCTTAGCAATGTTGACTTTCTATAAGCTAATAACGACATAAATGAAATAAATGTAAATAAATTGAATTTTGTGTTAGAGCTCCTCAAACACCTGCCAGCATACTTTAATTTTTTAAGCGAGTTGACTGTTGACAGCATATACTGCAGTGCTTCTGTAGTAGTCTCTATTTTTAAAGCTGCCTTCCTGAGGCAGTACCAGAAGTACGTCTGTTCATCGTTGCCTTTTGTATTAGCCCAAAGGAGTTAGGTATATGACAGAACTTCACAAAAACAAAATCTTCTGGTTAGGAGACAATATATCTATTTATATGTTTTTATTAATTACAAGCAGTATGAAAATAAGAAAATGTAGTAAATGAACCTAGAAGAACATTAGCCATCTGTTCTCTGAAAGCTTGTAATGTGTGTCATTTGCTTTCGGGTTTTTAATGGCAAAACAGTATATCAGCAAAGAATTGAACTTTAGCTTAAAAAGCTAGAAAATGACAAAGCATTCCAAGGCTGCGTATACATTTACTGGAAAAGTGTTTCCTTCTGTCCAGATTTGTCTAGTTTAGTCTTTTGGATCAGCTGCCAATAAATGTTGTATTCAATGTCAATCTTTATTCCAGACTTTCTGAAACATCAAGAGAGCTTCTAAAAACAAATAGAATCTTATGGTTTGCTAGTTTAGATTCTTTTTTGAAAGTTAATTTACATATTTTACAATTGTTCTGTGTGGTCTTAACTGTTCAGGATTTATAAACATGGTTTATTAATTTATAGCTAAGCTATTTGCAGAGTATGCTTTGAAAAATTTGAACTACATACAATAAAGCCACAATTAACCAGCTTTTGTTTTTTTCTTTTTGCACACCACTTTCAGGAGACGGAGGCAATTATCTTTAAAACAAGCCGATTTCAAGGATATATTCAAAAAATCAACTTCAGGGTATGTCTGAGGGTCTGCATTTTCTTCTACCTTTTTGTCAATGAGAATTTATTTTCATAAGAAAGACCCTGAGGTACTAGAAGTCATTCAGTCCTCAAAGAAACTTTCAGTAACATCTAGGGTACTGTGTTTGTTAAGACAAAAAAATAAATTATTTCGCCAAAAAAATACCGCACGTCATTGTATCGTGCTTTATGTTTTCCAATGTGCTTTCCCAAACACAAGTTCAGTTGGTTTCCATCACATTGCTGTGAGTCTGGCAAGGAAAGTTGGCATCTTCCCTATTTTACGAGCGAGGAGGATAACACGAGAGGTTACAAGTTTGTGGCAGAGCTACAAGCAGACCAGAGGTGCCCAGCTCTGTCCTCTTCTGCGCCCTTCCTCACTGAAAAAGTTTAAAACAAGTTTTTAACTTCTACTCTGTATTGCACAATTAGTATAACTTATACTACCCCCATTTCCTGATGGCTGTGCTTCACAATTTCCCACTTTGCATGTGTCTGTTTGTCTGCCTCCGTATTTGTCAGCCAGCCAGAGACCTTGCTTTCAGACTCTCCCAGACCTGGAAGGATCTGGAGTGTGGGAGGGCAAGATAATAGCCATGGACAGTGGGGACAGACAACTAGTGGTGAGCGGCCAAAGATGATAGCGGAGGAAGGCCAGGCACTGAGACAGAAAACAGAATCTCATTCTGACCGGGGTCATCTTGAGTGGGAGTGGGTCACCTTGACTTTTTTTTTTTTTTTTTTCTTCCCCACCTTGACTTTTAACTCCAAGTTTAGTAGACCAGGCATGAAAATCAGCTGGAGTCCTTGTTTAAAATGCAGAGGCCTGCTTCTCACTTCCAGCCTTGTACATGTTCAATATTCAGCCCAGATGATTCTTACACATACTAAGGTTTGAGAGCATCTGCCTTCAAGGTATAGGACTTTTCTCTTGGTATATGTATGAGAAGGTAAAGAAAAGAGCCCTTTTTCTCTTGGTAGCATCCAAGATTCGTGTCAGGGCCTATGGGGGCAGGAGTCCGGTAGGTGAGGAATGACAGCTGTTGCTTGCAAACCTTGCTGTATCTCCGTTGGAGGCATGTGATAGGTGCTGTGCATTATGGTGACTGTGAGGTATTTTCAATAGGCTTGTGTTCGTTTTAGACTTGGAGAAGGTAAAGAGCAGAAAGATTGTCCCCAAAAGGTGAAAAGCAAGTGACTTTTGATCTTTTTAAGAGTTAAGCTATCCCAGTTGTTTTAAATTTAATTTTTAAAAACTGGCTGGAACGCGAGGTTATCTAGAATTCTGGTTGGTCACGGCTTAACGGTAGCAATATATTTATGCTTACTCATGTTTCATATGTGGCTATGCAGTCGGCCCGATTAGATTTTAAGGGATTTGTGGCCGGGGAACATGTGTTCTGTTGTATACTTGTGACATCTAGCAAAGTCATAACTTCTCAGTACTCACTGATGATTGAGCGAATTCAGTTTGCACCTCTTCTCCACAGGTTTTGGGCTTGGCGTGGTGAGTTGATTGATTTTGGTGTTTCGAGTTCAAGGAGTCTATCTTACACTGTCAGGAATGGCTAATATGCTATAGAGGTCTCAGTATAAAGAAATGCGTTTTAGTTGACAAATATGAAAATGTGCTCCTAATTAATCAATTGGCTAACGCTTGTTCCCTGTTAAGCATATCATTTAAGCTCGATCTTGCTGCCTCTTCGCCCTTTTTGGAATACAAGTTATGTTGTTCTGTGCTTTACAGATCCGAATCTCAAATACTATTGATTCTGGAAATCCCTAAACATAAACATTTTTGTTTACTGGCTGGACAGCATCAACCAAAATGGCCAGACCCTGTGGTGGAAGACTCATAAAAATGTTCAACAGTATCTCCGACTTAGGTCAAGCTGAATAAGGAATGAACGAATAAATATATGCTAGCTAAAGGGAAGATGTATTTTACTCAAGTGTTATATAGCTTCAGAATTCCATGAGAAATAACTGATTATAGAAAACATGTATTTGATTTTGAAGACATGAAGTGGTTCTGACCTACTGGTTGAAGTAGACAGACTTAGAAAGGCAGTCAGGAACCCCAAATTTCAATTGCATCTAGCTAAAACCTAGGGTCAGCCAAGAAGATGAATTCTGTTTTTCATTCCCTCATATCAGAATCACATTTACTTTCCTTAGTAATAGAACATGAAAAGGAAAAGAAAGGATTTTACCCCACTGGACAACCATTGTATCCAAGTAACGAAGCTAGACATAATTCTAAAATAATTCTGTTATTAGTTTGTAACACATGAACACTTTATGTAACATGAGTTAATGATGTCTTCCATCATGGGATTTTCATTAAATTGCTAAATATGTTTTTGAGGCACAGCAATTTTAAATTGCACACTAGCTTCTGTAATTTAGACTTACTACCATATATTTGGCATCTTGCAGTATAAATGTTTCTATACCTCCCCTCCCTGCCTTTCTTTTAAGAAAAAAATCTTTAGGGAGTTCCCTGGTAGCCTAGTGGTTAGGATTCTGGGCTTTCACTGCCATGGTCTGGGTTCAATCGCTGGTATCGGGGAACAGAGATCCTGCAAGCCATGCGACGTGGCCAAAAAAAAAAAAAATCTTTAGAATTTAAGATTACCCATGAGAAGAATTCTAAATTAGAGAATGAGAAGGATCTTAAAATAGTCATGAAAATAGAGGTATTGGACTGGTTGCTAAGTCTTTTTAATACCACCATAGGAGGCGGATACTGTAACTCTAAATTCTACCTTTAAGAAAATTCTTGGGCCCCATGTTATGGCAGTGGGTCACAGGGTTCAACTATGAAGTTGAGCCTTTTTTGGAATTTAAGATATTCTCATTCATTATATGGCTAAAACCTTTTATTTTTAAACAGTAGTAGTTTATATAGATATATGTATAGGAAATTTAAAGTTTTAATGATTACGCCTGGGAAATGGTACAAACAAAATTAAAGCAATTGCCTATAAAGGGCCTTTTTCATGGAAAATTTAAGTAGGGCTGTATAATCTTAATGAGTCATTAGGATTAGCTTTTCACCAAAGTGTTTGCTTCTGGTTAGCAAAATATTATTGTGATTACTGTAAGTATTTGTAGCCAAGATTTACAAATACTCAGAAAGAAGAGATGGAACAACTCTAGATCATCGTCTAGATCTCATTTTTGCCTATAACATTTATGGTGCTCGTGTGAATGTTATAACTTTTTGGATAAAAGGATACAAATACAATTTTTTCAAGATAGTAGTATTATTTCATTAATTTTAATTGGGCTATTGAGGAAAATGTCTTACTATATTATTCTAAAGGTTCTTCAGCAACTCAGATTTTTGTTAAAAGTGTAGGTATTACTGAAAGAATGTATTACATAGGAAATGTTGACTTTCTTTAACTGGCATGCCTTTTGAGACTGGGTGTGTGATGTGCTTATTATTTTAAAAAGTTTTTCAACCATTATAGATAAAAATTATTAGAAATTATTAACTCATCCACATCGTTCAGAATTTACAAAACTTAAGATTGTAATATTGCTGATTACATTGTCTTCATGTAAATTTTATAGTTTTGCTTCTATAGTTGATGCCACAAAGTAGTGAAACTATTTGAAAAGTTTTATATGCATATAATTTTTAGTCAATAGAGCCATATTCTTCACTTTTCTTTCAGTAACACTGTACATTTTAAATGGCTTTTTATTTTGATAAGTTTGCAGATTTAATGTACAAACACATCAGAAACTCTAACAATAGTTTGGCTATTTTATTTACCAAATGTAATTTATGGAGATACTTAGGAAGTTGTTGAGAGACAACTAAACAGATAAATTATTATTATTTGAGGTGAGAGCAGAGATTTTTCCTTAGAGCAATCCATCCTCACTATCAGTGACACCTTTATTTTATTTAAGAAAGTATGTGTTCTGGGTGATTTTCTTCAATAGATGCTTATTTTTAATATGACAATGTGTATATTTAATTTTTTTTTCATTTTAAGGACTTTATAGCCTAAAATTACCAGATTAACAGATGGATATTCCTTTTACTTGAACTCTGCTTTTAGTAATAGCAGAATCAATAACAACATTTAAAAAAATTTTCAGGATATATCCTGGCTTCAGTACACAATTCTTACTTAATCACTCCTCTGCTTATAAAAACCTCTCTTTCAGTTTACTCAGCAAATACTTACTGAGTGCTTTCCTAATTGCCAGGAAGAGTGATCAGTTAGGAAGATACAAAGATTTAGGGATTCCTTCTTGAAGAAGGAGCAGGAATTTGGGGAGGGCATCTTAGGCAGACAAAGTAGCAAGGCTGGAGCACAGGGTATGGTAACAGCATGGCCTCTTATCGGAGCACTGGATACATTATCTCTGTTTAATGATCATAAACTGTCTCTGTAAGTGGCTTTTTTTCAAATAATTTAAAAATGGTAACACAAAATCAGGTATGTAAATAGTATGTATGTAAAAATCATTGATTTCCACCATTACCCCTCCCAGTACACCCAAACACTTTGATTTGGGGTTTAAGGCATTTTTAAATAGATGGGAATACTTAAGAATTAATTTAGTTTATGTATGTCAAAGATGTATAAAGACTTACTTGGGCATATGGATTTGGGAATCATGTGAATGAAGAACTCAAGGGTAGCCCCCTCCCCCCAAAAAAAGTCACAAAGAATTTAGATACTGCAGAAAACAAAAGGAAGAAGGAAGGGCAAGAGATTCTGAATTTCCCATTCAGTGCAAATCCTTTTTTCAGCTGTAGTGAGAATCTCTGGGTCATTGGGTCCCCAACAGGTGGATCTTTCTTGTTGCCTGCTCAGTCCCTTCTACCCCAACTCCCATCTTAGCCTCATAACCTCATTCATCTGACCCCTGGTTATAAAAGGTGCTACATAAACATCAGGAACCACTACCATTCTGGCTTTCCATTCTCCTTCCAGCCAGTCCATTACCTTCCTCACCCTTATTTTCTTCTCCTTTGTCCCCTTACCTATTGTTTCCTATCTGATCAGCTTACCAGCTCCCCTTATTGCTGTTCTATACCTGACTCCCCCAAAACAAACAAAGAGACAAACATTTAGTACCCTTATTTTGGGAATGTTAAAGATCGGAAGAGTATTTCCCTTCACATTACTTATGCCATCACGGCCTGAGGAATTCTCTGTGCGTATACACACACATACGTGAGTCTGTGCCTGCAGAAGTGTGTTTTTCTACTTGTTTGTATTGCGAAGGAGATAGGTCCTATAGTAATCCAAGGAACAGTTATGGTGACAATAATGTGTGCAAATTCTTTGTGGGACTATAAGGATCTATACAGTTCTGTTAAGGAAATTGATTTGTGAGTAGGTGCTTATAAAAGATGAAATAATGACTTTCCAAAGTAGCTGTCTTTGAGAAATGTCTAGGGTTTTCCATTTTGATCTTAGCAAGGCTACATATCTGAGTATCTAGTAAGAAATTTTTGATGTATTTGGTATTCAATTTCCTAAAACAAAGAGGAGACACACACACATATATAGCCATTCATGTGAACAGTTCTATTTCCTGTAATAAGGAGCCCTGAATGTATTAAGAATTCTGCTCTGTTGTCCAGAAGTTAACTTTTTGTGTGCTTTTAAGGGTTTAACAGTCCTACTTGGTTGCCAGCCAAGTACTTTTACTGATTGGTAGAACATAAACAGAGCACACGATTTGGCATGATCTACGGTCTTGTCTGAGCAACAGGAATAACACGGATCTCCCAGATTAGTCTGAAGGGACGTTGTCAGGACTCTAGAAGATTACACAGTGTCTGCTCACACAAACGATGGTTAATGCTATCATTCTTTAGTTGTACCTACCACGGGATTGACCAAAACTTGCAAGAAAAAGATAGGTTAGTTCTTAGGGAATGTTGGGAAAATATGGAGAAAGAGGTCAGATATGTGACATATTAGTCAATTCATTTCAGGCGGTGGTGGTGCTGGAGACACACTGTAGCAGTCAGTAAGCAAATTAAACTTTCATATAAAGTTACTTAGAAACATTTACATTGAGAAAAAATTACTCGGGTGCATATTTCACTTTTCTCTCATACTATGACTGGCTTAATTTTTACCCACCTTTTTCTCCCTGATCATTCTTTTTTTTTTAAACAAATTTATTTATTTATTTATTTATTTATTTTATTGGCTTTGTTGGGTCTTTTTTGCTGTGTGCGGGCTTTCTTTTTAGTTGCGGTGAGTGGGGGCTACTCTTCACTGTGGTGCGTGAGCTCCTCATTGCCATGGCTTCTCTTGTTGCGGAGCACAGGCTCTAGGTGCGTGGGCTTCAGTCGTTGCAGCACATGGGCTCAATAGTTGTGGCTCACGGGCTCTAAGCGCAGGCTCAATAGTTGTGGCGCACAGGCTTAGCTGCTCTGCGGCCTGTGGGATCTTCCAGGAGCAGGGATCGAACCCATGTCCCCTGTATTGGCAGGCGGATTCTCAACCACTGCGCCACCTAGGAGGCCCTCTCCCTGATCGTTCTTAAACATCTTCTGGAATTAAGATTTTGGAAATGGTCTTTCTGCACACTTCTGTATTTTTGGTGTTTCTTTCCCATGTCTGTCTTTGAGTGTACTTATAATTGGAGGAATAAATAACTCTTTGTAATTCTTGTTTCTTTTGAATACATTGAGACATTTGGAGAATGTGGTTCACTTCATATGGAAACAAACATCTTCTGGAACGGTCTCACTGAGATGGAAGGACAGTAGGGATTCTAGAGTGGGAGTCCTAGACTAGGAGATGGAATTTGGTTTCTAGTTCCAGTTCTGCTGCTAGCTAGCAGTGTGACAAGTTAGCTTCCCTGGGCTTCAGCTTTTTCATCTATACAGTGAGGGTACTGAGCAAAGATGATTTGTAAAAGTTCTACAAATCCTCTTTCTACTTTGGGAACCAGGGAATTCTGTGTTGTAAGATTTGACCAAAAATGACTCTTTTTGTGGCCCTGGCCAAGTCCCAGCATTGTCCTTTGTTTAGTCCATCTCTGAAGTACACATTTCACAGGTATTTTTAAGTGATTAATGTTCTTACAATGCTTTGAAGAGCTTTTGTGCATGCTGTCTTTCTATCCCATTTTATGCAGTTGTCCATAATAGAAACCGAGTGTTCTGTAAATCAGATCAGTGTTTCCTGTGATGTGAGTGAGGGCTTTTGACATTTCCCAGTCTAAATATTAAAGTAGTGGGACCACTGAGCTTGCATAAAATTATATTTAAAATCTGTGTTTAATCGTTTTCTTCCTCTCACTCTGTAGGTGAAAACATTTTTAGTTCCAGAATGTAATGGTAATTATACTCTGCAGTTGCTCCTAGAGTCGCCGTCAGGGTAGTAAAATCTGATTAATTTGGACTCTGCTAGTTTGTAATTGGGGTCATTTTACCTGGCTGAAGTTTATTTCTAAACGACGTATGAGGAATGGTATTGTTAAGCAATTGAATAGTGTAAAGTGTATTTCGTGGACTATATTTCTACTTAAAGGAATTATTTTTAAAGCCTTTGGCATATTAGTTGTTTGCTCATGAGAGAGAATTGCGGATGACTTTTAGCAATTTATTAAAGCAAAAGAATTGACTGTTAATAAGTGCTCATCATCAGATATGCTTTTAGGGTTTTGGGGTCTTTAAGAGTGCTGAGGGTGGGTGGTGGAGAGCAGTCTTACTTTCTTTTCGCTTTGAACAAATATTACAGCTGTTGGAGTGCTACAAAAACAGGTTCTAAACATTAAGTCTAAGAGATGATTTGGTGGTATTGGTTGATTTCTTTGGAGTCGAATGAGATTAGACCAAGAATATGTTGGTTTTTTGAATCGGTTGATTGTTCATAGTAGAATAATAACTCAAGAACCTTTGCAATAAAGTGATCTGCACCTGTTTTGGGAGGCTACCCTTTTGGAAATTTGGAAAACTCTACATTCACCCTGTTTCCCCCTCATGAATATTGAGTACTCTTTATAGATAAAGACTCAAAACACTTAACTACCTTGGTTTTGCATAGGTTTGGGGGTCTTTGTTCTTAGAAGGAGAAGCTACATTTGCAGTTACTACTTTGTAATATTTTCATAAGCTGGAGAGTGATTGAATTTTCTCTCTAAAATCGCCTCCGTACAGCTAATTTGGAGCTGTTTTATGTTTTATATTTTTAAGTGTTTGAGAGTACTTCAGGGTTTAGGAATAAGACAAACTTGCTTGATGAGTACGTGTGTGTGTGTGTGTGTGTGTGTGTGTGTGTGTGTGTGTGTGTTGTGCGTTTTCCTTCTTGGGGTTTCCAACAAGCTACCACTGCCAATTGCACCTAGAACCTTTTTGCTCCTTAGCTATTAGGAATTATTATACAAATCCTTCTAATGTAAAATATTGACTATAGTTTATTTGTATTAGTGGCACTTTTAAAAAACTTTTTAAAATATATTTTGGCCACTAAGACATTGATAAATTCTCCTTTCTCTGATTCCTTTGAAGATTTCTGTGAGACTGTTTTGTGTGGAGGTACTGAAGAGTTGGAAATATCATTTAACCCTTTAAGTTGCTTGACTGAGTTTTTGCGCAGTGTTTGTGTCTGATAGAGTGAATAAAAGTTATTTGTGAGGTAGTGATGGCTGAGACCTATTTAGTATATAATAAAGTTGATGCATTACTGGTCAGTGTTTCAAAATAAGCTTTCTCGCCATAGGTATGTATGTGTGAATGTATATACTGCATATACATATATGTTGGATTTCATAGGAAAATACATTTTTGAATATTGATGTGTATCTTGTAGGTAGTTGTGATTACCTTAAGTGATTTCATACTGTAGATTAAATTACATATTTTGAAATTTTTGAAAGTAGTGTCTTGCTTATAGAAGTAATCATCTGTGCTTTTTGAATACAAATGAGAAAGACTCTTAAGGGACTAAATCTCAATCTTCCCAAAACTAGGAATAATTTGGAAAGAGCATATGAAAGCCAACTACTTAAGTTGGAAGCACAAGCTTATTGTTTGAATATAAACTTGAAAGTAAATATGAGCTTTTTGTCACTGCAGCGAGTTTTTTTAAAGGTAGTGGCTTTCATGTCAATGGCGGTCTGCCTTTATTAAGCTTGCATTGATGAAGACGGGTAATTCGGTTTTTGGGTAGTGGAAGGATGCATTGAGAGTATTTAGTGATGGCGACTTGCCTACATCAGAAATAAAATTCTTCAGCCTGAAAATAAAGAGTTCAGCATAATACCGGTTTATCCTATTTTCACTTTGAATTGTGTGGAAAATGTGTGAGTTTGGTGCTTTAAACAGAAACTTGAAACACCCAGTCGCTTTCTGGGCATTTACAGCGCTATTTTCTGGCAGTATTTTAAAACAATATAGAGGAAGCCTCTATTTGCCGTTACTTTCATGAAATACGTCAAGCCGCCTTTGACGGCAGCTTTAATTTTTGAACCTCCTTGTCAGTCACTAACCCCTAGAGGTTACCGGACCTGCTGCTGAGCTTTGGAATGGTCCCTGCTGGACACCTGCTTGGTGTCTCTCCTCTAGGCAATTTGTGAGCTGTTTGGGGGCGGGGGAAGCATGAAGGGGGGTGAAGGGGAGGGAAAGGGGGAGAGAAGAAGGGGAGGGCAGCACTGAATTAGATTGTTGATAGCGTCCCTCCAAGGACTGCTATTAAGAGCATGCTATTCTGTACTTCTCTGCTGCAGAAGACAGAGTGATATCCGTGTTAGCACACAGCATGTTGTAAATGTATGAGATTTTTGCTCATCCTGGCTTGGAAATAAGAATAGGGAAAAGAGAGCAACTTGAATCAGAAGCTACTAGAAGAGCGTGCAGAGTTCTGCTGCAGTTTATATTTGTTCTTACATTTTGCCTTCTTCTAACTGGAAAACAGAGAGACTGGCATTTTTTTAACGGGCTTTTCCCATAATGGCATTCTTGTATTGTGTGGCCAGAGCTTCCACAGGAGGAAAGCAGGCTGCCGAATTTAGTCACTGATCTCTATTAGCTGTGGCCTAAGGCTATGCTGAGGTTTATATCCCATTTGTATTGTTGCAGCTCAAAAGAAGAATGTTCAGAGGATGACAAGTGTATTCTGAGTAGGTATGTTGTTTCATTTTCATATGAAACCCGTCTATTTTTTTTTTCCTGCTACTATTGGTCAGAAATCAGGTTAATAGGTGCAGACTATAGTGCAGTGCTGCAGTATCCCTGTTAAGGTAGAACAATGGTAATGCAAGCTTAAAATAATACCAAAAAAAAAAAAAAAAAAACCCACCCCAAACCCTAGCCGTTTTTATCAAATAAAGCTGCATTGTGTGGTATGCACAGTGCAGTCTTTTCAAAAAAATATACTGCAGTCAACGCTTTCTTAACGAGGTGGCACTATCGTTGAGTTCGAACGATAGAATCATCATATTGCTTTAGGGGACAGGAGGATTTAAAGGAGGTACCTTGCAGCCCTATTTTACAGATTGGAAGCATCGGTTTAAGGGCACTGGCAGAATCGTTTGCTTGTTCTCCGCGGCAGCCACTGCTGTGTCAGTACAGTGTGGAATGGAAGTCCTAGTTGGTAGTCTGTTATGGAAACGCTGTTTACTGTTATTGTAGTACCGTGGTGACAACATGCCATTGAAATGGAAAACGAGCTCTCCTGCTATCTGGAAATTCCCAGTTCCTGTGCTTAAAACATCCAGGTCAACTCCACTTTCTCCAGCATACATGTAAGTGAGAGAAAATAGGATTTTAAAGTGGGATTTCATTCATGAATCAACCTTGTGGCAAAAAGGGGTAAAAATCCCAAAGAGCAACATCCAAAACCCCACCAGATTAAAAACCTCAAGCTTGCTTACATTTAAATATATTGGCATGCCCACATTTTACCATTGTTTTGTTTTTCTAGGAGTTTGTTTATTTTCATTTAAAGTGTTTAATGGTAATGTAATTACTAAGATGAAAGTCTAAAGGTATATCTAAGGAATTGCATAAGGATAAACTTTTACATCGGTCGGATGTTTTGAATTTTTGTGTATCTGAAATACTTAAGATGACTTCTTTTGTGTAATGGCACAAAAACTGATGATTGATGTTGGTGTTGTGTGAAATATGGAAATGCTTTCTATAATTTTTTGATGAATTTGAAACACTCAGAGTTAACACATTGATCAGAAAATGAGTCTTTTAATCAGGACTTTTATACCTGAGTTGTGTATGAATATTAATAAGCTTGATATTATATCTTTCTCAGTTTTATAATTTGAGTTCTGAAGTGTAAGTTCGAATTTGTGCAAATTATAGTTCTGTGAGTAGTTATTTATGTACATGGAGTTGAAAAGTGTATTATACAAATGTCTATTTTAGAAATTTATTTTAAGTAAATATATACTGAAATATATTGGGGAGTCTTTCTAGAATTTTTGAAAACCTTATTTTTTAAATTCGCAAAGTGTTGCTTTAAAAAAATCTAGGAGGTGTAAATAAACTATTCTTTCAAAGTATTGTCTGTGATCTTTTTTTTAGTAGAGGAAGGAGTGAGGGAAAGCTGGACTTTTTTTTAAATAAAGCTTTTTAGTGAAAGTCTGTCTTAACTGTAAGTGTTCCCTTTAAAATATTTTTCAGTAGGACAGATGTGGAAAATTCTTCCCGCTTTAGGTTCACTGTGCGTTTAGAAATCTGGTGAGTTGCCATTTTATTACTTAGTTTTTGTTTTATATGAGGTTCAGATGCACAGTGGTATCTATCTGGTTCTTTGAAAGGCTTTCAGCTGCTGAGGAAGTGTGCTTGTGCTCTCAGTCCAAGAGAAGCAATTCCTGGGAAAGCGAGGAAAAATGAGGACATTTCAGAGTTAAATTCTGTCATCATTTCGTTTTCAGATTACTTTTTCTGTTCCTTCTTAGAGATGCTTCAGGTTGTGTTATCTGGGTGTTAAACTCTGTTTCCCATAAAGTTAAAAATTTAAGTTATATTTGTTAAAAAAGAAAAAAGAAAAAAATCAGCTCTGTTTGTTTCTCAGTAGCTGTATTTGTCAAAAGTGCAGATTAATGGAGGTGACAAGTTAATGGAGCTCCTTCAAATAATTCAAGGAAATGAGATGTGCCTGTTAACTTTATGTATCTTAGCTGGTGAGAAATGACCAAAGATTTACCAGAAGCAATTTTACCACCAAAACAAAACAAAACAAAACAAAACAAAACATACACACCCCGAACTAAAATCAATAGGTTGCAATTAATAATGAATACAAATGATTTTAGTATTCCAAATAATGAATACAAATGATTTTACTAACCAAAAGATCCAATCTGCAGCCCCTATTACAGCTGATTAGCTAATTTTTAGAAATGGTTAAAAAATACTTATATTTTATTAATCCATACTAGCCACAAGCTCAGATACAGCTTAATACAACATCTTTAATGAATCACTTTCTTCCTTTTAAGTCCTCACCTCTTTGACCTGGTGATATGAGTGAATTGATTTAGATGAGAGAAGCCAGAAAATATCATAGATCTTGCACGTTGGCGTTGATTGTTGGTAGTACACATGTGTAGGATGGAAAAGTATATTTGAGGAGCTAGTGTTAGTCTGGACTATTTTGACATTGTGATGGTCTGTATTATTAAATTGGCCTTAACTTAATATTTTATAAATAAATGAATATGAAGTTTAAAATATTATGTAAATATACACAGAGAATATACATTAGATATAGGAAAATAGGACTTGCTTGGGGAGTTAAAGTCCGGTCTTCGATAAATTATTTCGTTTTTGACTGCTTTAGCATTCATTGCCTTGCTGGGCCAGAAATTAAAATACCATGTTTAACATGTTGTTCTCATCAGTGCTTCCTTATATTCCATAACACTCTACACACAAATGATATTTAAGTTGAGCATAGTTTTCACTCAAAAATTATAAAGACTAAGTTAGAATACTGGGTCAAGTAACATGTTTGCTCTCACAATTGGTTGGGTTGGCAAACAGATTAGATGGCTACTTGTGTGTCTTTTGGGTCTAAAGTCTTTGCATTGAAATGGAGTAAATTCTGACTCTGATAGATTGTGATATTTTAGAATTTATCTGTAAAGTTATGTATAAACATTAAAAATACTATCTTGAATATAGAATTCTTCCTAGTTAATATAAGCATCTTTGGGTATGTTTGCTTCTGTAGCATCAGTATTGGTTTGTAATGTTTTATTGTTATTTGCTGTGATTTGTCGAATACATATTACATGATTTCATTGACGACTTGGGTACTTTTTCAAAGACTGAAATTTCAATATAAAATATTTTTGCGTGTAGTAAAAACGTGTTGTAGTAAAGGGGCAAATATGGAGAGCATATAAAGGCTCCTTATGGTCTCTTTCAAAAGTCATTGTAGGTGCTGCTGGCTAGAACTCTTCCATCGATGTTGGAGATAGGGCAGTACTGCTATCCACTAGTGAAAGCTAGAATAGAGAATGTTTTACTTACTGCAAGCATTGAACAGAAAAGCTTTTTTCCTTGTGGATTTAAAGTCCAAGTTGGCTTACTTTCTGCTTGTTTAGAACCTGAACGAGAGTTCAAGTCTTTCCGTATTTTCCAGACTTACTAATGATAAAGGCAATGTTATGATAATACTAAGGAAAATAGTTTCTTATGCAGCATAAAGTGCTTTTCAAATTGTGTTACAATATGATTTGGGAAGAGTGGAGCATCTTAAAGACAAAAGATTTGCGAAAATAATTGGGAAAATAATCCTTTGGCCTCCAGATAGCTTGATTACCAAATATTACTTAGCCCTTATTGGGTAGATAGAGTCTTCCTTCAGCTTCAGTTTTGAACACTTGCAAGAGTGGTGTGCCATCCATGTGGAATTCTGAAAGGACTGTCTCGATCGAAATCTGAGTGATGTGTTTGTGTTACACTGTGTTCAACAGAAGGTTGAAGTTCAACCTTAGCCTGAAGGAGGATCTCCTGGTCGGTGAAAGCTGAATTAGTAAAGACTCTGCTCCTGACAGGTGTGAACCATATAAATTAACCTGTCATTTTACCTAAATTAATAAAGCTGAAAGGGCAGTCACTTCTAAGTGGTTTTCTGGTGTTTTGGTATTCATTGTTTTCAAGCAGCAAATGATTCCTTCAGGCCGATATTATAGGGTTAATGTATTGTTAGATTCCAAGGACACATTGAACTAGAACAGAATTAGCATTAGCGATCTTTTAATCTTTTCTTCACAAGCAGTAAGTCTTGCTAATAATGGCGTGGCAGTAAGGAGGAAGACAATGGGTAAGAATTAACCAGCACAATGTAACAGTGAATCCTAGCAAGCCAGACAATGGGTGTAGAATGAGTGTTAGTGAACTAGACTTGTCCTCTTCTTAGCTTAACTTGTATTCAGTTAGCGTCCTGTTTACAATTATTTTGTTTACTATGTGAAATATATTTTAGAGTAAATACCAATAGCACCGACTTTTATAGCAATCATTTTCTATCATTTTATCATTAAAATTCAGTATCTAGATTTCCCTGGAAAATATGGTGCTTTACTTTCTTTACTTGTCAATAATTCATCGGTTCATTCATACTATATAAATGCTCTTTGTTTGTGGGTGATTCAAAGGACAGAGAAAATTAAAATATACATTTTCTAAATTTGACATGTTTTCTATCCCCTAAGATTGTCTTTTTTCTAATTTAGTGAATAAAATACAACCTTAAAAATAAAATAAAACCTTAGAAATCTTTTTTACCTAGCAAAATACTTCCTAAATTGATATCCTTGAATTAGAAAAGAATATAAGTGGTTAGATATTTTCACAATTAAAGTATACATAAACTTTTGTTTGTGTCTGCTTAATTTTTTTTTACTACATATGCTCAATCTAGCAAAATTATGTGGAGAAATAACAAATAACACTTCAGGGCAATTTAGTGCTCATCTGTAACTTTTGTAGCATGTTTCTTGGCAATTGCCATTGTCTGAACTTGCAGAAGGGCTGGCTTAACACTTACTAATGGAAATTGGAGAGATAAAAGTGACCTTAGATGTCATTTAGAGAATCCAAATCCCCTTTAAAGCAGGAATCCTTCCTGTGACAACTCTGAAAAATGCTGATACATGTCCTCCTTGATCACTGTCAGTGACAAAGAGCTCACTACCTCCCCAAGGCAGCACCTTTCATTCGTGGACAGCTCTTCCTTGCATTCAGCAAAATCAATTCTTCTTATCTTTCATCTCCTATTCCTAGTGTGGCCTTCTGGTGCTATGGAGAAAAATATTATTTTCCCCATAACGTACAAACCTGGAAATCTTCTTTTTTTAACCATTACTCATGTGACATGTTTTTCAGACTCTTCACTCTGCTGGTTGTCCCTCACCCAGATAGTTTTTTTAATGTTAATCTTTGTACAGTATACTACATCTGAATGAGATGCTCCCCACGTGGTCTGACTAGAAGACACCTCTTTCCTTTCATATAGGCGTTTTGCTTATCTTAAAGAGCCTGGGATTATATTATTTTTTCATCCTAGCATTCACCCTGAACCACAGTGAATCAGACTTTACCAACTTCTTTTCGAAGGTTTACGACTAGACTGCTTGTTCCTCCTAGTCAGCATTTATTCTCTTGGCTACTTTAGATCTTCGAGTCTGAGAAAGTCTGGCATGTGCAAATAAAATTATTGTTTTAAAGCCTATTGTGTGTGTCTTTAAAAAGATCTCTTAAAACCATTTAATGTAACTGAAGAATAGTGCACACAAGAAACTTGCAAGACAGAAAGCTAGTATTTCTGATGCTTTCAGAAATTTCCAAGGATTTTACTTGTCAATAATTTATCAAGATTCATTGTTTTTTATGCCTAATGAGTGTTACTTCCAAGTACCCCTCAAAGATACATTTCCCCAGAGGGAAGAGAGGCAGAAATACAAATCTTTTACCATCATGCAAAGTCTGGAGTTACTAAGAACTCTAAGGATTCCAGACATTCTGCTTGAAATTTAGAATATTTAGATGAGATCTAAATAGGGCCAAGTTAAGGGAAGGGAAAAGAAAGAAGGAAGAGATAGGCAAGTATTTGTATTAATGACTTTATTACTTGCGGTAAAGAGTCAAAAATTATAAGCAGTGTGCATGCTGATATTTTAGACTGAAATAGCAGCCACGGTGTATTGCTTTATTTCCTCAAGGCCAAGAAAGAGGTGGTATAAACATGAGATTCTTGGGGAATCAGTACATAAAGAAGTTACTGAGCAATCCACTTTTCAAAGAGCTCAGTTCTTTTTCAGTCATCTTGTATATTGAGTTTATAATATTCAGAAGTTACTGTCTGTTATATACCAGGCATAACTCTGCTAGGTATTATGGGTATAGTCCTTGCAGTTTTTCAAAGTGATTATTCTTTATCTTCCATCCTATCTTTATTTATAGACAATTAAATTGCTTAATTTATTTTGCTCCTGTGAAAATTCTAAACCAAGATAACCAGTTTAAATAACTTTGTTGTTTACTGTACTTTCATTATTGATAATGGATTTAATGGCAATAAAAATATTACAGAGGAGAAATGTGTCTGGGCTAACTGAGAAGATATGAATTGCATATAGATACCAGATTTTAAAGTGCATATTCCTATTGTGGTGATCATTTCACAATAAATATAAATATTGAATCATTATGTTGTACACCTGAAACTAATACAATGTATGTCAGTTATACCCCAATTTTTAAACAAAGAAAAAAAGAGAAAGTACATATTCCATAATATGGGAAATGATGCAATTTACGTTTAAACTTGATAGTCACCTTTTTAAACAAGAAGAGCAGAGTGCCATTCTTTAAGTTGGGCAGGGCTTAGGCTCTTTATGGTACACAAGTGTATGTATTTTTACCTTACAAGTGTCAATAATTTGATCCCAGACAATATAATATAATCTTAGTGAAAAATAAAATTGTTTCCAATTACAGTAAAATATTTTCACTGGCATGACTTACTATGATGAGGGTATATGCTGTTTTTACCCAGTTTCGCCACATTTGTGGATGGTAAGACAGGAGCCTGCCCAATTAGTTGGACAATATGATGTGGTTCAGTGGAGAAATGAAATAACATCTTTCCATAAGAAAAATGTAAATGAAAACAACTTTCAGAACTCTTGAATCCAGCCTATACAGCACATATTGTAAATTTCATATGAAACATATTTTTTTGCAATTTTAAAAAATGTCCTGGTTTAACACAGTTAACTGTAATACAATTTATTGAGTGCTACTATGAAAGTGCCAAGCACTTTGTTAAAACTTCCCCAGTTTTGCTGTTCCGGGAGACACTGCTTTGGGAAAGATCTCCAGTGTTCTCCTTGCTTGATGCTACTAAGAACAAATCCTTCTTTCACCCGAAAAAAAAAAAGTGCCAGGCACTTTGTAAGCTGCCTCCCAAACACTCTATAGGGGTAAGTCTTCCCCCTGTTTTATACTAAGGGTGCAGTGGTTCCAAGAAGTTAATTAACTTGCTCAATGTCACACTTCAAGTAAGAAGTGAAGTGAAAATTCAAACGCAGTTCTGCTTGATTTCAATGATCTTGACTTCTATAATGCCTTTTTTTTTTTATAAACTTTTGCTACTTTCATGCCATCTACTAATTAGGAAATATCTCACTAGGATTCAAAGAACAAAGAAGTATGACAGATGAGATAAACTTTTTTGAATTGGGTGGTGGTGTAGGGAGAAGTTAGCTTTACTTTGTGGTACTGTCAAGTGGTAAAGTTGCAGAAAAATACTGGGGACATTATCTTTACTTACTGATACAATGCTGGGATTAACCTCATTGTTTCCTGTTTCTTTCAAAGCACTATTCTACCTCCGTTGGCCTTTTTTCCCCCCAGTAATTTGCTGCCATTGACTGTAGCTGATGTGTGCTGTTTAACACAGTCCTAGGGTACTAACCAGTCAGTGTGTTTAGTATTTTCTTGTGGACATTATTGTCCCATTATTGTCCCTTGATTATGTGCAGACACTCAGAAAAGCCTCCATGTATGAGTTTTCTATTGCTGCCATAACAAATTGCTGCCAACTAATGGCTTAAAACATCACAAATTTATTATCTTCTAGTTTTTTGAGGTCAGAAGTCTGGTATGGGTCTCCCTGGGCTAAAATCAAGCTGTTGATGGGGCTGTGTTAGCTTCTGAGGCTCTAGGGGAGAGTGCATTTCCTGTTCATTTGGATCATTGACAGAATTCAGTTCTTTGCAGTTGTAGAACCACCAAGGTCCTCATCTTCTTGCTGGCTGTGAGCCAACAGTTGATCTCAGCTTCTAGAGGCCGCCAGCATTCCTTGGCTTCTGGCTCCCTTTCTCCATCTTCAGCGCCAACAATGGCAAGAGTCGTTTTCACATCTCTCTCTCTGACCAACTCTTCTGCCTTTCTCTTCCACCTTTAAGGACTTACGTGATTAGATTGGAAGGTGCAGAGGCTTGATTGAGTTTTTGATTTAAAAGGCTTGAAAACCATATTTTAAAACAAGAAAATTTTGAGAATGAACCATTATGAGAATGGTAGTGTGGTGAGCTCATTTGAGTGTTCGTGGGCAACTGGGCTAAACTAGTACCTCTGCCATCGCTCTGTCCTTCCTCTCTCCCTCCTCCTCCCCCCCACTTGAAAGTCTCTCACTGAAGGTATTTCTGCAATTTCTAAATGACCTTTGCTCATTTACAACTTGCCCTATGACATCTTCTATTTTCACTCTTTGTTTTTCTGGTTTCAAAAATACAGTGCTTTTCACTGATCAGTGAGATCAGAACACGACATCTTAAAAAGAGCATAAGTATCTTATTCAGGATTCTTTGAATCTAAGAGCTAGGAGGAACCTTAGAAATCATTCTTTATCAGACCATTGTACCTTGAAAGAGAATGTGATATTTAAGTTGGTCACTTTTCCTCCATCTGTGTACATTTGCATTTGATGATTTAACTCAGTCTTAATTTATATTTCCTTTTTATTCTTTTATCCCATTTCATCAATTATATTACAAATTAATGTTAAAAACCAGTTTACTGTAAAAACCTCAACCAGATTTCTCTTTATAGATGTGAACACATCAGAGATTTTTCTCTTGTGCTACACTGAACCGTGTTTCTAATTAACTCACAGTTCGACCTAGCTTTAGTTTGGGTGGACCTACAAAATATTTCGAAATAGAGTTTTAAAAAGTATATGGATGTGCTAAGTGGTAAGTAGATTATCCAATAGATAATCCCTTAGCATCATGAAACTGAAGTGATTTGCATTCATTATGGGCACGTTCCCACAAAGGATGTACGTATGTAATCATTTCTGAATGAGTCACAGCTAAACAAAAGTTCATGGCACTGGAACTAAATTTTCATCTTAAGTAGACCAGTGACCTGGCTCATTAGCACGTATTTCACAGGCATATTGCCGAAGTATATAGATAGATGCAATTAGAGACATTTTTTCAAATGATGTGATGCAGCATCACAACATCATATGTTTGGCTTTCTTTCATATAATTACAGATTATATTTTTGAATAGTGGATATTTATTTGATTGCTGATGCAGCCTTGCAGATAGCCTGATCTGGGATAAATAATCCTTTAAAATAAAATAACAATAAGGAAAGTTGATATTATTTATATGCTAAATATGAACTGATACACTTCCGTACCAGGGAGCAAAGTTTGCGATTATTTTTGTTACTGTGGTTTATATGAACTATGCAACATGGCATTTGTTAGTATATAATGTTGAGAATTTATTATTATTTTTATATCATTTAGTCCTTTGGAAAGCAATTATTTCTTTTACTGTAATCTCTTTGTAAGCAAGTATCCTGCCTGCTCTTTTTTACCTATCTCCTAGTGCAGTGTGTGGCACGTAGCAGGTGTTCAGATGTTGAGTGGATGAATGAATGTTTTAAAGTTTATTTTTATTTATTCATTCATTTATATATTTATTTTTGGCTGCACCACACAGCATGTTGAATCTTAGTGCCCCGACCAGGGATCGAACCCTCGCCCCCTGCATTTGCAGCATGGAATCTTAATCACTGGACTGCCAGGGAAATCGCCAATGAATGAATTTAGAGAGAGTAGGTTTTAGGTCTGTAGCCTTGTGCAAATTATTTCACTCAAAGTGTGTTGCATTTCTTCATTTCCTATATAGAGGAATCTAATATGTTACAGTGTTGTTAGAGAGTAAGTTACAGCTATCTTTCCTATGAGAAGAACTAATCCAAAATCCTGATTCTGTTCCTTGCTTGCTGGCACAGACTGAAAGTAATTTTAGTAGAAGCAGTTTACCAGTGACCAGAATACTTTAGTCATGGTTCATCAAATTGTAATTTGATAAAGAAATTAAGATTATAATCTCTTCCAAGACAACGACTACTCTTAAAGTTAAGAGTTATTTGACTTATTTTCACATGTCCTTTACCAAGATGGGGAAAAGTATTTTAGACAAATTTATATTTTAAAACTAGTATGGTTGTACTTAAATGATAATGTGTTTTCTGTGTATAGTTTGAAAACAGGAATGGCTGACTAGGATAAAAGGAAATCTGAGTAGGGTTTAGGAGAAATAAATTTAAAATTAGTACTCAAACAGTGAGCCACATTTACTTATGTTCTGAATTGTTTTATACTTAAAAAGGCTAAACATAATTGCAAAGGTTTAGCAGATATTATTATTATTATTATTATTATTATTATTATTATTATTATTATTATTTGGCCTTACTGCGTGGCTTGCAGGATCTTAGCTCCCTGACCAGGGATTGAACCCGCGGCCATGGCAGTGAAAGCATCGAGCCTTAACCACTGGACCACTAGGGAATTCCCAGCAGATATTAAATTTAAATTAACTAAGTTTTCCTCCTATCAGAAATATTTTAAATAAATGCTTTTACACATTCCTGTTGGTTAACAATAGGAAAAAAAAAGACATAGCAGTTACTAATGTATGAAAACAACATATTCTAAAGCAAAACAATTGATAGTTTGTGAATAAATTTGGATTTTTATTTATTCTCAAATCATTAAATATATATTTACTTTGAGTTATTTGCCAGAATGTGCACCTAGTTAAGGAGGGCTAGTCCAAGAAGCCTTGAATCCAAGAGTGTAGGATTTGGCTTTTGTTCAGCAAGCAGAGAGGAGTCATTGAATACTTTTGAGCAAGGAAGTGACTTTCAGAGCTATAAATACAATCACAGTATGTGAAGAAGCTATACTGTAACAAATATGTAACTTATGTTAAGAACCAAATCCAAGGAAGATGTAATAGATACCCAAAGTGTGGTAGGGGCAGTGAAAGTGGGGAGGTGGTGAAAGATAGATGCATACTAGAGAAATGCTCGGTAGTACTTTGTCAGTTGCCTGGGCATAGGACATGGGGGAGAACCAGGAGTCAAAGATGACTGAAATATTTTGATGATAAGAATTTTCTTTTAGAATCCAGAATATCCTATCGATGTCTCTCTTGAATGCATGACATCTAGATACATTGGAGATTCCTGAACTTTCTTCTGACGGACCAAGCTTCCAGGAATGATCATTAAGAACTATGCAGTCAAATTCATTTCCACTGAGAGTACCTTTAAACAAGCCAATTTTCTCATTAAAGCATGATCTACAAAGAGGTTGGGTTTTGCACATTTAAAAATGACTTACTGCTTCAAGAAATAGCTTGTTGTAGATGGGGTGAGTTGAGGGGAGTAGCATTTAGGCTAGCATTTTCCAACCAGCTGGGCAAACTTTGGCACCTCGACCTTGCTCTCCTCATCTACTTGGTGACTCTTCTCTGCCTCCTTCTCACCTGCACTCTCAGAGTCAGATTAAAAAGGATAACCAACAAGGATATACTGTATAACACAGGGAACTCTGCTCAATGTTATGTGGCAGCCTGGATGGGAGGGGAGTCTGGGGGAGAATGCATACATGCATATATATATGGCTGAGTCACTTTCCTGTGCACCTGAAACTATCACAACATTGTTAATCGGCTATACTCCCATATAAAATAAAAAGTTTAAAAAAAAGAAATTATAAATTGGGGTATGAAACACTGGTTTAAAGGACAGTATGGAAGGAAGGGAATGCTTCTCTCTTGCTTGATATCCTTCTGTCCTATTTGTCTCAAACAGATGGAGGCAGTACTTCATTACTGCCTCACAATTCATAGATCGCCTCTGCAAAACACATACACACAATCTGAAAATACTCCAGTTAGCTTCTCTTCAAAATTCCCACTTAGATGACTGGGAAACGTGAGTGCTGGTTGCCTACTGTCCCATTGTGTAAATGATACAGTCTGCCTCTACCCTTTTTTTTTTTTAAATATTTATTTATTTGGTTGCATCAGGTCTTAGTTGAGGCAGGCAGGCTCCTTAGTTGTGGCATGAGAACTCTTAGTTGCAGCATGCATGTGGGATCTAGTTCCCTGACCAGGGATTGGACCCAGGCCCCCTGCATTGGGAGCACAGAATCTTATCCACTGTGCCACCAGGGAAGTCCCTCTACCCTTTTTGGCTTCCACCCAAGAACACAAACTCTCTTTAAACCAGAGGCCGTAATGTTCCTAAAAAGAAACACCTTACCTCCAAAGTGGCAAACTCCTCAATGAATTATAATTTGCACCTACTCCTTCAAAAAATAAATAAATAAATAAATAAATAACCAGTCTGCCTTTCAGGAAGTCATTACCAATTTTATCAAGAATACTTAATATTTGGGGTAAGCAGATATAGTCATGGTACATAAATGCTTTATGCAAAGGACTCCTTCCTTAGTGTTGCTACACAATGGACAAAATCTTATAAAAGTATTTTTGTAGAGCAATTTTGGTTACTCACATTATAGGGATCTTAGTTAAAACAGTTTTCTAGGACTGTAGTCAAGTGCAGGCTCCTGATGGCATTTCAGGAGTAAAATCAGAAGCCATTTCTGCATTAGAATATGATTCTTGAATGTGTAGATAGGTGAGTGAGCTGTAAGTGACAGTCGAGATTTTTTTCATCTTCTAACAACCTAAGAACTTAAGGTCAGGAATGGTTATGTTTCTTTATGGTAAACATTGTACAAGAGGGATAACTTAAAGTCTTACAGCAAAGTTTTATTTAGAAAAACCTTAATGGTGAGGCAAATATGTACAAAATGGAAAATAATTTTAATATGAAAGATGGTACTAAAATTAGACTTTTTGCTTCACCAAGTTTCACATCTGAGGCAAGCTTGAGAGAACTATCCTTAGTATGATTCCCAGACTCTTTGGGTTTAGAGTCTGTCTTCTGATTTCTCTTTTTGTATTACCTTTCCCTGTCTTAAAAATATTGGCTGCCATATTAAAACATCGATTTGATTAAACATTATATCTAAATGAATGATTTGATATATTCATTGAAATAATTAAAGGTGCCTCTAGGTCATTGCAAAATCAAGGTTGAGATTTGTTACATTTATTACAGGCTTTGAAGACAGAATCAGGGGGACTCGTAGAGCTGCCAATTATAATTCTTAAAACGTGGACTGCAATTGGTTGTTACTTTTAAGTTGGAAAGTCTTACTCTTTGTTTTTTTTAATCATGTTTCCTTTTAAAAGAGAAATAAACATTCCCTTAGGACCTAGTCATGAATTATTGACTTTGTGAAGATGAATATAACTAGGAAATTCAGAAAAGACAGAAAAGGATTGGGTTTTTACCACTTGGTTAATGATTCCTCCTGTTCCCAAAGAGATTTGTCTCAGTGATTTCTAATTGGTTTTGAGTTTGTGGAATCTGCCTTTATAATAAACTCTAAAATTGGATCACTTGGATGTTTGAATATTTAATGAACTGAAATTTTAGGAAGGTGAAAGCCCAATTCTTTAGTAATATGCTTTTCCATTGATATGCACCGTTAGCACCATAGTCAAAATTCAAAGTTGGTGAGCTTCAGGTAATAGGAGTAAAATGACACCTTGGTTAATAAATCCTCTGGGAGCAAAAAACTCCTTTAGAGAAAGGTGGCCTGGGTGTTGGAGCTCCTGTTCCAGTTTCCTCATTTGGAAATTGAAGAAGGAGAAGGCATGCTCCCAACCTCAGGTATAGCTCAGACTTCTCAATGGCCAGGCTGGTGCTGGCTGTACAGGGGCAGGGAGCATCCTTTCAGAGGATTATAACTATATCCTCTGTGCACTGGGAAGGGGACTGTTGACGGTGATGGGAGTCTGTGCCATTTCCACCAACCTGCACATCCATATTGCCATCTGTCTCCCACCACTACCACTTGTGTGCTCTCTCACCTTATATGACTTCTTAAGGTTAAAGGAGCTTCGATTTAGACTTAGCTTTTTTATATAGTAAGTATGAAATCAGCATTTAGAATTCATTTTTTAAAACTTTGAAGTATAGTTGATTTACAATGTTGTATTAGTTTCAGGTAGCACTCATTCTTTTGCTTACTCTTTTATTTCTGCTTCAGGTATCTATATACTATCTATCTATATCTTTCATCCAAATATTATGAGAAATGTAAAGAATGAGAAATTGCATATAAGCCAGGCTTCCAAACAGTAAAATTTTCCAGTCTAGATGCAAGAGACTTGATGTAGTTTAATTAGTATATGAATTTTGAAAGATGAAGGAAGACTAAAGTTTTGAAATACTGTAAATAGAGGGAGCAAACATTAATTTGAACGTGTTTCAGGGACAGGATTGAGCTATTCATTGCACATGCTTTATGGTTTGGATAATTAACTTCCATTCTGTTAGAGTGGAGTATCATTTGTCATTCCATTTTTTTTAGCCCAATTCCGTCATCTGTGTCATACCGCTATTTCTGTGATGGCGATGGGTGGCTTTGGAATTCAGAATCTCTTCTTTTAAATGTTGGTATCAGTAATGTCAAGTTCTCCCTAAATCTGATCTGAGTTATATCCTAGGATATGCTCCCTCCTGACCCCAAATGTGTTGGGAGAATGGTATGAGAGATTTTTAGCATTGGTACTGTTGTTATGGAAGTAGTGGTAAAAGTGGGTAATTTTAGACTGAAATAATTCAACTAACAAATTGCTTCCCTGTAACAGAATGTATCTTTCTGAGATTCTCCTCATGTTTATAAATTAAGCATTGAAATGTCAATTGCTTTATGGCTTCTCCTCTCTGCTGTTTTTCGGGATTGTTGTTTGTTTTTGTTTGTTCTTGCTGTATTGGGTCTTCGTTGCTGTGCTTGGGCTTCCTCTAGTTGCGGCAAAGGGGGGCTACTCTTCATTGTAGTGCGCCGGCTTCTCAGTGTGGTGGCTTCTCTTGTTGCAGAGCACGTGCTCTAGGCTCTCGGGCTTCAGTAGTTGTGGCTCGCTGGCTCTAGAGCACAGGCTCAGTAGTCGTGATGCACGGGTTTAGTTGCTCCAAGGCATGTGGGATCTTCCCGAACCAGGGATCGAACCTGTCTCCCCTGCATTGGCAGGCAGATTCTTAACCACTGTGCCTATATTTTGTTTTTTAGGCTTGGTGTAATGGGAGCAATGTGGGCTCTGGAACCAGACTCAGGTTCAAATCATAGTTACCAGATTCAGGATGAGGCCTTAAACTCTCTGAGCTTCAGTTTCCTGTCTTTAAAATGGGATTTTTATGAGGATTAAGCAGCACAGGGACTGTGTTTGGCACACTGCCTAGCACACAGCAGGTGCTGGGTAGACGATCTTATTTCTATGTTAAAACTGACATCAGCTATTTATTAATGTGATTTTATTTTAAATGTGACAGACATTTGCATATAAAGAAGCTTCTTTACTTTGGAAAATCATTTTAGAGTCTGACCCTATCACCTTGAATTTTTTTCCTCTTTTGTGGGCTCTGGTATTGCTGCAGCAGAAAAGAAAGCCTTGGAAAGATTAGCAGCTATTTTATATCATCTATGCTAAAGATTTCCATTAGCAGATTTATTGCATGTGGACAATAATGTACTTATACTTATGTCGTTAAAAAATACAAATAACTGACCAAAGCTTTATCTTTCTTGACTTTTTTCAAGGAAGCACCTTGTTAAGGAGCTACATTCTCCATAGTTTCTTAAATAGTGATTAATTTACGCCTTCTTAAGAGAAGTTGCTATGATATTTCTAATTCCCTTGTGCAGTGATACTATAAACAACATTTTAGTTGGGACATATCTTTAAATATTTTAGGTTTTAAGGTTTTTTTTTTCTTTTAAA
This sequence comes from Hippopotamus amphibius kiboko, assembly GCF_030028045.1. Lineage (NCBI taxonomy): Eukaryota > Metazoa > Chordata > Mammalia > Artiodactyla > Hippopotamidae > Hippopotamus > Hippopotamus amphibius. Next base: position 33,267,193 of record NC_080203.1, read on the forward strand.
GAAAATACCAGGCTTATTTTATATATATTAACTTACTTCATGAATTGCAAATTTTCTTTCTTATTTTTAAAATCACTTTTTTTTTCTTAATGGAAGTTGAGGGAATGTGTGTGTGTGTGTGTGTATCATTCAGTTTTTGATGGGAGGGGTTAAGGAGAGTTGATTCTAAGTTTTTGAGGTAGGAAGGTTATTAATATCTTTAGAATTCAATACAAAATGCATACTTTGAATCTATAGAAAAATCAATGGGAAATGACTAATAGCATTGTAAGTTTTTAATTTATTTCTCATGGGGGGAGGAAATACCTTGACGGATTTAGCACTCAGATTCAAATGAGTGTGAGAACAGGTGGCTGAATTTTTCCCCCGCCTGCCAATGCAACTTTATCGCAAGAAATGTTTCATTTAGCAAATGCTGCTGCTAGCAGACACTTCTCTGTTTCAGAGCAGAAAAACAAATGTCGGGGGAGTTCTTCTTTGAAGAAAGCCTTTTTCTTGGTTTTCTTTTTAAATTGTGAGTGTGAGAAATATGTATTTTATTTTTCTGGGGCACGGGTGGTAAAGCATGAGTCAGTGCCTTGATTAACCAACCTGACTTGTTGTGTTGTTATTACCACTCATGGCTTTTATTTTTGTTTTTATTTTTGTTTTGTTATTGTGGCTGTTCTTGCACACCAATCCACTGGCACTGACTTTCAGTTATAATAATATTATTACTCTGGTAAATTGTAGTATTTGAATAATACTTTTGACACTAACTGAGAACCCCCTGTTCTTTTGTTACAGTGGCGCTATGTTATTAGAATTACATACATTGTTCGACTTAACCACTTTGTAATGCAATAGTCACAAGCAAGAAGAAGTGCTGTGAAAGTGACTGGGAATTAAAGAGAAAAGTTAAAGGCATTGATATACTTTTCTGGTTTTTCTCTGATTCACTTATTTTTTTCCCTCAGAAATAAAAACAAGTAAAGGGAACAACTTGACACCTATTCTGATAGTCTTGGGCAGTATGTTTTTTCTGCAAGTACATGTATCCAATCAGCATGTTTTATTGAGATTGATGAGTGTTCTAAGACTATTTGAGGCTTTGGAGCCAAACCATGCAATTATGAGATACTCTTCCCTTCCCCATATGGCATACCAACAAACCTGATTGCTATAGTGAATTCTAAGTACACAGTTCTTCATGCAACATCTACCAAACTATTACCTCTACAGAACTATTCATTGTAGAAAACATATTTGAACCAGATTGACAGACCACACTCTTGCTGCAGCCCACCTGCTAGTAATACACAATCCTTTATTGTCATGATGTTCAGTGTAGAAACAAAAAGAATTTGTGCATTTGATGATTTTAAAATTTTCATTAAAAAACCCATTGAGTGGACAATGCCATGCAGATGGCATGGACTTAATACATGTTTGCACTGGCAATTTTGAGAGTATATCTTCCACAGTTCTCTTTGATAAGTTTACAGGTTTGCTGTAAATGGCATATTCTGGAATACTAATGAGGTTGAACATTTTTCTATCTGTTAATCATTTGTACTTACATATTTATGAATTGTGTCCTTCTATCATTTACACCTGTTTCCCTTGGGGTAATTTTTTAAATATGGAAGGCTTTTTTGAGGCAACATTACAGTGTTAATATCACCCTGTCAACATGTGACAATTGCTTATATTTCCTTTGTCTTCAAATAGCAGTACAGAGAAATGCCACAGTCTGTGTATGTTTGGTTTGACCACCTTTGCAATGCTTTCGGTAAGATGATCAGACAAGCTTCTATGTCTACCTAGTGCTCTTCGAAAAAGTAATTGGTCTCTTCGAGCAAGTACAGTTGATTGACTCTTGTACACTTTGTGAAAGATTGCTTTTGTGCTCTGTGGTTGGTCATTGTTTAGAAAATAAGATGTGTCAGCGGTAGTGGGGCCGGCGGGAATGGTGTGGTAGCAATATATAGATGTTGTAAGAAAAAGATTCAATTTTTCAAAAGAAAATTGATGAACACAATCTCTCCCATGAATAATTTTACATTTTTGATGAAATGGGAGTATTTGGACAGGGTTTGCTTGATTCTAAATTGGCATGTAAAAGTGAATCCAAATAATTTTTTTTCTCTCCAAATAACAATTATTTTAAGCAGACTTAGGAATTATTCTCACATGAGTTTACAGAGGACAAAAGCTTTTCTGCATAATTGTCTTATAAACTTCAAAGCTATTATCTACTTATCTCCTGTAAACAGTTGATTCTTCCAATTGATGGACTGGAGGAGAGCAGAGGTACTCTATTATTAGGTAGTCTTGGAGGAGTTAGTGGTAATTAATAATCCTACTGTGTTTCTGACTGCCAGCATTACCTCATGGAGTTAACTCTCAGACTGGGAGGTTATTTAGAACATGAAATTTCTTTAGAAAAACTGTCCTGAGGAGGTTAATCCCTCTATACCAGGGTTTCTCAACCTTGGCATTCTTGAAATTTTTGCCAGTACGCTTTGACGTGGAGACCTTTCCTGTGCATTGTAGGATGTTTATCAGCATCCCACTAGATGAGAGTAGCAACCCCCCTCCCACCACCTTGCGACCATGTAAAATGTCGCCAGACATTGCCAAACATGGGGGTGGGGTGGTGGGAGGCAAAATCCCCTTGATTCCCCTCCCCCCACGGAGAACCACTGGTCCTTATATTGCTTTTAACCATATGACTTAGAAAAAATAAGATTAAAAATGCTATTTGTTCTTGGAATTACTCAGATAATCATTCCTTTAGGGATAGTTTGATGTAATTGTGGCTTGGGGTTTGCAGAGAGGTTTCACCTCCTTGCTCTGTTAAAGAACAATGCTCTTCACATCCAGTCAATAAACTGAATGAAAAGGAGATAGAAGAGAATATTGAATCTGCTGAGAAGGTTGACATGGCATGTGCTGTTACTGATGCAGAAATAATAAGGAGTGTTCTGAATGTTAAAAAGGCAAAAGATGTTGATAAAAAGTCATGAAGAAGATGATTTTAGTGAAGACTTCTTTAGCTTTTGAAGTAATTAGTTAGAAAGCGAGACGTATTATCTTGCGAAGAAAGGGATGCATTTTCATATTCTGCCTTTCGATTTTAAGAGCAAGAGACAAATGACATGGAAACAAGTTGTTATCTGTAGTTTATTCAAAAAAACAAAACAAAACACCTGATTTCCAGGATATGTCACGGGGCGGTGTGGTTTCAGCTTTACTTCTGTCCCATTTACATCTGTGGTTCTATAAAAGGATAATTGATGGTCATTTAAAGCACTGCATGATAAAGAAATGTCTCTGGAATGATCCACAGAAATGAGATTCTGTATTCATTCAGATGACGTATATTAAACCTCTCATGCGTCAGGTTCTGCGCAGGGACTACAGAAACTAATGAAACATTCTGCTTGAATGTCCCATTAAAATAATTCTGGATGAATGGAAATTTTCTGGTTAGGGATACCAGTCACCATCAATCTATTTCCCACTTTTCCATTTGATTCTGTAATTAAATGTCTGTCTGTGAAAGCTGGTTTAAAAGTATCTGTGAGTGTATGTATGCTATAGATCATGTATATAATTTCTTTTAAAAAGCTATTTCTGAAACTAGTGGAAAGCTATATTCATTTTCTTTTATGCTTGTTGAAGTCTTATTTAAATTATTCTCTTCTTTATTAAATATCCATGAGAGTTGAATAAAACATGGTTATATATTATTCATTTTTTGGTTATACTGTGGTTCTAATATCGTTAAGAAGAGTTGATGTCACCCTTAAGGCCAGGATTTTTGCTAATTATTGCAGAATTTAAAACCATTTGGTTGGTGTCGAAATTCAAAAAGCAGGATCTTTAGTAAAAGTATGGTATGGTCTTAAAACTTTTTTTCCTGTTAAAACTGATCAACTTAGATTATAGGTGTGGTAGGAGAAAAGGTGAAATCTTTATGGTATTGGATAGACCCAAGTTAGAGAAACCAATAATTTAACTTTCAGGAAGTTACAAATAAATAGGAAAAAGACAGAGTTCTAGCACTTGGAAATCCATTCTTCCTTCCTCCCTTCCTAATGTCGATTTTAGTAGTTTGCATCCTAAATGCACAAACTCTTTGAGAACCGTGGGCTCTCTGCTCTCAGGCAGGTGATTCAGAAACATCTTCAGCAATATATACTTAAGGAAACACAAGTCTGCCTAGTCTAAGGAATAATGAAAGGTGGTACTATGATGGTCAATTTTTAGTGTAACCTGAGGCCTTTTAACTATTATTTTGCCATTTTCTCTGTGAAACTAACTGACCTGTTGACTACAAGTTCTCTAATGCTTTTTATTGGTCCCTGAAAAATTGCTAAGGTGATATATACATGGGCATAGGTTACATTTATTATTTTTATTATTCGTTTGTTTGGAAAGATGGGAAGGCCACTACACTGTAGCTATTTAGCTAAATAGTCCCAAGTGATTATTTAGTGAGAGATACTCTTAGAAAAAGAAAGAATTTCATGTGTAAAATTTTTTGTTCCGTTGGGGTTGATTAGAACTATAGTAATGCAAGAAGAGGTAATATATTAGGATATCACAGTTAATCTTTGATTTTTATTTATGGGGTCTTTGGAGTTTGGAAACAGACTAGACTTAGATTCAAATCCTGGCTCAGTTGCTTTAATAACTTTGTGACCTTAGGTAAGTCATTTTTAACCCTTCCGTAGCTCATTTTCCCTACCGTTAATAAAAAGGAGATAATATTAATACCTATTGCAATGGATTATTTTGAGGATTATATGAGATCATGTGTGTAAATTTCTTGGCAAGTACCCGATATATAGTGACTGTTCAATAAATGATAAATATTAGTTTTATCTTTCTAAATGTAGGTATTCCAAATTAATGTTAACTGTGAATAACAATTTGATGGTATTGCTACCTAAACAACACAATACCAAAGCAATTACTCTGGCACTAAAAAAACAAACCCTTTGTAATTATAGTTTTGAGCCAGCTTTTAGTTAATTTCTCAGTTTTCATTTATCTAGTCTGACCTCAGAAAGCTTTTTACAAATATATATCTATTTCTTCTATGACGTAGAATGGTATGAGCCTAAAATACAGTGAAACAACATTCAGTATATTCCATAGTCAGATGATTGGCACATAATCAGATGAGTGACTGTGTCTCTAAATCATCTCATTCTTGTGAATTATATGCCAAGTTTTAATTTGTTTTTCTTTCTGATTTAAAAACCTTTTCAGATCTCTAGTGGAAGAGGAAGACCAACACATGAAATTGTCCCTTGGAAGCAGCGAAATGGGCCTCTCCTCCCATTTGCAGTCTTCCAAGGCGGGAACCACACGCATCTTTACCAGCAATACCCACAGTTCTGTGGTGTTACAGGTAATCTCACCTGAAACTAACACAACGTTGTTAATCAACTATACTCCAATATAAAATAAAAAGTTAAAAAAAACAAATAGGTGAATTATATGGTATGCTAGTTATATCTTAATAAAGCTGTTTAAAAAAAGTAACAGGGCAGTAGGTATTGTATAATCCCACCTATTTGTAGAAATAATATACAATGTGTATACCTATATATGCATGTAAATGCATAGTAAAAGGTCTGGAAACATTAGGGAGGCTGGTGAATGATGTCCTACACTTTTTGCTCTGGATAATCCTGCGCTGTTTAATTCTTTTTTTACTATGGAAATATTTTTGTGTCTCACGTGTAATTTAAGAACTATAATGGTTGACCAAACAGTTGTAGCTGGGTCTTACAACCCTTAGCTCTGTCACATTTTAGCTCGGCCTTTGTTGGTCTAGGCTGGTAGTAGGAATGAAGGTGTGAAAGTAAGCCGAGGGTTTGTTCTTTCTTCAACTGATTTTTTATGTCATAATATTTTCTGTGGTGGTGTAGAGGTACCACTCCATATTGCTATTGAAAAACATTGTGTGCTCTCTTTAAAAGTCTATTAAAAATTATGTTCTCACTAACTGAGATTTTTAAGTCCAAGCACTAACAGGGACCGGGTTTTTTTGGTTTCTAATCTTAGGTGTGTGGTTGTCAAGGGAACAAGCTAGAGAAGTGTTTAATGTGTAAATGTTATCATTGTTTTAAAATTAGCAATCACACAAGCTCCAGCTTCAAAAGGCATTGAAAGTAGCTGTCGGGGGAACGGATCCGGATCCGTGGGGAGAAACTATTTAAAGAAGTCTCACTCTGAAGGATACCCCAGTGTACAACTGCAGTGGGAAGGACATGAGTTTAGGCTAAAAGTGCAATCCTAGTTTTACCACTTACCAGCTAGTTATGTGACTTTGGGGAGGTCTTTATCCTCTACGGGCCAGTTTCCTTATCTGTAATGTGCGTAGTAGATGTGGGGATTAAATGTGACAATTTTGGGGAAAGTAAGGTACATAATAAATATCCACTTATTTTTCTTCCACTTGAGCCAAACAGGGAAGGTGTCAGAGGAAATGTTGATCGGAAGTGATGGGTGTGCCAAATAAGGTGGCCATCTGGTTGGCCTGATCTGCTCTAGCAGATTATTTGTCTCCACTAAATAGGCTTCAGGAAACTAGGCTGTCAAAGAAAGTGCCTGGAAATAATTTTGATACCTAATAGGCTTGAATTCCTAGAATTTTGAACAAATTCCAGGAGAATTCGTGATGGAGTTAGCAGTGCAAAATACTTTTACTCAAGTAAGGAAGATGAGCCAGGGTTTGCTTAAGTAGTATTTGGTGAAATCAAGGATTATTTCACATCCATCATTCCTTTACTACTGCTGCAACTGTGGTTACTTCTCGTGGAAAACGTCCATCCTTTGGCTTCACCCTATTATCCCAGGTTGTTAACATCTTTTTTTTTTTTTTTTTTTTTTTTATTATTTTTGGGGGGGTACACCAAGTTCAATCATCTGTTTTTATACACATATCCCTGTATTCCCTCCCTCCCTCGACTCCCCTCCCCACCCTCCCTCAAGTCCCCCCCACCCTCCCCGCCCCAGTCCTCTAAGGCATCTTCCATCCTGGAGTTGAACTCCCTTTGTTATACAACAACTTCCCACTGGCTATCTATTTTACAGTTGGAGAGTAGCACAGACATATATATACTACCAACTGTTAACATCTTTTAAACCCCATCCTATGGTGATTCATCAAATCATAGCTGTCTTTGCACCTTCATTTTTTAAAAATAACAACTTTAGGGAGATATAATTCGCCTATCATAAAATTCACCCATTTAAAGTGTACAATTCAGTGGATTTTAGCATATGCACAAGGTTTTGCACATATCACCACAATCCACTGCAGAACATTTTCATCTGTATTATCACCTTGTATGTATCCATGAGTAGTCATTCCCCATCTACCCCCAACCCCTTTCCTAACCCTAGACAATCATTAGTCTACTATCTAGCTCTATAGTTTTATCTATTCTATATATTTCCTGTAAATGGAATTATAAAATGTGTGGTATTTCGTGACTGGTTTCTTTTACTTAACATGGTGTTTTCAAGGTTCCTCCACACTATAGTAAGCATCAGTACTTCCTTCCTTTTTATAACTAAATAATATTCCATTGTATGGATATACCACTTTTATAAAAATCCATTCATCCATTCATGGGCATTTGGGTTGTTTCCACTTTGGGGTTATTGTGAATAATTATGCTGTGAACATTCATGTGCAAGTGTCTGTCTGGACATGTTTTCATCTATCTTTTGTACATACCTAGGAGTGAAATTGCTGGGTAATATATCAGTCTATGTTTAATCTTTCGAACCACTGCCAGAGTCTTTTCTCAAGTGACTGTATTTTACATTCCCATCGGCAAAGTATGACGATTCCAATTTTTCCATATTCTTGCCCACACGTGTTGTCTGTCTTTTTGATTATTGCCATACTAGAAGGTGTGAAGTGGTATCTTATGGTTTTGATTTGTATTTCCCTGAATGCTAATGATATTGAGCATTTTTCATTTTTGCTTATGGCCACTTGTATGTCATCTTTGGAGAACTGTCTCTTCAGGTCAGTTCTCCATTTTTCTAGTTGAGTTATTTATCTTTTTATTATTCAGTGGTAAGAGTTCTCTATATATTCTAGACACAAATCCCCTAGCAGTTACATGATTTGCAAGTATTTTTTCCCAGCACCTTCAGTTTTGTGGTCTCTTGTTGGTCTTCCAGAACTACTCTGCCAATCTTCAATCCTTTATCCATTCAACCATATGATCTTTGCTACTGCTTTACCTTAGTAGGGTTAAAGGGACAGAGAGTCAGGGCATATTTCTGGAAGACTTCTGATTTTTCATTATTCCCTAAACATATGTTATTCTTTCACACTTAAGTGTCTTTGCACTCATCCCTTCTCCCTGGAATGCCTTTACTTAACTTTTTTGGTCTGGTTAACCCCTACTTATTCATAAGGATCCATCTTAAATGGTAAATGGTAAAACTGGAATTCCAGTTTGGGCCTAAACTCACATTTTTCCCACTACAGTTATGCAGTGGATAATTCTGCAGAGTGAGACGTCTGAAAACAGTTTCTCCCCATGGGTCTGTTCTTCCGACAGCTAATTTCAGTGCCTTTTAAAGCTGGAATTTGTGTGACCCAGGCAGAGTTAGTAGCTCCTGCTTTGCCCCCCTCTCAGCCCATCAGTATCACTGATCAGTGAGATCCACAAGATGTAGAATCTAATTTGTTGTTTCTGTCTGCATATGATCTAGTGCTGGGGCACATGGTGAATGCTTGATAAATGTCAATAAATTATAATTACTGTTATTTATTATTAATATTATTATTATCATTGGAAGAGATAATCCGTATAAAGAGCCTAGCCTAGAACCTGGCACAGAGGAAATACTCAATGCTTTTTACTGCTCTTATTGATACTGTTTATGGAATAAATGAATTTGGATAGCACTTATAAGTCACTTTCATATATGCTTGCCTCATTAATATGTGAAACAATTTTGTGAGGTACAAAAGGCAAGAATTATTATCCCCATTTTATAGACTGGGAAACTGAAGCTCAGGAAAGTTAGAAGGCTTGTCCAAATGCACTTACCCACTAAGGGACAAAACTAGGACTTGAACACAGGTTTTCTAAATGTAAATTTGTGTTTCTTCTAATCGTGCTCTAAATTCTATTCTTTTTTTAAATATAATGTTTTAAAATATTGTTTTCACTGAATATAAGTATGAAAACATGTATTGACAGCTAAAAGATAATTTGGCACGAATGGTACAGTGAAGATTTTATTTTTAATAGAAATATCAGAGTTACATAGAGTATCTTCATGCCTACCTGCCCTTCTTCCCTTCCCCTATCAAAATGGGGGTGAATGGGGGGACTAGAGAGAAAAAATGTTAACTGCCATTTGAAAACGTCCCTGTTAGGACAAGGAGGCCATGTTTCAGCTAGTGGCAGTGCACATCAATTGTAGAATAGTTATATAGGTGGAAACAAATCTTTTCTTGATTGTTGACTTTGTTGACTATGCTTACTTAAGCCTATCAAGCTTGAAAATGCCTCCCTGCTGCAGATGTCTAGGTTTCTAATTGACATTTTCTCATGTTAAGATTGGTGCCTATAAGATTGCTCTTCCATATTGTTCTCCATTTTATCTATTTTTTTCCTCTGTCCAATTTTAGTTGTAAAGTCAATGATTTAATTGTATCGCCTCAAGTTATTGTCCATGTGATAGAGTGCTAAAGAAATGGGTTTTCTCGAGAGCCTATACAAATTAACTTGTGTTGCTTTCCAGTGGGCTAACTTCATGAAATATTTCTCCAAAGGTGAACATTTGCGTTGCTGATTGTGTCATGTTGATGAACCTGTACCCTGTTTAAAAGTTTTATGATCATAATATAAACAACTTTTTAAATATATTATTAACATTAGAAAGAGGCATAATATTTTAGAATAAGTTACGTTTTATAAAAGAAGAGCTTAATCTAGTTTGTTGAAGTTTTTATTAAAATTATACTTTTTGTTTCTTTATTTCAGTTTCCTGAATGTCACATAGAATATAGAGAAATTAGTATATAATTTTCCTTGGGAGTAGTTCTTCAGGTACTCAGGTTAGGTTACAATAGGTTATCCTAATACCTGCAATTAAGTGTGTATCTTTAGTATATAAGTTGAAAGAGGATCTACCACCTTTCCTTTTAGGCCACTTTCGTGTATTATTACCCTGCTCTTTCAAATGAGTTTTTTGTTGTTGTTTGCTATTTAGCATGTTTTAAGTGATAGGGAGCCAGCACATACCAACTGAGAGTGAATATGCTCAAATACATAATTTCAATTTCTGATTGTTTGTTCCTAGTATATAAAAATACTGCTGTTAGTGATTATTCATCTTGTATCTTGCAACCTTGAAAAACTAACTTATTAGTTCTAGAAGCTTTTTGTAGATTGTATAGGGTTTTCTACATAGACAGTCATTGTGCCTATAAATATAATTTTATTTCTTCCTTTCCAGTCAGATGTCTCTTATTTCTTTTTCTTGTCTGATTGTGCTGGATAGAAACTTCAGAAAAATGCTGAATAGAAGTGGTTAGCGTGTACATTCTTGCTTTGTCCTAATACTAGGGGAGAGTGTATTCATTCTTTCACCATTAAATGGTTAGGGATAGGTTTGAGGAAGTTCCTTTCTGTTCCTAGTTTGCTGAGAGTTTTTTCTTTTTTAATCAGAAATTGATGTTGGATTTCCTCAAATGCTTTTTTGCACCTATTGAGATGCTCTTATCATTTGCTAAAGCAAGCATGCATTATAGGAATAACCTCCACTTGGTCATGATACATTATCCTTTTTATATCTTATTAAATTTGATTTGCTAAAGTGTTAGGAATTTTGGCGTCTATGGTCAGGAGGGATTTTGGTCTTAGTTTTCTTTGATTGTCTTTCTCTGGTTTTAGTAGGATAATACTAGCCTTGTAGGATGAATTGGGACATCTTCCCTCCTCTTAACTTTCTGGATCTGTTTTTGTAGGATTGGTGTTATTTCTTCCTTAAATGTAGGGTAGAATTCACTAGTGAAAATTCAGTTTTATAGTATGTATATATGGCTACTCAGTTTATCTGTTTCTTCTAGAGTAATCATTAGCAGGTTCTGTCTTTCAAGGAATGTGTCCATTTCAACAGGGTTGTCAAATTTATGGGCATACAGTTCATATTTTCTCATTATCCTTTCCATATTTGTGGAGTCTCTATGATATCACTTCTCTCAACCCAGTTATTGATAATTTGCATTTTCTCTCTTTTTTTTCCCCCTTAATCAGCCTGGCTGGAGTTTTATCAGATGTGTGACTCTTCTCAAAGAACCAGCTTTTTGGTTGTTTTTTAAACATTTCTCTATTGTTCTGTTTTATATTTCATTCATCTCCACTCTAATCTTTATTATTTCCATTCTCCTGCTTAGTTTGGGATTAATTTGCTCTGCTCTTTCTAGTTTCTTGAGGAAGCTGAGAACTTTCATCAGACTGGTAATAAACAGTCTTTGCTCTGAAATCTATTTTGTCTGCTTTTATAATCATTCCAGGTTTCTTTTAATTAGCGTTAGCTTGGCATATCATTTGCCATCTTTTTACTTTTTTATTTTTTTAACTAACATACAGTAAAACATTTTTTTTAAATTGATCTATACATTTATGAGTTTTAACACATATATTATTTTGTGTAATCACCATCACAATTAAGGTGCAAGACTGTTTTATTACCCCAACGTACTCTCTTGTTACCCTTGGTAGCCACACTCATCCCTACCTCTAAGCCCTGGACACTACTGATCTGTTTTCTGTCACTGTGTTTTTGTCTTTTGAGCATATTATATAAATGACATCATACAGTCTGTGAGCTCTTGAGACTGGCTTCTTACTTTGTGTAATATCTTTGAGATCCATTTACTTTGTTGTGTGTATCAATAATCTCTTCCTTTTCATTGTTAAGCACTATTCCATGGTGTGGAACTTCGTGGGGTCTCTTGTTCCTGCTCCTCTGTCTCTACCATCTCCCCAGCACCTTCCAGTTCTCTAGGGCTCTCCTTATAGTCCTCTGGCCTGAAAGCTGAGGCTTCATCCTGCTTTGCCATGTGCTTAACCACAACTGAAACCACATTCTGATTCAAGTACAGAGAGGTACTCGCTGCAGAGGAACTACTGCCACTCCTCTGATCAAAGAAGATTCCTCTCAGAATTTTAGGAATTTGCTGTCATCACTGTTACCACTGTCACCACCAGTGCCTTGGAATTTCCTGGACATTGGGGCTCAAGAAAACAGAGGTGAACAAAAGGTAAAATGGATTTTCTCCACTCCCTGTGAGCTTTAAGAATCCCTTTCCTTGCTCTTCCATCCAGAAGTAGAGCTTTCTCAGTCTGCTCCCAGATGACTGCCTCCAGGTTACATGATGCCTTACGTCTAGGCTCGGGTACATTGAGGGGAAAAGTAGGGAGTAGGGTGGAGGAGTCATCATGAGTTTGGTGGTACTTTTCATTCTGATTTCTTCCCCAGTTCTTCTGCTTTCATGAACATATTTTCTATTCACTTTTTTTTTTATAAACTTATTCATTTATTGGCTGAGGTGGGTCTTCATTGCTACACACGGGCTTTCTCTAGTTGCAGCAAGCGGGGGCTACTCTTCATTGTGGTGCGTGGGCTCCTCATTACCGTGGCTTCTCTTGTTGCAGAGCACGGGCTCTAGGGGCGTGGGCTTCAGTAGTTGTGGCACATGGGCTCAGTAGTTGCGGCTCATGGGCTCTAGAGCACAGGCTCAATAATTGTGGCGCATGGGCTTAGTTGCTCTGCGGCATGTGGGATCTTCCTGGGGCAGGGATCGAACCTGTGTCCCCTGCATTGGCAGGCAGATTCTTAACCACTGCGCCACCTAGGAAGCCCTCTATTCACTTTTAAGCTTTGTGAGGTGGACCCAGAGCAACACTTATTCTAGAGCAGACTTTTTCCCAGTACTGAGACAAATCCTTTTGAGTACTTTACCCAAAGCCCTAGAATTATAAGGTTACCAGTCTTGTGGTTTGAATAGGATCTGTTTCCACCGTTTGGTGAACCTTGGAGACTGTTCCCTATGCTCCTTTCAGGTGGTTCTTTCCCCCAGACAAATGCTCTTATCAGTATTCACCTGTATACTTAAGGGAGGATTGTTTTTAGCTCTCCATAGCCCTCTCTCTGTGCACAGCTCCCCTCTTGTATTCTGCCCTACAAACCTAGCTGCCCTGACCTCCCGAAGACACTCAACCCTAGGAAAATGCTTCGCTTCACCTGGGTCCCACTCCCTGTACCTCTGGAAACTCCAGGCAGTAAGCAACCATGGGGCTGATCTAACTTGTTTCTCCTCTTACACAGATCCTCTCTTTCATCCACCTGAAACTATGATTTTTTATATATGTTGTATGATTTTGAGTTGTTTCAAGAAGTAAGGTAAATCCACTCTTTGTTACTTCATTTTTGCTGGAAACCAAAATCTATAGGATATACATTGACCCTTGAACAATGCAGGGGTTAGCAATGCCAACCCTCCATGCAGTCGGTCCTACATACCCGCGATTCCACATCTGTGGATTCAGCCAACCGCAGATCGCGTAGTACTGTAGTAGCAATATTTGCTATTGAAAGAAATTCACATATAATTGGATCTGTTGTTCAAGGGTCAGCTGTAATTAAGTACTAAATTTAATTATAGACTCCAGATGCCTAAGTCTTTTAGGGATTTGGTTAGAGATAGCTTTACATAGGAGGTCAAATTTGAACTTGGCTTTGAAGGAGGGAGGATATTCTATGTGGAAAAGAATGGCATAAATAATGGTACTGGAAAAGGAGTAAGCCTGGGTTTTTACCAATGAGGTAGTCTGGAGAACAACTTGATAACATGGGTCAGCATACTTAGGGAAATAATGAAAAATAAGATTGAACAGTTGAGTTGGGGCCAGATTAGAGAAGTCTTTAAAGCCTTATATAATGATATAATGCAGTGATAGAAAGCCATTAGCAATTTTTAAACTCCAAGCAGTGTTATATAATGAGAACAGAGTTTAATTAATATCTGTTCCTTTTCCATTCTCTGAATGAAATGAACAGCGTCTCATAAAAACATGACGGTGGTATTGCTTTGATCAAATACATTACATTTACTTAAAGACTGAAGTAAACCTATTCCTCAACCTTCTCTCCTTTTAATTCTTTAATCTTTGTTCATAAAACATATTTAACTTTAGTCATTTTTATTGCTCTTCTCAGGATGCATTTCCTTTTTACTCCACTTCCTTTTCGAAATTACGCTGATCAAAACTAGATAGAATATGCTAGTAAGTTATTTCCAATGCAGAATTTAGTGGAAAGATTTGCTTGTCAGATTACCTTTTAATACCTGAGAGTATCAGTCTAGCTTTTTTCCCACAGTAGCATTATATTTAATTTGAAAACTATTGACATCCAGCCAACTTTCGGTATACATTATTCGTAGCTCATCAGGTTTCTGTATTATATTAATAGTGGTATAATGTCCGCGCATACCCTCCTCTGTTTTAATATGATCATTTGAAAATTTATCGAACTCATTTAAAATGTTTCAGTCCTTCAGAGTATTACATATGTACATCCCTCTAATAGTATTTCAAGTTTTGATACATTAGGTAAATTTACTACAGAGAAGAACCTTTTTTTCTCTAAGAACCTTTCTTTTTAATGCTTATTTTTTCCCCAAAAGGATGTGAAGAAGAAATAAAAAAGAAGATATGAGGATGTTTATAGAAGAGGGAAAGGAAAATAATAAAGAAATTGAGAACAGACAACAGTCCCCTCATAAATAGAACCCAAGGCCCAGAAAAAAATAGAAAAATAGAGAACTAAGATAAGGCTTGAGCTAGAAAGAAGTTGAGTTCAAAGCAGTAGCAGCCATTTAAAGATACTCCAAAAGACTAATTGGAAACTTTGAGCAATTATGCATAAAATAGAGCTGTATCTGTGTATCGTGCGGAAATAGACAAAAATCTTTATAGAATTCTGGCAAGAGGAATGAGTACAAATTTGGTGGAAGAAAATGATTTTGTAATAAAAGGACACATTTTAAGTGGGCAAGATATCAAGAATCTTACTAGAGTTAAATAGGGAGAAAGATTTATAAGAGTGAAATCAAAAGGTAGATGTATAGAGGGCCGGTGAGAATTGTGGAAGAGAATGACTCCCCTTCTTTTATTTTTATTTATTTTTATTTTTTTATTTTTTAAAAATATTTTCATGGCTGCACCACGCAGCATGTGGGATTTTAGTTCCTCAACCAGGGATGGAACCTGCGCCCCCTGCATTGCAAGTGCAGAGTCTTAACCACTGGACCGCCAGGGAAGTCCCCTCCCCCCCCCCCCCACACACACACACTTCTTTTAATGTGTACATTCTTCACAAGATTAGAGCATAAAAGTTGTTTAGAGAAACGACGGTGTACTTCTATACAACAAAGTATGCGTAGAGGAACTTTAGGTTTTTTCCCTTTAGACAAAGCTGGGATAACACAGATAACAACATGCAAACAAGATATTTAGATCTGTATGAAAACAATCTGAATTAAGAGATCTTATTTGAATAAGGATAGCAATCATCAGGAATGAAATGAGCAGATGTGGAGCTGGATATTGGGATTGTTTGTGCATATGAAAGTAAAGGTTATAATGTATAGAAAGGGAAACTACTTTACACGCAGTGAGAACAAATGCAGAACCTCTCAAAAGCAGACAGTTTGCCAAAGGTAGATAAATTAAGCTTAGAGTAGAAAATCCTCAGAATGTGATAACAGTGGTCTAGGAGCCTGAGCTTCCTTTCTGTGGGGATGTCAGATTATACTGAGAACAGCTAGAGGATTTTTTTTTTTTTCAATAGTGCAAAGGGAAGCAAAATGATCAAATTTGTGAAGGGGGTAAAAGCTCCTAGTGTCTTAGCTGAACTGTCCAGATTTTAAAGATTGAGTATAAACCTCAACAAGCAGTTTTAATGGAATATGGACCAAATGAGAAATGACATAGGTAATGATACAGGAAACATTAGCCAGGCCTTTTTTCAAAGGGAAATAGAAGGAATGATAGATAGTAGGAAAGAAGCCTACTGACATTACTCAATTTCCAGTATAAAATATTTGTATGAATATTTTAAAGGCAGAAGGGCCAACAAATGAGCCAAGAAGATTTTGGGGTTTTTTTTTTAGTGGAAGAAAATACCTGATTAGGTACAATCATTGCTTTTGACTGAATAAGCCATGGTTGCCTTTCAAAGATATTATCTACATATACCTTAGAGAAGAAGATTCAAAAGTTATTTGCTGAATAAAAATAAAGTAAGGTGGCATATTCTACCTAGTTTCATCTGATAGGTATCTTTTTTTTTTTTTAAGAACTTTTATTGAGATACAGTTAATATACAATAAACTGCATATATTTAGAGTGTACCATTTGGTATTTTTTTTCTTGTTAGTAATGTATATATGGCAATCCCAATCTCCCAATTTATTCCCCGCCAACCCCCCGCCCCTTCCCTACTTAGTGTCTATATGTTTGTTCTCTACATCTGTGTCTCTATTTCTGCCTTGCAAACCGGTTGATTTGTACCATTTTTCTGCATTCCACATATATGTGTTAATATATGATATTTGTTTTTCTCTTTCTGACTCATTTCACTCTGTATGACAGTCTCTAGGTCCACCCATGTCTCTACAAATGTCCCAATTTCGTTCCTTTATATGGCTGAGTAATATTCCATTGTATATATGTACCACATCTTCTTCATCCATTCATTTGTTGATGGACATCATGTGATAGGTATCTTGACACCTCTCTTTTTTGCCAGCACCCAAGATATGATAAATTTCCCAAGATAAACCATATGCTTTAACTTGTCTGTAGTTATTAAAACTTTAAAAGTATATCTTCTTCTAACCAATAATTCCACTTCTAAGGATATCTCCCACAGATCTACTCACACACATAAGTATACGTACAAGCAAGATCATTGCAGCATTGCTTGTAATAGGAAAAGTTGAGAGACCGAAAGTGAGGAAATGGGTGAATAATTCTGGCAGGCCTCATACCCCATGAAATTCTGTGCATCCATTAAAAAGAATGAAGTAGATTTGTGTGTACTGAGACAGAGGGCTGTCCGTGTTACGCATTCAGGTGAATTTTAAAAATGCATGACAAGGGACTTTCCTGGCAGTCCAGTGGTTGAGACTGCATGCTTCCACTGCAGGGGAGCGGGTTTGATCCCTGATCAGGGAACTAGGATCCCACATGCTGTGCAGCCCAGCCCAGAGGGGGTGGTGGTAGATGCATAACAGTAAGTATAGTATTGTACTTTTTTAAAATCCTATATAATGTGGCACATATATACAATGGAATATGACTCAGCCATAAAAAGGAATGAAATTGAGTTATTTGTAGTGAGGTGGATGGACCTAGGGTCTGTCATACAGAGCGAAGTAAGCTAGAAAGAGAAAAACAAATACTGTATGCTAACTCATATATATGGAATCTAAAAAAGAATGGTACTGGTGAACCCAGTGACAGGGCAAGAATAAGGATGCAGATGCAGAGAATGGACTGGAGGACACGGGGTGGGGGGGGGGGGCGAAGGGGAAGCTGGGACGAAGTGAGAGAGTAGCATAGACATATATACACTACCAACTGTAAAATAGCTGGTGGGAAGCTGCTGCATAACACAGGGAGATCCACTCGATTATGGATGATGACTTAGAGAGCTGGGATAGGGAAGGCGGGAAGGAGTCGTGGGAGGGAGGGAATATGGGGATGTATATATAAATACAGCTGATTTACTTTGTTGTCCAGCAAAAACTGGCACAACAGTGTAAAGCAATTATATTCCAATAAAGAGCTTAAAAAAAATCCTATATGTGTACAAGCAAAAGTTACATTATGTATATGTGTAGAAAGAGACCTGGAAGTATATATACTAAACTGTTAACAGTAGTTACTCTTAGTAAGTAGAAAAGGTGGACTTTTAGTTTTCACTTTATATCCTTCTGTATTTTTACAACAAACATTTACTTAAATTTTTTAAACCTGAAATTTATCTGAAGGAGAAAAAAGCCAAGGCCTTGGGAGCCAACCTTTTCCCCCCAAATCCTGGTTCAGTTCCTCTTCTCTCATCTTAGCCTTTATAGTTTACCACAAGTAAGCACTATAGGCACAATTTTATTTTATTATTGAGAGTAGCTTCACAAATAAAGTTCCTAGTTTCTAGTTAGCTCGTTACAAAATTCAAACTCTACAAGTTGTTGTTTTGTTTTGTTTTTTAATACCAAGTGGTGGCTTCTGGGTAAAGTCTGGTTTGTTTGGTCAAGCATTAACTGAACATTTGTTAAGTACCAACTGTGTGCCAAACACTGGGGAATTCAGGCATCCTAGTCCCTCAGCTCTTCTACCTGATCGGTCCCTCCTCCTCAGTTGCTTGGCCATCCCATCCCCAGCCCCAGTGGTTGCATTCAGGACTTCCCAGTGTTCATGTGCTTGTCTACGTTTGAAAGGCAATCCCCTTAAACTTATTGCAATTTAGACTCCATATGTGAATTTTCAAAGAGCCACTTCTTACCTTCTCCATGAAAATATATCCCTAAAATGGACATCTCTTTTTACCTCTCCTTTTCTAAATCACAGGGACAGGAGATGATTTAGCAACGGAAAAAGGAAAATATTGAGGGGGTGGGGCGGGGGGGGAAATGTTTGTATTTACAAAGGAAAAGGGGCATTTGTGAAAGAGTTGATATTTGTGAGCAAAAACATGTCAATCACTGTTGGAGAGAGAAAAATATACATAATCCTGTTCTAAAGTATATGTATAAATATTTTTGGAATAAAAATATTTCTCTCTTCAGAGAGAAAGTGGCTGGATCACATTATCTCTTTGAAGTTCTAGTTCTGTAGATTCAACCATTTTCTTTAAAAAGCAATTTAAAAATTATGATGAGAAGATGTTTAGGCTAAGATTTATATTATACATGTGTGCAGGATCAATATTTCTGAAACTGCATTCTGCAGTATGTCGTGCCTTTTGCTTCTTAAACCCGTGAAACACAACTTGAAATAAAAGTTTTATTTGCGGTCTTCAAAGCATGAGGGGGAGAGAATAATCCTTGCTGTTAGTTCTTGTTGTATTACATTATTATGTTACATTATATTATTAGAAGGTAATTTGTATGAGTATCTTCATGATTTTTTATAAGAATACATTTCCATTTTTGAAACCACAGACTCCATCTTGCAAAAATCTTCATTTTTTTTGATTCTCCACTTTTTTATTGTGACAAAATATGCATATCATAAAATTTACCATCTTAACCGTTTTTAGGTGTACTGTTCAGCAGTATTAAATACATTCATAATATGCATCTGTCACCACCATCCATTTCCAGAACTCTCTCCTTCTTCACAAACTGGAACTAATTCTGCACGTTGGAAAATGAAAGTGTACATGGTAATTTTTTTTTTTAAATAAGGTAAAAGCCAATGGTTGTACGAATAAGTGAATGTACATACTCTTTCCTTATTTGTTCTTAACCTAAATTAATCTTAATTTTATCTTTTTCCCACAGTGCATTAAATATATATTCTCCCATATCAAGTAAGCTATTCAGTTTTTTTCTTCTTCTGAGTTATTATTCTACCGGCTTTATGTTCCAGATATCTTCCCCACATATTAATATGTCAGGAGCATTCTAGCACACAGAGATTTGTATTCCCATTTTACCTTGACGAGTGGCTCATCTCGTGTTTTTGTTGTAGGGGTTTGACCAGCTCCGCCTTGAAGGATTGCTCTGTGACGTGACCCTGATGCCAGGGGACACAGATGACGCCTTCCCTGTGCACAGAGTGATGATGGCCTCTGCCAGTGATTACTTCAAGGCTATGTTCACAGGTAGCTTGCCTTTCTAAGCTCTGCTTCCACATTAGAACAATATGAAAAATACGTTTTTAAATCTTTTTGTTGATAAAGGACGATTCAGTTCTTTTGGTCAGTGTCTTTACAAGGACAAAGAGTTTCAAAAGGAACAGATGCCCAGTACGTGTGATTGTGGATGGCGCTTTTTTAACTTGGAAAATGGCTGTACCTTTTTTATACTCCTGTCCACCTTGATTTCATAGCTTTGCTTTTCCAGACACGTATCTGAATGGGCCATCAGAGACTAATACGATCCCACTAATACAATCTTTAATCCATCAAAAGATCTGAAGTGACAGGCGAACATTTTGGAAGCACTTGCGTTGTATACCAGCTCCATTAGTATAGAGAGATTCCTTTTTAAGTACTCTCTTTTAACTGTAAAATATGCAGAAGCCTGACTCTGATACAAATGCTTACACAGAATAAAATTCACTCTGATTTTATTGCATCTAGTTAGCAGCAGAAGTGAGTTTGACCTTAATTAAATTATCCACCTTCATTTAATTGAGTGTCTTTCTGTTTAAGGTGGAATGAAAGAACAAGATTTAATGTGCATTAAGCTGCATGGCGTGAGCAAAGTCGGTTTAAGGAAAATTATTGATTTCATTTACACTGCAAAGCTTTCTCTTAATATGGACAACCTTCAAGACACACTGGAAGCTGCCAGTTTTCTACAGATTCTGCCGGTTTTAGACTTCTGCAAAGTATTTCTCATATCTGGGGTAAGACATTTTCAAATCAAATCTTTTCCTTCTGTGGATTCCATCGTAGCCTGTTTAGAGTAGACTCATGAATCTGTTGTATAGACGTGAAACTCTGGCCATTATAGAGAGAGGTGTCATGTCGTATATGGTCTGGAAGCAGGTTGAGGGGAAAATAGTACAGGTGCATTTTTACAAAATAGAATCATTTAAGAAAAGCCTTCTGTGTAATCAAATGACATTAGACAGTAATAGTGTTTGATAACAATATATTCCTTAACTTGTTTGATAATGCTGTTTTAATTCAGTGTTATTCAGCTTAATGATTTTATATAAGCAGGTTTCTTAAATGGAATTCTGTGGGAAAGTAATCTGAGGTTCTAGAAATCTTTTAAGATCGACTCATTCATTTTTTTTCTTCCTTAAAAGATGGGAATTGGATCTTGAGAAGGATATGAGTCTTGATTCTAGAGAGACACATCACCTGCTGAGTCATTTTCAGCCTTTTTTAATGGATCAGAGAGGGCACATACAGCCACCAATCAGTGAACAACCTATACTTACCCGGTTCCTGAGGACAGTGCCTTATTCTAGTTGAGACCCTTAAATTAATAGCACTTAATGCTTACATTTATAAACTCTTAACATTGCTTTACACTGATCTTAGCAACATGTGGTTGTCCTGAGCCAAACCAGGTACAGTGCCGTAATTTCCTTGGGACAGATCATTAACCATTGACACTGCTGACCTATTCCTATTGTTTAATACCTAAGTTCAGTACTTACCACTTAAGATACTGGTTGTGATCAGTTCCTTCGTTTGAAAGAAAAGAACCACACTGGGTAAAGCATGATTTGTGAAGGTATAAAAATATACACGTCAAAATAAACAGTATTAAAAATAATTTTGTTCTAGATAACTCTATTTAAAGCAAGTTTATTTCAAGATGATATCGTAGCAATTTTGCAATATTGACAAATTTCCTGTAATTAGAATGTTGGTTCCTTAAGTTCCTGGAAGCATTTATTATAACTGTATGTTTTTGCCCTTTTGAAAATTTCTTCATTTTTAACGCACTCAATATTGTCTTAAAGATTATATTCTTCATTCCTAGTGTCTCCGCAGATATCCTAAAGCCCATTTCTAAAGGAGAAGAGACATGTCCCTGACAAAGCTTACGTGTGGTATAGTTTACTCTGACTCTTGGTTTTAGAACTTTCTTGCCTATGATCTTTGAGGAAACCCCTCTTTTCTTAGTACCAGACTATTTACTTGTCTTTTCTCCTGTTTGCTTAGGATATGTCTATGTGATTTTACATCGGAAATCTTCCCTCTCAGAATCCATGCCAATTTCTGAGAAAAGTTGATGGATTATTAGTTTAAGGATTATGTAAAATCCAACTTTTCCTTTATCCTTCTTTCATGCATTCCATATCTTAGTTAAATATTCAGGCTTACTCTGTTACCCCTTTGCTTCTCAGCAATCAAATGAATCAGGAAAAACAGTAGCCCTGGGTGCCTTTCCTATTTATAAGAGCTGAAAGTTTCAAGATTGTATACATATTTTTCAAGGTAGATTTGTTTTTAGTTCTTCCGCAAGCTATTATAGATAATTTTAAAATATAACAGTCTCGTGATTGTGTGCTTAACCCAAATGTTTTGAGGAAATAGGTTTATGTTTTTAATGATATAGTATGATTATAGTTCATATAACCAAAACACAACTTGAGTTTGAGCTTCTAGAAAGAAAAATTAGCTTCGAACACAGTTCTTTTCTATCCTTACTTAACCATTTGTGTGGATGAAGAAGAGCAATGGTACATGAAATGTGACTCAGCAAACCATCCACAAAGCATTTATTTGTTAATTTTGAATGATAACTTTAAATACAATAATAATTGACATATACACACTACTATACATAAAATAGATAACTAATAAGGACCTACTTTATTGCACAGGGAATTCCACTTAATACTCTGTGATAGGCTATATGGGAAAAGACTCTAAAAAAGAGTGGATTTATGTATACGTATAACTGATTCACTTTGCTGTACACCTGAAACTAACACAACATTGTAAATCAACTATACTCCAATAAAAAATTTTTTTTAATTAAAAAAAATAAAATGAACAACTCTATATTGCTTAAAAAATAATAATAAAGCCCCACTTGCCTTTGTGGAATAGAGACGTCAGTTTTCTATAAGGGAGCGTCAGGCTCCATAGAGCAAGAACCTCTCCCCTCCGACCTTTGCCCGCCTTTGCAATAATACTTTTCTCTTAGGGTCGTAACTAGTATTAGAGTTTATAGTATCTGGTGCCTTTGTTCTTGCTATGCAATTTTCTTGGTAGTTGTAGAAAAGAGGATCGTGAAAAGAAAACAGAAGGATGACCGTGAAGGATATAAAGCAGAGTAGGTAAAATTTTCTATAAAACTAAAAACATTTACTGTCATATATCATGGAGATAGTGGAAAATTACCTTTGTTTAGTTGCATACCTACAAAAATGACATTAGTTTTTGTCCTTCTGACATTGCATAACCACAGCATGCTAAATCCGTGCAGCCATTCCCTGACTGACAAACAGGTTGTAGTGAAATTTTTTGTTTGTCATGTGTTTGCTGTTTGGAATTTGTACCATCTAGCATTTTGCCCGCAGTATTTCTGTTATGGAGGATTCCAGGCTAGCCTGTAAAACCCAATGTAATGTAAGGTTGCTGAAATTGAACATCTGTAATTGAAGCAGAAATATTACAATTTAAATTTACAGTTACACAGAATAAACAGAACAGAATGAAGGTGAACAAGAAACCATTTTCTTTTTCTATAAAAGCATATTTAATCAGAGACTGAAGTTGCCCTTGTGCTTTAGACTTGGTGTACTCTTTCTTTAAACTCCTTTTTTGAAAGTGTTTAATTTTTTTTCCTTGATACAGGTCTATCATTGGTTCCACCTGTACATTTATTGTCACATCGGGTTGGGGAGATCACAATGAAATGTAGAGAGGTTTATCGAGGTGACTGGGGTAATAAAGAGTGGGAGACAGTGGAAAACCGGAGAGGCACATTTGTGGAAGAAAAGGGATTCTCTCGAGGGAACAATGAAGGGAATTAGAGGAAGTTGTTGGAAAAGACAGCTTCTTTTGCTGTAATGCGATGATCGCAGCAGCAAGCTTTGGGGATGTTCTTTTTGAAGGATTTCCTGTATAGTACATATATTTCATATTCCTTCTTTAATCTAAATTGGATTTATCCATTAAGATTAATTAACATGTCTTTCCAGGTAATGTTTTTGCTTTTGGGGAGGTTCAATGCAAATTAAAGAAAAAATTGTATAGATAATTTTACAACGAATCAAAACTATTTCCCTCCGCACCAAATCAGTCTTGTTTTCCTTATTGCCAAAGCTGATATTCAGTAAGTAGTACCCAGATATGGGTTGTTTATGGGCAAGCATCTATTCTGATTAGATGGTACTGAAATATTCTAAATATCATCTGTGCATATAACTTTAACCAGCCCATTCTTGCCCATCTGCCATCTGGGACCCCGTAGGGAAAAAAGAATCTCAGCTTAGGCCTAAACCAATTTACCACTCCCCCCCCACACCCCCCGCCAAAGACCATTGTGATCACTAATATTGCCATCATCCAGCAGGGGAAGTGCATTCAAAGTGCAAAGGAATAAGAAAATTAGATTCCCCAAGCTGGACACAGCATCAGTATTCACCTCAAATGGCATTTATCATCTGAAGAGAGACAAGAGTGGGAGAGAAAGGCTTTAGTTTTCTTATCATCCCTTTGTTCTTCTTACCCAAAGGCCCCTTCCCTGTGTCCTGTGATGTTCTCACCTGTGGAAGGAGGTCCAGGAGAAGATGCCTGTTATATCCTCCACCCCCCAAAGTAGCCTGTTTGATTTCTTCCCAGTCTTTTCTAGGGACGTGCTTTCTTTCTCTGGGTTGATTGTACTTGACGTCAGGCTGTCATTTTAATAAACTAGATAGCACCAAGGAGAATTTGGTACATTGGATGTCTGAGGAGCCCCTGCAAATTTGCCAGCTAATTTCTTAGTGTTTGCTCTTCTGAATGGGAATTTATTTGTATAAGACACTGAACTTCAACAACATAACATCACAGATTGCTGATGAAACCTGTCATTAAAATATCAAATTATGTTAATCACAGCGTTTAGGTACATCAGGTATGATTTGAACAATTTAATATTGCAGTAGTGAGTACCAGGATTTTAATGACAGTTGGGAATTATGATGCTTCGAACTGCCTTTAGGGTGACTATGAAGGTTATTTTATTATGGTAGAATAATTTATAATAATTTATATCAAGGAAACTTAAATGTGCACTTGCTTATTTATGAAATAATGTTGGTTCTTATAAGCAGTTGAGAAATTTTGTCCTTTTTTGCTTTTCTATCCTTTAAAACCCTAATATAATTATTTGGCTTAACGTCTGTAATGACTCTTCCCTGGAATTTTGGCCAGGGTATGTATTCAGATTAAATTAGAGTTCTTTCCACTTATGAGTGTGGTTTTTTAAATAAGCATTAAATTCATATTTTATATTTTAAAAATTTAATGTATTCTATTATGTACGTGAATTGCATTTTATGTTATATTAATGTACATATTCATTATTTAATACTGTCTAGGCTAAATGTTTGGGACTGTGCTAGCTGAACCACTTTTAAGAATCATGACTGAGAATGGATTCAAGTGAACTATAATGTAATAATCCTGTATCTTTCCAATAATTGTTTACCGTTATTCCATCATTTTTGATCTGCTTATATTGTTAACTGTTATTCTAGACTGTGCTTCTACAATCCCTATAGTCTACAATTAATCTTTTTAGCTTTGATTACATGTACTTCATAGAAATTAATTTCCTATTACATATTTTTCTTATCTGAGTCTCATTTTAAAATTAATAAGGTTCTACTAATTTGCTGTGTTAATTCAGCAGATATTCTATTTTTAGTTGTATCTGTCATCACGTCTTTAATTTTTATATTGCTGATAATCATAGTATTTAACCTTTGTTTTATACCCACAGTGTGGTAACTATTGTACATGAGCTATAGAAAATCTTTAGTCCTTCTGTCAAGAAGTTGACAATTCAGAAGGTTATGAAATACCATTCTCTGGTGATTTTTTTTAAGGAAAGAGTAGGCAGCTATCTATATTAACTAGGTGGTTGTCAAGGTTTTTTCCAGTCCCGTGCATCTGTATATCTGATATATAGAAGGGATTTTCCAAATGCCCTTAAATACAAGGTAGGTTTTTTTTTTATCCTGTTGTTTTAGTAACTATTTTTGTATTGAATGAAATTGGAGAAGGAAAAGAGGAAGGAACTAAATACCTTGATCCCAGTTCTAAATTACAGGTTGGTTTCTATTAATCCTGTTTTGTATTATATGCTATAAATTTAGATTTAAATTTGGTGACTAACAACTGATGCTATCATTTTGCCCATTTAGAATATATACTCTTTGTTGTTTTTATTTGTAATCGTCAGTAATGATAAGAATCTGCATACTTAGGAAATAGATTGGTGTTTTCATCAACTTTTGCTTATCCATATTAGCAAACATCTTCAAAAGTGAAAATTGGGACTTCCCTGGCAAACCAGTGGTTAAGACTCCGCAGTTCCACTGCAGGGGGAATGGGTTCCATCCCTGGTTGGGAAACTAAGATCCCACATGCCACATGGCGTAGCCAAAAAAAAAAAAAAAAAAAACAGTGAAAATTATCCTTGCTTTGGGGAAGGACTATGTCTTACTTATCTCATAAAGTGGCTCTATTACCCCAAATAGGAACCCCTTCCACCTGGGGTGATTTGGGCAATGAGGTATTAACTGTAACTTCATTTACACAACTTAAAATTGTATGAGACACCAACCTGCCACTTCTAAAAGTGGATTAAAATGTACTTTATATTATTAACCAAGATATTGAACAGTATTAAACTGCGTATTTCAAAAGGCCAATATTTTGTTAATTTATTTTTCCTGGTTCTTTTGTGTTATAATTTACTTTAGGTATTTTTAAATACATAGCTATTAAGTATAATAACCATTTAAAATTGTTGATGATTTTTGTGAAGCAAATCAGGTGCTTAAAAGAGTTCAGATTCTTCTTGAGTAATAAATCTATGAAAATAGCAGCGTGTGTGTGCGTGTGTTGGCCTTAGAGCTTTCAGTGGTATTATATCATAACTGGGCTGTTACTTTATACAGAGGAGTCATGATTTCCATCTCATTTCAGATTTTCAATCAAAAGATGATAGAAGGATTAGCCAATTTGCTGTTAACCATCCAACAATCTGTTAACAATGCAGTTGCATCAACGAGGTTTATGTGACATTTGTGAACATACACCCTGACAAAATTAAGAAAAAACATTAGAGTCCTTTGCCTGTGACCTGTCTCTGTGTTTGTACACACACACACACACACAGACATTTGTATGGTAGGCTTGTTTTTGTGACTTATGCTTTATATAATATTTGCTGATATGATTTTCCTATTTTCACTTTTGACCAATCAGTTATTAGTGCATTGAAAAGACTTCCTGCTGAAGATGGGCCTCTCCATAGCTTCTCTCCTTTTCATGGCTTCATTTTTGGTATATTTTGCTCTGTGCTGGGGAAATTTGGGGGCGGGCGGGGAGCTAACATGGCCTCCAGGCAGAGCTAGAGTATGCTGAGAGTAAGAGAGTGGCAAAGGAAAACTATGGTGCCAGCCATCAGCATGCATCCCGGAAACTAAACGACATGAATAATGTGATGTAGAAACACCCATTCTGGCCCTCAAGAAAGTGATTGCCTTGCTTCTGTTTCTAGATAAATAATATGAAAAATAACTTCACCCTAGGATTAATGGTCCTATTAAATTATCTTCACTATAAGCAATAACTTTTGAAGGAATCAGAATGCATCACAGTGATGAATGATGCCTGTTGACATGAAAGAAACATTTAGGGATCAGGTACTAGAGTTTTTCTTTTTGTGGATCTGCTAGCTGTGTTACTTTTAAGAATCATGACTGAAAAGTGGATTGAGATGATTCATAATAGAATAATTTTCTATTTTTCCAGAAACTTCCATCTGGCCAGAATTTTCTTAGTATTTGGGTGAGGGTGGTGAGGACACATTTTTGAGGAGAGAAAGGTAGTTATTTTGGCCATAGTCAAGTTATACCATTGTTTCTTAGAGTAACTTTCAATCTACTGACTTTGAATGAGCATTTTCTTTTAGTCAGCTTTCTATTGGATTAGGTAAGGGTGGTTCATGAATTCTCTTTAGATCATTAATATATGGAGAAAGGAGTCTTTATTTGCATCTATATGGACAGTAAAAAACATATTTACTCTTATTCTAGTACAGGTATTTATGTATCCAGATGTGAGTGCCATGAAAGTAGTTGGGTTTTAATTTTTTTTAATTGGCTTAATAGGTCACTTTAGACAATTGTGTCGAAGTTGGGCGGATTGCCAACACCTACAATCTGACAGAAGTGGATAAATACGTTAACAGTTTCGTCTTGAAGAATTTTCCTGCGTTGCTGAGCACCGGGGAGTTCTTGAAACTCCCTTTTGAACGTCTTGCCTTCGTGCTTTCCAGTAATAGCCTTAAGCACTGCACTGAACTTGAGCTCTTTAAGGCTACCTGTCGCTGGCTACGCCTGGAAGAGCCTCGGATGGACTTCGCTGCAAAATTAATGAAGAACATACGATTTCCACTGATGACACCGCAGGAGCTCATTAATTATGTGCAAACCGTGGATTTCATGAGAACTGACAACACGTGTGTGAATCTCCTTTTGGAAGCCAGCAATTACCAAATGATGCCGTATATGCAGCCAGTGATGCAGTCAGACAGAACTGCCATTCGGTCTGACACCACTCATTTGGTTACACTAGGAGGAGTGCTGAGGCAGCAGCTGGTTGTCAGCAAGGAATTGCGCATGTATGATGAGAAGGCCCATGAGTGGAAGTCCTTAGCCCCCATGGATGCCCCAAGGTACCAGCATGGCATTGCCGTCATTGGAAATTTCCTGTACGTCGTTGGGGGACAGAGTAATTATGACACAAAAGGAAAAACGGCAGTTGATACAGTCTTCAGATTCGATCCTCGATACAATAAGTGGATGCAAGTTGCATCTTTAAACGAAAAGCGCACCTTCTTCCACCTAAGTGCCCTCAAAGGATACCTGTATGCAGTTGGTGGGCGAAATGCAGCTGGTGAACTGCGTAAGTGTGTGCACTTCTATTAAGCATAGAGACTAATTTCTTTATCCCCAGATTCTTGTCAAATCATAAAATAAGCAGTTTTGTAACATCAAAGACCAAAAAATGTAGCCAGGATTTTATTTTAAACTGTTTTTCTTTGAAAATATCAGAGACCATCTGTATGCCTCATCTGGGCATATATTGCTGGCCACACTACAAATTATTATCTTACAAATATATCAGTATGTTGCAGAATATTTTACTTGTGCATTATCTATGGTTTTCATCTTGAAGGTTCAACTAAAAAGTACATTCTGCTAATTTAAATTCTCAAAGAATCTTGGACAGAAGTTTGGCATGTTTCCTCATTTTCCTTTTTAAAGCCCACATAATATTTTACTGAACAGGTTAAAATTCTTCCTTACAGAGCACTGACTTTTTTTTTTAATAAATTTATTTATTTATTGGCTGCATTGGGTCTTCGTTGCTGTGTACGGGCTTTCTCTAGTTGTGGCGAGTAGAGGCTACTCTTCGCTGTGGTGTGCGAACTTCTCATTGCAGTGGCTTCTCTTGTTGTGGAGCACGGGCTCTAGGAGCACGGACTCCCGTAGTTGTGGCACGAGGGCTCAATAGTTGTGGCTCACGGGCTCTAGACTACAAGCTCAGTAGTTGTGGCACACGGGCTTAGTTGCTCCGTGGCATGTGGGATCTTCCCGGACCAGAGATTGAACCCGTGTGCCCTGCATTGGCAGGCGGATTCTTAACCACTGCGCCACCAGGGAAGTCCCCAGAGCACTGACTTTTATATTTGCTTCTTTTACATAATCTGTTACCTACCACAAGCCACATAGTAAGATGATATTTTTTATCTACTAAATGTTCAAAGTTCAATATTATGCAGAGTTTATTTACTGTGAGTATTATGATATATAACTATTAGTCTCAAAAATCATTCTCTCGGTGAAATACGAAAGTTTTCTTCACTGTAAACTGATCTGGTAAGCTTTATTATTTGATGGTCCCTTCTTGATCTTCCTAATCCAAGATCAGTCACAAGTACAGTTAACATAGACCAATACTTTGGCTACAGAAATTAATACTGATTTTGTTATTTTAGATAAAATTGGAACAAGGCAGCTGTCCAAGAAGTCAGAAAGACCGTATTTTATATCATGTCTTACATATCTGTCATTACCATCATTGTTTGGCCTTTTTTTCACCCATCTTCCTTTATTCTCTGTTAGAAATAATTGTCCAGTATTCCAGGCTCCATAATGCTGGGGAAGTTTAAAATATTGGCATTGGCTCCAGATAAATTCAGAGTAATTATCAGAATCTTTTTCTTCAATATTCTAAAAAATAAAAGGTAGTCTAATGGATTTGAGAATAAGCTATTTTGTTGGAGGCAAAAAGAGCTGCTCTCAGCTCTTAAACTTTTCAGCTTATCAAGCTCTTTCTTGTTAGTGACATGGCCTTAATGTTACGGATGTTTCCTACCCATGGTTTTTTGTTTTCTTCCCCTTTGTTGTCACAGTTTTACATTTTCTAAGGCCAGACTTTCCGGATTGTTGGACTAGCTGTCAGAATCATGAACCACACAGGTTTCCCGATATATTTTAATAATCAGACTTTTAAAAGCCCTTGACACATTAATACTCAGTATAGAATTGTCATCTCCTCAGTCAACCCACACACATTATTTTCATGTTATTATACTATTTTAAATTTATGGTGTCTGGAAATAACCAGAAGATGCAAGTAGTGACTTGGCGCTTTCTTAGAAAAACCGCTTATGTAAGATCATCTTTACAAGCTTACAAATTATAGTCATCAGCCCTGACAGTCAGTGGTCATTCTGAAACTTCTTTTCTCTAAGGAAATAGCTCCATTTTTCAGTTTCTGTTTTCTTGGTGATGTTATCACCTCTGTTAATATGCAGCTATTAAGTTTTCAATATATTGTTCCTAATATTAATTAGAGGCCTTATTCTTCTGAGAATGTATCATCTTCAGACCAAGGAGAGTCATTACATAAGACTAAGGCGCTAGAGGCTTCCTTCTTCTGGCTTAATCTTTACCGTGTTTGAGTTCTCCCCACATTATACTCAATTGGGAACAAGAAGTAGACTGCCCCCTTGGGCAAGCAGCTGGCCTGCTTGCTCATGACCTTCAGAAATCACCCCCTTCATCTCTTATTAAAAAAAGTCCTCTGTGTTTCAGTTTGAAAGTGACAGGATACAAAAGAATCATGCTTTTCATGAGCTGTTCCTAAATTCATAATAACTGTTTGATTATATTTAGACTTTAAAAAACACAGTCACCCAGAGCTTAAACCTGAGGGCAATGATTTAAATATTCTAGAAAAAACTCCCTGTCTAGATGGTAAACGTAGGTCCGGTTTTATCTTAATTCATAAACTGTGTTTTCACAAATAGATGTATGATTATAATATAGACACAAACCCTCAATACCAAAGGACAACTGTAATTCCATTTAGAGGGCAACTGTTTGATATTTCTTTCCCTTTGAAATTATCTCATAGAATCTGTAAGCAACTAAGCTTTTGTAGAAAATGATTGCTTCCCTTAAAATCAGCATACCCAGAAAATCCATTCTGTGCTACATATTTTAAGTTAAAATATATTGGAAGGTTTTCGGTTTTGTTTTTGTTTTAATTAATTTTCATTTTATCTTTTTGGCTGCGTTGGGTCATTGTTGCTGCGCACGGGCTTTCTCTAGTTGTGGTGAGCAGGGGCTACTCTTCGTTGCGGTGCATGGGGTTCTCATTGCGGTGGCTTCTCTTGTTGTGGAGCACAGGGTCTAGGCATGCTGGCTTCAGTAGTTGCAGCACGTGGGCTCAGTAGTTGTGGCTTGTGTGCTTGCGGGCTCTAGAGCCCAGGCTCAGTAATTGTGGTGCATGGGCTTAGTCGCTCTGTGGCATGTGGGATCTTCACGGACCAGGGATCAAACCTGTGTCCCCTGCATTGGCAGGTGGATTCTTAAGGAAGTTTTTTTAAAAAAACCATGTGATTGACTTATTAAGTACACTCAAACTGAGAGTCTTGATTCCAGGAGAACCTTCAGGCCCCAAAGAGTCATTACATAAAACCAAGTAGCAAGAAGCTTCATTTTTTTTTCTGACCCACCCTACCCCCTTGAGTTCCTCTCTTTCATACCCATGTGGGGGCCCATCTCATCACATTCTGTATTGTTGAAGTAACCAAACCTGATGTAACCTGCCCCGATTACCTCCCAGAAGAACAACATCAATGTGTTCTTCTGAATTCTGTTTATAATGCGTCTCCTTGTATAAGTAAGAAAAGGATATGTGTCCGTCATCCTTTATAATTTTCTTAGACCCATTATTTTTGCAGAATAGTAGGTTTTGATTCTAAAGAAACGCTTGCTTATATTTCTGAATGTTCCAGCCAGAGGTGGGGTTTTTAACATTTCTTGTGCTCCATAAGCATTTTTTAATGGAAACCCCCTCCCTCCGCCTCACAGTAACATCTGTTGTGATAACATTCCCATCTTAACTGATTATGTTGACATATTCCTATGTCTATGTAAATAGAGAAGGGGAGTAGGAATGGGTGTCAGGAAAAGGGGATTGATGGGAAAATCATTTCACAGTTTCACAGGTCCATTAGTACCAGTACATCATTTATTCTTCATACACACAATAACCACTGCCTGTATATAATGATGAAAAGAAAACAGAGGCAACATTTGCAAGACATTTTAGATCATTTTAATGCATTTGGCCTTTTCAAATCTTGCCGTAGAGTGTATGGACTCAAGTGCGTACTACATCGAAACGATTCTCTTAGTGTGTGTGTGAGCCTGGCTTATTGCTGAAATGTCATTCCCTAGAAATGCTACTTTCCTTTGGCACCAGGTACAATGGGAAACTGGGGAAACCTTAGAGTAGCTGTCACTTAAGTGAAAAAGGAGTCAGTTATTTCTGGTATCTTTCCAAATTATGTCATATAAGAAATCGATCTTCCATTGAGGTTTTCTGTATTGAGGAGAAATATGACAGCTCAGGTATCTTTCACTTTAGTTAAATATTAATAAATCAGGGTTTCAGATAATGAAATAACTTATAGAAAACGTGTGAATTTTTCCAAATAAATGTACAATAAAATTGCTGAAATTTATCAAATGCCTCCATATCCCTTAATGGATTTGCAGTTTCTTTATTAAGTGACATATTACCAACTGGCACTCCAGGATTCTAGAGACCATCCCCTCTTTTTGGGAGCCATCATTGTCCAAATGGTTTTCTTCAGGACTAATCTCTTTCCTAATCTCAAAGAACAAGTAAGTTCCACATCATCCCTTGGGAGCCATTCTGAACTCTAGTGGAGTCACCTGAGAAAATAAGAATCCCTGATGAGTTATGTGAAATAACCGACCTAAATGTAATTCTTAAATTAGAGATGGTCTCTAATTTCAGTACTAGGCCACCAGACTACTGAAGGTGATTCTCTAGAATAGGAATCAGAAAACGTTCATACAGTGCCAGAAAGGAAATCTTTTTAGCTCTGTAGCTGTAGGATTTCTGTCACAACTAATCAGCTCTGCTACTGTATTGCAAAAGCAACTGTAGACAATTTGTTTATAAACAAATGAGTGGTTATGTTTCAATAAAGCTTTGTATATGAACACTGAAATTTGAATTCCATATAATTTTCATATTTCACAAAATATTCTTCCTTTGATTTTTTCCAACTCTAAAAATGTAAAAGTCATTCATATTTTTATCTTGTGGGCCATACAAAAGCAGACGACATATTGGATTTGGCTTACAGGCTGTAGTTTGCCTGACCTCCCTCGTTCTAGATTTTCCCAATTACCTCGTTACCATTCCCACCTGTCATAGACTGTGAGGGACAGTGCTTTGTGGCTCCAGCTTCTTGGTTGCTCACGCCTTGTCCCCTCTCCCTATCAAGGTGGTTGGCACTAACATCTCATTGCCTTGTAAATTTGGAAAATAGATTTAATACATGTACTGATTTTACTAATAACAATAACAATCCTGCATGGAGAAAGCCAGAGGTTGACAATAAAGATTAAATGATGGGAAAAGCTAAAGGGGGTGGGTTATCTAGCTAGAAGAAGACAAGTTTAGGGATGTTGAACTATTATATACTTGTGTTATTGGTGGTTAATAGCCATCTTACACTTCAGAGGCTTCTGTCTGAGAAAGTATAGATGGGTTCTTATAACCCCCATTACCAAAAAAAATGCAATTAACTCAGTGATAGAAGAACAGCATTATCTTTCTACATAGGAAGATGTTAATAATCATAAAAGAGTGACTGGCTATTCAACTTCTAGCTCCCCTATAAAAAGAATAAGAGGAAACTAATGGAAACTGCATCAGAACAGATTGAATTAGATGTAAGAAAAGACTGTAACAGTCTAGAAATTTCAAAGTTCAAGGCAGAATTCTTCATTAAGAAAAGCATAGGAATTGGGAGATTGGGATACCAAATTGTACACTCTAAATATATGCAGTTTATTGTGTGTTAACTGTATCTCAATAAAAGTTCTAAAAAAAAAGAAAAGAAAGGAAAAGCATAGGACTATAGTAGAACCTACCTTTGGCATCAAATAGATGGAAAGAAGTCTTTAAAACCCTTCTGCTGATAGGATGTGTGATTAGACTACATTCTTTTATCAGATGAAACCCTACCATTAATGGCTTTGCTGATGCCAGTCTATATAGTAGATCCTCTGTAAGGGTAGAGAGGGAGATAATGATATACATTCAGTAGAATTCTGCTTGTTGATGAGGTGAAAGTTATGCTGAAGGCAAATGGAACTGAACATTCAAGAAGACATCCCGTGACTGAAAATAGTCACAAACAGTATTGGAGCGAACAGTTTTAGTTTGTCATTAATTGTGGAGATAGCCCTTCTTTGGGGGAAAGATTTTGCAGGATCTTGCCACCTGAAGGAAAGGTTTAGAAGAAATAGAGTTGGTAAGGGTCCAGGCCCGAAGCAATGAACAAAACTAACAAGAGATTAAAAAGAGACTAGTAAAAGCCTTTGAAATAAGACTGAAAATTCAAAACTAAAGTAGAAAAGGAAATCAGTAAAGGGATATGAGAAGTGGTAAAATATAGGCGTTGTTAGAGGAGAAATAAGTAGTTCATGTAGTGAATTTGACGAAATGAAATTACTTCAGTAGAAAATTAATCTCTCTCTCTCTAGTTTTGCCTGTTCTCACATTACAATTATTTTTTTTTAATAGGAAAACTTGTTCAAAGGATGATTCATCCATTAGAATTGCATTTGGCTGCAAGTAGCCAAATTTTATTCTGGTGGCTTGATCAAATAGCCCCACTCAGGATCCTCCTGCTGCCATTCTATTGCCTACAACTATATCATATCATCAATTCCAGCTTCAAGGGAACCTGCGAATTTGAATTTGATTTTGAGTTTGGCACAGTGCTTTCCTGAGCAGGGTTGTGGTTCTGTTAGTAAGAAGAAAGCAGGGTTAGTGGAGACAAGCAATTGGGTTAGCAAGTAGCAACGTCTGCAATAAATAGTATAAACTTTTCAAGTCAATCTAGATTTTGTGCTTTTGACCAGAGTCCTCCTAACAGCCCTATTTTTTTTTTCTGCCTTTTAAAAAAGATCACATTTTCTGTCTGTCTGGACTGTTGTTCTAGTCTTGAGGTTATAACAGATTGCTATTTAAATACGTTGAGGTCACTTCTCAAATACTTTATATTAAAGATGATAAATTTATTACTGAGAGGAAGTACCCCTAATAAAAATCTTAACTTCATATTATGCTGCCAGTCATCTTCAAGTTAAGAGCAGTACTGGCTGCAACGGTATTGGGTGGTATATACAAACTATTGGCTCTACTGTGTAAATACCGAAAAATTATTGTCAGTGTCCATTTTGTAGTCTGAATATAAAAAAAAAACAATAGGCATTAAAACGACACCAGGCAGTATGCATACTTTCGTTCTCAACTTAAATTTTGGCTTCATATCTGTTAACCTTTGTTTTCTATATGGTGTATCATATGGAATCGAAGTGTTTTTCTTCCTTATGATTCTTTTCATCTTTTCTTCCCACATATTTAGAGCAAAGAGAGCAGGAAATGTCAAATTATAAAGATGTAACAAGATCCTGGAAGAAAAGAAATCCTAGTGATTTCTGCATTGACAGAAATGTTACATTATTACATTAAGTAGCTAGTCTGATGGAACATGTATCAATGTATTAATGATTCAGATTATTAACATAATCTCAATAATTAATATAAGTGACCCCCAAAGAATATCTCATAGCTATAATAGAAATGTTTCGGTTATTTGGATATTATTATTGTTTCACCTAAAAGGGAAAAGAATTAATTGCTAAATTTGAAATTATAAATCATTTTTAAAAAGTCATTCATTCTTTTCATTTTTTAAACAACAGCTACAGTAGAATGTTACAATCCAAGAACAAATGAATGGACCTACGTTGCCAAAATGAGTGAGCCCCACTATGGCCACGCTGGAACTGTGTATGGAGGCGTAATGTATATTTCAGGTAAATAATTACAAATGCAGTTAATATAATACATAGAGTTTTGGTTATGTCACCATCTTTCCATATGGTGTTAATAATAGTAATCCAGGAAATGGATAATAAAAATATAATTTGTATTGATTTTAGAATATATTTTGTGTGTACATTTACATATGAATGCTTTTGGTATTTTATATGTTTATAAGACTAGCAGCAAACCAATCCTGCTGTAAATAGCTTATGTAGAAGAAATTGGAAAGCTTTCAGCTTCTCCAACTTGCCTTTCAGTCTCCATACTCTATACTCTAATAACTCGGTACTCTAATGACCAGCATTCATATTCTCTATAACAACATTTAATTCATTTTTTAAAGTAAATTTTTTATTGATATTATTGTTATGGACATTTCCTTGCTGGGTTTTTTTTTTTAAAATTATTTATTTATTTATTTAGCTGTTACTTTATTTTTTTTTAACATACAGTAAACTGCATATATTTAGAGTGTATACAATTTGGTATCCCAATCTCCCAATTCATTCCCCCTCAGCCCTCCCCGCTTTCCCCACTTGGTGTCCATATGTTTGTTCTCTACATCTGTGTCTCTATTTCTGCCTTGCAAACCGGTTGATCTGTACCATTTTTCTATAGTCCACATATATGTGTTAATATACAATATTTGTTTTTCTCTTTCTGACTCACTTCACTCCGTATGACAGTCTCTAGGTCCATCCATGTCTCTACAAATGTCCCAGTTTCATTGCTTTATACAGCTGAGTAATATTCCATTGTATATATGTGCCACATCTTTTTTATACATTCATCTGTTGATGAACATTTAGGTTGCTTCCATGTCCTGGCTATTGTAAATAGTGCTGCAATGAACATTGGAGTGCATGTGTCTTTTTGAATGATGGTGTTCTCTGGGTACATGCCCAGTAGTGGGATTGCTGGGTCATATGGTAGTTCTATTTTTAGTTTTGCAAGGAACCTCCATACTGTTCTCCATAGTGGCTGTATCAATTTACATTCCCATCAACAGTTGCCTTTTCTCCACACCCTCTCCAGCATTTACTGTTTGTAGATTTTCTGATGATGCCCATTCTACCCGGTGTGAGGTGATAACCTCCTTGTCGTTTTGATTTGCATTTCTCTAATGATGAGTGATGTTGAGCAGCTTTTCATGTGCCTCTTGGCCATCCGTATGTCTTCTTTGGAGAAATGCCTATTTAGGTCCTCTGCCCATTTTTTGATTGGGTTGTTTGTTTTTTTGATATTGAGCTGCATGAAGTGTTTATATATTTTGGAGATTAGTCCTTTGTCTGTTGATTCGTTTGCAAATATGTTCTCCCATTCTGAGGGTTGTCTTTTTGTCTTGCTTCTAGTTTCCTTTGCTGTGCAGAAGCTTTGAAGTTTCATTAGGTCCCACTTCTTTATTTTTGTTTTTATTTCCATTTCTCTAGGGGGTGGATCAAAAAAGATCTTGCTGTGGTTTACATCGAAGAGTGTTCTTCCTATGTTTTCCTCTAGGAGTTTTATAGTGTCTGGCCTTACATTTAGGTCTTTAATCCGTTTGGAGTTTATTTTTGTGTATGGTGTAAATGAGTGTCCTAATTTCATTCTTTTGCATGTAGCTGTGCAGTTTTCCCAGCACCACTTATTGAAGAGGCTGCCTTTTCTCCCTTGTATATCCTTGCCTCCTTTAACAACATTTAATTCATTTTTATTTAGAATTTAGCTAAACTCTATGAGGAAATATATCATTATGTAACATATAAGCTCTACTGTGCATAAAACCTGCTTCCAATATACACATAATGCATAATAATGTTCATTCTCTCATTTAGCACAACCCATAATGTTTCTTTTGTCTTTAGCATTATAACGGGTTCTACTATGATGTCATTGTATAAATAATTCTGTGCCGATTACCTGTTTTTTGGGCACACGCACATATATTTTTCTAATGCAAAATTCTAAAACGGCTGCAGTTGGCTCAATGTCCCAGTAACGACTTTCATTCTCAAACTGTTGATGTTCGAATCATCCTTCCATAGAATTTAGAAAGGAGTCATATTTTAATGTAATGTTCACTTCTGGTGTTGAAATTTTATTCTGTTAGTCAGGTTCTTACCATTTGGTCCTGACACAGTCTACCTCTGACAGTTTTCCCCCTTTTGAAGGCCTGCCAGTGCCAGGCCAGCAGTTACATTATTAGAGAATAAAGGCGTTAAGGTGATGTTTGTGTTCTGAGTCTGTGAACGCTGCCTTATGAAATCTGTAATCAAGAAGGATCAGTGAAAGGCCTGTAGTGTGTGATTGGCAGGTTTCTGGTGTAAAATTTATGAGCAGCTATGGGACATCTTATATTGAAAGAGCCATCCAGGAAATCATATGCTCCACTAATCAATGATTCACACCATCCACCTATTTTATGTGTGTAGCTGCTACACCATTATAATGAGAGCTCCAAGTCCTCTGGGGGGAAAAATGACATTCGAATTGTTCTGGTGGTGCTTTGGCATGACTAGCATATATTGCATAAATGACCTTCCCAATCAAGAGTAGGCTAGAAACCACAGCTGATTTTCAAATCAAAGAGCACTGTTTTGCTTGCTGGGAATTGAGTGAAGTGCAGAAAAAATATAAAAAAGCAGGAAGAAAAAATTGATTGCCTTCTGGCCACCAGACAGTAGAGCTTTGAATGATACGGCTAAAGATTAGTTTAGTTTTCTCCCTAAGCTGCAGAACATATAGTCTGATACTTTCATTATACAGATTGATTTAGATGTGATCTAAGAATATACTTTGTAGATGATATAGACCCAATAGATCAACAACGAATTGCTGTACATATTTTCAGCATTCTAATTCTTTAGCTTTTTAAGAGAGGACATTACCCACCCTCACCCCACCCACCCAAAACTCTACCAAAACAAACAGTTCTGAATATTCGTATAAGCGTGTACATTTACACAATAGTTTTGACTTTCCCAAAGCATTGTGATTTATTTCAGTTCATAGTCACGATCTTAATGAGAGAATTAGAGTGGAGATTCTTATTTGACAAGTGAGGAAACAGGCACCTAGGATTTAAAGTGCCCTAGCCCTGCACTCAGCACCGAGCAGGTGCCTGCTCAAGAGCAGCAGGAGTGAATGATGCTTTTTAGTTGGGATTTACTATAAAGCCAACTTTGAGCGGCCAAAATATATTTTCATTCTGTAAAACCTCTTAAATTCCCTGGGTCTCTGTTTGAGAAAGTCATTACAATAATATAAGCTAAATTTTTGTTCTTTAAGGAGATGAAAATGTTATTTTCTTTCTTTTTAATCAAGAGAAAGTATTAACAGCTGGCAGACATTTATAAGAACATGGTTGATAAGCTCTAAAGTGTCATAATACGTGGCTAGAAGTTAATTATCTGTGACAGAGAGCATTCTATTTACTTTTGCATTGTATAATAATCTGTTTACCTCATGCCTGTAATTTTCATTCTTTAGGTGGAATTACTCATGACACTTTCCAAAAGGAGCTCATGTGCTTTGACCCTGATACTGACAAATGGATCCAGAAGGCGCCGATGACCACTGTCAGAGGTCTGCATTGCATGTGTACAGTGGGAGAAAGGCTCTATGTCATTGGTGGCAATCACTTCAGAGGAACAAGTGATTACGACGACGTCCTAAGCTGTGAATACTACTCACCGATCCTTGACCAGTGGACCCCAATTGCTGCCATGTTAAGAGGGCAGAGTGATGTTGGGGTCGCTGTCTTTGAAAATAAAATCTACGTGGTTGGTGGGTATTCGTGGAATAATCGTTGTATGGTAGAGATAGTGCAGAAATATGATCCAGATAAAGATGAATGGCATAAGGTTTTTGATCTCCCAGAGTCCCTGGGTGGCATCCGAGCTTGCACACTCACCGTTTTTCCTCCTGAAGAAACCACACCATCACCTTCTAGAGAGTCCCCTCTTTCTGCACCTTAAGATCATCCCTCCAACTAAGATGCTGTAGTCCTATCTTGGCAATGTGTCATGAATTCTCTTCTTTTTCCCTCCTCCTTAAGTAGTGTATGTTAGGATTAGCCTCCAGTACTTGATACAAATATTGGAAAAAAAGACAACATTGATGTTCTTTGTGCTGTTTGTTTGGCTTGGAGTGTTTATAAAGTGGTAACAAAACCATTCTGGAAATGTATCCCATAGAAGCTGATGTCTAACATATGAGAAAAAAAAAAACAACACAACCCAAGGTATTGTCTATAAGATGTTTCTTCAGTACTTTTTTGATGCTGTGTACTGGGTGTAAGGTATTTGTCATCTTGCATTAGAAAGCCCAGTAAACCAAGTTGAGGGTGGATTATAGTGCTAACTAGGCTTCAAAGTAAACAGTTTTCCTTTCATCTTTGACTGTGAGATGCTAAAGGGAGGCAGCCCGTCCCAACAAGAAACAATAGACAAAAGGTTGCCAACTCGCATGAGCTACCTCCCTCTTTTCATAAAGTATTTTTGACATATCTGTCAACCCACCTGTCTGTGGGGGTACATTGAGAACACATCAAGTTTCTTAGACACACAGGAGAAAGAATAATTGAAATTCATCAATATTAATTAAAAAAAAAAGCGTGACCCCTCAACTTATAAACAAGGGTTTGGGGTTTTTTAAGTGTGTATAAATACATACACACAGATATATATCAAACAGAAAAATTTAAAAAATTGAGTAGCACGTCAGATAAATGCGAAAGAAAAAACTGAAATTTCTTGCAAAAAGCAGCTTCCGTTACAATGGGAATTCACGTATGTAGAATCATACTGAATTTAGGTGGATAAGGGCTAGAAATTTTGAGCAAGTAAATTTTTCATTTGACCAAATTTTTCCTTCCAAAACTGTACTCTATACCTTCTCCTTTGCTGTTGGGGTAACTTACATATTATGTGTATTCTGTATACTCAGTTCATAAGATTATTTAGCACAAAGTATAGCAGCTTCACCTGGTGGGCGAGCTGCTTTTGCTCAGTGAATTCCATCTCCGTGTTTTATCTTTTTTTGTTCAATAAAAAACATTTACTGTCGTTTTGGTGTGAGGTATCCTATTCTTGTCTGACTTGGCTTCCTTTTATCAAATGCCTTTTTTTTTTCAGTATTCCAAGATCCAGATGATCTGAATTTAAGAGTACTGAACAGCTTGGATTAATGAATGCTAATGACTTTCATTCAAGGAAGAAAAGAATTTGACTAGGTCAAACTTCATTGGTGAAAACTCATTGTTGATTGTCTTTGAGGAGTTAGTTTGTAGAAGATGCTAATTGACCCCTCTCCATCCCCACAGGGTAATATGTCTAAACCACAAGAGCAGTGAAATTTCTGAGGTCAGTTTTCCTGATCTTCAAGAAGATCCATCTTGCCTAATGAGAAGGGATTGTGTAAAACGACCTAAGTAAGAGATTTGTTCTTGACCGAGGATTATACAAAAAAAATGTTTTTGTAAGAGATCGGTAATTACGTTAGGGCCATATATATGAGCTTTCCTACTTTATCTGCAAATGACCAGATTAAATCTGATTAAATCTGAACCAAAAATTTCGAGCTATTCCTAGCCAACTAGAGTGTTGCCAAAGTTCTTAACTAGTGGATAATTGACAGCGCCCATGTCACTACCTCTGTCTTGAGTTACTCATAATGAAGAAAACAATTTTCCCATCAGTGGTACTTTTGAATATTAGAAGAAGCCTGGTTTGAATTTGAAAGACCCTCTTTGGCAAGATTGTTCTTAAGGCAGAGCAACTGGTTACGTGATTTCAGTTGTCTGCTTATAGGCAGATCGGATTCAGCCATTTGCACGGAGTTAACACCCTCCTGAACATGGGCGCATATACAGGACAGACTGATGGTCCTGCCACAGTCCAGTGTGGTCATTCCTGGTCAAGGTGGCTCGTCTCCAAACAGCAAAGATTTTTTTCCATCTTGTGGCTTCTTCCGCCTCTTGGGTCCTCAAAATCCTCCCCATTCAGTCAGCAGAAGGAAAATGGAGCATTGCAGGTATGAGAGCTGTTGGGCTTGAAAGAGGCATGCATCACGTCTACCCACGCTCTGCTGGCCGGAAGTCAGTCCTGTGTCCACACAGAAGTCCAAGGGGGACTGGAAAATATCAGATAGCCACGTGCCCAGAAAGAGGAGGAAACAGGGTTGGTGATCTGTTTGCAGTTTGCCACAGGGAATAACAAAGCACACGGTTCTGTTTGACAGCTTACCTTTTCTGCATCTATGCCATGTGTTATTTAGAATAGCAATTCATGTTACACGAGGGCTGTTATTAAACAATTCCAACAGCTGGTAAATTATTACACATTCTCCTTCACAGCCAATTAACTATTTTTCTTTATAAAAAAAAAATATCCGCCAGTAATTGGTTGGCTTTACAAGCATTTCTCACATTTGCCTTTCTTAGGTTGTTGATCTACTTGAAAAAGTAGTTATTGAATATATTAAATCTCAAAAGGTTCATCATTTCCCTACCTGGTCAAGGTTGGTAGGGTTGGAAAAATGAAAGAAAAAAGCTACTTTGCTGATTTCTAGAATTTTAAAAAATTCATCTCATAATCAGGTTTTTTTGCCCTGAAAAGTAAAATGATGAAACAGATTCACTGTTTCCTCTTTAATATGACTTTAGGGACTTAATGTATAAGTACGTATTGTTTCTTTGGAAGTTGCTAAAATAATTCCCTTCCATTAGCCCCTGAGAGAGTGCCCCCACAGGGCGATTAAGTGGTGTTCTATTTAATTAGTTCAACTGTGACCTTCTTTTTTTTTTTCCCACTTCAAGGGCCTTTGTGTATTCCCTCACCCCCACCCCCAAGAATGGTAAGCAGACTTCCTTGTGTGGGAAGTTGGCTCTGCCTCTAATTTTCTTCTTAGCTCTTGTGTCTTTTATTTTCAAGGCACTAGACCTCAGGTTTAGTCCTTTCCACATCAGAGAGCTCTTGGAGTATGCGGGCAGGAAAGTAAATGTCAAACAAGTTCACAAAGATTAAAGGAATTTTATTTTAAATTGGTCAAATCATGCAGTATTTTACAATTATGAAAAGGGAAAATAGAGAAAAATTGGTAAATACAAGAAGA
Source organism: Hippopotamus amphibius kiboko (assembly GCF_030028045.1). Classification (NCBI taxonomy): domain Eukaryota; kingdom Metazoa; phylum Chordata; class Mammalia; order Artiodactyla; family Hippopotamidae; genus Hippopotamus; species Hippopotamus amphibius. The sequence continues at coordinate 33,310,777 of NC_080203.1, forward strand.
AAAGTCATTCATCTCCCTCATAATCAGTAACTATTGTTATGTGTGAGTATATTGTTCTTACACAATTATCATTTAAAATCAGTATAATTTATTTTGTATATACCTTATAAAATGTTTTTTTGATATATCAATACATCATTTCCTGATACAAAATTCATTCTGGTACATCCATGCATTAATTACTGATACAAAATATGTCAAAATAATATTTAGAATAAGACTTCTAACCCCTGTACTAAGTAAGGTTTAGCCACTCAGCAACATATTGGGCTTTTGTCAGTTTAAAAATATTAAAATATTAATGTGGTCAAATCAGATGTCCTCAGAATTAAGTAACAGTGATACTAAATGTTTAAAATACCTTTTTCATGTGTGAATCTAAGTAATTTGTGTAATTCAAATCTCAGAGTGGATATTTCATTCTCTATTTAAATTTAGTGTTCCTTCCTGTCTGCGTTAATCAGGTATTACCAAATAATTGTCAAACGCTTCTTCACCTTGCATGTTATTTGGCAATGTGACTAAGATAAATGAAGATTGAACTTAAAAAAAAGAAATGAGGATAAGGGCCACACCTCTGTCAAAAACAAGCAAACCAGGAAACATTACAACATTACAGGTTGGCAAGCTTTTTCTGTAAAAATCAGTAAATATTTTAATCTCTGTGGGCCGTTGGTCTCTGGGGCAACTACTCATCTCTGCTGTTATAGTGCAAAAATGTTGATAATATGTAAGTGAATGAGTGAGGATGTGTTCTAAGAAAACTTCAGGACACTGAAATTTGAATATCATAATTCTCACATATTGTAAAACATGACTCTTCTTTTGAGTTTTCATCCATTTAAAAATGTTTAGTTCATGGACCATAGGAAAATAGGCCACAGACCAGGCTTGGTCCATGGTCTGTAGTTTGCTGACACCTGCATTACAAGAGTGTGTTTCATTATCATTCATTATTTATTCTTTCAAGAAACATTTATTGTGAACCTATGTCATATCAGTCAATGAAGAATGGGTCTACAAAGACGAATAAAACTGAATCCCTGCCCTCAAGGAGCTCAGTCTAGCTGGGTAGATAGATGCTAACAATGTAGTGTGCTGGAGGCTAGGAGGGGTGTGTAAAGAAGCCACATCTGAGCAAGTCACAAAAATAGATGTTTATAAAATGAATGCCTTGGAGGCAACAAAGAAAAGAGTGCCTGCATTAATAAAATACATCTTTTCTTGCCACAAAGCTGTAAATAAAAGAATACGCATAAGGAAGGGGCAGCCAGTCCTTGAAACTCTAGCTCCTGTCCCCTGATCAACTTGATCTAATTACCCCAACTCCCAACTTGGTTCTGTGCTAGGTGGAGTCACACACAATGTGACCTTTAAAATGCTCAGTAGCCAGCAGAGTACAGGATGGGATATTTAACAAGACTTCCATAAAATCTCAGTGTGTCATATTTTTTTTTTACTGCAAGTAACAGCAATCCCCAACTCTAACAATAAGGAAATGTGTTTTCTCACAGAGCTGCAAAGCCCACTCGAGGTAAAGGAGGCCCCAGGCAAGATGTAATTAGCTCAGTGTCATCAAACTCCCAGGCTGTTTTTTTTTTTTTTTCCCTTATATCCCCGCTCTGTTTGCAATAGCATTTGTAAACACTGTGTTTTGCCAGTAGCATCCCTTGTTCACATGCAAAGAGAGAGCAAACCTCTCCCTCAATCATGGAATTTAAATTCTCTTTCGTCTGATGGAGCCAACCTGGGACATAGGATGCCTGTGGACCTGTTGCCAGGGGAATGCAGTGCATGGATTGGCTTAGATTAACTATCTGATGTGAAATTGTTGGGGAATTAACCATAATGCCCTTCTCACTTGGGAAAAACAAGGGGGAAACATGGAGAAGGAAATTTAGCTAATTGGATTTGCTTGGTTCATTTTGTCCAAAATCGGCCTAGGCTTTTTCTAGGTTCATGTTTTTCAAAGTCTGGGTCACAACCCGTTAGTACGGACCTTCTCAAAGTGTGGTCCAGGCAACCTGGTGTCTCTGAGACTCTTTCAGGGAATTCATGAGGTCAGAACTATTCTCAATAATACTAAGATCTCATTTGCCTGTTTCACGCTCATTCTTTCATTCTTAAGTGTATGATGGCATTTTCCAGAGGTTGAAGGACACATGGTGATGCCATTGCTCTATCAGGTAATGGGATGTGAGTTTGTGTATTCTTGTATTTAAAAAACCCTCAGGGACTTCCCTGGTGGTCCACTGGTTAGGACACGGCACTTTCACTGCTGTGGCACTGGGTTCAATCCCTGGTCGGGGCCAAAAAACAAAAACAAAAAAACCCTCTCATTGTTGGTTTCTAATACGGTAAACATTAATAGCTATAACTCACATAAACACAACCTCTTTGGTGTCCTCAAATTTTAAGAATATAACGGAGTCCTGAGACCCAAAAGATTGAGAGCTACTGAGTTCTAAGATCAATTTTAGAAACATTTTTTACAGAAATGGAATAAAAAATAGAGTGTACTGTACATCATAAATTTAAGTATTGTTTTGTGAAGTTTTCTTTTGATTATGTATGTGTGTTTATATATACACACATGCACATGTATTTAATTAAAAGAAAAAATTCACAAAACAATACATATATACATGTATTGTGTGTATGTATGGTTACAATATAAATAAAACGTTCTAATGCGGGACCTGATCAAAAATGGTTGAAAGCACTGCTCACTGGTCCTGAGCATACTCCATGTGACAAAGGCCCTCTTCCCACCATTCCCGCCACCACCAAGGAACACACTCCAAACTCCTGGGTTATTTGAAGTTCTGACACCAAAGAGTGAGGCCCCAACAGATACGCCACCTAAGGTCTGATTTCCCACTTCTTATGTCTTATCTGAAAATCTACCTATTCCCTCAGTGATTAAAGCCAGGCAGCCACAACCACCTTACAAGGTCTCCCCTAACCTGGTATGAATTTGCACCAAAACCACACTGGAAGAGAACACATACTGCGAATGTACCATAAGTGGCACACAATCATGGCAGCGGGCCATGATGTTGATTTGTGATACAAATCTCTTCAGGAAAGCCTTTCTCAAAAGGAACAGTAGCTGTGGTGGACGTTAATAAATATGGAAAGCAGGGACTTCCCTGGTGGTCCAGTGGTTAAGACTCTGCCCTTCTATTGCAGGGGTTACAGGTTCAATCCCCGGTCGGGGAACCAAGACCCCACAAGCTTGTGTGCCAAAAATAAAATATACAGCTTAAAAAAAAAATAAAGAAGTAAATAAAGAAAGCAAGCCATAGAAACCAAAACTCCAACCAGCTCGGGCTAAAAGAAAAAAAAATATTAGACCAGCTATTGGGGCATCTTACACAACCATCGGAAGACCAGAGCTGCTGCTGGGACATGGGGAAAACCAGAGAAAGGACTCAAAGACCGTCAGCGCTCTGACTATGCTTTCCTCTGAGGGTTGGACTTGCTCCTTCCTCCTGTGGAGCAGCCTCTTTGACATGGCAGTGGCTGTGCCTGGGAGCTCTGAGGGCGTCTGCCTTTCCGCACAATGGAGAAAAATTCTCCCCTCTCCATCATCAGCTGAAAACTCCTTGGGAAGCACAGCGATAGGATGGGTTTAGATCAGGTGCTGACCTTTGAATGAATACGCAAGGGCCTCAGGGCCCTGATGAAAGGGGCAGGTACTCGATCCCTGGAAAGGGGTACATTCCCAGTAAACGGGAAAACTCTTTTGAGCCAAGATGTCCCCCAAATTGATGTCTAGGAAAATAAGTTCAAACTACACAGAGTAACCCCACTCAGGTCCAAAGGAAAATGTGTGTGTGTGCCAATCAGGAGGTCAAATATTTCTAAAAAGCTAAGAAAGCAGGAGAGCTGATTCCTACTCAGGGCTCAGGAAGTACCTCTCCACCTGCTATGTTCCACCTCACCGAGGCCTACACATACCTTCAGGCCTGCCTGGAAGGGCATCGTGGTAGGTAGTCAGGGAGGAAGAACTCAAACCGCTGCCTCTCATTGCCCATCGCCTTCACTGTACGGCATCTTGGTCCAGGTAGAGACACAAATGCAAAAGGACAAAACCTGGCAGGATCTAAGCTAGGATCTCCAAGTGTTTGTTTTGGACTCTTTAAAAAAAGCCTTCAAGCTGTTAGTTAAACACAACAAATGTGCAATGAAGTTGCTGTAGCAGATTTTCGGAACGAGGCTAGGAGTGTGGTGGCAGGGTACCCGAAGGCAGTTAGCGTGTTCTAGCCAGGAACAGGTCCTCCTCTAAGGCAGGAAAGAAGAAGCTGAAATACAGTGTTGCAAAGGCCACCAGCCCTAAAGCTGTGTCCTTGGGACAAATTAGAGTGACTGGTGGTCAGAGCACTCAGGGGCAAGAGTAGGCACCCCAGTGGCTGCAAGAGCTGCTAAAACCTGGGATATCTGTGACCTTATATCTGGTGACTCCTTTCTGTCCCTGTACTAGAATGTCTCCCACGTTTTTCCCACTCAGTCTTTGATACCCTCAGGTAAGAGAGATGACCAGAATCTCTCCTGCTAGAGGAACTGAGAAGGTTGCAGGGAAGGTGTGTATGTATTTGGGAGGCTTCTGGATACATGTGCATAGGCCGTACATCTCCACCAGTTTGGGGTCCAGAATAAAATGTTTGGGACAACTCATTCAGGAGTGAGAGGTTTCCAAGGTCATGGCAATGTCAGGGGGTGTGGTGCTGGACGGCCAGTCAGACTGATCCAGTGCAAAGGACAGGGGCAGTCACAGCCAGGGGTATGCTCTTCCCAAGTCAGGTATCTGAAGTTAGGGAGTTGGCAGGGGGAACTCAGTCAGGCACACAGCCTGTTAGGGGGGCCCATGCATTGCCTTCTTCCTCTTGCTGGCTCTTCAGAACCATGTGAGTCCCCTACATTCCACATAGGCCTGAGTGAGCTTGAAAAGGGCAAGGTCAGAGTCATTAAAGGAACAGGAAAGAGAGACTAATTTTTTTGTTTCAATTTTTATTTTATATTGGACTGCAGCTGATTTGTAACCTGTTCGTTTCTGGCATACAGCAAAGTGATTTAGTTATACGTATTCATATATTTATACTTTTTCCGGTTCTTTTCCCATATAGGTTATTACAGAGCATTGAGTAGGAAAGGGAGACTTTAGGTTCCTGTGTCCTGAATTGTGCCAGGAAATCTTCAGTTTAAGGACTGTTTACAAGAAATGAAGACTTTTCATTTTACATTGCACTTTTATTATTAAAATTTTCAAACATCCTGACATGTAGAGAAAATAGTATAATGAACACCTGCATACCCATTCCTTACATGTAACAGTTATAAACATTTTGTCATATTTGTTTCATCTAATTTTTTGTTAAAGTATTTTAAAGTGAATTCTGGACATTAGGATACTTCTTCCCTGAATGCTTCAGTACGTATATTTAAAGATAAGAGATCTTTTACTTGTTAACGCTAATACCATTATCCTGCCTAACGAAATCCATAATTCCTTACTCAGTATCCATGGAAATATCCACTAAATATTTAAATGTCCCCCATTGTTTCCCAACTCTCTGTTACTCCTTTATTTGAGCCAGGATAGAAGACAGTTCTGTGGCCCAGGAACACAATTCTAGAATGCATGTCAGTGAGATGGGAAGGAAGGTGGCACCAGCCTGGTCCCGGAACATTCTATGCCTAGAGCAACAGGAGGGGTTGCTGTAGACTAATGGCCCGAAAGGGCTAATGATTGTCATCAGTGAAAATATTTCCAACAACAGAATTTTTCATCAGGGCTTCGTAAAGGTGACATTTTTTCAGAGCTCTCAAGAGCAGGGCCAGAAGCCTGAGAAGCGTGCCTGGGGCATCTATGGGTACAAAACTGAGCAAAAGTGAGTTTAAAAATATTTCTTAAGGTAGGCTAAACAGGTGTAACAAACAGACCCCCCAAATAATAATGGCTCAAAGTCAGCATGTTTACTTTGTACCCACACACCAGGCAAGCTGTGTTCCGGGCCTGAGGAGGGCTCTCCTCCGTGCAGTCACTCAGGAGCCGGCTCTCCCATCTGTGGCTTCCCAAACAGCCACCATCCTCTCCACCCCAGTGAGCGCGAATCAGGGAGGGGGGAAGAGCTGAGGAGCAAGTGAGAGGATTTGGGGGCCAGATCTGGCTGTGGTACAGAACTTCCCACATGACTTTCAAGGAGGCGAGGAAATAAAATCTAAGGTTGGACTCAGAAGAAAGACAATTGTGGTGAGGCACTAGCAGATGCTGCCGCAGCACAAGAGTCTCATCTCTTTGATTTAAGAGGCAGCTCGTTGCCAAGGAACTGGCAGAATCTCATGCAGGGTCTGTCAGTCAAAAAGATCTCATGGGGCTTGAGATCGTGAAGTCAGAGAGGGGACAAGAATAGATTGCTTTTGCAGGTATCAATGAGGGAGCCCCATCTGCTATGAGTTCAGACTGGGAGATCGGGGCAGCAGGTGCAAGAAAAGCTCATGAATCGGACTCCTACCGCTCAATCCTGGAGGAGCTCCTGAAGCCCAGTGCCAGAGTCAGAACCTCAGGGAACCATGGGCTCTGTCCATTCAGTGTGAACTGTGACCCTCTCTTGTCAAGTGGAGAATCGAGAGCAAAATACAGGGGGAAACTGAGTCACGACCTCTGAGGTGTGGTTTGCTTCTTTTTAAGAGAAAAACTCCAAACCCAGCATTATGCATAAGGGTTGGTAGTGAGAAATTTGTTACAAATGATCAAAACAGGGCCCAGACCCTCTGGAGCAGGGTTTCCAATAGGAGGCTTTGGATGGCTACTGCAGAGGAAACCCCAGTCTCCACGATGGGCCAGGGGAACACAGGGACGTGATTGAGAGCTGGGCCTGGTGAGTTACTTCTGTGAGACTCTTAGGGTTCTGTGACAGAATCGTATTTTCTGACTGCTTTCTGTCCCCCTGCTTTCTGAGGTTCCTCGAATTTAAACTCATTCATTTCCACTTAGCACCTTGCAGATAAATATTTTAATGACCTGGGGAAACTTGGTTGTTGGTACCAATGGTTCTGCAGGGCAGGAGCTGTGAGTGCCTGAGAAGGCGAAGTCCCAGGAAGTCTAGGGAATTAGATGTACTGTCCTTCAGTGTACAGATGTCAAGGGGCGGAGATGGCCATCGTGGTCTGGTCAGGTCACGTAGGGAAGTTTCACAGGGCTCGACAGGTATTTATTTATTTATTTATTTATTTATTTATTTATTTATTTTTGAATGAAAGTTTTTTTTAAAGAGAACTTTATTATTAATTTTTTTTTTTTGGCTGTGTTGGGTCTTCGTTGCTATGCATGGGCTTTCTCTAGTTGTGGCGAGCAGGGGCTACTCTTCATTGCAGTGTGTGGGCTTCTCATTGTGGTGGCTTCTCTTGTTGCGGAGCATGGACTCTAGGCCTGCGGGCTTAGAGTGCAGGCTCAGTAGTTGTGGTGCACGGGCTTAGTTTCTCCTTGGCATGTGGGATCTTCCCGGACCAGGGATCGAACCTGTGGCCCCTGCATTGGCAGCCGGATTCTTAATCACTGCGCCACCAAGGAAGTCCCCCCATTATTTTCTTAAGAGAATTTATTATTTATTTATTTATTTATTAAGATTCTTTAAATTCTATAGTGGTGGCCCAATTGTTTTGAGTCCTGAGCCTGGATCCTGAGGGAGACTCTGGGGCCAGTGAGGCCAGTGTCTCAAAGGACGCCCATTACTGTCATCTACGAAGAAATCTCATGAACAGAGCTCCATCCAGAGAGGCCACAGAAGGAATATTTTGACAGGGGCACCTGGGACAGGGCTGCAATATGCCTGGAATCCATTTATCCCATCTGGTGGCTGCTCTTTCTCTTTTCTCGCCTTTGATAGATTTCCTATTTGTTTGTTTTGATTTGGTTTAATATTTATTTATTTATTTATTTGGCTGTGCCAGGTCTCAGTTGCAGTGCGCAGACTTAGTTGCCCTGCGGCATGTGGGATCTTAGTTCCACAACCAGGGATCGAACCTGCATCCCCTGCATTGGAAGGCGGATTCTTTACCACTGGACCACCAGGGAAGTCCCACTAGATTTCCTATTTGAATCCCCCTCAGTCACTTACCTCTTCATGGAAGTGGGCAGCTCTGGTTCTTTTCTAGGAGCATAGCTGAGAAAGAGAGAGAGAGATCTGAGAGGGGGTACACGGAAAGGGTGGGAGTCTCTGGAAGGTGAAAGAATACCCACTCATCCATCAGGGAGGCTCTACCAACTTTGCATCCCAGAGAAACACTTTGTGTGGTTACAGGTTAAGAAGACAGAGTTTTGAACGCGCTGGAATGCTGACCCCTTTCTAGAGGTTGGACTTAGGAGTCTGAAGGTCATGAGCGAGGAGGGAGAACTGTGTCATGAATACATTGAGCAGGGTGCCCCCACATCTGCCACTTTCCTCTTTGCAGAGTGAAGCAGACAGCACCCTCATAGACCAACTCTTGTACATCCCATGTTCTTGCATATCTGTGAGGGTGGCCCTGATAAGATTTCGGCACCCATTTGTCAGGGGTGCCTAGCCACACCACTCACGCTGCTGCATGGATAGCCAGGAGCTGTCTTGCAGTTGCCAAAACTCCAGGAAGGCACCATGGAAAATTAAAATGTACCAACAGATTGTATAGGAGGGGGCACGGGGACTTCCCTGGCGGTCCAGTTGTTAAGATTCCGTGCTTCCACCACAGGGGGCTCAGGTTCAATCCCTGGTTGGGAACAAAGATCCCACATGCCACGTGGCCAAAAAAGAAAAAAAATGGGGGCGATGGGTGTCTTTTAGTGAAGCCACACACTGAGCATTTCACTCACTCTGCGTGAAGTTTTCGATCTGTTCTTTAGTTCTGTGTAGCAAGCAGACAGGCTTACAAAGATCCAAGAGCCCAGAGAGCCACCCACGTAATGTGCTGAGACTAAATATATGTAGGAAACCAACAGCTGCCTGGCCTGGGGAGCTGGGGGTTGGGATGGACTAAGGGTCAGATAGAAGAGCACAGTAGGTTGTAGGACAATGAGCCCATTCCACCACCCGATGTCCCTGGAAAGTGGCTGTTTGGTTAAGTGAGAGAGAGCGGATCCAGACTTATTCCAGATTCTTGAGAGTAGAAGGGGAAAGGACACCCAGCCCCAGGTTGGCAGATGTTTTGGCCACAGACCCACAGTCATCGGCAAGGGTTGAGACGAGCCCGAGTCAGAGTTCTTTTGGGGGGTAGCAACAACACAAGGTGGGAAACCATCTTGAGGAATTTTTCATCAAACACTTGCCTTCTGGGTGATAGTGACCATGATTGGAACTAGGGGGGACCCTGGCAAAGTGGCCGTGCCTTGGAGGGATCCAGCCCAGTAATAAGAGCCTGAGGAAAGGCCAGCCACTGGAGGGACAAGAAGAGAGGTGGCGACACTATAGTCACAGGCATAAGACCTCTCAATTGCTGACATAGCACAGAAGATGGAGGCTCTGTTGGGAATAGCAACTCGATGAAAACTGGAGTCCCCTCCACTTTCTTTTTTTTTTATTTCATCTATTTTTAAATTTATTGGCAAAAAAGATGTTCATAGATGTCTCATCACTTTCATTTTATAAATCACTTATTTCTAATATTTATAAGCGTGATATTTTTATCTATTTTGCTTGATTTCCTCAATTTTAATCTGTATTTCATTCTTTAATCAATATTTTTAAATTGAAGTATAGTTGAATTACAGTGTTGTGTTAATTTCTGCTGTGCAGCAAAGTGATTCAGTTATACGTATATATACACAATGTTTTTTAATATTCTTGTCTATTATGGTTTATCACAGGATATTGAATATAGTTCCCTGTGCTACACAGTAGGACCTCTTTGTTAATCCGCCCTCCACTTTCAAAGAGAGGCAAAGAGACAGTGAAATATATTCTGTTGTTATTACTGTTTTCAGGCTTGTCCAAGGTAGAATCTACGTAGTCACATCAGTCTGTACAGAGGCAGGAAAACAGTGAAATCCATCCGTGTTACTATTGCTTTCTTTGAGTCTAAGATGAAAGGTGTGTAGTCTCTGATCAAAGGAAAAAAAGTCGAGTGAGTTGCCTGAAGCCTGCCAAGGTGCCAACACATAACAGGGGGATCTGTCTGACCCTCACTGTTTAAGAAAGATCAAGGATGCAGCAGATGTGGGCCATGGCAGAGATGAAGCGGAAGATGTATCCAGAGGGAGATGGGCAGCCTGGAGCTGGACTGGCTCAAGTGCAGGAGGCCAGGAACTCACAGAAAGCCTTAGCAGGGATGCCTGAAAGCGGACAGAAGGATCTTGGTCCTAGTACTTCTGGAAAGCAGGGAACATATACCCATTGATAGGAATTCATGTCCAGTCCGCCCCCACCAGCTGCTGCTTCTTGGCCTGAGAAACAGACCTCAGGCCTGTGATTCACATGCCTGTGCACAAAAATGAGGGAAAGTTGAGTCTTATGGCTGAAGATGCTTCGGGATGCCTGTGTCCTTCAGGATTCTCCACCAGGTTTTCTGCCTTATTTAATATGTAAAAGTTATACACAAAACCTTTCCTTCTAAACTGGGGTGTACTAGGGACAGTGTTGGCTCTTTGATTCACTGGAAGCCAGCTGCTGTGGTCTGAATGTTTGCGTCCCCACAAAATTCATATGTTGGAATCCTAATCTCCAAGATGATGATGGTATTTGGAGGTGGGGCCTTTGGGAGGTGATTTGGCCATAAGAGCCCTCACAAATGGGATGAATGCCCTTATACAAGAGGCGCTAGAGACCTAGCTTGTCCCTTCTGCCATGTGAGGACACAGAGAAAAGACAGTCATCTAGGAACCAGAAAGCAAGCTCTGTCCAGAATCTGCCAGGGCCTTGGACTTGGACCTCCCAGCCCCCAAAACTGAGTAATAAATTTCTATTGTTTGTTTGGTTTATTTTATTTTATTGAAGTAGAGTTGATTTATAATGTTGTGTTTCAAGTGTAGAGCAAAGTGATTTAGTTTTATACATATATACTCTTTTTCTGATTCTTTTCCATTATAGTTTATTACAAGACACTGAATGTGGTTCCCTGTGCTATACAGTAGGACCTTGTTGCTTATTTTATATATAGTAGTTTGTATCTGTTAACCTCAAACTCCTAATTTATCCCTCCTCCCAAATATCTGTTGTTTATAAGTCACCCAGCCTGTGGTATTTTTCACTAAGACACCAGCCCATCTCTACTGACCCCTTCTTCACCACCACCACCACCACCACCACCACTGGGATCAGTAGATCTGACTGGCTCCCTCAACCACTTAAGCCAGAACAATCTGTTCAATATCCTGATTCCACAAAATGGAATGGTGGGCTTCCTGTGGCATCCCTCCTCCAAAAGAATACATAGCAGACCTCAGATAATGTAATGAGAATGTAAGAGATACCTGTGGTTTCCTAGTGCTTGCATAGAACTTTGAGAAGTACATTTTCAAATGTTTTTCTTTCTCTTTTTAAAATATTTTTGTTGAGTTTTTCTTTACGAGGAAAACCATCCCTGTTTGTAGATCATCTGGCTGTTTATGTAGAAAATTTCAGGGACTCGAGACTTCCCTGGTGGTCCAGTGGTAAAGAATCCACCTTACAATGCAGGGAATTCAGGTTCGATCCCTAGTTGGGGAGCTAAAATCCCACATGCCATGGGGCAACTAAGCCCGTGCACCACAACTACTGAGCCCACAAGCCTCAACTAGAGAGACCATGTGCTGCAAACTACCGAGACCACGCACTCTGGAGCCCGTGCGACATAAGTGGAGAAGAGAAAACCCGCACGCCACAACTAGAGGGAAGCCCAGAGCCGCAAAGAAGAGCCTACGTGCTGCAAAGAAAGATCCTGCACGCCTCAACAAAGATCGCATGTGCCGCAACTAAGAACTGACACAGCCAAAAATAAACAAATAAATAAATAAATACTTTTTTAAAAACTCATAAAAAAAGAAAATGTTAGGGACTCTATGGTACAGCTACTAGAACTAAGGAATGAATTTAGCACTGTCATAGGATCCAAGGTTAATATAGAGAACTCTAGTGTTTTCTTATATACTAGTGGGAAACAATTGGAGAATGAAATTTTTAAAAATCCCATTTATAGCAATGCCAAGAAACATAAAATAAGTAGTAATATGTTTAACAAAAGATGATCAACACCACTCTGATGAAAACTATAAAACATTGCCGAGAGAAATTAAATTAGATGAGACCAAAATAATTGGAAAGATGTGTCATATTCACAGATTGAAGTCTCAAAATTAAGATAGCCATTCTCTCCAAGTTGAATTCTAGATTCAAAGCCATCCTGGTCAACATCCCTGCAGGTCCAAGTGAGCCATGGAAGGGGTCCCAAGGAGCCAGGGACATGACCCCTCAGGGGAGCAGCAGAGCAGAGGTGTGCCTGCAGCCTTGGCTGCACCTGGATTGTGATAGAGGCGGCCGAGCATCTGTTGGCCTTCACGTGCAGCGCTGCCCAATAGAAATACAATGTGAGCCACAAATGCCAGCCCAGCCATATGTGTCGTTTTTAATTTTCCAGCAATCACATCAAAAAGGTGAAATTATTTTTATTTTTTAAAAAATATTTATTTATTTATTGGATGCATCGGGTCTTCGTTGCTGTGCACGAGCTTTCTCTAGTTGTGGCGAGCAGGGGCTACTCTTTGTTGCAGTGTGCAGGCTTCTCATTGCAGTGGCTTTCCTTGTTGCAGAGCATGGGCTCTAGGCACTCGGGCTTCAGTACTTGTGGCCCTTGGGCTCAGTAGTTGTGGCTCGCAGGTTCTAGAGTGCAAGCTCAGTAGTTGTGGCGCACGGGCTTATTTGCTCCAAGGCATGTGGGATCTTCCTTGGGCAGGGATCGAACCTGTGTCCCCTACATTGGCAGGCAGATTCTTAACCGCTGCACCGCCTAGGAAATCCCTACATTTCTCCTTTTAAAGGCCTGTCTCTCTTGCTAGAATTCTCAGCCCTGTGCTGGATCTGAATGTACTCAATCTCACTGTTCGGTTTCTTTCCATGACAACCCAATCTATAAGCTGTATCTATCCACTGGAGTCACACCGTGTTTGCCCAGCTTCCCAGGTGGAGTGTGTGTGGTCCACCAATGCTACTATATAGAGGGAAGGAATTCACAAAATCCCATCTGTCCCATTAGTGTCTCCTGATGGGTCCAAGGTAGAAGGTGGAGTTTTTGCACTTTGGGCTTCCCAATTACAAGTACTCTGCTTCAAGAGAAAAAAATAATCATTATCTCAGAGGACTAAATAAAAAGTTAGTCACATGAAGGTATACATGAAAGGAAAACCTCAACCCTTCCTTCCTTTTATGGTGGGGGGATGGGAGGAATCCTTTTTCCTTTTGTTCTTTTTGGCTGGGTTGAGTCCTAGTTGGAGCACACGGGATCTTTGTTGTGGCTCATGGGCTTCTCTCTAATTGTAGCAGCAGGTTTTCCAGGGCATGTGGGCTCTGTAGTTGTGGCTCACGGGCTTAGTTGCCCCGAGGCATGTGGGATCTTAGCTCCACGACCAGGGATCGAATGCACGTCCCCTGCATTGCAGGACAGATTCTTTACCACTGGACCACCAGGGAAGTCCTGGGAATCCTATTTTTAACGAAGAATAGTGCTGTGTAGTTAGCTAAAGCACGCACTTGGCAGGAATCAAAGAGTTTTCAATTTCCTCACTGATAGTTACATATTCTGCAACCTTGAATTTTAAAATCTGAGCTTGGGGTTCTCTTGACTTCATTCTTGCCATTGGAGCTTTAAACCTCCCCCCTGCCCCCCAGCCCCTGACAGCCACTAATCTGTTTTTTGTTTCTATCCATTTGCCTATTTAGATCTTTCATATAAATTAAATCAAAGAATATGTGGCCTTTGGTCTGCCTTCCATCACTTAGATAACGTTTTCATGGTTTATCCGTTGCACCACATATTGGTATTTCATTCCTTTTCATTACAGAAGAGTATTTCATTTTGTGGACATAAACCAGATTTTGTTTATCCATTCATTAATTAATGAACACTTGAGTTATTTCTACCTCTTGGCTACTGCGATTAATGCTGCTACGAGCATTCGTTCATGAGTTTTTGTGTGGATGTTGGTTTTCATTTCTCTTTCTCTTGGGTATATTCCTAGGGATGAGATGGCTGGGTCATATGGTAACTCTATGTTTACCTTTTGGAGATACTATCAAACTCTTTACTGGAATTAATTTTGATGGTAGCAGTTTTTCTGCTTCAGATAAACATTTACTTATATAGATTAGACAATACAATAACTATTTGAGAAACAAACATCACTGGATATAATTAAGGGATGAATGCCCCCTCTTCCTTGAGATCAGCATTTATTCATATTGATCAGACCCCATCAATACTTCTTCCAGGATCAAATATCATTGGAATTCATTTTGATGGTGACTGAGAGCCTATGATTTCCCCTGGGCTCTCTTCTTGTCAGGTTCTTTGCTGAAACCCAACCTCCAGCCTTGTCCTTTTTCTGGTCCCTGTCCCTTCTTTCCCTTTACGGCTCCATTTCTCCCTCCCCACAAGACTAGGTTCTTTGATTTTGTGTCCATAAATCACATAGTTATCTGGTTGAAGGAGTGTCTGAGCCTTGAAGACTATTCTCTGGGGGCTGGACATACAGAGCCCATGTTTAAAAATACAGAAAGGGAGAAAGGAGAGGCAGAAGGGGAGCAAGATAACACAATGAAGTTGGTCTCAAAATGTGGCTTCAAAATTAGAATGAGCTGAAAGAGTCTCAGCTTTGAAAGTGGAGAGAAAGAAAATCCACATATAAAAGCAGTTGGTCCACTACATATTTAGAACCTTGAGGCTCGTGATCATATATGAAAATCAGTCTCTTTCCATCCAGCAACAGCCTCTGCTAGGCTCTGCCTTCTGTGAAATGGCTCTTTTCCAGAAAGTTCTGTCCTCATTCTTCTGCCTTCAGAGAAGCATCTAGGGGAGGGGGTGCTTAGTTGAGTTCCCCTTTAACCAATCACATTCTGACCCTATCTTCTACCTCCCTATTCCATTTTGTGTCTTCCAGAATGTTCTGTCCCTGCCCTTGCAGAAATTTCCAGAGAGGGGGATTCTATTCAGTTCTCCTTCAGTCATGTTCTGAGCCTGCCCCTGGTGTTTTGCTCAGACCACTGCACACAACCACTCCTGCTCAGGCTTCTCGTTCCACAGATCAAGTGGTCTGGGCGCTCCTTCAAAGCCCTGAGCCCACACAAGGCCCTGAAGGAAACCCACTCAGGGGCTTCAGCAATGCAGTGCTCTCTCACATCAGACTCTCCACCATCCCTGTACTCAAGAGAGTGACAGAGGGACTTTCCTGGATGTCCAGTGGTTAGGGCTCTGAGCTTCCACTGCAGGGTCACGGGTTCAATTCCTGGTCTGGGAACTAGGATCCCACAAGCCTTGTGGCGCGGCCAAAAAAAAGAGAGAAAAAGTGACAGAGATAATTCCAGCTCCAAAATGTTATAAGAGGCACAGAGTTCTCCTTAAATGCGAGCATGTCCAACAGCTGGACACGCAGGGACCCTGATGACTCAACACGTGAACACTAAGTACAGGCTCGGAGTGATTGTTTATAAGGTGTAAGTTTGTTCATGCACCACTGACTGACAATGGGTACCTACTGCCAGAATTTCCAAACTAATGCCTTGTACAGGCACAGTGATGAGGGAAAAAAGCCATGAGCTGGGCATTGGGAGACCTGGGCTGTGGTCCCAGCCCTGCCATTAACTGGCTGTGTGACCTTGGCCAAGTCGCTTTCCTATTGTTTCCTTATACATGGAGTGAAGGGTTTGGACTGGAGAAGTAAATTTCCAAAGTGAGTCTTTAAAAAATTTATTTCAATCCATTTTTTTTTTCTATGTCTACAAGTTTCACAAAATAATACATGCTCACCAATACTCATGGGTGAAGGACTCAGATATTTTCTGTCCTATCATTTTCTGTTATTATTTTAATTGCCTGTTGTGACCCCAGAAACTGATTTTCTGAACCAGTAAGGAGAGATGATTGATGGTTTGAAGAACACTGGACTGCAGGGTCTTTAAGATGTTTTTCTGCTTCATGTTCTAAAAATCAAAGGGGCTAAGTTGGAAACATGGCAAAACCAAATATGTAACATTCACCCACAGCCTGTCATGCTGAATCTCCCTCTTTGACTTTCTTCAGATTGTCAGCAGCCATAAAAGAACAGTCAGATGTTCTGTAGCTCCAGGCGACAAGGGCCCTTAGAAAATGGCCCAGGCTTGATGGCATCTTCCGATGCACACAGTGGGGGATAACGCAGGCACTTAACATCTCTACATCCCAGCATCCTCGGCTGTAAAAGAGGGGAGATAATACAGACCTTACAGGTTGTGATGAGGGTCACATGAGATCCTGGGTGAAAAGGTGCCCACAGGGATCATGACCTGTGGGTGCCTCAGGCTGAACGTGACCTGCAGGTGTGATTTGTTTGTCATACACAGGGCACACCCTTCGCTTTGCCACTGTCCTACCGCTTGTATGGTCTGATACCCTCTGTGCACGTTAAATGACTTGCTGGACCTCTAAAGTTATTTGAATTTGCTCTCTAGGCTTAGCATAAGGCATAGGACAAATTCGGCATTTCATTCAGGTCCTTTGCTTTTTTTTCTCTGGTCCTAGCACTGTGGAAATCACTTAACTCCTGCAACCTCAGGCAGGCGGTTTAAACTCTTAAGTCTCACTTTACTCATCAAAATGGAAATACCTGCCCTGCTTGCTTTTTGGGGTTATTGAGAGGATCAAATGAGATACAGTTCTCTGTTGCTTCATCATTCATTAATTCATTCATCCAACTTTTATTGGTCCCCATATGTCCAAACAGCAGCTTTGCCCATTGCTTCTGAGAAGACTCCAGTGTCAAGAGGAAGACAGATCTGAAAAAAGTTGCTGCACTAAAGATCATGCCAAGAGCTGGACACCCAGCGGAGGAAAGGCAAGTAGCCTGGGGACAGGGGCAAGAAGTCACTGTCAACAAGATTGTCAAGTCTTAGGGTTGTGTTGCAGGGGGACTGTATCGGAAGAGCGTCATTTTGAAGCCTGAGATAACGTCACCAAATCATGCTTCATGTGACTGTGCCACTGCAGCTCTTTGTCGTATCCAATGCCTTTTCCTTTATGTTCTCTCATTTTTTCCTCCCTCCTCTGTCCCAACTGCTGATATCTCAGAGACACTAGGAATTTGTCCAAGATCACTTTCTAGGCAAATCTCTTCCCAGCTGCCTTCCATAGGCACGCATCCTCTGTTTTATGATGGGCACCGTATTTTATGATGGTAACATGATGTACCAAAGGATGGGGTGGGGTATGGGGTGTTTATTGCCATTCATCAAGTCCAACATCCCCCAGAACTTGAAGGTTCTGGTGCTTTGGGATCTAACTGGCTCAAGTTAACATTGCCTGGCCTTCTTCTGATTTGTACTCCCAGAGCTTTTCATGTAACACACGTATCTCTTCGTGGCTTCTGACTGTACCTCTGTTCCCATTTGTTCAGCTTCAGCACAGTACTCTGTCATAATTAAACCAGGAAAGATAATAACACAGACTCATGATTAACAAATTAATCAGCCTCATGTCGTATGTCCTGACAGTGTTTCTCATTACTCATGACGCATCACAAGGTGATTCTCCAAAGACACCTGAAGCATGGTGAGTCTAATCTTGGCCAATGAGTGATGGTAAATTTGTCTTCATTCATCTAGGGGGTGGTCATAAGTGAAAAGAACCCGGATAACTACTGAAGTGTAACTGAGTGGTAAACATATGAGCCTGACTGAGATGCAAAATGAGGGCCCACTTCATCGAACCATGACATTTGGATTTCTCTAAAATGACCTGAAATAACTGAGAGACATTCAATAAAACAATTGACTAGTACTCCTCCAAAGTGACAAGATGTTGAAAGACAATGAAAGACTAGAGACCAAAGAGACACAATAAGAATTATAATCCAGAACCTGGTTTGGATCCTAGAACAGAAAAGGGACACTAGTGTAAGAACCCTGGTGAAATTCAAATAAGGTCTGTAGTTTAGTTAATAGCACTGCGCTGGTGTGAATTTTTTGGTTTTGACAGTTTTACTAAGGTTATACAAGGTGTTAACGTGAGGGGAAGCTGAGTAAGGGGTATATCTGAATTCCGAGGACTACTTTTGCAACTTTTATGTAAATCTAAAATTATTTTAAAGTAACTTAAAAAATAATCAATAATATATAGGCATAATCTTATTATACTACGTGAAATGGATGAACTGGCCATCCAGGAGCTGAACTCACCGTTTGCTAATGGGGCATCAGCCTTCTCTATGTTTCTTCCTTGGCCTTATGAATCAGTCGGCTTTGTGTAGGCTTTTACACATGTGGGTAGTGAGAAGCTTAGACCAGGCTGAAGGATGATTCTGAATAGATGAGTGTCATCTATGGAGCTGAATTCTATGACCCTGACATCTTTGCATTTTAGTTTCCTTATTTAGAAAAGGTGGGATTGGACTCAATTTTTAAGAATGCTGTAAAATTTTGAGATTCTATGCCATTACTTCTAACACAACTGTCAATACTGAAGAAAACGGACCTTGGGAAAAGCTGAAACAGGGCTATCAAAGAAGGGACGGCTGCTTTGGTGGTAGCAGGACTTGGCAGACATTGTGGAGATACTGGTATCCTGTGAAAGCCCTTTGCAAAATAGCCAGAGCTAGTCCTGAAGTATTATCCTCTAAACAGGAATGACGTCTTGTTGGATGTTGGGGATACAGGATGCTGGGAGCAGATTATGGGGTCAGCTTACATTATTGGAAATGGTAATTGAGGACCCCTCCTTTGTCTGGGTGTCATCCACTCTTAGGGTGCTTATGGACTTTTTTCACTCAAAGCAACATTGTTGTCCAGGAAAGTGGGAAACTATATTAATTATGTCATAGTTTATTCTAAAATTGTTTATCCATATATTGCCTCCAGTTTCAAGATGAGGAAATTGCAGAGCAGTAGGTTCCCATGGCTTTGCCTGAAGTTGGAGGAATTCAATGAAGTAGCTTCCTCCTCTGTTCCATGCACTGGTAATAGTAGTCAAAGTTTCAGATACACAAGATGAGTAAGTTCTGGGGACCTACTGTACAGCAATGTGATACCAGTTAACAATACAGTATTGTGTGCTTGAAATTTTCTAAGAGCATAGATCCTGCGTTCTCATCACCAAGAAAGAAAAGAAAAGAAAATGGCCATTATGTGAGGTGATGGACATGTTAATTAGTTTGTGGTGATCATTTCACAATGTACACATAGATCAAAACACCAAATTGTATATATATCTATGGTGGAATATTACTCAGCCATAAAAAGGAACGAAATAGTGCCATTTGCAGACATGTGGATAGACCTAGAGACTGTCATGCAGAATGAAATGTCAGAAAGAGAAAAACAAATATCATAATATCACTTATATGTGGAATTTAGAAAAATGGTACAGAGGAAGTTATTTGCAAGGCAGAAGTAGAGACACAGGCATAGAGAAGAAACGTATGGATACCAAGGGGGGAAGGGGGGGTGGGATGAATTGGGAGATTGAGATTGACATATATACCCTACTATGTATAAAAATAGATAGTTAATGAGAACCAACTGTATAGTACGGGGAACTCTGCTCAGAGCTCTGCGGTGACCTAAATGGGAAGGAAATCTAAAAAAGAGTGGATATATGTATATGTACAGCTGATTCACTTTGCTATACAGCAGAAACTAACACAACATTGTAAAGCAAGTATATTCCAATAAAAACTAATTTTAAAAAACTCATCAAATTGTACACTTTAAACATATATAATTTTTATTTGTCAATTATACCTCTATAAGGCTGGAGGGGGAAAAAAAGCACATTCAAGCCATTGTTGTTTTGTTCCTTCTTATCCACCCTGTGCCCTGGAGGTGCGTGAGACCACTACTGCATTTTACAAATGAGGGAAATGTGCTAGAAAACATGAATCCAGGGACCACACATGCACCTGTGTGCTTAGGAGCTCCATGAATTCTCCAAGGGCGGATGCTTGGTGGCAGTGAGATACATTTTGTGTATTTCCCCCAATTTAAAAAAAATATTTATTTATTTATTTACTGGCTACTTTGGGTCTTTGTCACTGCACGTGGGCTTTCTCTAGTTGTGGCGAGTGGGGTCTACTCTTCATTGCGGTGGACGAGCTTCTCAGCGTGGTGGCTTCTCTTGTTGCAGAGCATGGACTCTAGGCGTGTGGGCTTCAGTAATTGTGGCACGTGGGCTCAATAGTTGTGGCTTGCGGACTCTAGAGCACAGGCTCAGTAGTTATGGCGCATGAGCTTAGTTGCTCCACAGCATATGGGATCTTCCCGGATCAGGGCTCGAACCCGTGTCCCCTGCTTTGGCAGGCGGATTCTTAAACACTGCGTCACCAGGGAAGCCCTCCCCCAGTGTTCACTTCTGGCTGGGGGAATGTTGTCATTGGCTCCTCATTAGAACATTTTCTTGCTTAGGAGGATTCAAACTTTTAGAAATATTACCCTCACTGCTTCTAAGGTGTCCTAAGGCCTAGTAGCTGTCTTTTCCATGAAGCCACAAGGAGGGAAATATTTTTGTGAAACTTGACATTTTGAAAGAATTAGCAAGGGTAATCAGGTAAGAGTAATGGAAAATGTCATTATTTTATATTACTATTAATGTAATGTTTTGCTAACCTTTTTCTAAAGCTATTGTGGGTACTAATTGTGTGTTAAATTTTTAATTATTAAAATCTGCTGCATCTCCTCTTAATAAGCTTCATGTTTTAAGCACACAAAATCAATCCCATTAAACTCTCTTAATTCAGGTTTTTCACATGAACACGAGTTCAGCACATGTTAACATCATTAAATAAATAACCATGATCTCCTAGTTCCTTTTGAATAGTGAATTGGTGGAAAAAGGTCTTTACTTCTGAGTTTTGATTGCATTCCTGTGGCTAATTACTCATCTCCAGGAGGCCTCAACCGGCACATATGCAACTTAAAGTTTTGGTTGGAACTGAACTTTAGAAATGTTTCCTGGTGAGGTAGCAGCTCTTTTTTTGTCAAACACAAAGGAAGAAATGACCTGGGCCCAACAGCTCTTTATTTACATTTTTTTTTTCACTAGGATGTAATTGACATAGAACATTGTATAAGTTTAAGGTGTACAATGTGCTGATTTGATACATTTATGTATTGCAATATGATTGTCACCATAGTGTTAGCTAACACCTCTGTCATGTCACATAATTATTTCTTTTTTGTGGTGAGAATAATTAAGATCTAGTTTCTTAATAACTTTGAAGTTTATAATACAGTATTGTTGACTATAATCAGTATGCCAACAGCTCTTTGGAAAATACAGGTATCAGAGCCATGATTAGATAGTTACAGGAAGTCATTGTGGTAGGCCAAATTCTAAGACAGCTCCCCAAGATTTCCCACTCTAATCCCCAGACTGTGACTATCAGGACATATCTGCAAATGAGATTTTGCAGGTTCTGAATAAGCTGACCTTATGATAGGGAAATCATCCAGGTGGGACCAATCTAATCACATGAGCCCTTTAAAAACAGGGTTTTCTCTGCCTGGTAGCATAACAGGAAGTTCACAGGGATTTGAAGCATCAAAAGGATTCAATGCACCTTTGCTTACTTTTTTTTTTTTTGGCTGCGTTGGGTCTTCGTTGCTGCACAAGGGCTACTCTTTGTTGCCGTGCGCAGTCTTCTCATTGCGGTGGCTTCTCTTGTTGCGGAGCACCGGCTCTAGGCGTGCATGCAGGCTCAGTAGTTGTGGTGCAGGGACTTAGCTGCTCCGAGACATGTGGCGTCTTCCTGGACCCCGGATCTGAACCTGTGTCCCCTGCATTGGCAGGCGGATTCTTAACCACTGCGCCACCAGAAAGTCCCACCTTCGCTGGCTTTGATGGTGGAGAGGAAAGAGGGGCCCACATGCAAGGAGTGAAACGCAGCCTCTAGAAACTAAGAGCAGACCCAGCTGACAGCCAGAAAGGAAACAGGGAACTCACTCCCAGAGTCGCACAGAACTGGATTCTGCCAACAACCCGAGTGGACCTAGAAGCAGATTCTCCCCCCAGAGCTTCCAGGTAGGAGCCCTGTCTTGTCGATGATTGGATTTTGCCTTTTGAGGAGTGCCAGAGCTCAGAATTCAGGTGAGCCTTCTGACTTCCAGAGCTATGAGGTAATAAATGAATGCTGTTGAAGCTACCATGATTGGGGTAATTGCTAGGCAGCCGTAGAAAACCAATGCACCATTCCCAGACGTTGAAAGAACTAGGGCAATTTATTCTGAATAAGAAATGATGACATATACACATTACTGTATATAAAACAGATAACTAATAGGGACCTGCTGTATAGTACAGGGAACTCTACACCGTACTCTGTAATGGCCTATATGGGACTATATTCTAAAAAAGAGTGGATATATGTATATGTATAACTGATTCACTTTGCTGTATACCTGAAAGTAACACAACATTGTAAATCTTCTATACTCCAGTAAAAATTAATTTAAAAAAGTTAAAAATTAATTTAAAAAATGACTGAGGGGGAACATTTGGATAGCTTTTCATGTGGAAAAAGTAGTAGCTACTCTGTTTTGCTATAGAGCAGTGCTGTCCAATAAAATTTTTGATATGACAGAAGTCTTATATAGCTTCACTGTTCAATACAGCAGCTACTAGCCACGTGTGGCTATTGAGCACCTGGTACAGAGCTACTGCATCTGAGGCACTGATATTTACATTTTTTAATTTTTAAGTTTATTTAATAGGAATGACTTTTGATTCAAATAGCCATATACAGATTACTGACTGCTAAATTGGACAGAACAGCTTAAAAGGTTAAAATAGAAATATGCACCGAAGCACCAGGGCAGCAGATTTAATTCAACATAAGCGTGACCTTTCTAGTAATTGGATCTATTTACAAATCTAACAGCTGGCTTTTAAGTCGTGGGTTCCTAGTCACTGGAAATATTAAACAGAGGCTGGAGGACTACATATCAAGGAATATGATCAAGGATGATTATGTATAGGAAGGATTCCTGCTTTGGGAAGGAGGTTGCCTAGATGACTGCTATGATCTTTTCTAATTCTGAGATTCTAGTTTCTTAAAAGTAGAAAAAGCTTTACTGAGCTTCTCCATAGGTTATCAGGAAATTAAGTAGAACCTCTCCCTGCCCCCCTCCCCCATATATTTATTTTTTCAAAATGCATGGAAAAAATTTCATCTTTTTTTGGGGGGGAGGAAGTTTCCCATAAATAAAAATATATTAATTTTCTTTTTCAGTTATGCAAGATGAGTAAGTTCTAGAGAACCAGTGTGCAACAATGTGACCATAGTTAGCAATACTGTATTGTGTATTTGAAATTTGCTATGAGGGTAGATCTTGGGTGTTCTCTCCAAAAAAAAGGAAAATGGTAACTGTGTGAGGTGATTTGTGGTGAATATTTCACAAAGTACACATATATTGGGTCATCAGGTTAAATACCTTAAATTCAGTTGACCCTTGAACAACTCGGGGGTTAGGGGCACTGGGCCTTCACAAAGTCCCAGTATAACTTTAGACTCAGCCCTCCTTATCCCTGGTTCCGCATCCACAGATTCAACGGACCGTGGATCGTGTAGTGCTGTAATACATATTTATCTAAAGAAATCCATGTATAAGTGGACATGTGGAGTTTAAATATGTTGTTCAAAGGTCAGTTGTATATATAGCTTTTTAAAAATTTTTTTGGCTGTGCCACGAGGCGTGCAGGATCCTGGGTCCCCCACCAGAGATTGAACCCTCCCCCCTGCAGAGGAAGCACAGAATCCTAACCACTGGACCGCCAGGGAAGTCCCTGTATATATAGCTTTTGATTGTCAATTATACCTCCATAAACCTGGAAAAAATACTACAAAAAATCTTTCTCAAATACAGGTGTTATTTTTACTGATGTGAAATCCACATCACATAAAATTAACAATTTTAAAGTACGTACAATTTCGTGGCATTTAGTACATTCATAATGTTGTGCAACTCTCTATATACATTTATTTCTATACATTTGGCTGTGATAGTCTGTTGAGAGAAGTGCACTATTTTCAAGAACCATCAGAGGGGAGGTTTTCTGCAGACAGTGTGCAGAATCTTCTTAGCAATCTTTGTCTTCCGTCCTTGCCCCTAAGCTTGAGTGATTACTTTGCTTTAGGTTGTATAGGCTTTGACCTCTAATACCAGGAATAAATAGTTAAGAATGTAGTCCTGCAGACATATTAGCTAGGACTAATTCCTATTTATCACTCGCTAGTCCTGTAACCTCAGGCAAGTTGCATCATCTCTTTGAGCCTCAGTTTCTTTATTTGTAAAAGTAAGATATAGTATCTACCTCAGAGAATGCTGTGAGCATTAAGTGAGTGCCTAGGAGTTTCCCTTGCACAGAGTGAAGTGTTCAATAAACATGGTCTGTTATCACTGTGATCAGCAATACTGTAACCTTCAGCATCAGCATCTGAAATGACATGTGATCTTTTTTGCCTCGGGGGAGGACAGCATTGTCTTTGGACTCCACACAAGGCCTATCCACCAGTGAGGTGGAGCAGGAAGGAAGCACCCTGTGAGCCAGGGTCATTTTTTTCCTTTGGTTTTACACAAAGAGGTGCTGCCTCAGCAGGAAACATTTCTAAAATTTAATTTAGGCGGTTGGAGAGTGTCCGTCTCTTGAATGATGGAGCTGGTCCTGAATCCCTAGGAAAGAAAATAAATTGTTTCTGTGAGCGTTCCTATTAGTGTCTGCTGTAGAACATTCTCACACGCCACTGACCTCTTCACCTTGACCAAGCCTTTCAGATGATGTCACCGGAACTTCCCCGGAGGTGGAATCTGGGCTTTATAGGACCCGTCTCCATTGAGCGTGTTATGCTGCAGGCTCCTTAGAGACCATTCGAGAAGCCTCGGTTCATTATTTTCCCCCAGCGTGGTGTCATTAGGGAAAACCAGATCTGCCACTTAAGTGCTTCCAGGGCTTTGGAAGAAAGTGTCAAGTGAGATGACAAGCCTTGTCTGTCTGTATGGTACTTCCTATTCTTCTCCACAGGAATCCTCACATTTGGCCCGCCTTTGGCCAGATCTGTGCTTTGTTGTTTCTGGGCATGCTAGAATTTTTCTGGCAATTGAACCCATTTGTGGGTTTTAATGGTTTTTGGTGGACAAAGCCGCTTGTTCTTTTCTTTTTTCTTTTATTCAAACAGGATTTTTCTAAGGGTAAGAGGAATTTTATTGTCGTCCGTTTAAATGGCCTCAGAGAAACTACTGTATAATTGAACGCAGTCCAACTGTTGGTACCGTTTCAACCACCGACGTGAACTATCAGGAGAGATTTGCAATGTGAGACTTTCATATGTGCATGTGGCTATGATCGGATGAGGACACATACATCTCTTATTTAAGAAAAATACCCAGGGAGTGCTTTTGTAAGCAAAGACCCCTTTCGAAATGCAATAAAATAGGTGGGACTGAGGCTTCGAAACAGGATGGAACAAAGAAGATTCCTAAAACATGAAGAGCCTGGGGGTGGGGGTCAGGGGATCTGATTCTGCTTCTGGATCCCTCCCTAACTTCCTGTGTGGCTTTGCCTAGGCCCTTTACCTTTCTGGGTCTCCCTTTCCTTATTTGTACAAAGACAGGATTGGACTAGAAGAACTCTAAGCTCCCTTTCGGTTGTAGACGTCGGTGTTTCAATAATTCTACAGAGAAAAACTAATTTTGTTCCATTTGAGTGACCAGAAAAGTTCAGGAGTAGTGCTATAGAGGAACTGAATCCCCCGTCATTGTGGTTTTGTAAAAATTTTCCTAGAATGCCTGTTTGTGTTGCCAAGGATCACTAAATGCATGATGCTGAGTTTTGAGCCAATACGAGTTCTCAGATCATATCTTACCCTCTACCTTTGTATTTTCTCATATAGTTGAAAAAAAAAAAAAAGACCCTAAATGTTTAAACAGTGCTCTACAATTTCCAATTATTTAAAATGTAACAACCCTTGAGGTTAGGCATGAATTATTATCCCCATGTCTATAGATGAGGAATGTGAGGGTCAGGGAAGTTAAGCGACTTATTCACAGTCATGTGTCTAGTAAATGATGGAGCTGGAACTTCATCCCAGGTTTCCTGTCTCTAGGACGAGTTCCCATACAACCCCCTTGTTTTGAATTAGAATCATTATTTTACTGAGCAATTGTTTTACACTGGATCTTGTAAAAGCTTCCATTTGTTCGCTTATTACCCTCCTTATTTTCCAGACAAGGAAACTAAGGTGCAGAGACATTATGTATCTTGGTTAAGGTCAAACACCCCTTATAAGATAGGGTTGAGATCAGATCGCCTGTTTGACTGTGTCTGTTCTCTTACTAGCATGCCTTTAATTATTACTGTGTTTGTTAGTGTGCTTCTTTTGCTAAACAGACCTCTTTCAAAGGTTATTTCAATGAGTATGTGATAGCAAAGGCCTTGGAAGTAGGAGCTGAAGGCCAGATTAGGCTAACGTGAACTTTTCTCCTCTCCAAACTGCACAGCTGCAGCTTTAGCCCTGGCCCAACCCTCACCCATGAGGTGTTCCCTGAAGTTGTGCAGTGTGGTTCTAGAAAACTGTCCTGTTCTGGTTGCCTGCAACATTCTTCCATCAGATGACCTTGTCCTTTCCGTCACTCAAGCCTCTGTTCAACCACACCCTCTTTGGAGGGACTGCCCTGAACACCTTATCCAAAATGTCACCCTTGGCTTTCTAGCTCCGTGTTCTGCCTTCTTTTTCTTCTTAGCACTTGTCACCACCAGAGAGACTAAATATTTGTTTCGTCATTTGTTGTCTATCTCCCTCTACTAGAATATAAACTCTATGTGGGCAGGATTTTTGTCTGTTTTTTCAGTGTTATATTCACAGCTCCTAGAATAGAACCAGGCCCAGAATATTTACTCTGTAAATATTTGTTGAATGAATGAAAGGAACAATGACAGTGAGGGTGGTGGTGGCTACTTATGCCTGAAGAGTAAGGATTTAGGTGTGAATGTGGGCACGTGTCCCTAGAAATTTTGGCCAGCCTCAGGAAACCAAAGGCTGGGTTGAGTTGTCCAGCTGGGAAAATCAAAATGTGTTGAAAGAGTTAGCTCCAGTTATATGACCAGTTAAATCAGGGAGCTTTAGGTTTTGAAGTAAATGGCTCATCCCAAATTTCAGCTTAAACTGTTAGGGGAAACACTGACTAAAACAGCCCGCCTTGGCCAGGCAAAGACAGTAACAATTTGCATGAGTTATTTTTATGACAGGAAATCTTGGTAAGGAACACGGAACTAACAAGCCACCACCAACCGGAAGAGTACAGTAAAGGTCCTACCAATCTCCCAGAATCTCCTCACTGGAATCCATCTTGGCTGAGCGATGCAAGCGCCACCAGGAAGGACCCTGAGTCAGAATGATTGGCCAGAGACAACCCGGAAACTAATCCCATCACCGGAAAACCCGAGACTGCGAGCCAAGTGGCAGGGCAGTCCTCCTGGATTCCCTTACCCTCCTGCTCTACACCTGGGAGCCCTTTCCCAATAAAGTCTCTTGCTTTGTCGGCACGTGTGTCTCCTGGGACAAGTCATTTCCAAGTGTTAGACAAGAGCCCACTCCGCGCCCTGGAAGGGGTCCCCTTTCCTGCAACAAAACCGTGGATCCTGCGATCTTTAGAACTCATGCAGTCCACCTTCATCACAAGGAGAGTGAGACAGGGGAAGTATCAATAACTTATCCAAGATCAAACCTGGCCCTTTAGCTGACAAGATCAAATGCAAGCCTGGAAACCTGAGTGGCCTCTCCCTGGGAGACATTTTCATGTAATAGGATGGAATGGATGGTTACTAATGACTGAATGAATATCTTTTGACTTTTATGATCACTTTGCTAATGATCCATGTTTGAAGACCGGGGGTCTACTGAGATACTGTGATTTATAAGAAATATAAATTTGCTCATTTGGAGGACCAAAAGATATTTTTTATATGTATTTGGTCTTCCTCCACAGTTCCAGGCTCACGGCTGCTAAAAATCCTTGGAATTTCCTAAGTGTTGAAAGCCACAAAGGTGTCTTTTGCTATGTTAATAGGATGACTTTTGGAAAGCAATTAGAATGGGGGCTGGTTGCCAGGAGAATCAACCACGTGATTAGAGGGTTGGAACTTTCAGTCCTGCCCCCTGACCTCTGGAGAGCGGAGAGGACTTTGGAGGTTGAGTTTTGACAATAGCCAATGATTTAATCAAGCATGCCTAAATAACGAGGCCTCCATAAAAGCCCCAAAGGATGAGGGGTTCGGAGAACTTCCAGGTCGGTGAACACGTGGAGATTTGGGCAGAGTTTTGGGAATGGAGAGGGCACGGAGACTTCCTGCCCCTCCCTCATACCTTGCCCTATGCATCTCTTCCACAGCATGTTCATCTGTATCCTTTATAATAACCTTTAACAAACTGCTAAACGTAAGTAAGTGTTTCCCTGAGTTCTGGGGGTCAAGAACCCAAGGAGGGGGGTCCTGGGGACTTCTGATCTATAGTTAGCCGATCAGAAACAGGTAATAACCTGGACTTGGGACCGGCGTCTGAAGTGTGTGTGTGTGTTGGGGGGAACGTGCCATCTTCTGGGACTGAGCCCTTAACCTGTGGAATCTGACACTCTCTCCGTGTAGATAGTATCAGATTTGAGTTAAATTGTAGGACACCTAGCTGGTGTCGCAGAGAACTGCTTGCTGTGGGGAAAATCCCCACGCATTTGGTGACCGGAAGTGAAGTGTTTTGTGTGAGTAGCCAGGAAGATTCATGGGTGGAAAACTGAATTTTTTGAATGCAGCAGCCTGTCAGTAGACAAAGTGTACCACAAATATTTTTAAGAATAAAATTTCGGTAAAACTTCAGGAATTTGTTGGCTATATGGAAACACCTGGGAGTCTTTAAAAAATCACTCATGCCTGGGTCCCATTTCTAGAAATACACATTTGATTGTGATTCTAATGTGCCGACTGGGTTAAGAATCATAGACTTGGAGGTCAGGAGTGTGAATTGAAGAAGGAGACTGAGCAGGGTTTAAATCACATCGCTCTTACTTACCAGCTGCTATGATTTTGAATAACTTCATTGTTCTGAGCCTCAGCTTCCCTATCTGTAAAATGAAGGCAATCGATCACACGGGAATTTTGTAGGGATTTAATGAGATAAGGTCCATAAAGCATGTAGCATGTTGTCTGAGCCGCGTGAGCACTTGATTAGTAATAGCTGCTATTATCATCGTTATTATTATCATGCCAAATAATAGTACTTATTATTATGCTGAATAATGAGCTCTTCCCCCCTCTGCATTTAAAAAATGGCTACTTTAAGAGTGTATAACGATTGGTCAAGTGGTATAGTTCGAAACTAGGGTACTGTCTTGATGCAGCTCTGTCTAAAATGAATGAAGACTGACTACAAAGTGGGACAGAGGTGGTTAAAACAGGCCAAGCACAGCTCTGAATTCTGTGGGAAGCAATTTCATATATTGCTTCCTGGGCTACATTCCACACCGGTTGAAAGAGAGGCAGTGATCGGTGCTCAGATCGTATCTGGGCAGAGTTGGGGCAGCTGCACAGCCAGATCGAGGCTCCAGAGAAGCAGCTGGGCACTGCCAGCCTGGGGCATGCTCCAAGGCTGCTGGCGAGCAAAGAGCAGTTGCACCACTGAGAGGCAGGCAGGTTAAGGTCAGACGGAATGTGAAAGGGGAGGTTAACCTATCCCTCTGTTTTCTCCTTTCTCTCCTGTCGATATATTTGGACTAGGAAAAAGAAGACAGCAATAATAATAGCAACGGAGAAGCTTTTTCCATGATAAAAAGCCATCTCTTGGCTGGCAACTACCCAAGTATTCTCCCCCTGGGAAGCCTGTTTTGCATTTGCAGCAAGAGGGCATTGAGGGAAATTGACCTCCTTTATGATGAGGGTAGTTTCAGACTCAAACAAGAGCTCTGTGATTTTAGATGAGTCAGACTTTAAATTTGTGCATTTCAGCTGGAGGTAATAACCATTAATGTGGAAAGATTGGCAACAAAGCCTTGTGAATAGAAGCAATACCATCCTTATTTGAGTTTGGTAAGGAACGCATTCACCAAAACATCAGAAAGTTGGAGTTGGCTAATGGAGAGTGGGAAGTAACACAGGATGTCTGCACATACCTTTAGGGCATTCTTCGAAAATAGATCCTTTCTGTGCATCAAATAATTTAAAAATAAATTTCAATTAAATTCTGATTGTTTTTAAGAATACAATGGAGCAGAATGGAATTCTGAATGAGAGAGTATATCATCCTAGTTTAGAGAATAATTTCCATTAAAATGACTTGAAATTCATTTTGTAAATCATGCTTATTATGATATTAGACCTCTGCCTACAGATATATTGGAAGAATATTCCTTCCTAATCTAATGGAACCAATTTGCCTAACAGCATCTCTCATAATTTTTCATATTTTATTCGTCAAAATGTACAAACGTCCACACCTTGCTGACAATAAGTCTCACATAGGATGGAAATGAGCTTACACATCTTCCATGTGGGTGATCACATATTTTTCGAATGCCTTTGTGGAACTGACACAGAAAACTCTGTGGGCCTGTTTTACCAGAGATAAGGAGGAAAGCTAATTAAGACCTTAGTAACTTCTTTGGGGAGTATTATAAGGTACAAGAAGCTTTTAATTGGGTTTTGCTTCCCTTTTATAAAAATAATCATTTCTACCTACATGTTCAGGCAATCATTTCTTTAGTTTCTTTCAAAATAATGCTCGTTTGATCTTAGTTACAAATGACACATGGCAAATAGTCTTTATGTGCCAAACAAAATAATGAATTTGGGAGAAATTTACAGACTTTTTTTTTTTTTTTTCAGTAAACTCTTCTACTTTTGTGTTCTTGGTTTACATCAAACACAACTACCAATGGCTGTATTGTCAATTTTTACCCAACATCCTATGGGACCTTTAGCCTGTCTGCTGATTTGAACATTTTCAATTGTAAATCACTTAAGGCCCCTATCCCTCTGCCTCCCCCTCCCCGACTTCAGCTGCAAGATGAATATCTTCCCTTATATGGTGCTGATGGAACTTTGCAAGTTTGAGTTAATTTCAGAACGTTCAGTACTGTAGCTCACTCCTGTCATTTTCCAACACCCAGAAGCATACCTTGCGTAGGCAAGGTCTCTCTGCAGCCCACTCAGTGACATGAGTAATGATCTTTAAGTGAACCATACCAAGAGTGTAAGGGTTTGGATAATTTAGACAAGAAAATTGGAACAATTGTGCATTTCTCTAAAGAATGTCACTGTGATTTTCTGCTTAGTGGGACTACGCGATTCGTTACTGCAAAAAAAAAAAAAAAAAAAACCTCTCAGAAGGCTAGAAACTATTTTTTCACCCAGCCAGGGAGGGTGCCTGTGTGCACGCTTACGCGGTGTGTGTTTGCCTGTGTGTGTACATATGCATGTCTCCAGAGATTAGAATGGTAGATCTGCAGTTTCCTCTCAGACTCATGAATCATAATAATAAATACTGGACAGAGGAGCACAGCTGATGTTTTTCTCCTGTTTGTCAGCGCCCCAACAGATTCCTGGGATGACTGTTCTTAGCCCCGCCAGCTTCTGACTCTCTGCCAACTTGTAATTAAAACCCTTTAGAGTGAGGGATATGTGTCCACTGACATTGATTGACACCCTACTCAGTGCCTCTGTGACAAAGGGAGGGAAATCAGGTTTGGATTCTTTTTTCCCTTTTACAGTGAGTCATTCTAGAAGAAGGAATCTCAGACCCCAAAGAGAGAATCTTGGTAACAGGTAGAAGATCTGGATTAGAGGGGAGAGAGAGAATCTTAGTTAGATATTTTCTAATTGCATTTATACCTCACAGATTTAAATTTTTCCAGCCAGAGGCTAGAAAGAGTAGACTGTAGTATTGGGTGACATTCTGGGGAAGGAAGCCAGTGTAGGTTTTGGGGGGCTGTTCCAGGAGCCCTATTATATAAATGAATGGGAGAAATTGCTAGAAACCATCCCTGGCTGGGGCTGAGAACTATTACTATTTCTTATATTTACTCCTATTTGTTCTTCCTAAGAACTTTAGGAAATTGGCCATGCAATGGCAATTACCTCCATTTTATCGATGACAAAACTGAGGCTCAGGGAGTTTACTCAAGGTCACACAGCTAGTCAGCAGCCCTATCAGGGCTGCTTTTCTTTTCAGCTCTTCTGCTGGTTACATCTCTAACACAAAATAACTCGCATGTACCTCTGCTTTCTTTTTTTTTTTTTTTTAATTTTGACCAAGAAGGATAAAGAATTTATTTCACCTCCATTACCTCATCCTTTCCCCTCGGACTTTTACTTCTTTATCACTGTGTAGTAAGCAATGACTGTGACCATGAGGAAGTCACTTCCTTGTGCTGAGCTCCAGTTTTCTCATCTGTAAAGTGAGAGTTGGGTTAGATGCTCTTGAAGTTTCATTTCAGCCCTGACCTTTTGCGATTAATTGAGAGTCAATGTGCACAGTCTCTGAATCACTTATGTAGTTTCTGGCTCCGATTGCTACATAGCTGTTGTAGCAAAAATGTTACCGCTGTCTGAATATGAATTAGTGAAGAGTTAATGCTTCAACTTGGACCTTACGGTAGCAACCATGACTTACGTGAGGAAGAATTTGAAGTTTCCTTGTCCACTGACCTGTATCAACACAAGTGATCCAGAAAACTGCTGCTCGTGCTGCATTCTGACCGGACTCCCCCATCACCAGAGATGCTAAATGATCGTGATAATCCCTGAAGGAAAAACGGAAGTCCATTTGTCCCTTCGATCCATAATTGGCCTGACACTGAGTCCCAGAGACCATGCACATCAAGTCTCTCTCCACGGGTAATAAACGCTGCATGTCATCTTATCAGGCCACGCTTGGGCAGCTGTGCCTTTTTTCGCCCAGGACTATGTTAGCCATCTTCATTTTCAACCTTCAGTTTTAGGGGGTGATTCAGACAGCTTGCAACGTGCCAGGACTGAGTTCACAAAGATTTGTTGTCCTTCTCGGGAGCTGGATAGGGCAGAATATACTTTTGTTTACTATTTGTATGCCTGATCGAAAACAAGCAGTCATTTGGCAAATAGCCACATCACACACGGGCAGTATGATAGGGTGCGAAAAGCATGGGTTTAGAGTCAGACTCTCCTGGATTGAAATCCCAGCTCAGCCACTTATAAGATGTGTGGCCTTGGGCAAGATTCTCGACCTCGCAGAGCTATAGTCAGCTCATGTGTAAAATGAATATGATAATGCCAATTTTTAAGGGATGTTATAAGTTACGAAGGGTTCCTGGCACAGTGCTCAGTACGTGGGAGCTATCTTATTAAGGAAGATCAAATGTCATCATGATAGTGTTTCTATTTATACATGTGTTTCAAAGGCTGCATTTGGAAAGCAGCCCAGGGCTTATTTTTTTCCTCTTTCACTGCCTCCTTGCCTAGTACAGAATCTGGGATACAGTCAGCATTCAAGAATTATTAGTTAAGTGAATGACTAACTAAATGTATGAATGAGCCACAGTAACATGAACTAGATGGCAGCAAACTGGTCAATTCCAAGGGCTCAACAACTAAGTAAGTGGGCAAAGCTGAGACGCAAACCCACCTCTTCTGATTCCAAGGCAAGTGCTTGTCTGCAGTATCTACTTTATTAGTTTATAACTGTTTTGTTCCCCCTAATTTAGGAGCTTTTGGGAGTTTCCAAAGATTTGACGATCACTCCTTTGCTTTCTAAGGTGGTTTTGCTAAGTTGGGTAAACCTCTCATTATTTGTTTGTTCCTTCATTCAACAGTTGTGAGTACGACAGCAGAGATTTTGAAGAAGAGCATAGGTGGGAGAGGCTCTGTAGGGCCATAGACTCTGCTCACAGCCTTTACTCTGTATCTGTTGTAGGAGTCCTTCGATAATGCCAGAATGGTCCATGGTGATCGTGGACTATAGGGAATCGTGTCTTACCTATAACACCGAGGCATCTGCATTTTATTCCTGGGAGAGCTCACCCTCACAAAAGAAGAAAAACAACATACATTCTCTCCCTACAGCTTGCTTAACCAAGATCCATGTTGTTGATTAACGAAGCCCACCTTTCCCGCTGCTGAGAGTAAGGAAAAGGTGTCCTTTCAGAGTACACGGAGAGAGGCCCCACTCTGGATTTCACATGGGCTCATTTCCACTAATTATTCTCTGTCTCTTCCCCCTTAGCATGAAAACAGGCGGGTTTCACCTACTGATATCACCTGTGTTCTGTTTTTTGATACTTTTTTTATTTTATTTTATTTTTGGCCGCATTGGATCTTCATTGCTACGTGTGGGCTTTCTCTGGTTGTGGGGAGCGGGGGGCTGCTCTTCGTTGCGGTGCACGGGCTTCTCACTGCGGTGGCTTTTCTTGTCGTGGAGCACAGACTCTAGGCACACAGGCTTCAGTAGTTGTGGCACGTGGGCTCAGTAGTTGTGGCTCTTGGGCTCTAGAGCACAGGCTCAGTAGTTGTGGTGCACGGGCTTAGTTGCTCCGCGGCATGTGGGATCTTCCCGGCCCAGGGATCGAACTGTGTCCTCTGCATTGGCAGGTGGATTCTTAACCACTGCACCACCAGGGAAGTCCCCCACCTGTATTCTGACCACTGCCAACACTAATAGAGTCTGGAGCCAGGACTTTCCACTCCTTCCCATGGCCATTTGGTGAGTCAGCAATGAGGCTTAGATTAGGACCCAGAATGCCTCAGGCCTGAGCATGGACTCACTTCGGTGCTAAGAGTGCTGCCAGCTGGGAGGAACAAGATTCATTTGAAGACATTTGGTACTGGGCTTCCAGACTCTGGAGATGAAAAAAATCCATCAGATCAACCAGATGTATTAAGATTCAAAGCAATAGTCACTTTCTCTGTTGAATTTAGAATTACTGTATTTGGTTTCAATAACTCCTAAAACACGATGCTTTTAAAGGCTTGACTTCCAGGCTGTCCAGTCACTCTTAGCTAGTTGGGTGAATTATTGTCTAAAGAGATATTTTTTCCGGTTTCTTTTCACATTTCAAATACTTGTAGTCCTCAAACATATAAAGACCCACTCTCCACTCGCACCACACACACACACACACACACACACCCCTTATATCTACATCACTTATATTTTGAAGTCCCTGATCTGTCTGTCCTGGGAAGAGGGTGAATTTTGTCTGTACAAGCTTGGTGTAGGCTTATTAGGTAAGAATTTATGAGGCTGTAAAAGGACAAATGACACTTCTTGATTGGAGGCTAAGAAAGTACCCTGATTCCCAGATCTGGAAAGAACCTTACAAGATTTCTTAGGAACAGAATTCAAAGTGTCCTGATGTCTGAATGCTGCTCCTGGTTAAAACAAAGGAATGAATAAAATGCTTTTCAGATGAAGACAAGATACCACCATATTTTTGTGTGCAGTGGCTAGAAATTTCTAATGCAGGAACTACATTAAGACAGGAATAAAAAAATGTTACCTTATCTTTTAGTTAATGATCATTTGCTCTGGGGTGGAGGGTGGGGATGAGAAGTCATAGGGATCAGCATGAGAGTTACCAAGAAGGTGTAACTTGGAGTCAGAAATTTGGCTTTGTGGAGAATAGAAAACATAGCTAGGAGATTTGTGGTAGCACCATTATTATAATCTACAAACAATCTTATTCAATTTTAATTTATTTTTTAATTTTTTGGCTACGCTGCACGGCATGCAGGATCTTAGTTCCCCAACCGGGAATTGAACCCATGCCCCCTGTAGTGGAAGCATGGAGTCTTAACCACTGGACCTGGAGTCTTAACCACTGGACCGTCAGGGAAGTCCCTACAAACAATCTTTACATTATTGATGTGAGACTTCAAAATACATGTATAAAACACCCCACACACTATCTGTCACACAATATGAGCTCAATAAGTGGTATCTTATCACAATCTGACTCCAGACACTATGTTCATTGTACTACACTGCTTAAATGTTCATTGAATGGGGCAATGTATAGGATTAGCAAAGCTTGGATCCAAGTTTGAAGTGAAATTGAATTATTCTTTGAATATCAAGGACTGCCTTCCTTGTTCTGCCAGTTGGTAGTAGTCAAGGAAGCCAAAATCTTGTGGGACTTCCGAATCTAGACTGGAATTGTGGCACAATGCTTCTTACCAAGGTCCCTAGATATAGGCCCAGGTAAACAGTAGGTTTATAAGGCTTTTGCAGTTGTTATTACCTGT
This sequence comes from Hippopotamus amphibius kiboko, assembly GCF_030028045.1. Taxonomy (NCBI): domain Eukaryota; kingdom Metazoa; phylum Chordata; class Mammalia; order Artiodactyla; family Hippopotamidae; genus Hippopotamus; species Hippopotamus amphibius. The sequence goes on from NC_080203.1 coordinate 33,347,215, forward strand.
TTTGAAGCATTCTGGGTTTGGATCAATTTAGCTCCTTCATGTTTGATTCAGATGACTGAAAAGAGCTACTTATTCTGTTTATCATTTACAAAAGAAAAATAGCTTGAATTTATGGACCTGAGCATGTATGTTGCCCTTGTGATTGTGAAACGTCTACTTTGTTACTTACTTTACTGTAACGAGACTGGTTTATTCTGGAATGTGCCCTGATGTGTTGACCCCAGCTGGATAAAACCAAGTAAGAAGACACTTCTGGGTTTTGTTTTCAAAGAAGGTTGAACTGTCAGGATTTAAAGAAGATTGTGCTGGTGTTAGTTCCTAAAGGGACCCTGGCTTTGGAAGATGTTGAATCTCTGACCTTCATGATGGTGTGGGTGTTGAAGAGAAGGACATTTATGAGTCTTTATGAGTGGCAGGGTCAAAGAGTTGCCTGGGTTATTGGGGAGCCTTCATCTCCATAATACCACAAGCTGCATTAAATAAAAACTGACCAGTGCAAAAACAGCATGTAATCTCAGCTTCAAATCAATATCCCTCCTCTGCCCCTTCCAACTAGAATGTTACCCCGAGCCTCTCTTTGGTAGAATTTTTAGAGTGGCCACTGCTTCTGACTCTGTGCCATGTGTTTTATATACATTGCGTTACTCATAAAACCCTATACTATGGCTTTGGTTATCTTCATTTTATAGATGAGAAAAATTGAGTTTCAGAAAGGTTGAGTGACTTGATCAGATCAAGATAGGTAAAAAGTGACAACTGGGGTTTGAACCTGAATCCATCTGACTCTCAACGACGTGCTTATTACACTGTTATTACACCGTTGAGGGCTGTCTAAGATGCTGGGAGGGGCCTGGGGGGATGGGCGTTGCAGAGATCCTTAGAAGGCTTGAGAAAGATCACTTACTATGTTCTGTTCTTGAAATGGCCATTATTAATTATGGCCCTATTTAGAATTCATCACCACATACGGTCATTTTTAACTGATTTATGCTAAGTGTGGAAAATAAAATAGTTTGTGTAATAGGCCCACAAAGAGTAATAGACGCTCAAACCCTCTTGAATATATTATTAGTCTATGGGTGATAATTAACAATTATAATGATATCACAGATGGAAGATTCTAGAACTTCAAGATCCCCATGGCCGCTGTTTGGTCTGTGAGGTGGAGTGTCCTTCCTAACACAGGATCAGAAGCCTTGGAGCGCCTCAATTTTCAGTGAGATGAACTTTCTATCAGCAAGCTGGAACATTTAATTGAAGTGTGAGATGTGTATATACAATATTTTGGTTGTTTTGGACTTGAGTAACTTGTCCAGGATGGCCATCATTGGGAGTAACTTAAAGAATCCGTAGACTGGTGTGGAGACTTCAGAGTTGGTAAACAAGTTCAATTGCTGTCACCTCTTTAAGCTGTCTCACGAATCCTTCTAGAAAAACCTAAGATATGTCTTGAATATCACCTATTGAGAACACAGCATCATGCTGTGTATGGGGCACAGTGGCAGGAACAAGAATCTGGGCTAGATCCTGTGGGTAGGTTGGCAATATTTTCCTTGGTGAACTAAGAAAGGAAATGAAATAGAGAGCTGTAGGAAGGTATATAGATGGTCGTGAAAACCACTGTCTTATTTACTTACTTTTATTAAAAGCTCCGCTGCAGAGGGTTTTTCCTTTTTATCTCTACTTTATCAATGAGATTTCAAAGTTAGAGTAGAGGTTTTGACTATAGAGCAGCAATCCTCTGAAATTTTAATTTCCATTTACTATTTAAGTATACAGAATTTCCTTTTTGCCCATGACTCCTTTTTTTCTTGCCTCTTCTGGCTTCTATTGTATTTTTCCCTTCTTCTCTCTCACTTCTGGTATTATTGATAAAACGTGTGATTTTGCTTTCAGGCCACGGCCACCTTGCTACACATCTCACATTTTGCCAGTTGTTTCAGGTCTGTGAAAAATTCACCGTTTCACCTTTTGATGAAAAAGTAGCCTGGTTTGTCCTACAGATGTTTTATATGAAGAAATGGCTAAGCTCTGCTGTGTATCGACATGGTGCATTTCCAAATGATTCATCTTTCCCTTTGAATATTGAGGCTTTAATGAACCTTGTGCCAGGGCCACGCTGAAGCAGAATTAGGGGCTTGACAAAGGAGAAAAACCTGTGGTCATAGAGCCTGGAGTAGACCAAGTCGCAAACTTCCCTTCCTTTTGAGTAAGGTGGATGTCATTTTTTGTTGAGGGTCGGGTTTACACGGAGAAGCTGTATCTCGAGTCTTAGCAGAGCATGGTTTGCATATTTGCAGCCATGGGAAAAACCTCTGTCTCTTCTGAAATGTATCAGCTCCGTGGTGGCAAACTTGTGGTATGTTTTTATTCTGCTCTCATCTTTCTTTCAAGCTTGTGTAACAGCTGCCGAGCATAGTTCGAACTCTCCATCAATGTGGTGACCATATTTTCCAATTGCAAGTCAGGACACATGGTCTGACAAATTCCAGTGGACTTAAACGGAGACACTGGAATGGAATATTTGAAGTTCAAACCATTACAGAATGTATAGATAACCATTCTTAGAAAAACAAGCACGTTCACGTTTTGTCAATGTGGGAGTGTTTGTTACAGCTCCTATTTGTGACAGACAATGCCGTGTTTCACAGAGCTATTAAGCTTTTTTGCTCCTTTTGAGATTCTGTAGTTAGTTGTCCTTTGCTGACCTCTCAGGTCGAATTAGACCAGTTTTAACTCCAGGAGAGTCCTGCTGAGTTCTGGAAGTTCATTGTTTCCGGTATGGTAGCAACTTGGTGACAGGAACCACACATTGTGGGAGGAATATGTTTGTGTGAAGATAATTCAGGAGGTAAGATTCCATATTGAATTACTCTTCATAGTGCCATAAAGGTTCTGACGTGTGGCTTGTGTAATCAGTATCTTTACCTAGTGCTCATTCTTCATGCATGAAATTTGAGGAGGCATGTGACTTTTAAGAGTCTTACAAACTCCGCCTAGACTGAGGGAATAAAGTGGCCAAAATTCATGGGAGTGTTGAAAGAGCATTTTTATCTGCAAACGCAGGGGAAATGCTTCATTAGGGAGAAGCCATTAACATTATGGCAAAAGGACTCGACTCTTTCAGCCTCTGAACTGAGGTCACTCAGACCACTAGGAGAGCCCTAAGTGCATAAGAGGTTTAAATACACAGTTGGAGTTTATATAAAAGTTGTGAATGTGTCCTTGGAAAACTCAGTATTTGAAAATTTTAGGAAAGTCTGAATCCTGAATGTAAGAGTTTCTTTTTGGCTCTTGGACAAAGTAAACTCTCTCTCTTCTCCCTCCTAAGAGTGTTTCGCTCTTATTTAAAACCAGGAATTGAAGGTCCTGACTCCTTCAAGGTCAGGTTGGCAGCTGAGACGACAATAGGCCTCTGTTTGTTTCCCTTTCCCAACTCTGGGGATTAGACATGGCTCTTTCCACCCTAAGTTTGTGGCTGTCACAGTACTGGCTCTGGGTGAAATTTTTCCATTTTCTTGCACAAAATAAGAGCGAAGGAAGAGAATGGAAGTTTCTTTCTCTTTACATTTATGGTTTAACTGGTGATCCTGCTCAACCAGAGTCTGTGCGCATCTCCTAAGAGCAGCCACAGAAATCAGGTTGAGAGGGAAACTTCCATTGCAGAGGTCTGGCTAGAAATGGCTCTAGTAAGCTCTAACTTTCCCTCTGAAAATGAATCCTTTGGGGCCAAGAAGGTTCTCTTATTGTCCCAAAGTAGAAGTGCTACTGGATTCTGCTCACAAATCCTGTAGCACCTCTGATAGCCCTCCAGGTCGTGACTTAGCAAGCTAAGTGTACATGGTGTTTCTCTCAGGGCAGATTTGTCATTTGCTCCAACCACTGTTGTTGGTTAAAGCCGATACATGCTCTCAGAGCTTTGCCTGTAGAATCTGGATGTGCGGTGCTGTAGGTTCCTCTGTCCTTTATTACCCCTGGAAGAATGTGGCTTGGAGCCCAGATTGTGAAGTACGTGAAATGAAGTTGTGTCCTCTAATTTTCCTGCTCTTTGTTCTTTTCTCTGAGTCATTCTTTCCTTCATTCATTTAAGACATATTTACTGAGCCTTTAGTATTTGTCAGGCATTGAGAATTTAAGTGGTGAACAGCACAAGACTACAGTTTTCACAAAGCAGCCGCATAGAGTAGAAATTAAGAACACATTTTGCAATCAGGCTGCCTGGGTATGAACCCCGGCGCTGCTGCTTAACAGCTGTTTAATAGTAGACAAGCCACCTTAAACTCACAGTGCCCTAGTTTCTGCATCTGTAAAATGGGACTAATAATAGTACATCCCTTACAGGGTTGTTATGCACATTAGATGAGTTCTGGTCCATATTAAGTATTATAGGAGTGTTTTTTTTAAAAAGTATTTATTTACTCTGGCCGCGTCAGGTCTTGGTTGTGGCACGTGGGATCTTTGTTGCGGCATGTGGGCCTCTCTTTAGTTGTGGTGTGTGGGTTTTCTCTAGTTGTGGTGCACAGGCTCCAGGGCATGTGGGCTCTGTAGTTTGTGGTACGCAGGCTCTCTAGTTGAGGCGCATGAGCTCAGTAGTTGTGGTGTGTGGGCTTAGTTGCCCCATGGCATGTGGGATTTTAGTTCCCCGACCAGGGATCGAACAGTGTCCTGCATTGTAAGGTGGATTCTCTACCACTGGACCACCAGGGAAATCCCTATATGAGTGTTTTATTAAATAATATGAAGCTTACATTACTAGAGTGGAGAAGATGGATAATTACAGATCATGATACAAGAAGGGAACAGGTTGATGAGTCCAGTGTCCTGATACTGTTCATATCTTGTCATAATATTTTTTTCTGGGAAAGGATGTTATGAAGTTATTCATACTATGAATGGAAAGGTCTTAGTATATTTCTATTTCTACAGAGGGTGAAGCTCACACTAGATATAAACCAATTGTTAAATTTATTGCCCTTTGAAATTATCTTAGAGGTCCCACCACTAGAGTCCAAGCTGGCTGCTACAGCTCCAGCAATCACATCTACTTTCCAGGCAGCAGAATGGAGGGGGAAAGGGGAAAGGGTGTGCCCTCTCTCTCTTAAGGAGACTTCCCAGAGGTTCCATGTAACATTTTGCTTACGTCTTACTCTCTTGAACTTAGATGTATGGCTTCACCTAGCTGCAAGGGAGGCTAGGCAGGTAGTGTTTTCTGTGTTGAATGTGCTCAGCTGAAAGTTGAGGTTCTCTTTACTAAGAAGGGGAGAAGGGCTACTGGGAAGCAACTAACAGTCTTTGCCACAGTGGCATTCCAGTTCTCTGACTTCATACCTGAATTTATGGCCTTTCATTTTCTCACTTTGAGACCATCACTAAGACTCCCCTTATTCTCATTAGGCGTAACTAGGTTGGGTTTTTGGCTCAGATGAAATGAAAATCTAACATTTATTGAACTTACTCTATGCCAAGAACTACATGATAATGTTATGAGGTAGACTCTATCACTGTCCCCATTTTCTGGATGAGGACATTGAGCAACACAGAGGCTCAATAATATGCTGTGCCGTGGCAGAGACAGGATTCAGATGCAAGTCGTTTGATGCCAGAGCCTGTTTATTATTAACGCAGTGCCACTTGATTTGCTTAGAGTTGGGGGAAGGGAATCAGGAAAAGTGGGAAGGGGGAGACAAAGGTACTATAAAAGCAGCATTTCTTTTGTGTGAAATGTTTAGAAGTTTCATATTTATAACGTACGGAACGTGTACAGCCTAACGTTTTTTGAATCTTTATCTGATTTGATACAAATACAGTTTTGATTGAACCAATTGGTTTGCCATTCAAGGACCTTCACAATCTGGCCTGAACTTTTCACATCTACCTCAGCTCAGAGTGCAGTGTGACGTAATGGAAAGAAGTTTTAGCAATCTGCAAGTTTGGGTTTGTTCCCCACCTCTACCATTCTGTGTGGCTTTGGGCAACTTACCTACCTCTTTGTATGTGAGTTTTATTTTTCTTTAAAACAGGGATGATAATACCTATTTTTTTAAAAAAAATATTTATTTATTTTTAGCTGCATTGGGTCTTAGTTTCAATGCACAGGCTCTTAATTATGGCGCACTGGCTTCTCTCTAGTTGTGGCGTGCAGGCTTCGTTGCTCCGCAGCATGTGGGATCTTAGTTCCCCAACCTGGGGTCCAACCTGCGTCCCCTGCATTGGAAGGTGGATTCTTAACCACTGGACCACCAGCGAAGTCCCGATAATACCTATTTTTCAAAGGCAGTTGCAGGTAATACATGAGACAGTGTAGGTGAGACTTCTAGCATGTAAATGAATGTTATTTTCTCCCATTTTCTTGTTTTCTTTCTCCAAAGCCTTTCCCCACTCCACTCTGCTTTCTCCCCTTTCCAGTGTACGCTAGTCAAACTGGTTGGTTTCTTTTCTGTAAGCATAATCTACTCTTTCCAACCTCTGTGCTTTTGATTTTGTCATTGCCTCGTCCTGAAATGCCCCATTTTCTTCTCCCTTTGTTGCAGACTAGCATCAATTGAAGTCTGCCAATGTCTGCCCACCAGTACCTTTATTGGGTCTGTACAGTGTTTGTTACCTGCTTTTGTTTCTCATTTTCTTTTATTTTTACCAAGTGTTTTTAGAAGTATAGTTGATTTACAACATTGTGTTAGTTTCAGGTGTACAGCAAAGTGATATATATATATATGTATATATGTAAATTCTTTTTCATATTCTTTTCCATTATAGATTATTACAAGATACTGAGTAGAGTTCCCTGTGCTATACAGTAGGTCTTTGTTGGTTACCTATTTTATGTATAATAATGTGTATGTGTTATTCCCAAACTCCTAATTTATCCTCCCCACGTTTCCCCTTTGCTAACCATAGTTTGTTTTCTTTGTCTGTGAGTGTATTTCTGTTTTGTAAATAAGTTCATTTGTATCAGTTTTTTAGATTCCACATATAAGTGATATCATATGGTATTTGTCTTTGACTTACTTCACTTAGTGTGATGATCTCTAAGTCTATCCACGTTGCTGCAAATGGCATTATTTCTTTTTTGTTGCTGACTATATTCCATTGTATGTATGTACCACATCTTCTTTATCCATGTTACCTGCTTTTATGCTTTTTAAATTTTTTGTTTTTAATTAAAAAAATATTTATTTATTTGGCTGTATCAGGTCTTATTTGTAGCACGTGGGATCTTTGTTGCAGCACGTGGGATCTAGTTCCCTGACCAGGGATCGAACCAGGACCCCGTGCATTTGGGAGCACGGCGTCTTAGCCACTGGACCACCAGGGAAGTCCCTATCTGTGTTACATGCTTTTAAATGGGGGCCCATCCGATTCATTCAGCACAGATCCCATCACTTGCTCTTTTCTTACACCTAGCCCATTTATACTAGAGTATGGCCCCTTCTGGGCTCCTGAAGGCACTTCAGTTTGAGACAACCCCTACCACAGTTTAAATCCTCCTCATTGTTTAAGGATCATCTTAAATACCTTCTCTTATTAGTCTTCCTTGATGTGATTATAATCCTGAAGTTTCTTGCTCCCACCTTTTTCTTTTTTTTTCCTAAAGTACATGAAACATACTTCTTCCTCAGCTTTGTGTTAATAGTGTGTGCAAGTCTTATGCACATACTGAAATCGAAGCTCCCTGAGGACAGGGATCCTGTTTCTTTCATCTTGGCGACCTCTTCCGTACCTAGCAGCCGTCCTGCTCATGTTAGGCGTGTAGATGCTCATTAACCGGTCAGTGAAATCACACTCGTTGCAAGGCTGAACTACAAGAAGTTCATCAAACCAAAAGTGTTTTGAAGCAAAGCATTTTGGAAATAGATAATAACACATTTTGGTAAGAATTCAATGTATCCAACCAGATCATTCTCTGGGAAAGACAGAACGTAGATTTTTCACTCAATCTCCAATGCTGGCACAGGAGCTGTATTTTTTTAGCTTTGCTTCCAAATTGGTATTGACGTCAGTCACCGAGAAGTCTTGGCTCGTGCTAAATTTCATATTCAGTGGGATGGGGTTTGAAAAGGAAATGGAGTGAAAAGCTATCAACTGGGAAGCTCTAAAGTGAATGTGCCCGGTTAGTGTAATCAGTGACTAATTAAGGTAAGGTTTATGGCTGTTTTACCCTTTCACCCAGAAGAAATTTCCAGACCGGTTACGCACCACTTCCTACTGACGAGTGGGAGGCCAGAGGGTCAGATAGTCAACGTCATTGAAAGGGCTAGTTCTGTCATTGGTGGGTTGATAGATGGGCTTGAGGCCTGAGGAATAATTGTTCTCAGCAGGTCATTTGGTTTCCTCTGGTGATCCAGAAAGGCTGGGATAGGATTTTTCCCGACCCACTATCCTTTCTTGGTTCTAAACAAGTACCCCTGCATTCTTACACTGAGGCAGGAGTTCTTGGATTTTGTACCCGCTGCTGTGATGGCTTAGACAATCCTCAGTGGGGGGAGGTATTTCTGGGGTGCCTTAAAATGGGGTGACAAGTACAAACTTTTGAGTGTAGTGGGGCACCGTGGCTGGATTTCCAAGCAATGTGCTAAAAAAAAAAAACTGGCTAAGGCGTCCCTGTCCTTTGTGGCTTTGGTCAGAAGCTAAGCGGCCGGACTTCCCTGGTGGCGCAGAGGTTAAGAATCTACCTGCCAAAGCAGGGGACATGGGTTCGAGCCCTGGCCCAGGAAGATCCCACATGCCACGGAGCAACGAAGCCTGTGCACCACAACTACTGAGCCCGCGTGCTGCAACGACGGAAGTCCGCGTGCCTAGAGCCTGTGCTCTGCAACAAGAGAAGCTACCGCGCTGAGAAGCCCACGCACGGCAATGAAGAGTAGCCCCTGCTCGCCGCAACTAGAAAAAGCCCGCGCGGAGCAACGAAGATCCAATGCGGCCAATAAATAAATAAATAAATAAATTTATTAAAAACAAAAAAGAAGCTAAGCAGCTCTTTAAAGAGAAGACGGATCCCTCGATGTATAGTCATTGACTTCTGTGTTATATCATTAGATGATGAGAGTGAGTTGTAGCATACGTGGGGAAAAAAAGGATGTGTATATACACACTCTTGTGTATGTATATGTACTCAGAGACATCTGGAAGGATGCTTAGCAAAGGTCATCAGTTATTTATCCGGTGGCAGGTGTGGGTTGGGTTTGTAGGGGAAAATTCCTATTTTCTATTTTCTTTGTTGTTTATGTTTTTAAAACAAGCCTGCATTACTTTTGGGATCAATGAAAACCATAAGTAGATATCTTTTCCCTAAAAAGGAAGCAGAAGGAGTTCTTTCTGATGCCGTCTAGTCACACTGGGATGTGAATTACTGACAAGCGTTCTGAATATCACCCTTTTGAGGGAGGTGTGGCATAGGATTTCTCCAGGTATCACAGTGTTAACCTGATGAAATCTGGCTTTACTACTGGGATTTCAGCTGGTTATTGGTAAACTGAAACTAGAGCTTCTATTTCCTGACTCTTCCCTTGGGGTTTCTGTCTGCTGGGTCAAGTGGTTTTCAAACCACTTTCCCCAGGGCCTGTGAAGGGCAGTGGAGGCCCAGCAGCTGTGCTCTCCGGCCCTGCACGGCTGCTTCGACCAGAGCAGCTCTACTTCTGCCTGTTTTTCTGGTATCAAGGTTTCCACTAGGACTTCGTTTGGGGAAAAAACAAAAAAGATTCTGCTGCTTAATGAAAGCTTATAAACTCTTCTACACCACACTTAACTAGAAAATAGGTAGAAAAAAATTTCTCTTTTATGGATGAGGCATTGAGGGTCAGAGAGTTGTGAGTTGCTTTAGGACAGACGTGGAGTAAGTGGTCTTAGTTACAGTGAAGGCTTTAGTATCTTTTTTTTCAATTTGTTTATTTATTTACTGGCTGCATTGGGTCTTCGTTGCTGTGCATGGGCTTTCTCTAGTTGCAGCAAGCGGGGGCTACTCTTCGTTGCAGTGCTCAGGCTTCTCATTGCAGTGGCTTCTCTTGTTGTGGAGCACGGGCTCTAGGCACGAGGGCTTCAGTAGTTGTGGTGCATGGGCTTAGTTGCTCCGAGGCACGTGGGATCTTCCCAGACCAGGGATCGAACACACGTCCCCTGCACTGGCAGGTGGATTCTTAACCACTGTGCCACCAGGGAGGTCCCAAGCCTTTAGTTTGACGATCTTTTTACCTTGTCACATTGCTTCCCACAAGAGGAGTTCCTTTTGGTGAGCTCAGGAGGACCCAACTGAATTAAGAACTGTAGTGAAATGCCCAGGTGGTTTTGAAAGGCATAGTCTTCTTATTACCTCACTGCCTAGATTTGCCACTTCTTCAGGACCTGGCCTGGAGGTGGGCAGGGCCTAGGAGCCCAGCCGAGAACGCTTGCATTGGGTGTGTGTCTGTACTCGAATTACTGAGGGAAGCTAACAGCATTCTCATTGTGGGTGGGTAGCCTAGACTGGGATGTAATTCCCTGCCCCTCCTCCATAGCACTGGACCACTCACGCCCTGGGTGCACGAGATGCAGTGTGTCCCACGGCTGCACATTATAGAAAGAGTCCTTATTTCTGGGTGGTTGATGCTTTTACTCACCAACTTCTCAAGCAGCACCTAAAGTCCTATGTCTTGGAACATTGCTAAGGCATAAAGGTAGAGACAGGAATAGTGTTTGGTTATAAAGGAAGAGTTACGAATGGCACAGATCTGAGTGGCTCCTTGAAGACATCAGGAGGCCAAAAGCTTACTGTTTACAGGAGGAAAAAGTACTGAATTAGTGGCCTGATCCGTAACCCACGTTGCTGTGCCTTCTTACGTGAACGGAACCATGTGGTTTCCAATCTCAGCTCCCTTCCTGCAATGAGGCCTTTGGAACGTCCTTGAAGGTCTCTGGCTACATTCCTAAGAGCTCTTTTACCGGCCCTTGCTCTGCCCTTCACTTTGCCCCTCATCCAGGGGCTATTCTGTCTTCTATTTGGAGCTGATTTGAGGTCCCTCTGTGTCCATTTATGTCTGTTTTCAGGGCTAGGCCAGGTTTGGTGTTGTCATCATTGTGTTTTTCATTTGGAAGCAAATTTAATAGCCCCAGAAGGGATTTTTTTTTTTTTGGCTTTCATTTTATTTCTAGCAGAAATCCTCCAAATCAATAGTTGAAAAAAGACGTACCATTTATTCTAATATTAGTCCAGGCTTCCCTTAACACATCATCCCGGTGGCCACTCAGCTTGCGGGAAGGCTGAGTGAATGATACCCTTCTCTGGTGTATTTCATCCCGAGAGCAATGTGGCTCAGGTGAGGTGAAAGTGCTACGAGGAATGGATTAGCTCGGCTGGAGCTGTTTTTAAGATAAGGAAACAAGCTAATGAAAGTCAGTCTGTCATGAGCAACTTAGCAAACAAGAGCAAATATTTTAAAAGGAAAAAAAAAGATCATTTACCATAGCAGAGAGAAATTTCCTTAATGGCAGAAAGTTGCCCAGAACCTGGAGTCGAAATGTAGGAACGGGTGTGGAGAGGAAAAGGCGCGGCTCTTTCAGGTTGTCAAGAGGCCTGAGCTCCTGTCCTGGTCCTGTGACTGATTTTATTCAGTATGACACCCACTTCTCCGAAGCTGGAATGTCTGGTTGCATTTCCTTATCTAGAAAATGGGGGAAAATATACCTGTCTTACCTACTCTATGGGTTGGTTGCATGGATCAAAAAAATCATAAATGCTCCAGCTCTTTGAGAATTTTTAAATGCTGGCCACATCCACAGACACACACCATCAGTCACCAAGTCCTACTTTGAGAAGAATGATGAAATTCTGCCCCTTTTCTATCTGTACTTTTTGGCCACAACCAGAGTTGATAGCTTTTTCCTGTGCTCCTGCTCGGGCCTCCTAACCTATCTTTCTGCCTCTGGACTCTCTCTTCTATGGTCTAGTCTCCACTGGACCATCAGATTAATCTTCCTAAATCCACGTTTTTTTCCCCCTAAATCCACTTTGTATTAAAATTAATTAATTAATTAATTAATTAATTTTATTGGCTGTGTAGGGTCTTCGTTGCTGCACATGGGCTTTCTCTAGTTGCGGCGAGTGGGGGCTACTCTTCATTGTGGTGCGCAGGCTCCTTATTGCTGTGGCCTCTCTTGTTGCAGAGCACGGGCTCTAGGCTCATGGGCTTCAGTAGTTGTGGCATATGGGCTCAATAGTTGTGGCTCACGGGCTCTAGAGCTCAGGCTCAATAGTTGTGGTGCACAGGCTTAGTTGCTCCACAGCATGTGGGATCTTCCTGGGGCAGGGATCGAACCCGTGTCCCCTGCAATGGCAGGCGGATTCTTACCCACTGCGCCACCTAGGAAGCCCCTAAATCCACTTTTAATCACGTCCCTGCTCTGAAATCTTCAGTTGCTCCCAAGTATCTATTGAATCAAATTCAGATTCCTGGGCCTGGTAATCAAAAATCTCTGATTTACACCTGTAACTTATATAATATTGAATATCAACTATACTTCAATTAAAAAACTCTCTGATCTGACTCCTACCAGGGTTTCCATCTTCATTCTTCATGCCTCTCTTGTATTCTTTACAAAATTAAAAAAAAAATTCTTTATTTTTGGTCACACCACGTGGCATGCGTCCACACCCCCTGCAGTAGATGCACTGAGTCTTAAGCACTGGACCGCCAGGGAATTCCCTCCCTCGTATTCTTGAATACTCCACCCAGCCTGTAGCATTTATTCTCTGCAAATGCCCTTTAGTTTCTCAGAGCCTTTAGGATTTTGTCATTTCCTTATCCTTTCTTTTTGTTTCCAAGCATCAGAATTCAATGTTCTCAATATTCTGTAATAACCTAAGTGGGAAAAGAACTTGAAAAAGAATAGACACATGTATATATATATAACTGAATCACTTTGCTGTGCACCTGAAACTAACACAACATTGTTAATCGACTATAACGCCAATATAAAATAAAAATTTAAAAAAATTCAATATTCGGAGGACTCAATTGAAATGCCATTTTCTCCCCTAAAGCTTTTTTGCTATCTCCCTTGGGGGCATCTGTTTGGTGAGGCTACTACGAAGGGAACTTACACACTACATGGTGGTTGAGTGAGATGATGTCCCAGATCCCTTCCAATTCTATTCACTTTTCTAAGCAGTGTTGTGGGATAAAAAGTGAGGGGTGAATACTCCCTTTTTGATAGATCACATCCTGTTGCCCACCTCCTGTTTTTCCTCTCTACTCCCACCCTGAGTTCCTGCTTTCTTTGTTCATCCTGGCAGAGTACCTTGTTTCCACCAAAGAGGCAGTCAAGCTGGGGACTTTTATTGGAGACAGGATGTATTTCAACATCACTCTGAAAAAAAAAATGGTGCCAGTCTGTTGGCCTGGCGCGCTGTCACAAAACAAGCTTTAATCACTGGCATTGCTTTCTCCTCTGTATTCATCCAGTATCTTGTGTCACTCTTCAACCACTGTCTTGCTCTCCTAAATCCTTCGTGTACACAACTTCCTCTCTAGCCTTTAAGCTCTTTGAGGGTAGAGACCTTTTCTTGTTGATCATTTTGTCCCCCACATGCCTTTGGGTGCTTGGTCAATGCCTGGTGACTTGAATGGCAGTGGATGAGGAAGGAGATTTGGAAGGCTTTTTCCCCTACTACAAGATGGGAGGTACAAAATACCTCGATCCCTTCCCGTCCTCTGTGATACTAGTCTTTGTGATGCTTCCCTCTGTGGCTGGGTGATAACCAGTCTCCTACTGCAGCTCTTGAATTTGGGCGGTAATTCCACTGAGTCCCTAGGGGACCGAGTAGTTTCAGGAAGAATGAGTTGTTTGTTTGGCTTCGATTTCAAGCAGGAAAAACAAATAGCAGTATAACATCGCCCAGCCATGACACTTTCACTAGGAATCCTACAGCCACATGACACACCATGTCAACATAATCCACCGAGCATGGATGGGGTCCAACCCCTGCAGCGACGAAAGATTCGAGAGGACCACCACTGTGAGTGGAGAAGGGGAGCTTGTGGAGCCTGCTTCAGTAGTCGCGCTCTGCAGGGCAGTCTGTGAGTAGCTGGAAGGGTAGCCACGCAAAGCCTGGTGAGCAATGGCAGTCTCTATGAGGAAACCCTGGAAGCCAGGTTCATTAGCCAGCATAGGTGTTTTCATTTCACCTGTAGCTCTGATCGCAGGTGCCAGGTCTCTTTCTCCCTTTTTCATCCCTCTCTTTTCTCTCTTTCTGAATCCTGAAGGGTAAGAGATATGCTGAAGAGGACAAGGACACATTTGGCTCTAAGAACTCTCTCTGTCTCTCTCTCTCGTATATATAAAAAACACTCAGAGGCTCAACAAACGCCAATTTGAAGTACTGAATTTTTTTCTTTATTGAAGTAGAGTTGATTTACAATATTGTGTTAGTTTCAGGGATACAGCAAAGCGATTGATGTACTAAATTTTTAAATTGTGTCGAAACCCACGCACGGAGGTCATAGTAAAGTATAGAACCCTCAGATTGTTAAGATATTGACTCATACCATCAGCACATAATAGAGACAGAATATTGTGGGTCAGACTAGAAGTAGAGAGAAATGACTTGGCTCTAGTGTAATCAGTGGTGTTCAGTGAAGGAAAGAATAGGCCAATGGGAAGAGGATAGTCAGCTCGGGAGCCGAGAGGGGCCAGGGCCAGAGGCACTAGGGCCAGAGGGACTGAGAGTCAGATTCTGGGAGGTATACACATTCCAGGTACAAGGAGGCCTTTTTTTCTCAGTTGGGGGTGGGGGTGAGCCTTCCTATGGCCCAACATCTATTCTGAGGTCTGAGTTCACGTACATCCTGGCATCTTCTAATGATGAATTAGTCTGTGGTATCTTAAGATCAGGAAGAGGTTTGCACAGAACACACACACACACCCCCACACGCACCCCACTTTGGTCTCTGTAAAGGAATACCCCCTAAATGGATACAGGGGTGTTCTGGTTTCCTTAGCAGTCTCTTGCAAATTTGGTAGCATGAGTCAGTCTTCTGGAGTATGACCCACCTGGAGATACACACAAGATTGAGTGTCTGGACATGCAAGGCCAAGGAACAGGCTCTGAGCTGCGGTGTTTGCTAAAGGCTTCCCAGAATGCCTGTGGCTGGCTGGCTTGTCCTCTTGCCCCTTTGACACTCCTCCATGTCGTTGCCACCCGTCTGGAATCACAGCCAGGGAACTGATTAGCCTTGCACCACCTGACGGCAGACGGTAGCATCCCTAGATTCCAGAAAATGACTCCTGGGTGCTCTCCTCCCCCACAGCCATTGCAGTTGTGGGTGTTCATCTTGTTTGCCCATTTCCTCTTGCATTTTGCAAATGCCTCAGCTGTGTTTGTGTCTTTTCCTTCCTTCAGTTCAGAGCAATCTGTTCAATTCGAAGCGCGAGCAGCGTCCCCAGTGTGCAAGGAAACAGGGTCTGAGTAACCAGAGACTTGCTTTTTCTCCTGCTGCCAGTATCTCCGGGAGGGTAGAGAGTTGGTAGAAATCCATTCATTTTAATCCAGTGTGTTTTGTTCTGCTAAACTCTCATTGTCTTCCCTTGATCCCTCTCGTCTATTGTTACAATAAGAAAAACACTGATTTGTGTTCACATTCTGTCTTTTTTTTTTTTCCTTATGGACAGTTCTTATTACAATAAAGCCATCAGTTTTCCTTTAATCATGCCTTTTGAAAATGTTTGGTGCATTATCTAATGTGATTTGTGTTATCTACTGAGTTGACGATTATACCTGAATGGACCCATTGAGAGTATTTCCGTGAGAATCAGCGGGGAAACAAAGGTTTTCTATTGAGATACTTGACGTTATGTGTTGACTTGTGTCCTCTTGGAATTCACAGGTTGACGTCTTCACCCCTCAGTATCTCAGGATGGGGCCTGATTTGGAAATGGGGCACTGCCAATGTACCTAGTTAAGATGAGGTCATACTCCGAAAGGGTGGGCCCCAGTCCAACATGGCTGGTGTCCCTATGAGGAGGGGGAATCTGGAGGCAGGAACAAACAGGGAGAACCCGTGAAGATGATCAGGGTTCCATTTTCTACAAACCAAGGAACACCAGAGATAGCCAGCAAACCACCAGGACCTGGGAGAGAGGCATGGAACAGAAATTCTCAGCTCTCAGAGGGAACCAACCCTGCGGACACTTTGATCTCTGACTTTTAGCCCCTAGGACTGTGAGAACAAATATCTGTTGTGCAAACCACCCAGTTTGTGGGTCCTTTGTTACGGCAGCCGTAGCAAACGAGTCTACTTGATCTACTGAACATTCCAGCTAAGTCTGTATCTTGGAGAGTGAGAAACATACGGACTGTGAATTCAAAAGGTGTTACACATTTTGGAAGAACACTGAGAGTCTGAAGGCTCCTGGAGAGCCGGCGCCAGCCAGCCACCTCCATTGGCTGCTTGAGAAAGTAGAGATGGGGAAGCGGGCTTGGAGCTCCCCAAAATACTCAGATGATGCTACACATGTTCTTTTGTGTATTTATAAAACCTCTGGTGCTCACCTCTCCCCTCATTCCTAAGGAGGGATGGGGTGTGTGTGTCTAGGCGGGGTGTGTGTGTTTGGTGGTGTCTGGTTGATAAATGGGCTGAAGGGCATTGCCCTGCCCAGCTCTGTAGACTGGAAGGTATTCGACCTTCCAACGTGGGGCCCGAAGCGTAACTCGCCAGGCTCTCAGCTGTGTCATATGAGTCAGCTTGAGAAAGGCCCACCCAGCTGAATTCAATTTGTGAGTGTTTGGATTCGGCCCTGGGAGGGCCCTGTTGGGCGCTTTAGGATAAAACAACCCAGCAGAGCTCCGGGGAGGGGTTGGCAAGACCTACCCAGGGGCCAGCGGTTCCGCCGAGGATGTCCTCTTTGGCCTGTGTGTGAGGCAAGCCCTTGGCTCTCTGCGCCTCCTGCCCTGAGGTGGCACCCTGATCCCAGGCATCTGGTATTCTGCCCACTGCTTTCTAGCCGTGAGTATCCATGGCAGCAGTTGCCAAAAGGGAAACAAGTGCCAGATTCTTAGGTCAGCCTGGTCTTTCCGGAGGCCAGCCAGGGAGGGCAAGCCCTGTGTTCTCAGCCTGCCTGGCCTGTAGCCCGTAAATCAGTGCTGCTCCAGTTGGAAAGACTTTCTAGAGACTTAGAAACTGTATCTGGCTTATGTGCTGTTAAGTGGCTTATTTTTCCAAAGCCTGTTCTTGGCCTATTGGTTAAGATTCAGTGGGTGTGTGTTTTAAGTGGGATGACCACATTTCCTAAACCAAAGCTGGGTTAGATGGTCGAACCATGGATTTTGGGGGGAGAAATTTATGGAGGTGAAAAGCCTTACAGAGTTATAAAAATGAAGTCACATGGTGTTAACAAATTTGACAAATCACCTTTGTTGAAAAAAAAATAGCTGTATGAAATGATGTGAAGTGAGGACAGACCAGAATAATTCACAACAAAGATTGAGCGTCAATTATGTACCAGGCACAGTTCTTGCTCCTTGAAATATATCAGAGTACAAAATTAACACCAGCATTCCTCCCATCATGGAGCTTACATTCTAGAATTGGGGTTGTAGATCATCAAACTTCCAAAGGTCCTTTCCTGGGATGGTTCTAAAAGGTAAGGTCTTGCCAGGTGTTGGCCTTCTAGTGAATAAACTTTGCTAAAGTAAAATCAGCTATTATGGCAATATTTGTTTATCTATCCCACATGGGAAATGTCGGAAAAGCCATCTGGCAGTTGGCTCTGGTTGGCACTTGGCTGGGGAATATAGAATTGAATTTTAGTCCTTGGGTGACTTTATCTCCTGCTCCGGGAACACTTCTGTTGGGACGGAGCGGTTAAACAAAAGAGCAGTGCGCTCTGGTTGCCTGGCGATACCCCTTATAGGGTTTCATTACCTGAGTCCTTTCAACTGATGTAGAGGTTGCTTGTATGGAGTTAGAGCCTTTGAAGTGGTCCATGCTTCTGCCACATCACAAAGCCTAGCTCCATATGCTGTGCAACTTCCTGTATGTGGCTGTCATTACATACCTTTTATGTATCCTTAGTACACAGAATCAGGGCCTGACACGTGACAGGCTCTTAAGTACCTGTGGAATGAACGGATGAGCAGATGGATGCCTGGATGATAGTTTGACTTGTTAGCCAGGGGGATGTTATTTCTTATTGCACTTGTGGGATAAAATGTCCTTGAAAATGAAGGTGTGGGCCACTAGGACAGTGGGCCCCCGGGGGTTTGAGGTTATACTTCTCCCACAGGGCAGTTGTGCTGAAGCCAGAGTTGATTGACCAACCCAAGACCCTGAGTCAGTTTCTAAGGCTCCTAGGGTTCCACAGCCGGTTCTCTGCTTCGGTACTTCTCAGATTTTGGTGCCCATGAGAAGCACCTGGAGGCCTTGTTAAACAGATCGTTTGGCCCCACTCTCAGAGTTTGGACTGATGACATCTGGGGTGGGGCCCGAGAACTGGAATGTCTACGAAGTTACCAGGTAGTGCTAACAATGCTGCTGGCCTGCTGAGCACTTTTTGTGAACCTCTACTTCATAACCAGTGCTGATATAATTGACAGCGGAGCGGTTCAGCACCTGTGCTCTGACCAGTGGTGACATCCCAGTTCTACCACTTACCATGTGGCCGTGGACATGTTGCTTGACCTTTCTGTAGGTTGGAATAATGTTAGTGCCCACTTCCTAGGATTGTTGTGTAGACCAGATGATGCATATAGAGAGCTTAGCACAGCACTTGAAACTGAGTAAATGCTGATTAAATGTTAAGTACTATGATCATTGCTTTGTATCACAATAGCTCGGTACATAGGAGGCATTAAATTAAATGAACAATGAGGCTGGTGTTAGTTGGGTTCCTAGAAAAGGAGAATTTTGAGTTAAATCAAATTTTGGACCTTTGATATTCAACTTAAGTTGGAGCCAGATGCCTGGATGTGACCGCAGGTGGAATGTTGGTGGGAGAACAGCAGAAATCATTTGATGGTATTTTTCTGATCCCAAATATGTCTTGACCAGGCATTTGGGAGATTAGAATCTGCAAGAGAACCAAAGACTGAGGGTTGGTGGGGATGTTACAGTTGGTCTATGAGACCCTCAAACCTGGTGTCAAGTGTCCTTCGTTTAACATCACATGTCATCCAGAGACGAGTGGGCAAGCCAACTTCAGTGTTTTGAGTACGTCTGTGGTTCCATTTAAAATCCACATTCAGCAGAAGGACTCAATGGGTTTGTTTGAAATGGGAAATTTCTTTTTAGTGTGTGCACATGCTCTGTATGTTCTGAAGGATGGTCTATAGACCATTTGCATCCACCTGGGATGCTTGGTGAAAATGGAGGTTCCTGAGCTAGTCCTAATGAATTAGAATCCCTGGAAGTGGGAGCAGAAGGTCTTCATTTTTTAAAAAAATGGAATCATTGTTTATTTTTATTGGCTGTGTTGGGTCTTCGTTGCTGTGCTTGGACTTTCTCTAGTTGCGGAGAGCGGGGGGGGGGCTACTCTTTGTGGTGCGTGGGCTTCTCATTGCGGTGGCTTCTCTTGTTGCGGAGCACGGGCTCTAGGTGCACAGGCTTCAGTAGTTGTGGCTCACAGGCTCTAGAACGCAGGCTCAGTAGTTGCAGCGCATGGGCTTAATTGCTCCATGGCACGTGCAATCCTCCAGACTAGGGCTTGAACCCATGTGCCTGCATTGGCAGGCGGATTCTTAACCACTGCACTACCAGGGAAGCCCCAGAAAGTCTTCATTTTAAAAAGCATCCCACTATTCTGGAATTCACCGCAATAGCTTGGGAAACCCTACCACAAAAGACTATCCATCCTATATGACAGCAAGGATGGTTATATTGTCAATTGTAATTCATCATTACAATTGACATCATGAAGTTTATGATACACCAGGATCCCCAGTAGCACCATGAAGTTCATTCCATTTTGGAACTTGCCTCCTGCACCCCATCCCAACACTTGGCCTGTGTACATTGAAGACCAGCTAGGAACGAAATGCAGCCCAACACGATTTAGTAATAATTGTCACTATAGTTGTTGTGGTATGTGAAGAGCTGGATGCTTTGAATATGTAAAATTGGAGAACAAGGTGAGTCCTGATTTCAGGTGACTCTCACTGTGGTGCACTGGCTCAACCAGGAGCCTTGCTCCTGTGTGTTCTTTTACAAAGTTATCCAAATGCTCCTGGAGTCTCTGCTCAGGGTTAAAACAAATCACCCTGTTCCACTCTCTCTTTGATTTCAAAGCCCATAGCCAGTAATCCCAGACATACTTCATTAATTGGAAGAGATAGAAATTAATAGTTAGAATTCAAATAAGTCAGGACCAGTCCCCAGCCAATGGAAGGTCATCCATGCCAGGAAGCAGTTAAGATTCTGTACTGGGTGTCTGCACAGGGCTATTCAGTGTTTGCCAGTTCCGTAGGGCTGAGATCTTCTCTTCACTTTGCTTATGTCTGGCTTGGCCTGGCCAAGTGACTCTGGTTTTTATTTGCGGCCTTCATTTGTTACCTTACTCTGCCATCTCCTGCTTCTGATCATGACCTGGCAACCTGTACTCATCCAGAATCCTTTACTGCATCTGTCACCTTTTTGCTGCCTCTGCTTATCCACAAAGGATAAATGAGTTCAGGGACCATGTAAAGAAAGAGCCAGCATCATCTCTCTGCCTCATAGGTCTGTAAATTTGCACACCCATCACACCCACTGGCACAGTGTAATAACTTGCTGTTGAAATACAAGCATTGGTTACCCATGTGTTTAACCACTTAGTGCAGCTCTTTGAAGAATACCAGCAACATGAAGAAAAATCAGCAAATCCTTGAATGAGGATATAAGATGATATTTATAGGACTTGATTTGTGATGTCGGAACCCTAAAATTTTGCCTGTCTTATTCCCCCCTTATGAAGGGGAATAAAGAAAGCAGATATTTATTGAGCACCTACAATCTGCAACTTGCACAGGTTTCAAGGGGCCCAGATGGGATTTCAACTGAGGTCTAGCTGATGTTATGCTAGTTTTTGGAAACTCAAATATTTTCATTTTCTCATGGCCACAAATGGTCTTCTCCAAGGAAAAACCTCTTGAACAGTTTTCTAGGGCAACAGCAATACACGTGGAACCTCTTCTGATAAAGGTGCTTGACTTTGATTATGGGTGTGAGTTGTGTTTCATTTTTAATTCCGATGATCTGTGTTTAGAGACTTCTGTTTTTATTGCATAATTTTTGCCCACCGATTTCTAAAACAAGCAAGCATTGGCTCTGATTAAAAAGCACAACAGCAGATGAATCTCCTGTGATTTGTATTGTGAATGTTTGAATTACATTTATTCTGTATCTCGATGACTTTATGCTGTCTGTTGATGTGAAGTCCGGTTGGCCCAGTGCCAATGTGCTGGTTTAGAAGGCATTGCCTTGGTGGGAGGTATAGTCAGATTCTGCCTGATGGGAAAGGGAGGTTCTGCTAAAGGCTTTGCAGAGAGATGGGCAGCTCTGATGAGGTTCAGTGCCTCTTTCTGAGTGACTCTGATCTGAATAAGCAGATCTTAATTTTGAGAGACTACCTTTCGAAAGGAGTCAGTTAAAATGGGTAATTAACAGGGAATCCTTTTTTATGTAAGTGAGTGCATTTAACACTTTAGGAAGCTTTCTGTCTGGCACTGAGGGGAAGAGCAGTTTGAAATGAGCTTGGGAAGAAAATACAGTAACTTCAAACAGAGCAAGAAGATCTCTAAGCTTTAAAGGCTGAATTTTACCTGAATGTAAGTTTCTCTGGTTTAGTTAAGCCAATAAAACCTTAACTGGGATAAAAATAAATCAGAATCTATGCAAACATACTTGAAGGTAGTGTTTTTTTTTTTTTTTTTTTAAAGCCCTCTATTGAGGGACTCCCCCCCGCCCCCCACCCCATGACTCTTAGCATACGTACATATTCTGCTAATGTTCACAGCACCAGCACCACCAGAGGATATCTTTATCACCATTTTACACATGGGGAAACTGAGACTCAGGAAGGTGCTGTGACTTGTCTAATATTATACAGATAACAAGTAGCAGGTTTGAATCCAGCTTGGCCTAACTCTTCTCACCTGTCTTAATTGGCTCAGGCTGCCATGACCAAATACCACAGGCTGGGTGGCTTAAGCAACAAATTATTTTTCTCAGTTCTGGAGGCTAGAAGCCCAAGATCAAGGGGTCAGCAGGGTTGGTTTCTCCTGAGGCTTCTCTCCTTGGCCACCTTCTTATTGTGACATCACATAGTCCTCTTCTAAGGACATCAGTCAGACTGAAATAGAGCTTTGCCCTTATGACTTTAATTTTAGTTACCTCTTTAAAGGCCCCATCTGCAATTACAGTCACATTGCAGGTTAGGGCTTCAGCATAGGAATTTGAGGCAGGGGGGATGGCACAGTTCAGTCCATAACACCACCTTATATCTCTTGGATGCAGTCTCGGGGGGATCTGAGATGGGTGTTGAAATAAAACAAGATAATGTGGGGCCCACTCTGATTAGACAGTCGGGTATAGCTGAAAGGACTATCTTTACCCTGATGAAATTGTAAGAATTCTTAAACTTGTTGAAAGGAAAACCAAGCAGCTTTGTACACAACTGACTTTATAAAACCTGTTAGAAGTCTGTCAAGAGGGTGACAGGGAAAGGAGCAGGTCAGTTAATTGACTTACAGTGCCTGGCAGGGCTGAAGTTTGAAAAATTAATCTTTGAGATATTGGTTGTAAGTCAATGCAAAAATCATTAACGGATAAAAGATTTTCTGTTTTTGGATTTGCTCTAATGTGTATTTCTTAACCCCAATTTCATTTACTAATTTCTTAGGTTATAGTTTCTGCTTTATAACAAATAGTTTAGCTTTTTAGTTAGTCTCTGACTTAAAATCTCTTTTATACTGATTCCTTGCTTGACAGGTAGTTAGTTCAATTGCAGTTGGCGAATACTAGGTTCCTTCCGGCACCTGTAAGTGAAAGCTCAGGGCTGAGGTAAAATTCCTGTGCAAGACCTTCAAAGCCTATGTAAGAATGACCTCAGATCTTGAACAGTAACAGAACATGAATGACCATGCCATTTGTGGTAGGCTTTAAGTGACCATGCAATTGCAGCCCCTGTGCTTAGGGTCTGGCTCTGGCTCAGTTTGGGGGTCCCACTACTGGCAAGCTGTTTTAGGACCTCATTTCCCTCATCCTGGGGACAGAATATAAAGGCCCACCACCTGTATGCACCACATTTGTTACTTTCTCCAAACTGCTGGGCTTGTTACTCTATCAGAGCAGGAAATTAGGTTTGTCTGACATCTTATTCTTCATTGTCAGGTTGATAGATTGCCCTGTGTGTCTCAGAATCTTTGTCAATTGATTATTTTCCTTCTTTTTTGTTCCAGGATTTTTTAGGTATGAAAGTTAACAAGTCGCTAATTTCCGACCATTGTCTCTCCCATTTTAAATGCTGGTTTCTGTTCACCCTCACTTGTCAGGCTTCTCATGGTTTTCCATGAGCAGGATTTATATGCAGCAAAACTAGAAGCCAGCCAAGCTGATTGTGACTCTTCCCCACTTCCCACTCCTCTCTCCTGGAGGAACTCTTCCTTACTTCCACCAGGAATTTAGACTATGCTCCCACCCCCATGATGGGCTTATCTTCTTGCCTGGAAAGCAACTAAAGTTGCTTCCCACCCACCTTCAGGTTTAAGGTATTATCATTCCATAGTTTTTACCATTTTTATAGGGACTTTTAAAACTCTTCAAAGACCAAAGGACAGAGCCTCAATTGGTGGACTCTCACAGAAGAGTGTGCATGTGAGTAGGTTGGGAGCTTCTTTTTATTTCTGCACCACTCCACTCGGAGGCAGCCTCATACTCCAGTTTTCGATGGGGAAAAAAGGAATCTGTAGTGATGGTAGCCTCGGTTACCAGGTGTTTAGAATCTTCTCTTGAGCCAGGAATCTGTTCCGGAAAAAGTGCTTCACCTAGCTCCTGATTCAATGGAAGGGCTGTCTTGAAATATGCAGAAGTATTTGAGCTCACTTTGCTAAGAATTAACTGTTCAAGGTCTTCAATAAAAATGTGAGCAATCTTTTAAGAAGAGAGATTAAAAATGTCATGGTAAAGGGGCAGGCATGAAAAGAAACAAAATTGAATTATTTGTAATGAGATAGATGGATCTAGCATCTGTCACACAGAGTGAAGTCAGAAAGAGAAAAACAAATACCGCATGCTAATGCATATATATGGAATCTAGAAAAATGGTACTGATGAACCCAGTGACAGGGCAGGAATAAAGACACAGAAGTAGAGAACAGACTTGAGGACACAAGGGTGGGGGGGGGGATGGGGAAGGGGAGGCTGGGATGTAGTGAGAAAGTAGCATTGACATAGATACACTACCAAATGTAAAACAGATAGCTAGGGGGAAGCTGCTGCATAACACAGGGAGATCAGCTCTGTGCTTTGTGACCTAGAGACTGGGATAGGGAAGGTGGGAGGGAGGCTCAAGAGGGAGGGGATATGGAGATATATACATATCTATAGCTGATTCACTTTGTTGTTGTACAGCAGAGAATAACACAACATTGTAAAGCAATTATACTCCAAAAAAGATGTGAAGAAAAAAAAAGTAAAGGGACAGGGCTGTGAGGACTGTGCAGTTAAGTACCTATTAGGTAAGCCTGGCTGCAAAACTGCTGGGGTCGTAAAATACTGGAATATCAGACTTGCAAGGGACCTTGGAGGTTCTCTACCTTATCTCCTCTAATGGGAGGCAATGGGCAACGATGAGGGGG
This sequence comes from Hippopotamus amphibius kiboko, assembly GCF_030028045.1. Taxonomy (NCBI): domain Eukaryota; kingdom Metazoa; phylum Chordata; class Mammalia; order Artiodactyla; family Hippopotamidae; genus Hippopotamus; species Hippopotamus amphibius. The sequence continues at coordinate 33,372,008 of NC_080203.1, forward strand.
AAAAGAGACACGTGCTTTGGAGTCATAAGGATCTGGGTTTGAATCTCCCTCTTAGTGGGTGAGCTTGGATAAAGAAAGACCTTTTGGGGTCCTAGTTTCCCCCTCTGCAAAATGAGTATGATAATGTCTTCTAATGAGGGCTGTTGTGAGGTTTGGAGATCATGCGTATCTAAAGTACTGGGACTAGTACCTGGCCCATTGGAGATGTTTAACATACAAATGGTAGCTGCCATTATTATCATCATTAGGTTACACATGAAGAACTGGAAAAGCAGAGGCTAAGTGACTTACTCCAGATAATTTATCATCTTATTTAAGAACGGGGACTAGAACCCAGGTCTCCCTTGTCTCTGACTCCTTGGCCTACCGCAGCACACTGCACTGCTCAACTGTCATGTCAACTGAAAGAAAAACGCACAATGTGAGAGCCATGAGTTTCAGTTTTATTGGGGGACTTACTGAGGACGGTAGCTTGAGAGACAGCTTCTCAGCTCTGAGGAACTGCTCCGAAGAGGTAAGGGGGAGAGGTCAGCATATATGTGATTTTGATGAAGGCTATGTGTAATTAAGTACTCATCTCAGTAAAAGGTTGCTGCTAGTTAATAGTTTCAGCGCTTTTCTAAGTATTGGCAGATGCAAGAATCGCCGTTTATAAAATTTTCTCCTGAAAATATCTAACTATCTGAAGGCCTTGTTCTGATAATTTTCCCAGAGCACTGAGTGTCTCATTCCTGATCTCCACTCTGAAGGTCAGTCACTGTAGTGGCTAATGACTTAATTCTTATAGAACAGGGTGGCAAGCGACATTCTTTAGTTGGCAGTCACATGTAGTACATGTCCTTTATAAGAAAATGCCAAATTGGGGTAAGAATTAAAAACTCAATCTAGTGATGTAAATGCATGGGGAAACTATTATTCCTCTTTGTACTCTACAAAAGGTTTGCTCAGGAGAAGACTGCAAGGGTAACAGAAGTCTCCTGGGATCCACCTTCCAGAAAGAGAATGACAAATATGGAGTGGCTATGGGGCTTGTTCTAAAGAAAGAACAGTTATTATTTTTTATGTAGTGATGCAATCACCATTTTCAGTTGAATAATTTGGAGTTCTTTGATTCTAAATATCTTTATTTCCTGTCTGTAAGTATTCATTCCATTTGATGCAAAAAAGAAATTGAGGTCTACAGAGGCGAGGGAAATGCCCGGTGTCACAAAGCTGGTAAGTGGCAGAATCATGATAAGAACCAAGTTCTCCTGACTCAGTTCAGAGTAGTTTCTAGCCGACAATTATCCCCCAGATTAAAAAACCTGTTTATTTTCTTGGTGTTGGACATTCTTTGGGTTTGGACAAATGTTAAATGACATGTATCCATCACTATAGTGTCAGAGTATTTTCACTGCCCTAAAATTCCTCTGTGCTCTACTTATTCATCTCCATGGCAACTACTGATCTTTTTTTTTTTTTTGTCTCCATAGTTTTGCCTTTTCTAGGAGGTTATATAGCTGGAATGGAGTAGTCTTTTCAGGTTGGCTTTTTTCACTTAGTAATATGTGTTTAAAGTTCCTCCATGTCTTTTTGTGGCTTGATAGCTCATTTATTTTTAGTGCTGAATAATATTCCATTATCTGGATGTACCACAGTGTATTTGTCCATTCACCTCTTGATGGACATTTTGGTTCCTTCCAGGTTTGAACAATTATGAATACTGCTATAAACATCCCGTGTGAAGGTTTCTGTATGGACATGTTATCAACTCCTTTGGGTAAATACCAAGGAACATGATTACTGGATCATGTATGTTTAGTTTTGTTAAGTAACTGCCAAACCATCTTCCAAAGTGGCTGTACCACTTTGTATTCCCACCAGGAATGAATGAGAGCTCCTGTTGCTGTACATCCTTGTCAGCATTTACTGTTGTCAGTGATCTGGATTTTAATAGATGACCCCCCCACACACTTTTTTTTCCCCTTGCCCTTGGCAGATGTCAAAGTTTTGAATAGTAACTGACTAGGGATCTGATGGTCCCTTAGGACTATCTGAGACAATGTTACCCAGATATTTTTATTGCTAACAAGTAGTACCATCAACTTGATTTTTTTTTTTTGAGAACTTTTATTGAGATAATTGACATACAATAAACTGCATATATTTAAAGTGTACAATTTGATTTTTTTTTCTTATTAGTAATGTATATATGGCAATCGCAATCTCCCAATTCATCCCACCCCAACCCCCTCCAGCCCTGGCTAACTTGATTTTTTTTTAAAATTTATTATTTTTGGCTGTGTTGGATCTTCATTGCTGTGTGCGGGCTTTCTCTAGTTGTGGTGAGCGGGGGCTTCTCTTCGCTGAAGTGCATGGGCTTCTCATTGCGGTGGCTTCTCTTGGTGGTGCATGGGCTTCAGTAGCTGTGGCGCGTGGGCTTAGTTGCTCTGTGACATGTGGGATCATCCCGGACCAGGGCTTGAACCCGTGTCCCCTGTATTGGCAGGTGGATTCCCAAACACTGTGCCACCAGAGAAGTCTAACTTGACTTTTAAAAAAATTGATTTTGTGGGTTTTTGAATATAGTCGGCTAGTGACCCAAGTTCCTTCCTCTACATCCCACTCTGGCTGTCCTGAAGATGTAAGTTCTTATTTTGGTCTCCCTGGTCTGCCTCTTGATCTAGCTGTAGACATATTTTAGCCCACAAGAAGGTTTAGCTTTCACTTAACCCTTAAGGTCCTGGAGTTGGCCCCATCTAGCAAGACATTGAAACTCATCAGGGGCCTTTTCCCCATCTGTCTGCTTTTCCTTTGTACGCAGTTCCTGAGCAACCCTATGCTTGTTCCCTGGGACCTGGATCCTCTGCTTCCTACTTCTAGTGTTGGGAACTTCCTAGCAATTTCTAGAACTTCCTAGCAATTTCTAGAACTTCCTTTGTCAGGATATGGTAACTAATCCTCTTCTGTTCCTGCTGAGAGTTTTAGAGTCTGTCAGAGGAACTTGATGGTATCGCAGAGCCAGGCTAACTGCAGACCGGTGCTGAGGGCTCTAACAGAGAACATACGTTTCACTGTAGCAACCAAAGGCTTGCTGTAACCCAAAGATTAACTGGGAGAGGTGCCACCACCATAAAGCTTGTAGAGTTTTTCGGAACAGCTTTACAAACGATTTCATTCCTGCTTGGTGACAGCCCAGTCAAAAATACCACTAATAGCACTTGCTGAGGTGAGCAGATGCTGGCAATATTTCATAATCTTTTTTCAAAAAATATTTATATATTTATTTATTGGCTGTGTTGGGTCGTTGCAGCGCATGGGCTTCTCTCAAGTTGTGGCACTCTGGCTTAGTTGCCCAGAGGCATGTGGGATCTTAGTTCCCTGACCAGGGATTGAACCCGTGTCCCCTGCATTGGAAGACGGATCCTCTACCACTGGGCCACCAGGGAAGTCCCCATAATCTGACTCTTAGAAGTAGTAAATCTTTGAGTTAAAATTACACGTCATTAATATGACAAAAAGGGGCATTGTTAAACCTCTTGTCTTGGTATCTTTTTTTCCCAGCAGCTGGAGGTGAGGACTACCTGGGAGGGACTCAACTTGTCTGTATGACCTTGGGCTGGAAGCGGTAGAGATGGGAGGGAGAAGTAAAGAAGGGTCTCCTGGAACTTCTTAGTCCCATCTGTATGCAAATCACTTAACATTATGCAAATTATTTTTCTGAAATTCAATTAGACTCCCAAGAGTAAACAATTTCCACTCCCACCACTGTACTTTCTGCCTCCTAAGTTCTCTTATTTGTCAAAGAGAGCTATTGTGTTTTGTGTCCTCCTGGGGAACAGGAATGGTAGATAGTCCCTCACTGAGGCAAAACCAGTTCTGGTCAAATACCTTGGGAGGTGCTGCTGGATGTAGCTAGGGAAACTCGAACAAAGCCTGACAGGAACTCCTGAGGTACAGAAACTCACACTGAGCTGTAGCCCACCAGGCAGACATAACATTCGCCATACTGCTTTTTCTGGACTCCATTCTCTTCATGGTTTCATGGGGCCTGTATTTCAGGTATGAGGACTATTGACTACAAACACTTTCTGGATCAAAGGCCCACAGTCCTCTTCTCTTCTTCACACATGCGCGCGCACACACACACACACACACACTCACTCACTCACTCTCTCTCTCTGTGTGTATATATATATATTTATATAGAGAAAATTTATATTTATATGTAATATATTTAAAAATAATATATAAAAATATATTTAATACTCTCAGATCTTACTACCTAAAATTTCTATTCACCCATACCTGTTCCTCGTAGTTTGGGATGGATCCCGGAGAACTGGGGCCAGGGATTGATTGGTCATTCATTCATCCATCCATCCATTCATTGACTCATCCACTGATTCATTCAACAAATATTTGAGTGATTACAGTTTGCCAGGAACTTTATTTGGCATTGAGGGAAGATACAAAGATGTGGTAGATGGTAAGAAGAAACGTAACATTTTTATGAGAATATAGGATACAGGGACCAAATGTGGGATGGGAGGGTGTGGCTGAGTTATGGAAGGCTTCCCTAGGACCTGCTTGGTAAGTTGGGAGTTAGCCAGTTAAATATAGGTGAAACATGTTCCCGTAGAAGAAGGGCATGGGTGAAGGCTCTGAGGATAAAGGAGTGTAACTGTTTTGTCATGAGTGGAAAGGAGAATGCGGGAGTATTTAGGAAGAGAGGTTGTCTGGGACCAGATCACACAGAAGGTCTTACAGACCGGAGTAAGTATTTGCCTTCACTGATTCATTCTCCCCATTCTTCAGGCATGCCTCCCTTATTGTCCAGGCGTTGAGGTTCTTCTACCTTTTATATTAGCTCCCTAGTCCCCAACCTTCAGTGAGAGGAGGCTACCGGTATCCCAGGACCAAAGATGGCTGTACAGATGGTGAGCACAGGGTTTGTCCACTTTATCAAGGGGGAACCGTTTAGGGCTGGTTCTTTTTTTTTTTTTTTTTTTTTTTAAGAACACAGATTTGACTTTATTGTTTTTATTTTTATTACTCTGCATTTATTTAATGTATCCTATTCATACTTTTGTACCAACTTTCAATATAAAATTGGTTTATATAAAATCATGTTCAGCTCCAATAAAACTAAAAAGATTACTTTTTAAAATGCAATATTTAAAACATTTTAAAATGATAATAAAAATCAACATGAATCTGATGACATTTAAAATTATCACGCTGTTCTCACAAAAGAGATCAATGCAAAATAGGTGTTGTCTGATGTTTTCACTCACAGTTTGTCTTCATCTCTAGTCTCAGGCCAACATTTTAAGACCGATGCTTTACCTATTCCTTGTAAAGACATTTAACTCATTGTTACTGCACAGTTACTTAAGCTATTTATGATTGTTCATAATTTAATCTTTCTAAAATTTCAGGTAAGAATCATATTCATTAATGCAAAATACTCTAATTTTTAAAATGTTATTATTTCTTATGCTGTTTTTGACTAGCCTGCTAAACTGAGTGTTTTGTGGATTAAAACAAAAAAAACCCCACCACTTCCACTTCTTAAGTTGATGAGATCTATGCAGCTTACAACCGTACCAGGTATTAAAACAGTAAGGCTTAACCCTCACCATCTTCGGGAATTTCCCTAGGATGGGTCAGCTGCCCACACTTGTACTTGCAGTTTATTGTACCCAGCAGTTCAAGGAGGAGCAATGCCACTCAAAGAAACCAGACTCCACGTTCATGTCTGTGTCTGTTTTTCCAACCTGTATAACAGTTGACTGTCTAAGGCACAGGCAAAAGGGATACAATGTTAAACTCCAGCAGGGCTGCTAAGGTAGTGACACCTACTTGTGCCCTGTAAATACTCTTTACTTTGGCAATGGCCCATGAGGTTAACATCTAGAGTTTTCAGCCTGATACAATGAAATCATTAATGACATTGAGACCAAACAATTTTTCCCACTTTTGCAACACATTGTATAAATTAAGATAACATCTGTTTACTTCACTTGCAAAGTCTCTATACAGTCGGCCCTCTGCATCCAGGGCTTCCACATCCATGGATTCAACCAACCACAGACAGAAAATATTGTAAAAATCCCAACTATTTACATAGCGTTTACATTGTATTTCAATTATTTACACAGCATTTACACTGTATTAGGTGACTTAGAGTATACGCAGGTTATATGCAAATACTATGGACGCTGCTGTATGTAAGGGACTGGAACATCTGAAGACTCTGGGGCTCCTGGAGCAGACCCCTGCAGATACCGAGGGGTGACTGTACACTAATTTTGCTGCAGCCTGTAAGATGTGTGTCATTTAGAAAACACAGCTGGTCACACACTGTTCTTTACAGACATATTCCTGTGAAGATGGAAATCAACATCTGTAGCATCAGTAGGTTTGATTAGCAAATTTAGGTATAACAGAGTGTACCTCTGATTCTCATAACAGTGATGTGAGTGGGCTACATGGTGAGCTGCAAGCCCCCGTCCACCATCAGGACGTGCCCTGTAATGTACGGAGACTCTAAAAGAAACACGACTGCATGGGCCACATCAAGGGGGTCTCCAAACCTCCCAAGAGGGATATTTTTCTTTAAATGTTCTTCTTTCAAGTCTTTCGTCATATCTGTGTGAACAAATCCTGGTGCAACTACATTCACTCTAATTTTCTTTCTTGCTACTTCTTTAGCAAGAGCACGTGAAAATCCAGCTAATCCTCCTTTACTGGCACTGTACACAGACTGGCCAGAATTGCCTTTTAAACCAACAACACTTCCCACGTTCACAATGGACCCTCTCTGTTGTTTAAGCATCGTCTTCACAGCAGCTTTACATGTCAGCGTGGAGCCCAGGAGGTTAGTGTGAAGCTGGGATAGCATATCTTCAGCATTTGCCCTTCTTAAGAGATTATCCCTGTTAATTCCAGCTGCATTTACCAAGAAATTAACTGGACCTAAATTTTTCTCTAGCTCTTCAAATGTATTTTGAACATCATGTTCTTTGGCAACATCACAGCTCAATGCCAAATGGTCTCCGCCCAGCTCCCTGGCCATGGCTTTGGCCCCCTGCAGATTCCGGGCGATGATGGCCAGTCAGTAGCCTCTCTGGGCCATCAAGAGGGCCACGGCCCTACCGATGCCCCGGGAGCCTCCGACCACGGCGCACACCCTGTCCATCTGGGACGGAGAGCCGCAGACCTGGGGGGTTGGGGGGGAGGAGGCTATAAGGGCGGGCCCTTCCCAGCGGCCTTCCGCCTTCACACCACTGCGACTCCCTCAAGCCCAAGCGCCGCCCGAGGCCTCCGGCTGCGAACTAGGGCTGGTTCTTTTAGCACAGGCAAACCAAAGAGCTCTGTGTTCCGTGAAAAGTACCCTTACAGACTTTATTTGCTGTCCAAAAAACTTATATGTAAATCATTTCTGCGAGGTGGGCTTAATTGTGCCAAGTCAATGAGGGAGTCGTACAAAAGGAGGGAGTCATAAAGTTCCTGCATCATTTCATAATAACTGGACCTTATTTTGTCTTATATCCTCATCACTGCTGTCTAGTATATACTAGCCACTTAATGAGTACCTGTTGAATGAATGAATGGATAATACCAATAATCTTATATTGGTAGAAGCCTGTGAGGACAGTTATAAATCTACAAACTGGTTCCTGGGGCTGTTGTGAGAGAACTGGGCTGACTGGAGGGTGGTTGATATGAGCCAGTAATGTTTTTCTTAAAACAAGCAGTGTGGGGTTAGGGCCCATCTGAGAACTCTCAACACCAGATTTATGGACTCCAGGCCTCCTGGAATGTGGTATCTCAGAGATTCCAGATGAAGATACCATATGTCATCCAGATCAGCTATGCCCATAATGATCTCACTGGAACAGTTACAAAATCATGTGTGTGTGTGTGTGTGGTAGGGGGTGGAGAGTGTGCATTTTCATGATGGAGAATTTATTTTGGTGCTACTAAGAAAAACATTATTAGAGCCATCAAATCTTGCTTCCGGATGACTCAAAGAAACTTCATTTTTAAAGATAGAAGAGGAAAGTAGGCATCAGAAAAGGAAAATACTAAACAATGGTCTTTCCACCGGGCGGTAGAATTTCGTGAAGTTTTTTACTCAACATTTCACCAGGTGCTAAGTGCTAATCCCAGTAAATCATTCTCTGAGTCATACTACTCCAGATGTCATTTATCTGTCCAGAGACAGTTGGGAGAGAAGTCTAAACTTGTTTGGAGAGGACAGCAGGGTAAGAGTGCCAGCTTCTGAAATCAGCTTCAATTGACTGGAAAACAGACTTCCAGAAGTTGAGCTTGCCTGCTCAGAAACTCTGTACAAAGGGTCTTATAGGACCTTTTGAGAAGTTGCCAGACTTGCTGCACAAAGGCAAGATGATGTGTTCAGGAAAGAAGAAGTTTGGAGTGATGGAGGCAGGATTGACTTTAGTTTTTATTTTTTGGGGGCTGCGTTGGGTCGTAGTTGCGGCATGCAGGATCTTCGTTAAGGCATGCAGGATCTTTTCGTTGTGGCGTGGGCTTCTCTCTAGTTGTGGCATGCAGGTTTTTCTTTCTCTAGTTGTGGTGCGTGGGCTCTCTAGTTGCAGCTCACAGGCTTACTTGCTCTGTTGCATGTGGGATCTTAGTTCCCCGACTAGGGATCGAACCCACGTCCCCTGCATTGGAAGGTGGATTCTTTACCACTGGACCACCAGGGAAGTCCCCAGGATTGACCTTGTATGGATAGACTAGGGGCTTCTTTCGTTGTATGCTTTGAGGATTTTCCCCACAAACGGGAATGTCTTTCACCAGTCTGCAGCAGGGGCCTCCTATTCCAGTAGCCAACCAAGTAACTGAAAGTCAAGTCACTGAACATCAATTCACCAAAAACTATCTTGCTCCATGATTAATTGGCCAAGTCACCAACTGACTGATTGTTTTTTGAAGTTTTATTATGCTGTGCTGCAGCCATCTTGCAGCCAGTATGGGGTGGGGGAAAAGTGTGGGGAGGGAGCAATGGGGAGATTCTGCCCCTTTGAGATAGTAGCACATTCTTCCTTCCTCTGAAATTGTTTAATTATTGATTCACTAAAGATGTGTTTTAATTAACTAAATTTTTTTATTAGTCAAAAGAAGCTAAGCTATACTGTGGTAACTGGTTAACCTCAAAACCTCAATGACCTAAAACAACAAAGGATTATTTCCCATATATGGTTGGTACCATTGCAAGCTGGGGTTGATGAGAAAGCTCAGATACTCAGGGGCCCAAGCTGATGGAAGAGGTACACAGGCTGATGGAGACACCGCCATCTTATAGTTATGCTATTTGGAACACATGCCAGAGAAAGAGAGGAGACTGGAGAATCATTAAGGACTTTTGATTGTTTCAGGCTGGAAGTGATACATGTAATTTTCCTTCACATTTCATTAGCCATAACTCATCACATGTTCCTACCTAACTGCAGAATGGCTGGGTCTGTTTTTCAGAAAGGAGAACAGGAATTGGTGGCCACTAAGAATATCAACACAGTATGGACTTACTAATTTTGGAGGCTTTTTTTCAGAGGCTTATTTTTCCCTGAAATTTCAGGTCTGCCGAAATGTGCAGCAGTGGTTTTGCTGCAGCTGGAGTTGGGTGATGGGTGAGGGTTGGCAGGAGACGCTGTGTCCCGTGGTAGAGGTTTAAGTGTCCTGTTCTGCCCGAGGAGGTAGAGCAGGCAAGACATGCTAGTGGTGACCTTAGCACCGCCCCCCAACATGTACACACACATGTATGTATACTCGCACATGCTCTGTGGGGCAGCCAGGAGAGCAGACAGACAGGGGGGTAGCTTTGAGTTCCAGCTGGAACTAACAGGCTTTGATGAATCATTTGGTGAAATGAATTTTAGAGAATTGCCTTTCAGTGATTTAATATCCAGTGAATTAACCGAAAGCCTGAAATTGTCAACGAGCTCTTTTTGCGTTTCTTCCTTTCATTTCTAAATTAAAAAAATTTTTTAATTTAGATTTTTCAGCTTCATTGAAGTATAATTTACAAAAACAATTGTAATAGATTTAAAGTGTACAACATGAGTTTGATACATGTATACATGGTGAGAAGTTTCCCACCACCAGGTTAATTGTGTGTTTCTGAATTTTAACATGAATTTAGCATGGGAAAGGATGTATAATTTTATTAGCTACGTGATAATAGGTTTAGTTTGGAAAGGATAGAGAGAGGGAATCCAGTATTGGGAGTATTTTGGCTCTGGTTGTGGGGGGAGGGGGAGGGGAGGGGAGGGAGTAGGGGTTGGATAGTGTTACTAGAAGGAGGGTGCAATTTTGTGGATGACTTTTCCTTGACCCAAGGCCTGGTCTCTGGGGGCAAATTTTGAAAGTGCAAGGAACTGAGCTTCTCTTTCAGTCATTTGTTTCGGAATATTGCTTTATATTGGAAGTTACAAAGACATATTTTCTACTTCATGTTGGTCTACAGCTAATAGCTCCTTTTATGTTAGCTGAAAGTACATTTTTATAACAAGATTTTTATTAAGACAATTTCGTATTATGACAATTTTATAATATTACAATGATTGGTATACTATTTTAAAAGTTTTTTATTTTAAAAAATAATTGTATATATTTAAGGCATATACCATGATATGCATTTACATAGTGAAATGATTACTACAGTCAAGCTAATTAACATATCCTCTCACATAGTCACCACTTGTTTTTTGTGTGTGTGTGTGTTTTTGGTTTTATTTATTTATTTTTATTTTTTTTGTGGTGATGGTCCTAGCAGATTTCTTGTATTGAGTACAGTATTATTAACTATAGTCACTGTGCTGTATGTTAAATCTCTAGACTTATTCATCCTACGTAACTGTAACTTTGTACCCTTTGATCAACATCTCTCCATTTCCTCGACCTCCCCATCTCTGATAATCACTGTTCTACTCTCTGCTTCTATATTGTCAACTTTTCCCAGAGTCTACCTATGGAAGATCATTCAGTTGTTTTTTAATTTGTGTCTGGTTTATTTCACTTAACATAATGTCCTCTAGGTTTACCCATATTGTTGCAAATGATGGGATCTCCTTTTTTTTTTTTTTCAAACCTCTTTATTGGAATATATTTGCTTTACACTCTTGTACCAGTTTTTGAGGTACACCAAAGTGAATCAGATGTATTTACACATATATCCCCATGTCCCTTCCCTCCTGTGATTCCCTCCCCCCTTCCCTGTCCTGGCCCTCTAAGGCATCACCCATCATCAAGTCATCAAGATCTCCTTTTTAAAGACTGAATAACGTCTATCAATCTCATAATTTCTTCATCTACTCATCCATTAACAGACATTTAGGTTGTTTTCTTATCTTAGCTATTGTGAATAATGCTGCAATGAACATGGGAGTACAGATATCTCTTCAAGGTACTGATTTGATTTTCTTTGGATATATTCCCAGAGGAGGGATTGTTGGATCATATGGTAATTCTAATTTTAATTTTTTGAGAAACCTCCTTCTGTTTTCCATAATGGTTGTACCAAGTTAAATTCCCATCAACCATGTACAAGGATTCCCTTTTCTCTACAACCATGGCATTTTTACAGAAATAATATCAGTCATTCTAAAATTTGTATGGAATCAGAAAAGATTCCAAAAAGCCAGAGAAATCTTAAGAAGAACCAAGCTGGATGCATCACGCTTCCTAATCTCAAACTATATTACAAAGCTATAATAACCAAAACAGTATGGTACTGGCATAAAAATAGAAACATAGACCAATGGAACAGAATTGAAAGCCCAGAAATAAAGCCACAGATATATGGCCAACTAATTTTCTACAGGCACACCAAGAATACACAATGGGGAAAGGATAATGTCTTCAGTTAATGATGTTGGGAAAACTGGATATCCACATGCAAAATAGTGAAAGTGGACACATCTCACACACAAAAACCAAAGAAGATATATACAAATGGTCAACATGTACATGAAAAAGTGCTCAACATCACTAATCATTAGGAAATGCAAATCAAAGCCACAATGAGATATCACCTTACATCTGTTAGGATGGCTGCTGGCTGGAAACACTTTTGTTCAACAGTATATTTAGAAGAGACCTTCCTTTATAGTAACTTGTCCAATGTTTTACACAGATATTTAAGTGAAATTATATGTTTGAATCTTATTTGTTCTCAGTTGTATCTCAAAATCCATTTCCTGGGTTAAACTGTATGAAATTGCTGATTTAACTGTTTTTGAGATGATAGTTTGAGCTCTTACTCTGTTTTGCTGCTGGTCTATCCATAGCTTTTTATAATGGAAAGGTCAATGGATGAAGAGTCAGGAGACCTTGTTGTAGTGTGAGCTCTGGCAAAAAATTAAGCTATGTGACTTTAGGCAAGTCAGTTAACTTCTCTGACATATTGGGGGGGGGCATACATTTCTACCTGTCACATATCCTTAATTCTTTCAACAGTTACTCACTAAATACCTTCTGCCCATCAGGTACTATGCTAGGGACTGAGCATGTGGTGAATAAGACTGGTGTGGCCCTTGCCCTCCTGAAACTTAGAGTCTTGTAGTTGATCACTGGGACATTTGGACTATCCTTTTCAGCAAGCTTTCCAAATAGCTTTGACATTTCATTAATTTAGGCTAGTCTGGTAAATGTTCTTTCCAGTGAACTAAATCAGTTTAAGATGAACACACTGTCAGAGCACTGACACTGACATCAGCCGGTTGAAAGGATCATGTCACCCATATCCAGTTAGCCTGAAAGCAGCAGCTATTTTGCCATCTTCTCTAGCTTTACTATAGCCTGTACTGCATCTGTAATAATCACATAGGGATCTGGACTTGGCAGTAGGCCTTTCTTTGAAATATCCACCCACATGCAAAGTGCCAGGGAGCTTCTTCGCACTAGCGTGCCATGGGTGTTGCCCAAGGAAGGATGAGTTTGACTGCAAAGTGGAGTCAAGCCATGGGGAAGATGCTTGTTTTATTTAAAATTAAACTTTGCTTAATTTAGAAAGTATTACCTACAATACAGATTTCAAAAGGTACAAATAGGTATACAATGAAAATTGATTTTCCTTTGAACTCCCATCCCCCAGCCTCCTTGATCCTGTCCTGAAAAACAACTACTGTTACCAGTATCTTTGTGTCTATTTTCAGAGTCTGACTATACATGGATACCTATTTTAAATCAACTTTAATGTTTATTCATACTTTTACAACTATTGAGCAGAAAACTCCAAGCAGTTGGTCTGCCTACTAGTTGACCCTGAAGCTTTGTTTGCTCTCCTACTTCTCTACATTTCCTGGATTGTTTCCCATTGTGCACATTTCCTGGATTCCGAAGGGGAAGACAGTGCTTCCCTAAGACCAAAGCAGTTCTCTCATCAGGAGAAGATTATAGATTCCTAATATACAGTACAAATACACCAATATTAATGTCAACTTAGTCTACTCTGGGGAGCACTTAAAGAAAAGTTCTGATTATTTCCAGGTGCCCTTAATTTCTGAGGCTGGGAATAGACACTATAAGGATTTCGTGAGGATTCTCTCAAACTGCCTTGGGAAGATGTGCAATAAGGAGAGGCTGCCTTACCTTGAGGGGAGGAAATATTAGTGTCAGTGCTGTCTCCCTGGAAGTCAGGAGAAAGCCAGAAATTGAGTGAAGATGTGGTCAGTTAATTACTTGAGAATTTATTCTTCGGGTGCTTTTAAAAAGCAGCTGAAGCATCCGTAACTCTGTGTAGTGTGGAGTGAGATTATTTTTCTGAGCAGCCTGGGGTCTTCGGTTTGTACCAGTAACCCTGGAAGAGCTTTAGTATCTGCTAATATTTCCTAGGGACCACTTTGGACCCCTGTTCCTATGGCTGAGGATCCAGCCACCTTCTAAAGATTCAGCCCTACCCTAGGATTTGGGACCAACATTTCTTTTTTGTGCATTTAAGGAGGCTTAGATCAGCAGCTTGGAGATTTGGCATCATCATCCTGGTTGCTAACCATTGCCTGACTTTGGGCCAGAGACGCCACTTGTGACTGGACGCCTCCCTCACACTCCAGTCTCTGTTTGGGCTCTTGTTATGTTTCCTTAGTTTCTCTGGGATTGCGATTCCTTGCCGTTCCTCCCAACTCCCCATTCCAGGCTTTTAAAGGATTCATTCATTCATTCAAAAGGTTTATTATTATTTTTCCAATTACTGTATTTCCCATGGGGGAGGTACTGTGCCAGATGCTGCCTGCTCCTGATGGGAGCTTCTCTTTTTAACAAGGGCAACAGAAAAAGTAAACACGTAATTGTAATACTATAATATTATATCCCCTGTTATATGAGGGAGCAGAGGAGGTTATGTATTGGAGCACATAGTAGAGTCAGCTAGTCCAGAGGGGCAGGGACTTTATGGGGGGAATGACGGTTAATCTGAGGTTTGAAAGATGAGAATAGAAGTTAACCAGGCAGAACAAGTTAGAAGAGAGTGGAAGATGTTACTTGAACTTCTTAGGTGATCTGCTTCCCAAGTTGAACCTGTCCAATCCTGCTATCTTGGTGGCTGCTATTCACCATGATGCTGTGTCATGTCCCCTGCTGCCAAGGCATCCACTTGGCCCACAGCCTGATACGTTGACGACAAGGTCCACTCATGTGTACTTTTCCCAAGTATGTGCCCTGTGGGTCTCTCTGGTGTCTCAGCCTTAGCCAGTCCCACTTTGACTCTACAGTGCTGGCTGGGACTGTAGATAGATCTTGTGCTCCTGGACAAAGGGGCATTTTGAACCCCTGAGAAATCTCACTCATAAAGATCATTTAAAGTTGTAGTAAGCAAGGCAATCTTCAGAGGGGTCAAATTGGTGGTGGTGCAGGAAATTATTATAGTTGCTGCCTACACCAGAGCTAGGGAGAAAGGGAAACTTCCAGCAGAAGATGGATTTGAGATGGATATAACGGCAGAAGGTCATGGACTTATGCCGGGAATTGGGTTGGCAAGATTCTGGAAGGAAGCACAGCAAATGCCAGCAGATGCTAGCAGGTATGGATCAAAATGGCCAAGACTGTGAAAGGAAGGAGTTGGACTAGTGGCCAAGGCAGGAACAGGGGCAGAAATCAAGTCCAAATTCCTTCCTGGAGCTAGCAGCCCACCTGGAAATGTTTTGAATCATAAACTAGAACAGACAGATGATGAACAGGCAGCCAAGGTAGTCCAGAAGCCAAGGTAGGTTGTTACCAGGGAAACAAAAGAAGTGAGGAGAAGTGAAGTAAGGGGCCCTGCTAGGGAGTTGTGTTGGCAGTGCTTTTGGAGTTACTTTTTACAGAGATAACTCCGGGTTTCCCAGATAAGGTTAGAGGCTTGGGAAGAGATAGTGCCACTCTCAGGGATTAATGTCACCCTTGTTCCTTCTTGTTCAGCCTCCAAATAAAGGTGGAGAGTGCCACTCTCAGGGATTAATGTCACCCTTGTTCCTTCTTGTTCAGCCTCCAAATAAAGGTGGAGAGTGCCACTCTCAGGGATTAATGTCACCCTTGTTCCTTCCTGTTCAGCCTCCAAATGAAGGTGGACTTGCTCATAATGAAGTTGTCTGAGTCCCTCCCTGAAAGAGTCAGTTTGTGAAACATTCAGCCTAATCCTTTTCCTGTGTGCAGATTGACATTAAGATGTCTGAGGACAGGAATTACAAAACAGTAATTCCCAAAGGGCTGATTGGTGCTATCTGTGATCAAGTCTTCACCAATCTCTACAAATATTGAAAAATGAAAACCAACACCTAGTGATTTTTTTTTTTTTGAGTGGGGAGAGTGAGATTTATCCACAGACATAATATAGTCCAAGTATATTCTTTATGTTTTGACTTTGAAATACTACATGTATACATAATAGAATATAAATATAGTTTAAATATAAAAATATTGGGAATTCCTTGGTGGTCCAGTGTTGCCATTTGGCGCTTTTGCTGCTGCTGCCTGGATTCTATTCCTGGTTGGGGAACTAGGATCCTGCAAGATGTGCAGTGCAGCCAAAAAAAAAAAAAAAAAAAACCCTAATAATAATAATGAAGATATTCCCTATATAAAGAAGTAGAATATTCCCAGTACCTTAAGACTCCCCTGATGGGCCCTTTGCCAATAGTACCTTGCTCTCTACCCTCTGTTCCAGAGGAAATCATTATACTAACTTCTGACAATCATTCCTTGCTTTCCTTTGTCATTATAGCAACTGGGGATGTTTTCCTAAATAAGTATATTGTTGAGTTTGGCTGTTTTTTTTAAGCTTTGTATGAATGGAATCATAACACTCCATACATTCTTCTTTGACTTGTGTCTTTTTATTGAACTATAGTTGATTTACAATATTGTGTTAGTTTTAGGTATACAGCAAAGTGATTTAGTTATACATATACACTTTTTCAGATTCTTTTCCATTATAGGTTATTACAAAGATATTGAATATAGTTCCCTCTGCTATACAGTAAATCCTTGTTGTTTATCTATTTTATATATAGCAGTGTGTATCTATTAATCCCAATCTCCTCATTTATCCCTTCCCCCTCCCCCCCCCACCTTTCCCCTTTGGTAACCATAAATTTTCTATGTCTGTGAGTGTTTCTGTTCTGTAAATAAGTTCATTTCTACTGTGTTTTAGCTTCCATATTTAAGTGATATCACATAATATTTGTCTTTCTGTCTGACTTAGTATGAAATCTAGGCCCATCCATGTTGCTGCAAATGGCATTATTTAATTTTTTATGGCTGAGTAATATTCCATTGTGTATATATACCATCTTTATCCATTCATCTGTCAATGGACACTTAGGTTGCATCCGTGTCTTGGTTATTGCAAATAGTGCTGCTATAAACATTGGGGTGCATGTATCTTTTTGAATTAGAGTTTTTGTCTTTTCCAGATGTTATATGTCCAGGAGTAGGATTGCTGGATCATATGATAGCCCTAGATTTTTAGGCAATCTCCATACTCTTTCCCATAGTGGCTGCACCAATTTGCAGTCCCACCAATAGTGTAGGAGGGTTCCCTTTTTTCCACACCCTCATCAGCATTTGTTATTTTTAGACTTTTTGATGATGGCCATTCTGACAGGTGTGAGGTGATACCTCATTGTAGTTTTGATTTGCATTTCTCTAGTGATGTTGAACATCCTTTCATGTGCCTGTTGGCCCACCTGTATATCTTCTTTGTGACTTATATCACAAAGTCTTTGACTCAACATACGTTGGTTTTATCCTTGGTGATGCATGTTGTTGTTTGGTGTATTCCTATACAGCAATAGAAAAAACAATCTATTTATAGATATTTGATTTTTTTCCTGCTGTTTCTACATTACAAGCAAATACGATTATAAATGTTATTTTTCTTGTCTCTTACTGCAAGTGTGTATGGGTATTTACCTAGGAGCAGAATTGCTAGGTTAAAGAATAGGTGCATGTTCAACTTAGTAGTGCCAATCTGCTTTTTTCTCTTTTTTCTTTTTTACAATAAACGGCATATATTTAGAGTGTACAATTTGGTATCCCAATCTCCCATTTCATCCCCCCCCCCAACCCTCCCCGCTTTCCCCACTTGGTGTCCCTATATTTGTTCTCTACATCTGTGTCTCTATTTCAGCTTGCAAACTGGTTGATTTGTACCATTTTTCTATAGTCCACATATATGTGTTAATATACGATATTTGTTTTTCTCTTTCTGACTCACTTCACTCTGTATGACAGTCTCTAGGTCCATCCATGTCTCTACAAATGTCCCAGTTTCATTGCTTTTTACAGCTGAGTAATATTCCATTGTATGTATGTACCACATCTTCTTTATCCATTCATCTGTTGATGGACATTTAGGTTGCTTCCATGTCCTGGCTATTGTAAATAGTGCTGCAATAAACATTATGGTACATGTTTCTTTTGGGATTATGGTTTTCTCTGGGTATATGCCCAGCAGTGGGATTGCTGGGTCATATGGTAGTTCTATTTTCAGTTTCAGGAACCTCTATACTGTTTTCTGTAGTGGCTGTATCAATTGACATTTCCACCAACCATGCAAGAGGTTTCCCTTTTCTCCACATCTTCTCCAGCATGTATTATTTGTAGATTGTTTGATGATGGCCCTTCTGACCCGAGTGAAATGATACCTCATTGTCGTTTTGATTTGCATTTCTCTAATAATTAGTGATGTTGAGCATCTTTTCCTGTGTTTGTTTGTGGGAAGACATTCGGGAACCTTTTTGTAACCTTGAAAATGTTGAAGTATGTGGGCCGAGCGATGGGATTCAGAATGTCCTGCTTGAGCAGTGGAGGAGCTGAGGGTGCGGGGCGTGGAGACTAATATCACCCTGTTTGGTCCTGAGGGATGGCTGGTTAGCCAAAGACGGGTAAGATTCCTCAGAGGAGGAACAACCTAAGACAGGCACAGCCGCAGAGGGGCCAACAGGGGTGGTGCATAGAGCCTTCCTTATATCACCGTGTTTGGCCCTGGAGGATGACTGGTTAGCCAGAGACGGGTAAGATTCCTCAAGGGAGGAACAACCTAAGACAGGCACAGTCGCAGAGGGGCCAACACAGGTGGGGCACAGACCCCCAATATCTGAGAGAGGTCTCCTGCCCCCAGGGCTGTTTTGCTCTCCACACCCAGCTCAAATCCACACCTGCTCAGCTCGGACCCAGGAGGCAAACAAGGATCATTGCCCCAGTCATGTGAGGCCTCTGATTGTTTATGAGTGTAACCTGAGAATGTTAGCCCATGAACTCAATAAAAGCAACCTGGGATGAGTCAGCAGGGCTCTTGATCCGAGATGTCTTGAGCGCTCCGGTCCCACTTTTCTCTTCAGTCTGTGTCTGTGTCTTCTTCAAGCTTGCGGCACCCGTCACTCACCTCGAGTCGCCGAGCTGGTCTCGGCAAGTGGCGCCCAACGTGGGGCTCGAAAGGCTTGAGTGACGAAGGTTCACGGAAAGTGAAATTGATGAAAGTAAAGAATTGGGAAGTGCCGTGAAGCCCCCAAGAGGAGAGTAAGAGGCCTCTGAGAAAATCCTGCCAGTAAGTAAATCTCTTGGGTAGTTTGTGTTCGGGGTAAAATATGGGAAATAAAGTTTAGATTAATATCGACCAGATGTATGCCTGTTACGGCAGCTCCTAAGGGCAGGTGGAGTAAAAAGCAAGTGAAGGTCTTGTAAAAAGCAAATGAAGGTCGATTGTTAAAAATTCTGTAAATAGTTGAGAATATTGTATATAGTTTCCTTCTTTAGGCTAACACTGGGTTTATGTACTTAGGGATAAGGTTGGGAGCAAACTTAAAAAATTGCATTCTAAAGGGACTCCAGTATCAGGTTCTGTTTGGTCAAATGTGGTCTCTGATTAAGTCAGTATTAGAGCCTCTATTAGAGCCTCTATGGGCTCCTGAGGGCTCAAATGATAGCTTTGATGAAGAAGCCGGTCCATCAGAGGACCGATGGGCATGTGCGGTGCCAAACGAAACTGAAAAACAAAAAGGAATTAGAATTCATACTGAAGTGATTGATAATGATTATACTGGAGAAATTAAAGTGATGATATCAACTTCGGTTCCATGGAAAGCCCATCCAGGTGATAGAATAGCACAGTTGCTTATTCTGCCATATTATAAGATTGGCAATAGTACAAAAGTAAGGAGAACGAAAGGCTTTGGAAGCACAGGAGAGGCCGGAGTTTTCCTCTCTGAAAAAATTTTAGAAACACGCCCGACGTGCTCAGTAACTATAAATGGAAAAGCTTTTAGAGGATTAATAGACACAGGTGCTGATGTTTCAATTATAAGCAGTAATCATTGGCCTTCTCGCTGGCCTACTTGTCCTGCAGACATTACAGTGGTAGGTTTAGGTAGAGCTCATGGCTTGCAGCAAAGTGCTAAAATATTGCCTTGTATTGGCCCAGATGGGCAGCCAGCCCACTTACAACCCTATATAGCAGACCTTCCCATTAATTTATGGGGAAAGGATTTATTGCACCAATGGAAGGCTGAAATCCACATCCCAATGTTAGATACTTATAGTATGCAAAGTCAAGAAATGCTGATAAATCAAGGATATCAGCCAGGGTTAGGTTTTGGTAAATATCATCAAGGGAAACTATTTCCCGTTCCAGCTGAAGGTAATGAAAATAGAGAAGGTCTTGGATATCAGTCTTTTCACTAGTGGCCACTGTTCGTAAAAGCTTACTGCTTCCCCCAGCACCAATCCCATTGACCTGGAAAACTGATACACCTGTATGGGTTGAGCAGTGGCCTTTAACCATAGAAAAGTTAGAAGCTCTAACAGAATTAGTGACTGAACAGTTAGAAAAAGGGCATATTGAAGAATCTTTTAGCCCATGGAACTCTCCAGTATTTCCAATAAAGAAAAAAACTGGTAAATGGCGTTTATTAACAGATCTCAGAGCAGTCAATGCAGTTATACAACCAATGGGGGCCTTACAACCAGGCCTCCCATCACCTAATATGATCCCTGCTAATTGGCCTTTAATAGTTATTGATCTGAAAGACTGCTTTTTCACCATTCCATTACATCCCAAAGATAAAGAAAAATTTGCTTTTTCTGTGCCTGCACTAAATAATAAAGAACCTCGAAAAAGGTTTCAATGGAAGGTGTTACCTCAAGGCATGTTGAATAGTCCTACTATTTGTCAGAATTTTGTTGCTAAAGCCCTTGAACCAGTGTGACTAGAATTTCCTAACTGTTATCTTATCCATTACATGGATGATATCTTATGTGCTGCTCCTAATCAAGATTTACTTACTTCTGCGTATATTAGCATGCAGCTTTGCCTTGATAGAGCAGGACTTAAAATAGCTCCAGAAAAGGTACAGATGCATAGCCCGTATCAATATTTGGGCACAATAGTTGATAGAACAACTATTAGACCACAAAAGGTGGAACTGAGGACAGATCAAATCCAAACTCTTAATGATTTGCAAAAACTCCTAGAAGATATTAATTGGCTTCGCCCATGCATAGGGATCCCCACCTATGCATTGTCTAACCTATTTGCTTTGTTAAAAGGAGATTCAAAATTAAATAGTCCAAGAACTTTAACATCAGCTGCTTTAGAGGAACTAAAACTTGTAGAAAATAAAATTCATTCTTCTCAATTACAGAGAGTAACTGTTAATCAGCCATTGCAATTAATTATATTACCTTCTCCTCATTCACCTACAGGGATATTAATGCAAAATGAAGGAATTGTGGAATGGTTGTTTTTAGCAAATACTATGGTAAAATCCTTGTCACCATATTTAGAATTATTAACTCAGTTGGTTCTGAAGGGAAGAACTCGAAGTAAGCATTTAATTGGAACTGACCCTTCACATATAATTATTAATTTAACTACTAAAGAAATTCAGGCTTGTTTCCAAAATTGTGTAAGTTGGCAAATTGCCTTTGCTGATTATATTGGGAAAATTGATAATCACTATCCGAAAAATCCCATTTTGCAGTTTCTTAAGAGAACTCAATGGATTCTACCTCGAATAACAAAATCTGATCCTATACCAGATGCTTCTATAATTTTTACTGATGGCTCTAGTAAGGGCCGAGCGGGATATACGGGATTTAAAACACGACAAATCCCTGTCCCTCACTTTTCAGCTCAGCAAGCAGAATTATATGCAGTTATCTGTGCTTTGCAAGACATACCTCAGGCCGTTAATATTTTATCTGATTCTGCCTATGTGGTTCAAGACTTAAAAACATGCTCCAAAAACAAAAAGGGGGAATCACCCAAGGGCAACAAACAATTTTAAATAAAGCCTTATTTACATTTGTTTTCAGGTTTGAGCTTTGGATACTAAGTTTACTAATTATGCCATCCCTGATAGACCTTTGTGTAAAATAAAACGGATATGGGCTGACAGACAAGATCAGATTCTTTGGGATGTTTGCCGTGGGGCGGAGGGTGTGATACTACTTAATGGTTCCTATGGAACAGTATGAAACTGGTCCCCTAAGGGGTATGCAGTCTCTGATGGTTTACACCAAAAAAACTCCTCCTGCAATCCCTATAAAAGGTTGTGATGGCATATACCAATATTGCCATGCACTCGCCCTATCCCATTTTATGGCTTAGGATTGGATTAATACTTCCTTGGCCTCAATTAGAGAATGGCAGAGCTCAAACAGAAATATGGAAACTTCCCTTAAGAACATTACAAATCTTGAATGGCCATGATGCCAGTGACACATCTGCTGGGATATGGAGCGGATGGTCTCACACTGGACATACAACAATTACAAACTAAAATAACTGGCATGCAATATGATTTTTGCAGTCTCTACACCAAAGTGCTACTTTACAAAGTATAGCTGATGGATTAAAAGCATTGCATCCATTGGATTGGATAAAAGGCATGAATAGCAGTCTCCTAAGCATTTTGATACTTTCTGTTGTCTTTTAATTATCCTATGTTTAAGTTCTCAGGTGCACAGGAGGAACGCTCCAAGGATTGACTGAAAAAGAAATAACTCGAATAGGCTTATCTTCTCCTACAGGCTTATCTTCTCCTACGAAAACAAAAAGGGGGAGATGTGGGAAGACATTCGGGAACCTCTTTGTAACCTTGAAAATGTTGAAGTATGTGGGCCGAGCGATGGGATTCAGAATGTCCTGCTTGAGCAGTGGAGGAGCTGAGGGTGCGGGGCGTGGAGACTAATATCACCCTGTTTGGTCCTGAGGGATGGCTGGTTAGCCAAAGACGGGTAAGATTCCTCAGAGGAGGAACAACCTAAGACAGGCACAGCCGCAGAGGGGCCAACAGGGGTGGTGCATAGAGCCTTCCTTATATCACCGTGTTTGGCCCTGGAGGATGACTGGTTAGCCAGAGACGGGTAAGATTCCTCAAGGGAGGAACAACCTAAGACAGGCACAGTCGCAGAGGGGCCAACACGGGTGGGGCACAGACCCCCAATATCTGAGAGAGGTCTCCTGCCCCCAGGGCTGTTTTGCTCTCCACACCCAGCTCAAATCCACACCTGCTCAGCTCGGACCCAGGAGGCAAACAAGGATCATTGCCCCAGTCATGTGAGGCCTTTGATTGTTTATGAGTGTAACCTGAGAATGTTAGCCCACGAACTCAATAAAAGCAACCTGGGATGAGTCAGCAGGGCTCTTGATCCGAGAGGTCTTGAGCGCTCCGGTCCCACTTTTCTCTTCAGTCTGTGTCTGTGTCTTCTTCAAGCTTGCGGCACCCGTCACTCACCTCGAGTCGTTGAGCTGGTCTGGGCATTTGTTGGCCATTGATCTTTTGCGTTTATGTTTAAGTATTTAATCCACTGGGAGCTTATTTCATTGTGTGTGGTTTGACTAAAGATTCAGGTTATTTTTTTTTCCCAAATGGATAATAACCCTTTGTTCTAGCACCGGTTTTAAAAAGCCCACCCACTCCCTCACTGATCTGCAATATCGGCATTGTATGTTATTCGCCCATGTATGTGCAGGTCTGCTTCCGGGCCTGTAATTGTGTTCCATTGATCTATCTGCCTACCCCTGCACCCTGTTTACCCAGATCTTTATTACTATAGCTTTATGATATGTCTTGATATCTGGTAGGGAAATTGCCTGAGCTTGTTGTTTTTCATCAAGTGTGTCTTGGCTTTTTTTGCTCTTTTGTACTTCCTTATACATTTTAGAATCAATTTGTCAAGTTTCACAAGGAGCAAAGTGTTGATTTTTGATTTGGATGTCACTAAAGCCACTAATAGTTTGAGAAAGAAAATTAAGCTATCAGCTGGAGCTGGTATAAAGGTTTCCTTCTAAGAAAGTTCATTCCTGGAATAATGCTTAACTTTCCCTTGGTGTTTTTTATTTATTTTTTTATTCTAGTGGCTAGAATCTAGAGTCTAGCCCATTTTTTTTAAGTTAAAAAGGTCTTTATCATTCTTTGGACAATAACAGTTGAACAATATGAGATGTCATCAAATGGGCTGCTTGTTGACTCAAGAATCAATAAAGGCCAAAGAAAGAAATACCTATTTTTTTTTTTTTTTTACCACTCTGGTAATAGTTCCATTGGAAGAATTTTTTTAAAAGAGGAAAATAAAATAAAGATAAGAAACAGAGAGAGAGAAACTCCTTACTATTTTTAGCTGAAAAATATTCAAATCAAAGCAAAAAAGAAATGTATGCAAGTTATTAGCCAGAATATACCATCTGAACTAATTGCTGTAAGTGTGTGGCAAATAAACATCTTTCTCTTGCATATCTGATTCAAAGATTTCTTCCTGGAATTCATCCATAGTTGGTCTCCAGTAAATGCCTTGTTTTTAATTGTGGTACCATGAAAGTTTTTTGTTCCCTCAGATTTTTGACTCAAACCAATCAAGTTTTCATTAGTCTGTTTACTTGTGGAAAATCCCATCACACTTGACCTTAATTCATAACCATCCATAACCATCTATTATGTTCTCTTCTGACTGAGCTCAAGTATTCATCAACAGAAAAGTTTCTGATAATACATCACTTGGTATTGCAAATGTATTTAGCATAAAGGGGAAAAGCCCATTTTGGGTCATCTTGTTATTGTGTTTGTTTCATTTCATTAATAAAGAATAACACAGGCCTAAGGAGAACATCAATAAATAAAATCTAATCTACTTGCTTTCAAATGAGAGAACTTGAAGTTTATCTCTTGCTTAATATTTAAAAAACCTGAGTTCTCAGTTCAGCAAAGTACTCTAACTTTCATTTTCAAATAAAGAAAAGATACAATTTGCTTGGCTGTTCCACCTTTTGGCAGGGCCAGCTTGATGAGCAATGAGTTAACACATCAGAAACATGTGTATTTAATTATCTCATGCCAGTTTCAGGGTTGGGGGGAAAAATCTCCCTCAGTGCTAGTGGGAGATGGACACAGCTGTCTGTAACACCCGCACATTGCTAATTTCTATTCCTGCCTTCAAAAGTATCCTGCCACTCAAACCCAGTCCTCCAGCACTGGTCATCTTTGAAGGCAGTGGTTTGCAGACCTTTGGATTTATAACACCTGTGAAATTTTATTTAAAAAATGAGGGTGGAGGGGAATCAGCCTGGATAGCCAGCTTTGGAAAAAAAACAACTCTTACTTATCCCTGTTCTTTCTTTACAGAAAGGATATTATAACATGAACTAAGAAATAAGAAAAAGCATTGAAGACATGATTTCATACTAAACAGTCCTTCAAATGAAATAAACTTAACTGTATGAAAAACTTAATACATAGATGTCTGTTCAGAGTATTACGGTAGGTTAGGCATTTAGATCAACTCTCCTGTTAAAAACAAGTAAATGCTATGCAGAATATATTGTAAAAATCCCCTTAAATTCACCGATGACTAACAAAAGAAAAATATTTCTTAGGCCAAAAAAGTAAGAGTCTGAACCTAGGAAGGTAAGCAGAACTGCAAGTAGCATTCACCCTGAGAGCATCTCTCCAACAAAGGAAACTGGAGGGATTTGTCATCTTTATCTCTTTTGCTTTATAATCTGTTTTGCCTGATATTCATATAGCTATAACCTCTTAGTTTTGTGTAGAATTATCCTGGTATGTTTTTTTCCATCTTTTTATTTCACCCTTTTTAGATTCCTATGTTTTACATGTGTTTCATATAAAAAGCATAGATTTGAAATATTTTTCTTTTCCCAGTCTGATCTTTTTTGCTCTTTAACTGGAACATTTGGATGATTTACATTTATCGAGATGACTGGTATGGTTGAATTTTTCTCATTTTGTGCCACCGACCTGCTTGGAAAGATTACTATGGTCGCAAAAATAAAAATATGTATTTTACCCAACCTTTGTTGATTCTTGAGTTAATAAGTAGCCCTTTTCATGATATGGCATGTTGTTTAAACATTATCGTCCAAAGAAGAATGATTAAAAACATTTTTAATTTCTTTTAATAAATTTATTTATTTTATTGGCTGTGTTGGGTCTTCGTTGCTACACACGGGCTTTCTCTAGTTGTGGTGAGTGGGCGCTACTCTTCGTTGCGGTACATGGCCTTCTCATTGTGGTGGCCTTTCTTGTTGCAGAGCCCGGGCTCTAGGCGTGTGGGCTTCAGTAGTTGCGGCACATGGGCTCAATAGTTGTGGCGCACAGGCTCAATAGCTGTGGCACATGGGCTTAGTTGCTCCTCAGCATGTGGTATCTTCCTGGGGTAGGGCTCAAACCTGTGTCCCCTGCATTGGCAGGCAGATTCTTATCCACTGGGCCGCCTAGGAAGTCCTTTGTTTTTTTTTAAAGGCTGGAGTAGATTCCAGGGTATAGAGTAAGAAAAACAGATGCTACAGAAAAAGGAAAAGTTGAGCATTATTGCAGGATGAACTTTCTTAGAAGGAAACCTTTGTACCAGCTATGGCTCATAGCAGAATGCTTTGTACACTATTGTTTTCTGTCTGGGTGGCCTGTCGTGCCTTTTCTTCTCCTATTATTATGTTTCTGGATATGAATAATTGTTGATAGTAAAGGCACCTAACGTTTGTTCTCCAACACTAATAGTTGTCGTCCATGAAAACAGTAAGATTTTTTTTTTCTGGTTTGGGTTAATATTTCATATTCTTTTTTGACTATAGTGTTTCTACTTTGATACATGAATGAACACAAAATTATTACTTTGAGACAATGGCTTCTATGAATGATTATGTGGGGCACAAGAACTGATATTTAAATATTTTAATGGGGAAAAAAATCACTTTTCTATTTGTCTTTGAAATGAATTGAATTGAAAGGGTATTCAGAAATGATTAGGTGAATCATCCTCTATGCCTCGCTTCTCTTCCTCTATGCTTCTAATACAGCCAGCTGATCGATATGCCAAGTGAGCTCCACCTACATGCTATATGATGTCAAGAATGCACAGTATAATAAATATAGGCAACACTACTGTATTATAATCAAACTTGTTAAGAGACTACATCTTAATTATTGCAGTCACTAAAAAGAAATGATTATGTGGAGCGATAGAGGTGCTAATCATTGCTACAGTGGCGATCGTGTTACAGTACATAAACATATCAAATCAACATGTCGTACACCTTAAATTTACACAATACTATATGTCAAATATATTTTAGTAAAAAAAAAAAGAACACTTGTAATTTAGTTGTTTCTAAGAACCCTACTTACGTGCTGCATTGAGAACAGTGTTATACCATTGAGTGGGAATTATACCCATCCTCAATGCATGTAGAGAAGCATTGAAGAACACTTGTGATAAAGGTGTTTCTAAGAATGCTAAAAACCAGAACCATAACAACACTGGAAGCTCCTTTCTGCAGAGATATTCTCTTGCAGATGCTTGAACTTCTACCATTCACAGTTCTTTTAAATATGGCGCTTTTGATGACATTGGTGACCTCTGACACCTACTGGTTTGTTGGACCTCTTTTCTGTGTGAGCAATAGAAGATACCTAAGCCTGTAAACACATTGAGTACTTTCGGGGCAGATGGTGGAGGGGTGGCGGATGAGAAGTTTGGAGGCATTGAAGACAAGCTCCACATCCTACATGATGTTTGTGCCAGACACCTGACCACTAAAATTGTCTTTGAAATTCAGTGGAAGCTTAGTGAAGTAGGTAATATCCTGATACAATAAGAAATGGGCAAGGAGAAAGATGGGATAGGAATAAGGGATTAAAGGGAAGAGTGTAAGTTTAGGGCTTACTTGGAAGCCAGATGAATGGAAGTGTCAGGCCGGCAAAACCTTCTTTCCTGTAGTATGTCTTTTTTTTTTTTTTCCTAAGAACTGTTATTGAGATACAATTAACATAAAATAAACTGCATGTATTTAGAGTATACAATTTGGTGTCCCAATCTCCCATTTCATCCCTCCCCCAACCTTCCCTGCTTTCCCCACTTGGTGTCCCTATGTTTGTTCTCTACATCTGTGTCTCTATTTCTGCCATGCAAACTGGTTGTACCATTTTTCTATAGCCCGCATATATGTGTTAATATACGATATTTGTTTTTCTCTTTCTGACTCACTTCACTCTGTATGACAGTCTCTAGGTCCACCCATGTCTCTACACATGTCTCAAATTCATTCCTTTTTAAGGCTGAGTAATATTCCATTGCAAACATGGACCACATCATCTTTATCCATTCATCTGTTGATGGACATTTAGGTTGCTTCAGTGTCCTGGCTATTGTAAATAGTGCTGCAGTGAACATTGGAGTGCATGTGTTTTTTTGAATGATGGTGTTCTCTGGGTATATGCCCAGCAGTGGGATTGCTGGGTCATATGGTAACTATTTTTAGTTTTGCAAGCACCTCCATACTGTTCTCCATAGTGGCTGTATCAATTTACATTCCTACCAACAGTGCAAGAGGGTTCCCTTTTCTCCACACCCTCTCCAGCATTTACTGTTTGTCGATTTTCTGATGATGCCCATTCTAACCAGTTTGAGGTGATACCTCATTGTCGTTTGGATTTGCATTTCTCTAATAATGAGTGATGTTGAGCAGCTTTTCATGTGCCTCTTGGCCATCTGTATGTCTTCTTTGGAGAAATGCCTATTTAGGTCTTCTGCCCATTTATTGATTCGGTTGTTTGTTTTTTTAATATTGAGCTGGATGAACTGTTTATATATTTTGGAGATTAGTCCTTTGTCTGTTGATTCGTTTGCAAATATGTTCTCCCATTCTGGGGGTTGTCTTTTCGTCTTGCTTATAGTTTCCTTTGCTGTGCAGAAGCTTTGAAGTTTCATTAGGTCCCACTTATTTACTTTTGCTTTTATTTCCATTACTCTAGGGGGTGGATCAAAAAAGATCTTGCTGTGGTTTATGTCGAAGAGTGTTCTTCCTATGTTTTCCTCTAGGAGTTTTATAGTGTCTGGCCTTACATGTAGGTCTTTAATCCATTTTGAGTTTATTTTTGTGTATGGTGTTAAGGAGTGTTCTAATTTTATTCTTTTCCATGTAGCTGTCCAGTTTTCCCAGCACCACTTATTGAAGAGGCTGCCTTTTCTCCATTGTATATCCTTGCCTCCTTTGTCATAGATTAGTTGACCATAGTTTATCTCTGGGCTTTCTATCCTGTTCCATTGATCTATATTTCTGTTTTTGTGCCAGGACCATACTGTCTTGATCACTGTAGCCTTGTAGTATAGCCTGAAGTCAGGAAGCCTGATTCCACCAACTCCGTCTTTCCTTCTCAAGATTGCTTTGGCTATTCGGGGTCTGTTGCGTTTCCATACAAATCATAAAATTTCTTGTTCTAGTTCTGTGAAAAATGTCATTGGTAATTTGATCGGGATTGCATTGACTCTGTAGATTGCTTTGGGTAGTATAGTCTTTTTCACAATGTTGATTCTTCCAATCCAAGAACATGGTATGTCCCTCCATCTGTTTGTGTCGTCTTTGATTTCTTTCATTAGTGTCTTATAGTTTTCTGAGTACAGGTCTTTTACCTCCTTGGTTAGGTTTATTCCTAGGTATTTTATTCTTTTTTCGCAATGGTGAATGGGATTGTTTCCTTAATTTCTCTTACTGATCTTTCATTGTGAGTGTATAGAAATGCAAGAGATTTCTGTGTGTTAATTTTGTATCCTGCAAGTTTACCGAATTCATTGATTAGCTCAAGTAGTTTTCTGGTGGCATCTTTAGGATTTTCTATGTATAGTATCATGTCATCTGTGAACAGTGACAGTTTTACTTCTTTTCCAATTTGGATTCCTTTTATTTCTTTCTCTTCTCTGATGGCTGTGGCAAGAACTTCCAAAACTGTTGAATAGTAGTGGCGAGAGTGGACATCCTTGTCTTGTTCCTGATCTTAGAGGGAATGCTTCCAGTTTTTCACCATTGAGAATGATGTTTGCTGTGGTTTTGTCCTATATGGCCTTTGTTATGTTGAGGTAGGTTCCCTCTATGTTGAATTTTGTCAAAAGCTTTTTCTGCATCTATTGAGATGATCATGTGGTTTTATCCTTCAATTTGTTAATGTGGTGTATCACATTGGTTGATTTGTGTATACTGAAGAATCCTTGCATACCAGGGATAAACTCCACTTGATCATAGTGTAGGATCCTTTAAATGTGTTGTTGGATTCTGTTGGCTAGTATTTTGTTGAGGATTTTTGCATCTAAATTCATCCGTGATATTGGTCTGTAATTTTCTTCTTTTGTAGTATCTTTGTCTGGTTTTGGTATCAGGGTGATGGTGGCTTCATAAAATGAGTTTGGGAGTGTTCCTTCCTCTGCAATATTTTGGAAGAGTTTGAGAAGGTTGGGTGTTAGTTCTTCTCTAAATGTTTGATAAAATTCACCTGTGAATCCATCTGGTCCTGGACTTTTGTGTGTTGGGAGATTTTTAATCACAGTTTCAAATTTATTACTCGTGATTGGTCTGTTCATATTTTCTATGTCTTCCTGGTTCAGTCTTGGAAGGTTATACCTTTCTAAGAGTCTGTCCATTTCCTCCAGGTTGTCAATTTTATTGGCATGTGGTTGCTTGTAGAAGTCTCTCATGGTGCTTTATATTTCTGCGGTGTCTGTTGTAACGTCTCCTGTTCATTTCTAATTTGATTGATTTGAGTCTTCTCCCTCTTTTTCTTGATGAGTCTTGCTAGAGGTTTATCAATTTTATTTATCTTCTCAAAGAACCAGCTTTTAGTTTTATTGATTTTTGCCATTTTCCCATTGTTTCTATTTCATTTATTTCTGCTCTGATCTTTATGATTTCTCTCCGTCTACTAACTTGGGGTTTTGTTTGCTCTTCTTTCTCTAGTTTCTTTAGGTGTAAGGTTAGATTGTTTATTTGGGATTTTTCTTGTTTCTTGAGGTAGGATTGTATTGCTATAAACTTCCCTCTTAGAACTGCCTTTGCTGCATCCCATAGGTTTTGGATCATTGTGTTTCCATTGTCATTTGTCTCTAGGTATGTTTTGATTTCCTCTTAGATTTCTTCAGTGATCTCTTGGTTATTTAGTAGCGTATTGTTTAGCCTCCATGTGTTTTTGTTTTTTACAGTTTTTTTCCCTGTAATTGATTTTTAATCTCGTAGCTCTGTGGTTGGAAAAGATGCTTGATATGATTTCAATTTTCTTGAATTTACCAAGGCTTGATTTATGACCCAAAATGTGATGTATCCTGGAGAATGTTCCATGTGGACTTGAGAAGAACATGTAATCTGCTGTTTTTGGATGTAATGTCCTATAGATAGCTATTAAATCAAGCTGATTTATTGTGTCATTTAAAGCTTGTTTCCTTATTAATTTTCTGTGTGGATGATCTGTCCATTGGTGTAAGTGGGGTGTTAACATCCCCCACTATGATTGTGTTACTGTCAATTTCCTCTTTCATAGTTGTTAGCATTTGCCTTATGTATTGAGGTGCTCCTCTATTGGGTGCATATATATTTATAGTTATCTCTTCTTCTTGGATTGATCCCTTGATCTTTATGTAGTGTCCTTTCTTGTCTCTTGTAACATTTTTTATTTTAAAGTCTATTTTATCTGATATGAGTATTGCTACTCCAGCTTTCTTTTGATTTCCATTTGCATGGAATATCTTTTTCCATCCCCTCGCTTTCAGTCTGTATGTGTCCCTAGGTCTGAAGTGGGTCTCTTGTAGACAGCATATATATGGGTCTTGTTTTTGTATCCATTCAGCCAGTCTGTGTCTTTTGGTTGGTGCATTTAGTCCATTTACATTCATGGTAATTGTTGATATGTATGTCCTATTACCATTTTCTTAATTGTCTTGTTTTTGTTTTTGTAGGTCCTTTTCTTCTCTTATGTTTCCGGCTTAGAGAAATTTCTTTAGCATATGTTGTAGGGCTGGTCTGGCAGTGCTGAATTGTCTTAGCTGTTGCTTGTCTATAAAGCTTTTGATTTCCCCGTCGAATCTGAATGAGATCCTTGCTGGGTAGAGTATTCTTGGTTGTAGGTCCTTCCCTTTCATCACTTTAAATATGTCATGCCACTCCCTTCTGGCTTGCAGAGTTTCTGCTGAGAAATCAGCTGTTACCCTTATGGGAGTGCCCTTGTATGTTATTTGTCATTTTCCCCTTGTTGCTTTGAATAACTTTTCTTTGTCTTTAATTTTTGTCAATTTGACTACTATATGTTTTGGCGTGTTTCTCCTTGGGTTTCTCCTGCCTGGGACTCTTTGCACTTCCTGGACTTGGGTAGCTATTTCCTTTCCCATGTTAGGGAAGTTTTCAACTATAATCTCTTCCAATATTTTCTTGGGTCCTTTCTCTCTCTCGTCTCCTTCTGGGACCCCTATAATGCGAATGTTGGTGTGTTTAACATTGTCCCAGTGGTCTCTTAGGCTGTCTTCATTTCTTTTCATTCTTTTTGCTTTATTCTTTTCCGCATCAGTGCGTATCACCATTCTGTCTTCCAGGTCACTTATTCGCCCTTCTGCCTCAGTTAGTCTGTTATTGGTTCCTTCTAGTGTATTTTTCATTTCAGTTATTGTATTGCATATCTCTGTTTGTTTGCTCTTTAATTCTTCTAGGTCTTTGGTAAACTTTTCAATCTTTACATCCAGTCTTTTTTCAAAGTCCTGGATCATCTTCACTATCATTATTCTGAATTCTTTTTCTGGAAGGGTGCCTATCTCCTCTTCATTTAGTTGTTTTTCTGGGGTGTTAGCTTGTCCCTTCATCTGATGCAAAGTCTTTTGCCTTTTCATTTTTTCTATCTTTCTGTGGCTCTGGTTTTCAGTTCCACAAGATGAAGTACTGCTGATACCACTTGATACTGCTTTCTGCCCGCTTGTGGAGGAAGCTATCTAGGAGGCTCATGGGAGGGACTGATGGTGGGTTGGGCTGGGTGGGTGGAGCTCAGTAGGACTTTAATCTGATTTGGTGGACGGATCTTAGTAAAACTTTAATCTGCTTGTCTGCCAATGGGTGGGGCTGTGTTCCCACCTTGTTGGTTGTTTGGCCTGAGGTGACCTAGCCCTGGAGCTTACAGGCTCTTTGGTGGGGCTAATGGCAGACTCTGGGAGGGCTCAAGCCAATGAGCATTTCCCAGAACCCCTGCTGCCAGTGCCTCTGTCTCCTTGGTGAACCACAGTTGCCCCCCACCTCTGCAGGCAACCCTCCACCACCAGTAGGTAGGTCTGGTTCAGTCTCCTATGGGGTCACTGCTCCTTCCCCCTGGGTCCTGGTGAGCACACTTTTTGTGTGTGCCCTCCAGGAGTGGAGTCTCCATTTCCCCCAGCCCTGTGGAGGTCCTGCAATCAAATCCCGCTGGCTTTCAGAGTCTGATTCTCTGGGGATTCCTCCCCCCATTGCTGGACCCCCAGGTTGGGAAGCCAGATGTGGTGCTCAGAACCCTCACTTTAGTGGGTGGACTTCTGCAGTATAACTGTTCTCCAGCTTGTGAGTCACCCACTCAGCATTTATAGGATTTGATTTTAATGCGTTTGCACCCCTCCTACCGTCTCATTGCGACTTCTCCTTTGTCTCTGTATGTTACGTGTCTTTTTTGGTGAGTTCCAGTGTCTTTCTGTCGATGATTGTTCAGCAGTTGGTTGTAATTCTGGTGCTCTTGCAAGAGGGAGTGAGTGCACGTCCCCCACTCCGCCATCTTGATCCTCTCAGCCTGTAGTATGTCTTCTTAGGGAGAAAAGGCAAACTATCAACGTTCTAGTTCACGTTTCTGCTCTTTTTATAGCCTTAATTGCAGGGACAGCTATTTTGCAAAATGAATGCCTGATTTAATTTTTTAGAGGTGAGAAAAGGTTCTAAAATATGATGGTGAATCATGCAGTATCTTGATCTGAATCCTCCTATTAAGAATGGTGGTTACATATAACTTCCATAGAAGGTTTTATAAACAAGCACAGGGCTTGCTAGGTGGCACAATGGTTGAGAATCTGCCTGCCAATGCAGCAGACACTGGTTTGAGCCCTGCTCTAGGAAGATTCCACATGCTGCAGAGCAACTAAGCCCACTTGCCACAACTATTGAGCCTGTGCTTTAGAGCCTGTGAGCCACAACTGTTGAGCCCACGTCCCTCAACTGCTGAAGCCCACGCACCACCTAGAGCCTGTGCTCCGCAGCAAGAGAAGCCATGGCAATGAGGAGCCCGTGCACCACAACGAAGAGTAGCCCCCGCTCACCGCAAGTAAAGAAAGCTCACATGAAGCAATGAAGACACAACATAGCCAATAAATAAATAAATAAATAAATATATAAATAAATTTTTTTTAAAAGAAAAAAATGATGGTATAAACAAGCACAAGACAGGTGGAACTCTAACGGAACATTATTGTGCCTGGAGTAGTGTTGCTAAGGTACACTAATAAAATCACTCAATATATAGATTCCTAAAATCCAAGTTGCAAACTTGTGACCCAAATAGATACCAGAATGACAGGGGTTTCAGGATGGGTGGTGCAAGAGCCTATATTTCTGTGTGTGGGGAAAGTGCATGCCAAATTCTTACAATGAATTATGCAAAGACAGCAGCAAAGTCCCTGCCTTAGCAATTGTGTAATTGTTCCCTAATAGCAGTGATTAGTTACAACTCAAGTGGGCATTTGGCTTTCACAAACAGCCATTTTCAGATTGAGGTGGATTTTCATTCTGCAGGAGCATTTAACCAGAGCCCTTTAAAAAGGGCATCATTTGGTTTTTAAGATGACAGGGAACCTACTACTTAAATGGCCTAATTGACCTGGGCTGCATTGCTCCAAGCAACTTACAGGTTTCACCCGTGACAGCCAAGTATGATGGAATTGCTGGAAAAAAGTGAGAAATGTGTACAAAACTCTTCAACGTCCCTTTACTGAGATCACTGTGACTTGACTGACTGTTCTCAACCCTCAGAAGGAAAAGCTTCTGCCATCATCCTTCAGTGTCCCAGCAGGAAGCAGGTGGGACATTCAAAAGGGAGGTGATTGAAGGGAAATGAAGGGCCTTCTTATAGCTGTGTGGGCAGAGTTAATGGAAACAAATAAGGGATGGCAAAGCATCCCCAAGAAGCCGCTGCCACTTCTGGTCCTGAAGGGGCTTGGGGGAGGGAATCACTGCTGGATGTCAGCAAGAATTCTAACTGTAGGAGAGGGCCACCTGACGGGATGTGTGACCTGTGACAGAGGAACACAGTCTCTGCTACCTCACTGCTGGGCAGGAAGAGAGCCACATCTCCTGTCTCCCGTGGGGCTTCCCGTTGGCCATACTCAACAGGAAGCCAGAGGGCCGGGGGCTCATTGGATGTAATCCATGGAGGTCAGCCTATTGGCAAAGATGAAGGTAGAGAAGGGTGGAGAGTACATACATCTGGATGGCTGAAGAGAAAATAATCTTGTGTTTCTTTGAGAATTGTGAAGGATTGGAGAGGGCAGCCTTTCTTCTGCCACTTCCACCTGGGAGATATTTTCTCTTCATTTCCAGCAGGGGATGCCTGTCAGAAGCTCCTAAGAAAGCACCATGAGTAAATGATGTTTCTTCTCTGTCTTAAAGGAAAGGCTCAGTTGAGAAGGTAGTATAGATTATGGAGAGGTAAAGACCTGGAGGGTATGGTGTGATCATGTGCGAAAACAAGATGCCATTTGGAAGCAGTGTTTTTTGAGGCACTGTTTTCTTTTTGTTTTGTTTTTTAAAGCTCTTTATTGGAATATCATTGCTTTACACTGTTGTGCCAGCTTTAGTTGTACAACAAAGTGAATCAGCTGTATTTATACATATATCCCCATATCCCCTCCCTCCTGCAACTCCTTCTCACCTTCCTTATCTCAGCCCTCTAAGTCATCACCCATCATCCAGTTGATCTCCCTGTGTTATGCAGCAGCTTCCCACTAGCTAGCTATTTTACATTTGGTAGTGTGTATATATGTGAACGCTACTCTGTCACTTCATTCCGGCTTCCCCTTCACCCCCTGCCCCCCCCCCCCATGTCCTCAAGTCCATTTCCTACATCTGCATCTTTATTCTTGCCCTGTCACTATGTTCATCTGTACCATTTTTTAAGATTTCATATATATGAATTAGCATATGGTATTTTTCTCTTTCTTGCTTACTTTGCTCTCTATGACAGACTCTAGGTCTGTCCACCTCATTACAAATAACTCAGTTTAATTCCTTTTTATGGCTGAATAATATTCCATTGTATATACGTGCCACATCTTCTTTATCCATTCATCTGTTGAAGGGCATTTAGGTTGCTTCCATGTCCTGGCTATTGTAAATAGTGCTGCAATGAACAGTATGGTACATGTTTCTTTTTGGATTATGGTTTTCTCTGGGTATATGCCCAGGAGTGGGCATGTGTTTTTGTGTAGAACATTAAGATAGCACTGTTTGTATGGGAAAGGAAAGTGTAATAATTCTCATACAATTGAGGAGGGAGCATATTTATCATGAAGAAATAACTCACTTTGAAAGGTAGCAAAAGGTAGAAGGGGGCTAGACTTTACTCTCTTTCCTTTCTTCTCCCTCAGACCTTTCTCTTACTGTCCATTCCTGCTCTCATTGACTCTGTGTATTCAGTAATGGTATTAAGCCCGAATGACTATTGTAGTGTCCTATCATAAAACATTTCTATGGGAGAAACTTGAATTCTACCAAAGCAAATGTTTCTTACATGGAAAAAATGTGTGTGTGTATGCTTTATTGATATATATAATTCACATGTTATTCAGTTTATCCATTTAAAATATCAACTAAATGGTTTTTAGTATATTCACATAGGTATGCAACCATCACTACTAACTCCAGAGCACCTTCATCAGTATTCTAGTGTAAATTTTTTTTATCCATTCATCAGTTAATGGACTTTTGGGTTGCTTCCACTTTTTGGCTGTTGTGAATAGTGCTGCTAGGAACATTCCTGTACAAGTTTTTGGGTGGACATACTTCATTTTTCTTGGGTGTATCCTTAGGAGTGGAATTGCTGGGTCATATGGTAACTCTGTTTAATTTTTGGAGAGACTACCAAACTCTTTTCTACAGATGCTGTACCATTTTACATTTCCGTCAGCAATGTATGCAGGTTCCAATTTCTCCGTATCCTCATCAACACTTACTGTTGTCTGTACTTTAGAGTTTAGCCATTCTAGTGGGTGTCAAGTGTTATCTAATAGTGGTTTTGATTTACATTTTCCTGGTGACTAATGATGTTGAGCATCTTTTCAAGTGCTTATTGGCCATTTTTATGTCTTTGGAGAAATCTCTATTCAGATAGTTTACCCATTTTTTTAGTTGTGATATTAATCTTTTTATTATTGAGCTGTAATGGTTCTTTATATATTCTAAGTCACTTATCAAGTATGTGATTTGCAGATACTTTCTCCCATTCTCTTGGTTGTCTTTTCATGGTGGTGTCATGATACATGTGAAAGAAATCAAATTTGTCTATTTTCTTTTTCATTGCTTGTGCTATTGGTGTCATATTTAAGGAAATGTGAAATCCAAGATCATGAATTTTTACTTTATTTTCTTCTAAGAATTTTATAGTTTTGGCTCTTGTATATAGATCTTTGATCCATTTTGAATTAAATTTTGTATGTGGTGTGAAGGGATGGTCTAAATTCTTTTTTTTTTTTTTTGCGTATAGATACTTTTGTGCCACCTGAACAGGTATATCTGATTTTGTAGACTTTATTAAAGGAAAAAATCTGCGTGGAACACATAGGCAGTTGAAGAGAGAGCTGTTTCTCACAGAAGAACTCATTTTAGGAGGAATGGTGACATACAGTACTCAAACAACCTGGCAGTAAAGGGTCCCATTCAGTGTCTCTCATTAGATAAAGCAATCAAGGAGACCAACAAGATTGATTTAATGGTAAGCAAGGGTTAATGTTACCTGGAATATACTTGTACCCAGGCAATAGTTATTCAGCCCCAAATGCCCTGACTAAGGAAGTTTACCTTTGAGTAGTCAGATGCAGATGGTCTGTTTGCAAAGGTCTGCAAAAAACAAAGCAAATAGAACAAATAAACAAAAACATCCCAATGAGGTTTTGTTTGGGGTGAGGTACAGAAATCCCTGACCCTGTTTTTAAATCAAAAATTTTAACTCACATGTTATAGAGAAGAAACAGTGAAGGAAAAAAAAGGATTCTTGGTTTCTCTATGTGATCCAAGCAGGATATAGGTTTTAAAAATTACGTGCTGTGCTGCTACCAAGGATGCATCCTTTTTTTTTTTTTTTTTCATCTTATCATCCAAAGACAATAGATACCTTGACAACGAAAAGACATTTGCAACGATTAGGAGAGAGTAAAAAAATACAATGCTTACAGTAATTTTTCTTCCTCCCGAGAATTCGAATTTTCCTCTCTTCTTTATTTCATGGGGACTTTTTTCCTAATGAAGTGAAGAAAACCATTTTCCTTGAGGATGTGAGAGAATCTCTGAATTCCACTCCTGGCCCTGCTTGGCCATTTGCAGCTTCAGTGCATTATCTCCTCGAGTAAGATAAGGTGTGTGCAACTGCAAAGCTAGGGTGCAAACCATGTCCACTGGCTACCTTACAGGGTCAGAGGCTAATAGGATCATCAATGTTGGAGTAACTTCTCTTAAAGCTGGAATGATTTTACATTCCTCCTGTTTAAAATTTTCTTCTCATGGGTTTGATACTGTTTATCTGAAAGAAAAATGGAGGTAATGTAAATTGTGCATAAACCTTAAATTGGATGCTGTTCTTTATTGTGCTTGTTTCCATTCTTCTTGCTTAATTAACATAGCACATTATGGCCCAAATTAACATGGTTTTCTACAGCGTAGTCTGATGTTTGGCTAGGTGACATTTTCTTGATGATATTACCAAAAACTCCAGTGTTTTTTTTTTTTTAAATGTGAGTAATTCCCATGCACAGTAAAATACTTTTCTCCTCTGATTTACAACCAAAACATGAAGGCCATCCTGGAGTATAATATTTTCAGGCAGTGACAGCTCTGATACCATAGCCTTAGTGCTACACACCTCTAAGTGCAATTAGCTGTGCTTTTAAAATCAAAGTTGCTGGTCACTGACTTACGGTCTCATGGGTCTCTGCCCGTGTGGCTTGGGTGAGGATGGAAAACAGTCTCTCTTTCTCGTTCTCATGAAAACAACTGCGCAAGATGGGATTCCACATGTTAAAGTGGAATTCAGTCCTCTGTTCAGGCGTTCACATCCATCAGCGTCAGCAATTTAATTCTCCATTCATACGTCTTTAGTAGGAAAGATGATTAGAGATTTTCACAGTGAGGAAGTGCTGAAGATCTTATTAGCACTTGGTGAAAATGGGGTCTCACGTGTTTAGTCTGATCTTCTCTTTTGGGGCCACATATTCCAAGGACAGAGAAAAATCATCCATAAACAGTTAACAGCAGTTCCTAAAAATCAAGATTTTGACATGTTTTTTATAGAGCTGCTGAAGGAGACAAACTTTTTGGTTTGGTGGACCTTGCGTTAGACACCAGGGAAGTTCATGATCTTAGCCAAAAAGCCTCCTTATTTTCCTTATAAAAAGAATTGTCGGCTGTCCCAGCAGTGAATCACTTGGGGGCTACCTCGTGTGGTATTCTCTTCTTATTAGGGAGGATCCCTGGGACACTGGTAATGCAAACATTTCTTTCAAATATAACAGGATAACAGGTATTTAGCTTAGTTTCTCAGCATAGCATTTTGCCTGTGGTAATTTATCGGCTCATTTCCAACCCCCCCCCCCACCAAGTATTGCATATGAAAATGATTAATGATTATACCTTCATTTTTATTTCTTTTGGAACTGCCAGCCCTGACTATTTACAGAAGATCATTATATTTTTATAGATCTTAAGCACATCTGCTGAATCAGCAAAGCAAAGAGCTCTGGCAATTTCACTGATTATATAGCTGCATCTTTTGGATATTGCAGACAACTCTTACCAAATCACTTGGGAGACGGGGGAGGGGAAGACCCTGTGTGTTGTAAAGGAGAGTAAATACAGGGGAAGGTTTTTAAAATAGTGATGTCATAAGCTGTAATAAAAGTTCTAAGGCAGCCCTGATTCCCTAAAAGTCCCCCAAATGCAATACTTCCCCAAATGAGCTTTTTTTTTTTTTAAGCTCTTTATCGGAATATAATTGCTTTACACTCTTGTACCAGCTTTTGAGGTACACCAAAGTGAATCAGCTGTATTTATACATATATCCCCATATCCCCTCCCTCCCGTGTCTCCCTCCCACCCTCCCTGTCCCGGCCCTCTAAGGCCTCACCCATCATCGAGTTGATCTCCCTTTGTTATACAGCAGCTTCCCACTAGCTATCTGTTTTACAGTGGGTAGTGTATATATGTCTATGCTACTCTCTCACTTCGTCCCAGCTTCCCTTTTGCCCCCCCCAACCCCGTGTCCCCCAAATGAGCTTTGATTGCTATTTTAACTTTAACTTTGGAAGCCAAGCGTTGGG
Source organism: Hippopotamus amphibius kiboko (assembly GCF_030028045.1). Classification (NCBI taxonomy): domain Eukaryota; kingdom Metazoa; phylum Chordata; class Mammalia; order Artiodactyla; family Hippopotamidae; genus Hippopotamus; species Hippopotamus amphibius. The sequence continues at coordinate 33,412,343 of NC_080203.1, forward strand.
AGGGGGTGCAAGTAAGGTTTCTCCTCCAGGGATGCCATCTCATTTCTTAAATGCTGTTTCACTCAGGGGTCCCTCAGTCTTCTCCAGCGCATCCTCTCCTGGCGTTATTTTCCCAGGCCCAGCTTGTAGGGCTCTTCCAGTTCAGCTAGGATGATCACATCCCTTCACAATGAATCCTACTACTCTGCACATTAAATGACCCATCTTGCCCTGAGAAGAAGCCTCAGCATCCTCTCCCTTTTTGCATCGAAAAACCAAAGACTTCACATTTACTTTTTTAAGCCTTTGGGCACATTTATTTTTCACCCCAATTTGAGGCTGCCAGTTCTTGGGATTGTGGGCTCTTACTACATAGGCTGATATTAAACTCTTACTAAATGGAGCTGTTTCTCGCAGATGGGATTTGCTTTGACTTATCAGAGGCACAAATCCACAGCATGATTAGCTGGATAACTGCAGGATTCAACTCGTCGGGTTACCCCTTGAAGTCTGGGCTGGGGAAAAAAGCTCATGCTGTGGTGTAGCGGAGGAAAAACCCACCTTGGTTCTCTTCTCGTGGAACTTTGCACTTGGCCAGGATTTATCTGTAGGCTTCTAATAGAGGGGTGCTGAAGTTCTCGTAGATGATCTCTCTGATCTCGCATAAAGCCAACCTTGGATTTCAGGAAGATGGTTGGTAATAAGGATAAGGCTGGGGGAAAGGAAAAAAAAAGGGTAAGCCTGGACTAGCCCTGCAACCCAGATGAGGAGGTGGGGTGGGACACATGTCACAAGTGTAGACAGTTGATGGGTGGAGAGGTACCGTAGCTCTAGGTAGGCAGCCGTGCTGTGGAGTCTGAGTGAGAAGGCACAGCAGAGCCGTGCTGGGAGCAGGGTGAGTGAGCGCTCCTCAGAGATCAGAGGTGACCTGTCCTCGGCTGTATCCTCCTGCCATCCCTGTCAGAGGCAGCCTACCTCAGGACTACAGAAGTTTCTGTAGCCTGAATGCAGTCAGAGACTTAGATCATCAACTCTATCCCAGAATGAAGCACTGACAAATGACAAATGCTAGAATCTTCTCTAGGCATGGTGTTGCGCCATATGAACAATGCACCTGTATGTACAGACAGACTGCTCTCCACCCCCTCCTCTCATTTGTACTGTGAAGTCTCACCTCCCTTAGACTTCAGACAACCCGCTGCTCCCGTCCTTGCCCAGGGAAACTACTGGGCTAATGGGGTATTGATCAAAATTGAAGTGGCATTTTCAGATTCACACGAAACCACATGGACTGCTGATAGCAATCAGCTCCTGTGGGATCTAAAATTCAGACCGCAGAACAGCCCAAGTCTGTCTTGTGGGGCGGAGGGAGCTTGGGAATCATTTGGCAACTTCTCAGGTTTTGGTGGCGCCACCATATAAGTAAGTCCACTGTCAGAAAAGGCATTTTTAGATAGGTGTCACATCAAGATACAAAGTGTGTGAGAGAGATGGTCCTGCACCCGTCAGAAAACCTCGACCCAATGTTTCACCTAGTGTTTTTTCTTAGTTTTGTTTTTAATATTTATTTATTTGGCCGCGCTGGGTCTTAGTTGCAGCACACGGGATCTTTAGTTGCAGCATGTGAACTCTTAGTTGTGGCATGTGGGATCTAGTTCCCTGATCAGGGATAGAACCCGGGCCCCCTGCATTGGGATCTCGGAGTTTTAGCCACTGGGTCACCAGGGAAGTCCCTTACCTAGTGCTTAAAGCCACCTGTAATCTGGCCCCACCTTCCCCATCCAAAGGTGCCTTTGTATCCTTGCCTCAAGTCAGCACCTCCCCAAGTCAGCTGCTCGGCCTTCTACTTCTGGAATTCTTGCTGCTGCCTCTCCTCCGTACACCCTCTCTTCTCTTATTTATTTTCCCAGTCTCCTCACACTCTACTTGTGGTTTATATGGTGCCTCTGCAGTGAACCTCACAGTGATCACTCCAGCTCCCCGAGGACCCTCCCCTTGTCGATTTGACAATACTCCTGTTCTCTATAACACAAAACACTCGCGATGACCCTTAGCCAGGTTTAATCTCCTGTCACTTTCTGGTTGCTTCATTTGAATACATCTCAAGTCCTTGGTGACACTAGATGCATCAAAACTGGGAGACTATAATAAACTTCTTTCCGTGGCCTCCACATACTCAAGCACATTGGGAGGACGAAGGGGTATTTGAGTGTGAAAGGGGTGGAGATTTGTCAAAGAACAGGGATTTGAGATGGGAACCATTTATTTTTTTTGGCAATTGATTAACAATTCACCACTTGTTAATCTAACCAAAAAAAAAAAAAAGTCAGTTTTTTTCCCACTTCCAGTATCTTCTTTCCGATGCCAAGATCGTTTCCCAAGGAAGCCTAACTCTCCTGGCACAGTGTTTTAATTCCTGCTATCTTGAAACCACATGCAGTTAGGATGACAAAGCAATCCAGACAACCACACGCTGCATCGTGAATTTCTTAGATCCATTTCAAACCATTCTCTTTTCAAGGCTCGGGGAATGCATGAATTCTGTTTATGCACTGAATCTGGATGTTTCTTCCCTAAAGAAACTTGGTATTCTTGAATGCTACTTTACAAAGACTGTTTGTATTTAGAATTTCAGTGGGATAGCTTTTGAAAATGAAGAACGGATCCTGAATTCTGCTTAGAAATGAAGATGTTTAACACTTCTTAAAGAACAATAGAAAAGTGACACTTATCGAGGGAAATGGTTTGCCTCTGATCTTTCTGGCAGCTCTGAGTTTCTGAGACTCTAACTGAGGTTACGAGTGTTGCTGATTTGAATTGCTAAATATTTATTCACTCCATCCATTCTTGATGCCAGTGACCATTTCTATAGTTTGGTGCGTGGTTATTTCCTGGGTTAGTCAAACAGCTTCCTCGCAGGTCTTCCCCAACCCCACCTGCAATCTTGTCCCTCTACATTCCAGCCACCAGGGAGCCACTGGAATGATATTTGTCAGACACAACTCTGCGCCACCCCTGATTAAAATGCACCCATACCTCTCCTCTGCCTGCAAGATAAAGTAGAAAGCCACCATGAGCTGTCCCCTTCTTTGGCTCTGAAGCCTGCCACCCCTCAACTTCCTCTTCATACTCTAGTTATACCCAAGTGCTTATCGTATCAGGAGGTCCCCCTCTATCTGGAACACTCTTGATGTGCTTAATTCCGATCACTCATTTATGATTCATCTCACATGCCAGCCCTGCCTGGCTACTTCCCGGATTTTGGCCCTTCCTTCAGTGCCTTCACCATCAACTGACCGTGACATTCTTGAGGCCAGTGTCTGCATCTGAGGCCGTGTGGCACAATTCTGAAACGCACAGTCTCTGGAGCCGAACAGATGGGGGTCTAAATCCTGGCTCTACCACTTACTAATTATGCTATTTTGGGCAATTCCTTGGCCTCCCCGTGCCTCAGTTTCCTCATCTGTAAAATGGGAACAATAGTACCTTCCTCGGAGGGTTGCTGTGATGAAGAAACTAGTTAATATACGTGCAGTGCTTAGAATGCTTCCTGGCATCTTGTAAGGACTTAACAAACATTAACTGTGACAACTTTGTACAGCCAGAATTGAGCACCATACCTGGGACAAAGCAGGTCACAGGTAAGGGTTTATTTGATGCGACATCTAAAATGGAGGTAAAATTCACATAACATAACCTTTCTGAAGTGCATACTTCGGTGGTATTTAGTACATTTACAGTGTTGCACAACCATCACCGCGATCCAGTTCCAAACTGTTCTCATCAGCCTGAAAGGAAATCGCATCCCTGTATTCCCATTAAAGAGACCCCCCCATCCCGCCTCCCTCCAGCGTCATGCCAGTAGTTTTGAATGCATTTCCTACAGGGGATATGACAAAAATGTGATGTAGCAAGACCACAATACAAATAGAGTTGTCCTTCAAAAATGCAACATTCATAACTGAGTGACCGTCGGGGTTTCAGCTCACTCCCTCTGGGCTGGGCAGGTCTCCTGAAAGGATTTTCCAAGGCCGCCAGTGGGGTGCCCAGTTTCCTATGTCCATTCCTTTAAATAATACAAGATTTCTTTGAAGGGGCACAAAGTAACATTTTCCCTTCAATCAGGGGCTTTAGAAAGAAGGCATTTCTGCATTGTAGGAGACGTGCTGAATGCAGTCTGGCTTTTTGAAGGCCACCATCTGAAGTATGTAATGACAAGAGGGAAGAGCCTAGAGCAGGTGCTGTTGACAGCAGCATTCCTGTGTGCCATCTCTGGCTCAGGGACTCCAGAATGACATTGGGTTCCCGTTGAAAGAGCCATTCACACTTACCAGCCCAGTCCATGCATATTCATAATTGAAAACAACGCTGCCTTAATAAAGGACCTTTTGACATTGATCAGAACCCAGCTACAGCTATTGATTTCTTGCTCTTTCCATTGCCAGCGGCTGCCACTTTTCTGACCCTTTCAAGTCCAGTTCCACTCATCTATTGAGACCATTTCCTGGCTGGCTGGCTGGCTGGCTGGCGTGTGTGTGTGTGTGTGTGTGTGTGTGTGTGTGTGTGTGTGTGTGTATGTGTATGCAGGCATATATGAGTAAGTAAAAGACATCTGTGGCAATGAAACTCTATCCCAGTACCCGTCTCATGTTGATAATCTGATTACTGGTATTTTCCCCCATCAGACCTGCGAGAATCCAGGCTATAGAGACCTAGCTGTTCCCTCCACATTGACCTTCTAGATCCCTGAATCTTGATTTGCTTTTGTTGACTTTGGCCTTTTCCTCATTGTCCTTAGAATCCTGACTTTGGCACTGCCTCTATCCTCATATTTTAGATTTATATCAGACAAGAGATATTGTAACATTCACATTAAGAAAGTATTTGCTTCAAAGTAGGTTATACAGATCTGAATGTATATGCGGCAAAAAAAATCAAAGAAATTTATTGTCTGTGAAGGGTAGTATCATTTAAAAATCTATTATCAGATTCACTCTTATTTTCTAATTACTTAGGGTGATAAAATTCAATCAGTGCTTTTACTTAATGCCTCATTTTAGGAAGCTTTTTTCAACTAACAAAATGGCTCTATTTCAGGCCAGAGGGATTTTTCAGACCCTGAAAACTCAACCCTTTTCTTTCTTTTTTTTTTTTTTCTTTTTTAATGTTTAAAAAATTTATTTTTTTAATCTCTTTATTGGAATATAATTGCTTTACACTCTTGTACCAGCTTTTGAGGTACACCAAAGTCAATCAGCTGAGGAGCCCTGTAACACTCCTGCTGCAGCTTCCAGGCAGTGGGGATTTGCTGCCCCAGGGGCTCTCTGTTGTGCAAAATACATGAACAGAGAAAAAGCCAGAGCTGCCTTTGTACAGCTCCGATCTGGCCAAGGTACTTACTGCTGCATGATTTATGTTGGGGAGAAAAATCACTCTCTTTCGCACACAGGCCAGAAGGACTAGGGTAGTCAGGGGCTGGCCGCGGGCGGGCGGGGGGCCATGAGAGACACTGCCAGGCACCCTTGCTGGTTGCTTTTACGGGGTTGGGGCAGCTTGACTATGAATGTGGTTGGCTCTCGGGGGTCGGGCAGGTGCTGAATTTGCCCACGTGTGAGGTTAAGACCAGACTGTCTTAGTAAAGGGAGGTGGCAGAGCTGACTGAGGGCCTGGAGTTGATTCCATCCTCTACTACTTTCTAGGGTGGTTGTTCACTCTACACCCTGGGTGCATTACCAGACCTCTCCGTGCTTCTGTGTCTTTACCCACAAAATGATAGATGAATGATATCATCTACCTCATAGGTAGACCAGGTGGTATAAAGCAGATGCTCAATACATTGTAGCTGATACCACTCCGATTCCTCTTCCCAGGGCTACTGGAAAGTAGTATACAGGTGTAGCGGCTGAAAACACGGATCGCGTATTGGAATAACTGGGCTTCTTTCTGGTCCCACCTTTTACCAATTTCCTGACATGGGGTAAGTTGTTTAACCTTTCGGTGTCTCGTTTTGCTCCTCTGTCAAATGGGCTGGGTGGCAGTGCCTGTCTCACAGCGTAGCTGGGAAGAGTAAATGAGATAGCATACGTCAAGTGGCTATCGTAGTGCCTGGCACGTAATGAGTGCTCAACTCTTGGCATCCCCATCAGTACTAGGAGTTGTGCCTTGTACGTTATTTCCAAAAGAAGAGCTCAGCAGTTCCAAAAGCTTCAGTCAGCCCTATACGCTTTCTCTTAAGTGAACTCTGATCCTAGAAGATGAAGGGCCAGTGCCAGAGTTTACCACCAGATTCAAGAGAGAGGTCCTCTTTCTTCCTGTCTGAGTCTCGAAGCTCAGTATCGCTTGCATTCTTGGGGTGTTGAAAGAAGATTGTTAGGACGCTAAAGGAAAAATGCAGCCCAAAGAGGAAAAGAAATCATCAGGAGGAAGTGTGCGTGCGTGGCCTGGGTCCTACTAGCGATAATTGCTTTGGTTTAGACAGCTTCTGAGACTTTTATGGATGTTGAACATATATATACACACATATATATATAGAGAGAGCACGCCAGTGTCTCTCCAAACGTATAATTTTTTTTTTGGCCGCACCATGTGGCTTGCGGGATCTTAGTTCCGCAACCAGGGATCCAACCTGTGCCCTCAGCAGTGAAAGCACGGAGTCCTAACCACTGGACTGCCAGGGAATTCGCCCAAGTGTATAATTTTTATAACAACTCTATTGAGGTATAATTCACAAACCATAGAAGTCACCTCTTTAAGTATAAGATTTGCTGGTTTTTAGTATTTTCACAATGTTGTGCCACCATTACAACTAATTTCAGGATATTTCTATCATTGCCTCCCCCACGCCCACCCCCAAGAAACTCTCTTTAGCAGTCACTCCCCATTGCCTTCAACCCCTCCAGCCCTAGGCCACCACAAATCTTTCCTGTCTCTATGACATTGCCTATTCTAGACAGTTCACTTAAATGGTATCATATAACCTGTGGCATTTTGTGTCTGATGTTTCACTTAGCGTAATGTTTTCAAGGTTTACTCATGCTGTAACTTGTATTAGAACTTCCTTTCTATGGTTGAATAATATTTCATCATCAAGTGCTTTCCAGTGTTTCAATAATAGCCACCTTAAACCTCCAACTTATCCAACAGCCTCAGGGTAGCCGTTCCTTCTCTTCCCTTTCCCTAACAGAGAGGGTTTTCTGGATTCCTGGGGCACGTGGGGAGGGGTGGATTCCAGAGTTTGTTCAGGGCACGTTACCATCGGATACTGGCATCTTAGCATCCGTGTGCAGTTACAGACATTACAGACCGACCCGATAGTGTCTTTCCTATTCAGAGCTGAGACAGAAGAGTCATTGTCCCCCAGGCACAGAGACAGAAAAAAATTTTGCAGCTTCCCATCCTTGTACAGATGGGCAGTGTCCTCTGCCTGCAAAGAGCCAGAGGAGAGGGCTAGCTTACAAATGTTACCCTGCCGTCTATCCCAGCGCAATACCGGTTATAGGACATTTGTTGTGCCTCCAGAGCTCTTGCTGACTGTGCATAAAGGAGCAGGATAGCGACACATTTCTAAACTAGGGGAACATTTGAATTAAGATAATCCTAGGAACACAACAGGTGACATTCGGCATTGCGGGGAAGGACTATTGGTATGTGCTTTAGAGTGATGAGGATGTGGGTTTGAATTTCTCACCTGTTACCATGGGTCCTCGGCCTGTCTCAGCCACTGTGGCCCCATCTGCAAAGTGACGTAACAGTAGCATAATAGCCATCTCACAGGGTAATGGTGAGGAAGAACTGAGTTCAGTTCCTGGCATATGGAGAGGTCTTCATAAATGGGAACTTACCTGACTACTCCTACTTGGGTAGACTTTCAGTGAACAAAATATCTTATTTTGTATGGTGATTAATAGCTTTTGACCTTGGTGTCAGACAGATATAGGTTTGACTCCTGGCTTCACCACTTATTAGCTTTGTGACCTTGGGTGAGCTCAAAGTTTCTGTTGCCTCAGCTGGCAACAGTTACACTTTACAGGTTTGTTGAGACGTTTACACTTGATGTTTCCTAAAGCATGTCAGCCCTTGGTCATGGCTCGATACACAGTAACTCTTGCTACCAATAAGAAGGCAAATATTTCTTCAGGTATCATGTTTCCATCAGTCCACACAGGCTCCTTGCCCCCCCATTGTACTTATTTTATTTTCTCGGCTGCATCGGATCTTAGTTGTGGCATGAGGGATCTTCCGTTGTGGCGCGTGGGCTTCTCTGTAGTTGTGACATGCAGGTTTTCTCTCTCTCGTTGTGATGCATGGGATCCAGAGCGCATGGGCTTTGTAGTTGTGGTGCGGGGGCTCCAGAGCACATGGGCTCTGTAGCTTGTGGCATGCTGGCTCTCTAGTTGAGGCTTGCAGGCTCAGTAGTTGGGGTGCACGGGCTTAGTTGCCCCGCGGCATGTGGGATCTTAGCTCCCTGACCAGGGATCAAACCCACGTCCCCTGCATTGGAAGGCAGATTCTTTACCACTGGACCACCAAGGAAGTCCCTTCCCATTGTACTTAGAATATGCTCTAGACTCCTCTCCACAGCCTACAGAGTCCTACCCAATCTGGCTTTGCCTACTTGACCTCATCTCCAGCCACAGTCTCCCTTACTCGCGCCATCACAGACTTGTTGGTCCCCTTGTTATTCCTCAGCCAGACCCAGCTCTTTCCTGCTTCAGGGTCTTTGCATTTGAGGATCCTTCTCTCTGTGTCTCCACATCTACCAGTTGGTGGCTCATTCTTGTCTCCCAGGTTTCAGTGCAAGTGTTAACCTTCTCAGAGAGATCTTTTGCAATGACCCAGTATAGTTTTCCCATTGCTTAGTTGCTGTGTTTTATTTCCTTCACAGCGTTTATCGCTACATGAAATTATTGTCTTTGACTTCATGTTTATTGTCAGTTTCCCCCACTAGAATAGAAGCCCCAGGAGGGCAGCCACTTTAATCTGTTTGGCTCATTACTGAATCACAGCAACTAGAACAGGACTTGGGGAATGGTAGAATAGATACTTGTGGGATGGATAGATGGATACACAGAGATGGCAAAGGTCTTGACTCTGGCTTTCAGGGTTGTCATGATGCCCCTCACGGCATGGAACTGCCTGCAGATTACAAGGTAATAGCTCATAGAACGGATTACATTTCTAACTGGGAAGAATCCTAATGGGCTAACCTCCTGCATAGCATTTCTCTCTAGATGCTGCATCGGACACCTAAAAATATGCTTCATATTAGGCAGCCACCCGTGTGCCTCTGTGAGGTAGATCTATTTGCATTGCCCAGATAATTTCATGTTGTCTGCCTCACTTTGCATGTAGATATAGATTTAGAGTGTTTAAGTTCCAGTAAACAGGCTTTGGGAGGCATTGGAATTATAAGACACCTGGCTTGATAACTAATAATGAACCAGAGTTAGGGAGATAGTTTGCATGCAAACCTGTGGGTGCAGATGGTGAGTCTACTTGCATAAATTAGCAAAGTCCATAGAGGAGCCTGGGCTTGACAATTTTATTGGACATGGGAGGTTATTAAGAAAATAGTCAAGGGCCTCTGGAAAAAATAAGCAATAGCAGTCTGCTGTTCTGCAGAATTAACAAAGGCAGAATGTCCTTGACTGAGACACTTGGTTTATTTGGATTTCTTTATGTGTGTGTGTGTGTGTGTGTGTGTGTGTGTGTGTGTAAAGATATTAACAGTTAATCAGGAAAGGGTCTGAAAATAAACCAGGACGTGGTGATCCCTGATGAATGGGTTTACCTGAGTCTCTCTAACCAAATAGAGAGATGTGAATTCTCCCTTAGGCATCAGGCATTTCCTGGTCAAGAATTCTCATGACTTGTGCTTCTTATAGTTCTGTTAAAGCCCCTAGAAATTAGTGTAATGAGAAACTAGAAGAGGGAAGTGTCAAGACGCAAGGGGTGATCTGGTGGTGGTGGTCCCAAAGGCTGGCCCTTGGGTGCGAGAGATGCCGATTTGTAGAGAGATGCATTTCTAGTAAGCTCCTCATGTGTTTCTGATGCAGGTGTTCAAACTATACTTTGAGAAACACTGATTTAGTGTCTTTCACCTACTGAAGTTTTAAAATTTGAGTGTAACCCATACCTCACACTTCTTACCAGCCTCCATCTTCCTCTCCTGTCTTCCAACTGCATAAAATCCATTAGGGAGTTAGCTATTTGCCACTGGGCAAGAGAAGGCCATTTATTGGGCATTACCTCCGTTTCTTACTACATGTGTGCATTTGTCTATTTGGCAGCCTTTTGATCTCCTTTCGATTCCTATTTTTCCATCCTCAAGTGGATGCTAAAATTCCTTCCCAATTATCGTTGCTAAAGCATTGTAATTCACTCTTCTAACCAGCTAGAGGCTCAATATAGGTGCTCTCATGAATGTTTATGTCTCCTCCAAAATTCATGTGTTGAAATTCCAAACCCCAAGATATTAAAGGATATGCGGCCTTTGGGAGGTGCTAAGGTCATGAGGGTGGAGCCCTCATGAATGGGATTAGTGCCTTTATTAAAGAGAACCCACAGAGCTCCCTTGCCCCTTCCACCATGTGAGGATACAATAAGAAGTCCCAGAAAAGGGCCCTCACTTGACTATGCTGGTACCCTGATCTCAGACTTCCAGCCTCCAGAACCGTGAGAAATGAATTTCTGTTGTTGATAAGCCACCCAGTCTATAATATAAGAGCCCGAATGGGCTGAGAGAGTAGGTGTCCTAGTTATTGGTGTAAACGGTTTAAGGCTCTTAGAGCAACTGAAACTCAAATGAAGAAACTCAGACACCAAACATCAGTGCAAACTTCTGAGCCCTTCCTTGAGCTCCATCCCAGTGCACACAACACCTACCTCTATCCTGGTATCGGGGCCTCCCCATATCCTGCCCCTTAGCAACAGGGGAGCTAGCATCTGTCAGAGACGTGGATAAAGAAGGGTTGCAGAGAGGAGGCCTCATTTGAGCTGAACCAGGAACACAGGCAGGACATCTACAGATAAAGTTGGAGGGAGAGTACTGTCTAGAAAAAGGTAACAATACGAACATAATCACGCAGGAAGTGTAGTGTCTTTCCAACTGACTAAATGTGTATCAGAACCATATGGGATCAGAAGGGGAAGAGATGGATTCAAAATGCAGATACCAGGGCCTTAGCCTCAGAGTTTTTGCTTCTATAGGTCTCGTGAGGGAATTATGGATCTTAATTTCAACAAGGTCTCACCTGAGTGATTTCGATAGAAGAGTTTCACGCAACACACTGAGAAACACTGGCCTAGCCCAATGATAGTTTTCTAGAGATGTGGAAACTGAGACTCAGAGAGGTGAGTGACAGGTTGGTTAAAGGTACCCATTCTGGGGATGTTGGGAAAGATTCTTCCATCTAATTTGGGCTCTGAGCCAGGCTCCTTAAAGTCTTTCCTAATTTGTACTTGGCTGTAAATTTAATACCCTTTTTATGATACTTGAAAGAGCTGCGCAATTTCATGGTCTGGCCATTACTGCTGGCATTAAAGAAATGACTATTACTGGTACTTAATATATCTTCCCCAGTTTCTTAACGACTGTGAGGCACATAGCGAAAGAGGTGCCCTGTGTGCATATAGCGCGCATGTGCCGATAGTCCACACCTGTTCTCTTGGTGTGGGTTTGACTGTCAGCAGCTTCTTTCTTCCTTCAGGCATTCTAGCTGCCCTCCCTCCTCTTGCCCCAGCTGTTGTGACTCTATTAAAAAAGACAGTACCTTTACCCCAAGGCTCTCCCCCTGTTCCTTAGACGCCCATGGATCTCCAGGGTACCCTCAAGCTCTAACTGTCAAATGAGCTAATTCTTGGGCAGTAGGAACAGCCCACCCATTAGGACTCTTATTACTTTAGGAACTGAAACAAGGGAAAATGATGAATGCGTGTACTCTTCTGAACCTCTGTCTCCCCCCTCACGTTTCTAGGGGAAATGCACGGGAGGGGGTGATGGTGTGGGCGCCCTTGCTTCTTCGCCACCCTCAGTAAACTACCCAAATTCCTGCACATCACCCCGACATGTCGTGGAGGATCGTGACGGGGAAATCGGGGCAAATGCACCGTCATTTAGGTTCATAATAGTGCGTTGTCTCGGATTCCTTGAGTTCAGAATGCTTGAAGTGGATATGCCACAGAAAATGATTGGTGAGGGGATAAAACGTGCAGTTTCTATCTACAATTTCCTTTCCCCATAAATAGAAGATTTGAGACTGAAGCACCATTAATCCAGAATAAGAAAGAGCAGCTAAAATATCTTCGAGCCATGTCTTCCCACAAGCCTGAATTGTGCTGGGCAGTGAGAGCTTGGGTGTGGGTGAGAGTAAGAAAGAGAAAGAAATGAAAAAGGATGGAACAAGTCAGCTGATCTGGAGAAGAGGGGGAGGACTAACCATTTTTCTCCCTCTGTTTCCATGAGTGGCTAGCAGCATCGGGTCTTTTAATCCTTTACTGTCCTGGCTACGACAAAGTATGTTCTGTTTGAGTATCTCTTGGGAGTTTGGGGGTAAGGGAGGAGTGAGTACCTGAATATACAGTGATTTTTGGTATGGCGAAGCATCTTACCAATTATCTTGCATAAACAAGGTGAAAGATCTACGAAGACTTGGTTCGCCTTCCCGTTACTCTCAGGTTTCCTGCCATGCTGACTTGCTACAGCCTCCAAGGGAGCTACTTCCATAAACAGATGCTGGACACTAGCGTGGTGCAATGCGGGGGAAACTTTCAGCATCTAGATTGACTTAAGGACACTCATTTAGACTTAATAGAATAATTATTGAGATAATTATTGAGATAAATGGCATGCCATGTTAGTAATTGAATATTGCATAAACAAGATATAGTGGCTATAATTATAGTTCTCTGGATACCTTAATAGGTATATTAAGAGAAGTCAGTGAGCCACAAAGAATTTTACTAAAAGTCAATATTTCAAGAAATCTATAAGCTGTCCCAGACTGTAAATACCGCTTTGATTGTCTCTAGAAAATGTACAGTTAATAGAAATATGGTCTTCATGGTGCCACCATTTTCTCAGTTGGTCTAAAGAGGTCTGCCAGCTAATGACATGTTCTGGACAATTACTTTGTATGTTGGCCCACGCTGGGATCTATGGGAAACTTGATATTTTATGGTACTGAAAGTTAACTGAATTATAGTAAACACTGACTAGACGCCTAAACATATATTATAGTCTCTAGATATTAAATTGTATAGAGCTGCTTTTACCTTGTTTCGGTGTCTGGGATATTAGACAATAACTGTTATGAGACTTTCTGTCATATGGTATATGGAAGCCTTTATAACCTCTAAATGTGTCTGAGATGAGCGGCTGTATTATGGGGTAAAACATCTGGACTTGGAGTCAAAACCAAGCCTGCCCGTTGCTAGCTACATGCCCTTGAGCAAGGTACTTCATCTCTCTGGTTTTTAATTTTCTCACCTGCTAAATGGGGATAACGATGATGCCTCCCTCTCAGAGCTGATGTTGGGAATGGAAACAAATCAAATAAGGAGCTTGAAAGCACCTGAGGCATAGTTGAAACAGTCAGTGCTTGCTTTCCTTCTATAAATGCAAAGAGGTTTGCAAACAGGTGATTGAATTCATTAACTTGATGGATGACTTAGAACCAGATACTAACCTTATTTAAATTTACCTGTTTGAATCCATCATTATCTTTTCTCTTTTGTGTGTGACATTTACTTTTTATTTATTTGGTTGCGCTGGGTCTTAGTTGCGGCAGATGGGCTCCTTAGTTGTGGCACGCGTGTAGGATCTAGCTCCCCAACCAGGGATTGAACCCAGGCCCCCCTGTATTGGCAGCTCAGAGTCTTAACCACTGCCCTACCAGGGAAGTCCACATCATCATCTTTTCCATGTGGTCAGAATGTAGTGAAGAGCATAAGCTTTGATGTCATGCTTCCAAGTGTAATTAACTGTGGCTTGTAGGTCAGATTATATAACCTCTCAGTTTTCTCATCTGTAATTTGCAAGAATCCTAGTGCCTGCCCCAACAGAACTGTCATGAAGATTAAACCATGCAAGCAAAATGCTTAGCACACCTGTTCAAATCGAGCACTCAATTTCTGTTAGCTATTGATCTTGCTTTGAAATAAGAGGTACGTAGCAGGTTTATGAGGATGGTGTGCAACTGGAATGACAATCTTTGGGGGAGCTCATGGTGTGGGCTGTGGAGTCTCTGATGTGTATGTCTTCTTCCTTGTTCATTCTCCAGGTCTCAAATAGTATTTTGTACCTGGAAGCAGCAATCATCATTATAACACAATTATAAAGCCCATTCATTTCTTCAACAACAAATGGTCATTGGGTGCTTATTAAGTACTACAGAATTCACTGGGTACTAGATACAGTTACGAACAAAACAGTCATGGTTCTTACTCTGACGGAGCTTGTAATTTAGATCGTTTGTAGGGTACTATGCTTGGTGCTAGGGAAACACACTGTGGCCTTGGGATGTTTACAATCTAGTTGAACCACCTTAAATCCTTCTTGGAGCAAGACAGAATTTAACTAGAAAAATAACAATATAGTCCAGCTGGGTTGAGCAGGCGTAGGCACGTAAGTATAAATGATACAGCATGGTGTGGCTGAGTACCATGTGAGTGACACATTATGCTAGAAGAGTTCAAAGGAAAAGATGATCAGTGAGGGTGATTTATGATCTAATTGATTCCAGAATGATCAGGGGCAGGGCCAGTGTCTGGAACATGGGCTAAATTTTATTGTGCTAGCAGTACTTGGATGCCAGGGAACAAGGAGATTATGAGTAACGAGCTAAGGCAAGGACACAGAAACGTGTGGGATGTGTTTAGGGAGCACAGGCTACTTTAACCAAAGGAGAGATTTTTATATAGGATGGTACATGTAGCTGGTGTTGTATACTTGAGGCAGTAGACAGGAATGTTACTTTGTAGGAACTTGATTATCAGGTGGGGAGTTCGAAGTACCATTGAAATTGTCCAAGTAGGGAGACAATTAAAGTGATGTTTTTGGAAGCTGGAGATTTCAGTGTGTATGCTGAGTTGCTCAGGTACGTATCTGAGCAGAGTTATCAGTAATGAACAATTGCAGTACTCCCCACCCTAGGGGCTGAGGACCAGGGTGGTAACAGTTGTAAGTGAAAGAAGTAGTTCAGTTCCATCTCTCCAAATTTATTCTAAGGAATCAGACAATGGTGTTAAGGTGTGTGCACAGAGATGTTTATCCCAGCATCTAAAACATTCTGTAAATAAATGAAACATGACAAATGTGGTTGATCTCTGGTTTTAACCTCTCCTCTCCCATATCCCATTTGCCTCTTTCCCTACTGTGTCGCCGTGAATTTGGTGTCAATCATCTCCATGCATGTTTTTTATTTTTTTATGACCACAATGTATCCACGAATAATATAACAGTGCTATTTGCCAGTTTTTAAACTTGAGTTGAATGGTGTCATCCTATACATATCCTTCAGCAACATCACTGTTTTTGAAATTCATCCAGCCAATATACGCAGCTCTTGTTGAGTAGTTGACAAACTTCAGCCTGCGTCAGGGTCACCCGAGGGCTTGTTAAACCACACCTTGTTGCCCTCTTCCTCCCAGAGTTTCTGCTGCAGTGAGTTTGGGTTGGGACCAGGAATTTACATTGCTGACACATTTCAGGGACCATATTTTAAGAATCACTGCTCTAGTCCCTAAAGAATAATATTCCATTGTCTGAATGTGCCACAATGTATTTAGCTATTCTCTTGTTGATGGACATTGATAGATAGCTTTTCACAATTCTAAACAATGTTGCAGGGAACATTGTTTATGTCTCCTTGCACCCTTGTGTGAGTTTCTATCATCTATATATATAGAAGATATTGCTGGATGGTGGGGAATACTCATCTTCAACTTTATGAGATTTGACCAAATCATTCTTCAAAGCGGTTGCACTGAGTATGACTCCCTCCCGCCCCATGCATGTCCATGTGGCAGGTTTCAGGTTGTTACACATCGTTGCAAAAACTTAGTAAGGTCAGATTTTTAAACTTTGGCAATCTAATGCATATTCCATTATTGTTTGCATTTATGTTTCCCTGTTCATTTTCAGATGTTTTATTGGCCATTTGAGTTTATATACATTTTGCATTGTTTTAGATCTATGCTGTCCAATAGAAGTATAATGTGAGCCCCATAATATAATTTAAAAGTATCTAGTAGCCACATTAAAGAAAGTAAAAAGAAGCAGGTGAAGTTGCTTTTAATAACATATTATATTTAACCCGATATATCCAAAATATATCAGTTAAAAACATTTAGTCCATATAAAAATTGTAAATGAGATGTTTAAAATTATTTCTTCATAATGTCTTAGAAATCCGGTGACTACTTGACACTTAACACACACCTTCACTCTGACCAGCCACATTTCAAATGCTCAACAGCTACATGTGGCTAGTGGCTACCACAGTGGAAAGAACAGTCTTAGTGCTCAGTGCTTCTTAGGATATACAAGTTGCAACATAATTTCACCACTCGATAGCTTTTCACTTTGTATGTGTTGATTTATTTAGTGCAGAACTTTTTGCTTTTAAAGTAGTTACATGTACAGTCATATCCTTTATGATTTGTGCTTTTGTGTCTTATTTAAGAGAGCCTTCTTACCCCAACATCATAAAAATGTTCTGCAGAATATTCCTTGCCAAGTTTTTCTATTAACCTTGAAGATTTTAATCCGATGGGAGTTAGTTTTTATGAATGTTGTCAGGTGGGGATCTTACTGAAAAAAATTTGTTTTCCATATAGTGAACCAATTGTCCCAGAATCATTTACTGAGTAGTCCACTATAACCCGTTAGTTTGTAGTGGTACCTCTATTCTACATCATTTCCATAGAGTAGATTTATTTCTGTGCTTCATATTCTGTTCCATTGCTCCCTTGGTCTACCGCTGTGCCAATATCACAGTGTTTTAATTACTATAGCTTTTGAAAAGAAGTTTGGTATTTGTTAGGGTGAGTCTCCCCATTTGTTTTCCTTTATATTTTTCTTGGCCATAATCTGAATTTTAGAATCAGCCTATTAAGGTTCATGAAAACTCATTTTTGGATTTTGTTTGGACTTGAATTTAAGGTCACATATTATTTCTTCACTTAGGAAAGTAGTACTTACTGTCAATGAAGTTTTATAATTTCCTCCAGAAATGTATGACCTATATTTTATGTCTAGGTACCTTGTAGTTTTTTTTACTACTATTGTAGAATATCTTTTAAAAATTTATTTTCTTATTTTTGCTTGCTAATGTTTAAGAATGCAATTCATGTTTTTGGTTTTTGTGTCTTTGTAACTCTTATCTTGCAATCTTGATGAATCCTCTTTAAAAATTTACATAGAGTAAAATTCACTTTTCTTTGGTACAGAGTTCTGTGAAGTGACACAAAAGTATACAGTTGTGGAAGCATCACTACAATCAAGATATAGAACAGTTTTATCACTTGCCCAGATTCCCTCCTTCTGCCCCTTGCTAGTCAACCCTTCTCTTCATGTCCATCCTCTGGAAATCCTTTATCTGTTTTGTCTCCCTAGTTTTGCCATTCGCAAAATATCATGTAACTAGAATCACTTTATCCTTTGGAATCTGAGTTCTCTCACTTAGCAATATATATCTGAGATGTATCCATGTTGTTGCATATGTTAATAGTTCATTACTTTTTATTGCCGAGTAGGATCCCATTGTACAGATGTATGATAATTACTTTATACATTCACCAGATGAAAGACATTTGAGTCTGTCTCCAGGTTTTCGTGATTATGAATAAAGCTGCTGTAAACATTCACATACAGTATTTTGTGGGAATTGTTTTCGTTTCTCTTGGATAAATATCTGAGACTCAAGGTAAATATGTTTATAAGAAATTGTTATACTATTTACTAAAGTGACTAGACCATTTTGCAATCCTACCAGTGATGTGTAATAATTCCAGTTGCTCCACATCCTTGTCAGCACGGGGTATTGTCCTAGGTTTTATTTTAATTTGTTTCATTCTTTGGCCATTCTAATAGGTATATAAAAATACATCATTGTGTTTTAAGTTTGCATTTTGTTGATGACCAGTGGTGACAAACATGTTTTTGTATAGTTATTTGCCATTTGTATATCTTCTTTGGTAAGGTGTCTGTTAAAATATTGTGCCCATTGAAAAAAATTAGGTTGATTGTTTTCTTATTGTTGAATTTTGAGCGTTCTTCAGGTGTTCTGAATACAAATCCTTTGTCAGGTATTGGTTTGCAAATATTTTCTGCTAGTCTGCAGCATTTCTTGTTATTCTTTGATCATTGTCTTACACAGAGGAAAAAATGCAAATTTTGATGGAGTTTGGTTTATCAATTTTTTTCTTTTATGGATTAGCCTCTTGGTAACATGTCCATGGGCTTTCTGCTCAACCCCAGATCACAAAACTTTTTTTCCTATGTTTTCTTCTCTAAGTTTTGTGGCTTTGTTTTACCTTTAGGTGCATGATTCATTTTGAGTTAATTTTGATGTAGAGTGCAAGGTATGGCTTTAAGTACCCTTTTTTGGTGTATGGATGTCCAAATTTTCCAACATCATTTGTTGGGAAGACGATTATCTAATTGCCTTTGCACCATTGTCAATAATCAATTGACTATGTATGGGACTATTTCATATTTTTTTTTTATTAAAGAGATGTAACTTATACACCACCAAATATACATTTTAAGTGAACAATTCAATGGTTTTTACTATATTTATAGAGTTATGCAACTATCACCACAATATAATTTTGGAATATTTCCATTACCCCCAAAGAAGCCTATTGCCCATTGGCTGTAGATCACCTTCATTGGTGCCCCCCTTGTCCCAGTCTGAGGCAATTACTAATTTACCTTCTGTCTCTATGAATTTCCCTGTTCTGGATATTTCTCATGATTGGAATCATACAATATGTAGTCTTTTATTACAGGTTTTTTTCACGTAGCATAATGTTGAGGATCATCCGTGTAGTAGCATGTCATAACGTCACTCTTTAAACTAGAGAATAGTATTCCGTTACATGTACATGTCACCCTTTGTTTATCCATTCATCAGTTGAAGGACGTTTGGGTTGTTTCCATGGTTTGGCTACTGTTGTGAACATTTATGTACAAGTACATGTATGATATTTTCATTTCTCTTGGATATATACCTAAGATAGGAATGGCTGGGTCACATGCTAACTTTGCGTTTAACTTTTAGAGGAGTTTCCAAAGTGGCTGTACCATTGTACATTCCCACCAGCAGTGTAAGAGGATTCCAATCACTCCACATCCTCATCACTACTTCTTATTGTCTGGCTTTTTGTTGATGCAATTTTGGTGCTTATGAAGTGATAGCTCATTGAAGTTTTGATTTGCATTTCCCTAATGACTAATCATGGTGAGCATCTTGCCAAGGTCATCTTGGTCTTCATATATCCAAACCCTTTATCCATGTTTAATTGGGTTGTCTTATTTCATTCTAAGACTTCTTTGTAAGTTCTGGCTGCAAGTCCTTTACTGGAGAGATGGCTTGCGAATATTTCCAGTCTATTGAGGCATCATTTCCCCAAAGGGATCCTCTGAAAAATAAAATTTTAAAATTCTGATGAAATTCAATTTTTCTGTTTTCTTCTTCTATCCTTTGTGCAGTATCTGTCACACCTAAAAACAATGTTGCCCAACCTAAGGTCATGAAGGTTTACTCCTGTTTTATTCTAAGACTTTTATGCATGAACTCTTATATTTAGTTTTGTGGTCCATTTTGAATTAATTTTTCCGTATGATAGGAGGTAGAGGTCCAAATTTGTCATTTTACATGTGAATGTTCAGTTGTCCCAGCACAGAAATCTTTTTGCACTCTCATTTCTTTTCCATTAATATGTGTCTTTCTGTAATACCATGCTGTCTTGATTTCTGTAGATTTGCAGTGAGTCTTATATGTGAGGCCTCCAACATTGTTCTTCTTCTTAAAGATTATTTTTACTATTCTAGTTACTTTACCTTTCCATATCAGTTTTACAGAATGCTTATTATATTAGTTTGTCTGTAACTTCTCTTGATGTAGAAATCATGTGCAAATAGAGTTTTGCTGCTTTTCCAACTTTTAGATCTTTTTATTTTCTTATTGCATTATGGGGATCCTCCTGCAAAATACTGAACAGAAGTATAGAGGACATCCATGTCTTATTTCTAGCTTTAAAATGAATGCTTCTTGTGTTATACTAAATGTGGTGTTTGGTGTTGGTTTTCGGTAGACATCCTTTATCAGGCTAAGGAAGTTGGCATCTGTTTCTCCTTTAATATGAATTTTTATTTTTTTCACAAACTATTTCAGTCATTCTGTACTTGTATGCAGACTTTTATCTTGTCTACGCTTTTAATGAAAGTGTAGTCTTTTAACGGTGCTAGGTTTATCCTGAGGCCTTATTTTCCAGCTCTTTGCTTTGTATGAGCCATGACCTTCTCTTCTCTACATACGTGAAAATTAAAATTCGAGACTGTAGTTAAAGGGGACCCACAGATATTCCAAGGCTGTTCTAATATTAGGTCATAGGCTCAATGCCCTGGTTTTCAGGTTCGTCTTCATTTTTGGTCTCTGGTGATTTACTTTTATGAGAGTTCAGTTAAGCATTTAAAAGTCTGACTTTTAAAAATTAAAATCTGCATTTCTAGATATTTTACAGCAGGAAGGTTTTGGGGGGTCCGCTCTATTATTGGGATCTGAAGATTTTCACATTGTTTATAAATGGGAAAAAATGGAAACAACACAACGATTTATCTAATGCACAGCCTAGTGGCTTCAAACGTATGCCACTCAAATATTTGTTGAAGGCTTCATGATTTACAGCTCATGATGGAGGAAGAGGTGAATGGAGTAAAAAAGAATGAAGTAAAAAATAATGTACCAAAGTTTTGAGCCTGGAAGAATGATGGTGCCACTGATAGACAAGGGGGAAGGCGAGGAAGGGTTCTAATTTGTGGGAAAAGCTATGAGTTTGACTTCAGCTATATTGTGTTGGAGGTGGCAGAAGGCCTTGCTTGTTGAGAGTTTTGGCTGGGTATGTGGAACTAAAGTTCTGGAGAAAAGTCAGGGCTGATAAGTAAGCTAGGGGATTGTTGGCAGTAAGGCGATGATTGTAACTATGTCACTGAGGTAGAGAGTATAAAGTAAGAACAGCAGAATGGGTTTAAGATTCAGCTTTCATTGGGGTAGAAAGAGAAAGTACAAGCTATGAAAGTAAATATAAAAGGTAGGGTCCAAGAGGGCTTCCCTGGTGGCGCAGTGGTTGAGAGTCCGCCTGCCAATGTGGGGGACACGGGTTCGATCCCAGGTCTGGGAGGATCCCACATGCCGTGGAGCAACTGAGCCCGTGCACTGCAACTACTGAGCCTGTGCTCTAGAGCCCACATGCCACAACTGCTGAAGCCTGTGCACCTAGAGCCCGTGCTCTGCAATAGGAGAAGCCGCCGCAATGTGAGGCCCGAGCACCGCAGCAAAGAGCGGCTCCCACTAGTGATGACTAGAGGAAGCCCACACAGCAACGAAGACCCAATGCAGCCATAAATAAACAAATAAATAAAATTAAAAAAAAAAAAAAAGGTAGGGTCCAAGAAATAAAATAGTGAAGACATTGTAGTATCACAAAAACGTGGAAGGAGAGAGATTTTAAGGAAGGAAGCGTTGTTTCAGAAGAAGGTAGTTGGCCAATAGATTCAGGTACTGTGTAGGACGAAAGACCCCTGGATTTACCTGTGAGGAATGGTTTTATCTCAGTCCTATTTATAACCCCACGAGAATAAGCATGTTCTAACATTTCTCTTTTTTACCTATGGTATAATTTTCATCTTGAGTCTAATCAGAGAAGCAGAAAGAATGGTTTGGGGCTCGATTTTTTCCATATGTGTATGCTTTTGTGTTTACCTATATATATGCACACATAAACACATCTTTGAAAGTACCTCTTGTTATGAGTATCTCTAAATGTAGCTGTAGAAAATCCACTTAGAGATTGCCTGCTGTTGAAAAGCCACAGTATACTGTTCTAAATATTTTAAAATTTGTTCAGAGGAAAAAGGACATGGCCCCTTAAAAAAAAAATTAAGTGGGTTTGGAAGAGGCTTGAAGTCTGTTACATAAATTTCTAAGGAAACCAACTGTGTGCTGATGCCAACTAAAAGTCATGGCAAGCGTGCTGTGAACTTGTGCAGGGTATGACCATAATCTTCTTTTCTCCCCCATCTCTCTTTTCTTACTGCTAACAAGTAAGGAGAATTTTTAGAGGCTAGAAACTTGGAAAGGAAAATAGGACTTTTTTAGAAGGGTTGTAAACTGGCAACTCTAGGTCTGACCTGCCAGTGGGGGGATATCAACAATTGAATGGAAGCCATTTGAAAGAGCTTTTTATGATAAGCTGTTCCAAAGATTTAAAGTGCAGGAACCATATACAGGAGCTATATATATATATATATATATATATATATATATCTTCCTACTAATTTCTGACTCTCAAAAAATAGGGTGAGTTATAGAGTTATTGTTTACTTAGATGTGAGATGAACGCCTAGAATTAGACCAAACAATGGCCATTGGTTTATCAGGGCTCCCTCATTTTAACCAGTGTTTGTCTTAGTATAGGTTATGTATCACATTTTCTTATGTTGTAATTAGAAATTATTTTTATCGCTTTTCAATAGTTTTATTTATAGAATTATATTTGTAATAAAGCTTAAATGTCTGTGTGTGTGTAATAGAGAAAAATGTGCACTGGTATTCCCCTTAGTTGTTCGGGTATAATGGTGTGTCTAGATTAGTCTTTCTTGTCTATTGTCTTTAGCTGGGAATGATTTTATCAGCAGAACCTGTTACGTATTTGACCCTCTGAATTGTGGGGAGTTCGTCAACACCATAGGGCTCATTCCTATGGTATTTAGGAGGCAAAAGATGTGGTGTAAATGGAGCATAGGATTAATCTGAGTTCATGGTCTTGAATGAGGGAACACTTAGGATGCAGAAGTCAGAGAGAACAAGAGTCAATGTCAAAGGAAAAGTAGGGAAAGCAGTGGCAGACATATTGCTACAGAGATCCGGAGTCTCTGAGACACAGGCCGAACCTGCCTGAGTCAGGGAGCCTTTTATACTTTTTAGGCCATAGCACAGAACAACCGAATTCCCAGGGAGTGGCCAGGGCTAGAGGCTGGCATGCAGCTCTCCTGTCCCAATTTGCTGCCTTGGCCCTTCTTCAAGCTGGAGCAGATCCTGATAGAATCCTCTTCTGCTTGGGTCATGAGGCCATAACCTAGCCAGCCTGTCCAACTGCTGGCACAGCTGGTTTGTAAACCTCATATCATGGAAGAAAGGGGAAGCCTCCAGACTGTCAGCACTGCAAACTCAAACCTACAGCGAGATGGCAACCATCACAGAAACACACAATATTTATTTCTTAGACGTTGCATTTGAAGAGGAAATTTCCTGAACAACGGATGTTAAATCACTATGATAGGTGGAAGAGTATGAACCAATTTGGTAGCTACTAAGTCTTTATTTTTCTGTTCCATGTGGACTGAAAGAATGCGAAACCAGATGGAAAGGAACGTATCCTTAAACACTCAAACAATTGATTTTCGTCTATGATAAAGCAACTGTATGTCATGAAACCCTTGTCCGAAATTCTGTCTGTGTGTAAAAGGGGTGAGATAAATGGGGAGATTTTCTATAGTTGCTTCTAAAAGCCTTAAACTAACTGAAGTTGGAAGTTTTTTCTTCTCGTGCTAGAAATTTTTCAGTCACTTTTTGGATACCTTGGTAGCAACTCGAACACCCCCACAGACGTCTCATAATTTATTCATGGAGCCTCACAGCATCACTTGGTTTTCTCAGTGATGAGATATTAGTTTGGCTACAAATATTTGAATCCAGGATGACTCAAGTCTTTGTTTTTCCTGTTAACTTACTTGAAATCACGAATCACAAATCCAATATTTGACTATGATTATCCAGCAGTGTGTTTAGATTAGAAACCTTGTGGCCTATAGTCTTTAGCTGGGAATAATTTCATCAGCAGAACCTGTTACATGTTTGTCCTCATATGCCTCACTACCCAAGAGAGATGTCCGTGGGTAGGATCTGGGGGAGAGCCTGAGTCTGTTGTGATCTAAGAAAGGAATGAAACGCTCCTGCAACTGTGGGCTGTACTGGTCTCATAATAGCCACTAGCCGGGGCCTGAGTTGTTTCTAGGAGCTGGTTGGACCAAAGCCATGATGCCATTGCTGCCTAGCCTCAAGCTCGGTGCTCTTCTGCAGGGCACACGCCCCTGACCTATCTGGAGTGGTCCCCTGCTTGCTTGCGTCTCATTTGCTGTTTCTGCCAATGTTCCGGCTGCAGTCACTGACCTAGGGTCATTCTTTTCTCCAAAGGAGCATGTTTGAGAGGGTGCGAGCCTCTTTGTCAATGCTGTGCACACACCTGTGCTCAAAACCACACCCTTGACTTCTTTGAGGGGTGGAATCAGTGAGAGAGTTGGGATGGTAGGGGCAGAATTTAACTGTGATCAGAGATTGGCTTATGAAGTTCAAACCAGCCTTATGCGCAGATAGAATAGGTGGCCAGTTACATGGTATGGTTTGGACATGGTCTTGCTCCACCCTCGAAATATCCTCCTTGTGAGCCTGTCCTAGTGCCTGATACACCACTGGTAAAGATGGAGTCCTCTAGTTTCAGGCCTTCTCTACAAAATACAAGTCCTGGTGCCCAGTACAGTGCTCAGACACTGAGGAGATCCCTAAATATTCGTTGAATGAATAAGTGAATTAGAGGAATTATCAATTAAACTAATTCACAATGGTATTAATAGGGATTATTAAGTTACCGGATGACTCAATCTTTTAAAATAGTGCTTCTCGAACTTAATGTATATAACGATCACCTAAGGGTTTTCTTAAAAGACAGATTCTGGGGCTGGACAAAACTTTAGAATCTGCATTTCTAACAAGTTTATATGATGCCAATGCTGTATATACTTTGAGTAGCAAGGATTTAGAAGACCTCAGGGCAGGGTTGCACACATTGCCTGATCAAAGACTCTCTTGGGATGTTTGTTAAACATTTAAAATCAGAGTCTCCGGGGGTAGACTTGAGAATCTTGATTTTTAACAAGTGCTTCAGATGATTTGCTTGACTGGAAAAATAAGAGGGACTGGGGTGTGGGCTTAAAAACATATGGGAGCATTGTGTTGGTCCACAGACCTTTTGGCGTAAGAGACTTGGAGAGGCCACTGGGACAGATAGGAAAACATATAGCTACAATTTTGTTCTAGAGTACTTCCTGTATGGGGCCTGAAGTTAGAAGGTAGAGGGAAAATGAGGAACTATTAAATGTTTTTTCCCGAGCAGGTGACATTTGTATCACTGTTTATTAGCACAAAGCTTGGTTTTCTGGTTTCGTTGTTGATGTTCCTTGAGTAAGTTTGTTATCTTGAAAACCGCCAAGTTGGTAGGTAAAATTTGGAGTATTACTTTGAACTTCAAGCAGTTTTCCTTACATTTGTCTTCTCTGCAAGTTTTTAAACCTTTAGCCCTTTCTTCATCATAGATTCCATGAAACACTGGGAAACCTTGTTTTCTTGAACTAATAAGACAGAGATGCGAGGGAATAGTCTATTAAGCAGGGCTGCTGGAGAGGCTGTCGTTTCTTTAATATCCATCCACCGAGCTGCGGAGCTGCGTGAGGCCCAGCGGTGGGATGGAGGCAGTGATGCGCTTCTGTCTGTAGTTATTCTGGAGCGATATTATTTCAGGCATCACCAACGACCAAGGTGAAAGCTTCTCAAATAAGACATTCTGAATGAGATGTGCAGCAAGTGTGAGAAGCTGCTGGGAAGAGGCAGGCAGCCTCAGTGCAGACGCGAGCTAGGAAACGCTGGCACAGGGGAAATATCACTGACTTGCCAGAGGCCACGTTACAGGTTGGTGGCGTGGCTCCTATTGGTATTAAAGTTTTCTTATTTCCAATTCTGAGCTGCAGCCTTGGGGCTATTGATGTCCCTGGTTTTTAAGCTTTCCTGTGGAAAGATCTGCTTCTTATGCTCACATACTTGTGAATTCTGTCTCTCCCCTTCTCCCCTTCCCATCTAGAGAACGGGGACAGAGGTTGGGATTTGCAGCCAACCACAGGGATGAGATTTCACATTACTTCTGAGAAGACATTAGCCTTGTTTTTGTCAAGCTGCATTCCAGGATGGAGAGCTAGAGGGGCCCCAGACAGTATTCCTCTCCCTTTATCCCCGCCTGTATCTTCTTGTACTTTGAGAATGTTCCAGTGATTGTTCAGGGTCACTTTAAAGGGTCAGAAGTGGCAAGCTTAAACACAGAGAGTTGACTTCATTGCTTCCAGGCACCAAGATGAACGCTAGGGAGCTGCCACCAGGTGACCAGTGATGCGTATTTGAGTGCATGTCTGTGGTCGTTTGCCTGCCTTCCGATGTGGAAAAACTGAGGGGCCTGAGCACATGACACACATTCTGTTGATTACTTATATACAAAACCCTATCTAGATAACTCATTTTAATTTCTTAAATCCCACTTACGAATAAAATGACACACCAGTGGTGAGATGACATTGAGGGACTCGGGCACAGTATTTCCTCCCTGCTGCCTGAAAGGAAGGTATCAGACGTAGGTACTGAATCTGTGTTTGGGAGGTCCAGGTTTGCCAGAAGGGCCTGGTGTGTCTCAGGGTTTAGGGATGCCAGAACAAATGGGGATTCATGGAGCCAGGAGACTTGTAGGGAGACCTTGAAGTCTAGGGCACTATAAAAAGTCCAGAAATTCTCAGCAAGACCAAGGTTGTTTTTTAATGGGGAGGTTGCAACTAAATATGGGAGGTACCTGAGGGAGGCTGAGGCAGTTTCCAATGCTATTTAATTATTTTTAATTTTTTATTTTATATTGGACTATAGCTGACTTAACAATGTTGTGTTTCAGGTGTACAGCAAAGTGATTGTTATACATATTCACGTATCTATTCTTTTTCAGCTTCTTTTCCCATATAGGTTATTACAGAGTATTGCGTATAGTTCCCTGTGCTGTAAAGTAGGTCCTTGTTGGTTATCTATTTTATGTGTAGTTTGTATCTGCTAATCCCAAACTCCTAATTTACACCCCCCCCCCCCCCCACCACCGCCTTTCCTCTTTGGTAACCATAAGTTTGTTTTCTATGCCTGTGAGTCTGTTTCTTTTTTGTAAATAAGTTCATTTGTATCACTTTTTTAGATTTTCATGCACAAGTGATATCATATGATATCTGTCTGACTTACTTCACTTAGTATGGTAATGTCTAGGTCCATCCACATTGCTGCAAATGGTCCAAGGCTATTTAAAGGCCTGTGGGCCAACACAAAGTTCCGGGGTAGGGAGGAAGGCATCAGAAAGTCATCTATACTGCCTACATTTTTCTTCTCTTTAACACTTTCTCACTGACATGATGCAAAGGTTGACGTTCCTAGTATCCTCTTATCCGAGGTCATCCACGTGGGCCATTTGTGTCTCCATACAACTAAGTATCTTTTATGTTTATGAGGCAGGGACATGCCTGTAAACATATGTCTGTAACAGAAACATATAAACATATATGTTTATAGAGAGAGACATAAACATATGTCTGTAACAGAAAAGGAAAACATTTTAGAAACCTTCATTATTGGTTGTTGCAGAAATTCACAGTTCTTGCGTGAGAAAAATTGCAGTTTACAATGAAAAACATACCCCCAGTTCCAATCAAATTCATCCTCATCTCTTCTCTCTACCTTTGCAGGGGAAATTAGCATCCTATAGTCTCAGAAGCATTTCAATTGACAGGAATAAATGTAAAAGAAAAATACATCCTCCCCAGCTTCTTTGATACCTGTTTGAAATGCTAATTGACCGGCACGTGTCCAATCAACCTATAGTTCATACCAATCCAATCCCTCCCTAGGCAGGTTTGCAGATTTGATGAAATTAGATTTTATACCAAGAAAATATGAACCTGAGTTGAGATGACAACTGAACTCAAATGTGACAGCACCTGAAAATGGGCTGTTCCTAGCCTTCTTGCCTCAGTTTCCTCCCAACCGGTCTTTCAAAGGAGGACACCCCCTAAAAAAAAAAGTAATGGTATATTTTATGCAAATGAATTTTCCAGTGAGATGGCAATGCTAGCAGCTTTGTCTGTGGTTGTAAAAGCACCGCTCTACTGTGTTATCAAAAGCTGTGATGGGGATGGCTTAAACCAGATTTCTAATGTGATTCTTTGAAGAATTACGATGACTCTACAGCCTACGTCTGAGGATGTGGAGATACAGCAGAGGGATTTTGGCAAGGCTATTTAAGGGGATAAAGGAGGAAGACATTGATAGGGAAGGGACAGTCATCTACAGCATTCAACTATGGCCTAGGATTCTATCATTTATCGTAGATAAATCATTTATAATCTTACAATCTTCAAAGTAAGACTACTTGTGAAGTTTTACAATAAGAATTTTTCTGTAAACCATGCCTGAAGATGGTGTGCTGCTTGGATCTGAGGTGGACACGGGAGAGGCCTGGTATTTTTTTTTTTTTTTTTTAATTTTATTGGAGCATAGTTGATTTACAATGTTGTGTTAGTTTCAGGTGTACAGCAAAGTGAATCAGTTATACATATACATACATTCATTCTTTTTCAGATTCTTTTCCCATATAGGTTATTACTGAATATTGAGTTGAGTTCCCTGTGCTGTATAGTAGGTCCTTGTTGGTTATCTATTTTATATATAGTAGTATGTGTATGTTAATTCCAAGATCTTAAGGGGCTATGAAATGAAGGTTTGGCAGAAGTGTGGGACCCAAAATCACAAACCAAAAGCTGTAAAGACAGAGAATCCTAGTTTAATGGAGAGAGATCTATCCAAAGATTAAAGTCTTGAGCTATAATGATAAAGAAAAAATACTGCTGAGCATTCAGAAATACTTCTCGCTTTCTACTGCTGTCATAACAAATCACCATAAACTGAGTGGACTAAAATGACACAAATTTATTATTGCACAGTTCTGTAGGTCAGAAGTTTGGGTACAACACAGTTCAATGGTTCTTCTGCTTAGGGTCTCAAGAGGCCGAAGTCAAAGAGTCAGCCAGACTGTTGCTTTTCAGAGGGCGCTAGCGGAGAATGCGCTAGGCCTGTTCAGGTTGTTGGCCAAATTTAGTTCCTTGCGGTTCTAGGACTGACATCCCTGTGTCCTTGCTTGCTGTGGGTTGTTCTCAGCTTCTAGAGGATACCCTCATTGCCTGGCTTCTGTTCCCATTCAAAGCCAGCAATGGTGAATTGAGTCCTTCTCATGCTTTGAATCTCCCTGACTTCCCGCTTTTCCCTCCTCTCTCTTGCCTCTTCTGGCTTCAAGTAGGAAAGCTTCTCTGCTTTAAGAGCTCATGCGATTAGATTGGGTTTACCTGGATAATCCAAGATAACTGCTGTATCTTAAGGTTCATACCTTAATTATATCTGCGAAGTTGCTTCAGAGTAGAACCTAGATTAGTGTTGGATAGTATAACCATGAGATGGGAATCTTGGAGGGAGGGGGAAGAAGGACATCTTTAGGATTCTGCCTATCACATCTGGAATCTTAGAAATGTGTTCTGATCGTAGAAAGGGATGGTGGGGCAATAAATCTCAAGAGCCTTAGAGAACCATCCAATTGTTAATGGAGAAGAAAGAGGAGTAAAAACATGGAGATGATGCCCATTCACTATTTCACATTGATCAGGAGAGGGAAATCTGGAACTGCAATGGGGGAAAAAGAGATCCTTAGAAGAAAGGCCCTGTGTAGAGATGACATTTACAATATTTAACAATCTCCATAGCATGGTTATCAACCAATCACAATGCATCCTGGCTAGTACTCCACATTGGTGCCTACCTACTGCATCACAGTTTATGGGTCCAAGATAGCATGATTTTCACCATCCTTGCTCTTGGGACCATGGCCCTACTATGAAGGGGACTCCAAGCCTGGTCCTTCTTGCCCACTTAAGGACAAGCCTCAGAGTGAGGATCTTTTATGCATCAGGGAACTACCCCAGAAAGAAGAGGCCATTCTCCATGCAGGGATTAGAAAAGTCCAAAAATGTGTAGGAAAGGGAGCCTGGATAGTAGTGTGATGGGGGAAGCTGGGATCAGGAGTCCAGACTGATCCACAGAGTCAAGAGGTAGGAATATGGGAGCTAGTCTTTTTTTAAACTTAAAAATTTTTTTTTAAATTTATTTTTTGGCTGCATTGGGTCTTCGTTGCTGTGCATGGGCTTTCTCTAGTCGCAGAAAGCAGGGGCTACTCTTCGTTGCAGTGCTAGGGCTTCTCATTGTGGTGGCTTCTCCTGTTGAGGAGCACAGGCTCTAGGCACGCAGGCTTCAGTAGTTGGGGCACATGGGCTCAGTAGTTGTGGCTCACAGGCTCTAGAGGGCGGGCTCAGTAGTTGTGGTGCACGGGCTTAGTTGCTCCGTGGCATGTGGGATCTTCCCAGCCCAGGGATCGAACCCATGTCCCCTGCATTGGCAGGCAGATTCTTAACTGCTGTGCCACTAGAGAAGCCCCTTAACTTTTTATTTTATATTGGAATATAGTTGATTAACAATGTTGACTTAGTTTTAGGTGTACAGCAATGTTATTCAGTTATACATATACACGTATCTATTCTTTTTCAAATTCTTTTCCCATTTAGGTTGTTATATAATATTGAGCTGAGTTCCCTGTGCTATACAGTAGGTCCTTGTTGGTTATCCATTTTAAATGTAGCAGTAGGTACATGTCAATCCCAGACTCCCTAGATACCCCTTGGTAACCATAATGGGAGCTTGTGTTTGAGGCAGACAGGTGAGCATGTGTCTGAGAGAGGTCTGAATGCAGGATGTTGTCATTCTAGGGTATCAGGTGGGCAGATTCACAGGCATTGTCAGGCAAAACCAATGAACAAACATAATGTCTACCCAGGCTGATGTGTGCCAGGTAATTAACAGGGCTGGGGTGGCTAGTACCTGATGTGGGAAAGTTAGAGGGACGGCAGTTGGAGTAGGCGGCATAAAAATTGAGGGCTCGGTCATGACGACTGGCTATCAGGAGACCAGATGTTAAGTCGTTGGGAGAATTGGAATTCCAGGTGAGGACTTTTGTATAGAGAAACAAGATACAGAGATGGTCAGTGGGGACATTGGGATTTCAAAGTAATAATGGAATCAGGAATACAACAAACTAGATGCTAAGTTACTGGTTTAGGGTTCTTAGGATGTAATAATTGGCAAAAGTGTTCATATCTCTAGTCCCTCTCATGTTAGGAGGAAACAAGCCTGGAGAAAAGAACTTGCACTAGAACTTGGCACTAGGACATATTTCTATATGCCTCACCTACTTGGTGTTCTTTTCATCACACTACATTGCCCTTCTGCCTTGAGCTAGGGCAGGTCTTGCATTGTGGGTTGCAGCTGACTGTAGGAGGTGAAGTTAACCTAGCTGATGACTTAGAGGGTTGTTGGCCAGCTTAAAGCCCAACCATGGTTTCTTAGTGCAATCTTAAAATAAAAATAAAATTGCTTTAAAAATTTATTTTTTACTTTGTTTTTATTTTATTTTTTTGAAATGAAGTATAGTTGATTTACAATATTGTGTACAGCAAAGTGATTTAGTTTTGCATATATATATATCAATTCTTTTTCAGATTCTTTTTCCTTATAGGTTATTATAAACATTGAGTATAGTTCCCTGTGCTATACAGTAGGTCCTTGTTGGTTATTTATTTTATATATAGTAGTGTGTGTATGTTAATGCCAACCTCCTAATTCATCCCTCCCTTCCCCTCCTTTCCCCTTTGGTAACCATAAGTCTGTTTTCTATGTCTGTGGGTCTTAGTGCAATTTTAGGTCCAGGGTCTGGCCCCACCTTTTGCATTTTGTTGTTCTGTATCAGCTTTATGACATTGGCCTTTGTTGCTCTGAACTGAAATAAAAGGAGAGTCGAGACTAGACTCTTGTCTGCTAAAAATAATTTCACTTGGAATGCCCTGTTATAGGAAAGCACAAAGCCACTACTGAAAGCAACTAATAGATAGCACAGGTTTCCATGACACTGGAGAAAACTATGGTTTCACAGGGGAAGAAAATTAAGTTTAAAAAAGTCTTCTCACATTCATAATGCTACCCTTCTTGTCACTTTAGATAGAGCCTCAGCTGATTGGGACCAAGAGTAGGTGGTAAAAAAAAAATTAGAAATGAAAACGTGCAAGGCAAGAGAATGAGTGAGTCTGTTCAAAGAAAAGGGCTGTCGGCTTCCTTAGCCTTGCGTCTTGTAACTTGCCTACTTATCCATCACCAAAGAACATGCCTACTGCTATTAGGGATGCAAAAAAAGGCATGCTTTTCACACAATCCAGTCCATTCAGCCAACAACGCATAAAGGGACTTGGGTAGAGAAGTTTATAATGTGTTTTATGGTAATTGAAAAACTCATTTAAAGGCTCCTTCAGCCCAAGTGCATTTGGGAGCTCCTAGTTAGTGCCGCTGAAGTGGCCACTGCACAATTTAAAGGAAGGTGAATGAGGCCTCCTTGGTTTTTCAGCCCAGGGGTGAGCACTCAGGCTCTTGGCTGGCTGTTTGCTGAGGCCTTTCTCATTTGGAACACACCATGAGCACAGGCCTTAATGATTATTTGGGGATATGATCTAGGCGAGTTTGAGCTTATGAAAAGCATTTCTCAGGTCACATGCCTTCTTACTGGCCAGGGTATTTAATATTGTTTCATTTCATTAAAAAAAAAATTCCTAAGTAATTGACTATGCCCAACATGCTGTCTTTTTTTTTTTTTAAACTTATTTTTGTTATTGAGGTATCGTTGTTTTACAGTTTGTTAGTTTCTACCGTACAGTGGAGTTCTCTGTGCTATACAGCAGGTTCTAATTAGTTATCTATTTTATCCATATTAGTATGTATATGTCAATCCCAATCTGTCTATTCATCCCACTCCTCCCATCCTTGCTATCCCCCCTTGGTGTCCATAAATTTCCAACATGTCATCTTAATTTAAACATTTTCAAGGGACGTGTCTCATGTGGCTTAAAAAGAAGCTTAGACATACTGGGATTGGATTTGGTTTTGATTTTTTTTCCCAAATCTTATTTATTTATTGGCTGCATTGAGTCTTCATTGCTGCCTGCAGGCTTTCTCTAGTTGTAGTGAGAGGGGGCTACTCCTCGTTACGGTGCGCGGGCTTCTGATTGCATTGGCTTCTCTTGTTGTGGAACATGGGCTCTAGGCATGTGGGCTTCAGTAGTTGTGGCATGTGGGCTCAATAGCTGTGGCTTACTGACTCTAGAGCGCAGGCTCAGTAATTGTGGCGCATGGGCTTAGTTGCTCCGCGGCATGTGGAATCTTCCCAGCCCAGGGATCGAACCTGTGTCCCGTGCATTGGCAGGTGGATTCTTAACCACTGCACCACCAGGGAAGTCCCTGATTTTGATTTTCCATGCATTTAAAAACAGGAAATAAGAGGGGCTTCTCAGAACAGGTTTAGAGTTTCATACTTTGGTACCCAGTGATGGTGTCTAGCTTATCAATAGACAGAAATAAATAAACAGTTGTTTTAATCATTGGGAGGTTGATTGCTTCATGGTTGTTATATTTATACTCAGAGTTCTACATGTTCTACATTGAAAAGTTTTTGACTTGGAGTTTAAGGCCCTGGTTTTTGAGTCTTACATTCACTAATTACAGGGCACCTTTGAGAACGTCACATAATATTGTTTCTCAATCCCCTCATTGATAATTATAAAATACGGATAAAGGTACTAGCTAATGTTTATTAAATGCATCCTCATTTGACAGATGCAGCAGCTAAGGCACAAAAAGCTGGGTTATAACTTGCTCAGGGCGACCCAGCTAGTAATAGCAGAGGTAGGATTCCAACCCAGGTAGACCAGTTCCAGAGTCCAGGCTTTTAACTCCTACTTTTATATCTTGTAGGGGTTTCAAGGCTCAAATCAAATGTAATCATATGTGTGAAAGTGCTTTGCAAGCTATAAAATGCTAGATAAATAAGAGGTATTATAAAAGTTACTGAGCCTGACAGAAGGCTTTAGTTTCCTCTGAGGAAGCATTTTCTTGGCAGTAGGAAAGTTTTGGTCTGGTGATAGGAAGTTTGAATATAGTAGGCATGATGCCTTGGTTTGAAAGGCCTAGAGGAACAGAGAGCTCCCTGAACTGAAAGGTAGCAAGCCTGGGTGCTAGTGCCAGTTGAGCTACTAATAAACCAGTCAATCTTGGCTAAGTTATCTAATTTCTCTGAACCTCAGTTTCATGAAGTATGAAGCAAGGCAATTGGTGTAGACAGTGGTTCTTAATTTTTCAGGGACCATGAAACTCCTGTCCATCAGCTTATAGATTCTAATAACAGCTCTGGCATCTCGCCGCAGACTTGGTATCCAACTCGAGGGTTTCACAGAACCCCATGCAGCCCAACTATGGTTCTACAGACCCTCGGTTAAAAGCTCCAGGTCACCATGTTAGAAGGTTCTTTGTAGCTCTCAGATTCTAAGATTGGAACTACACTTTGTAAATACATGCTTTCAGAAAGTTCTTTACAGGAAACTGGCCTCCATAAATCATGGGAAGTCCACATGAAACTGCTGTGCTGAGATGGTCAGAACCACCTGATTTACAGTTTAGGAATGGCTCACCATTGATAGCGGGGAGGTATAGTTGCAATAGCTCACTAAAGAATTCCGCATTTCAATTTTATTTTGCTGAGGAACTTTTTTGAAAAAGGAGAGGAGAGAGTCATAGTGGCAATATGCAACTCGATGTATTAATCATGCATTCAGTTTGGCAGTACGTTTAGAAAAGTGCTGGACTTAACTGCTTTTAGTTCTGGTATCAGCAAAAGATAACAGCACTGTTTCCTGCTGGTCCACAGGGAGAAGCAGTATTTTTTTAAGAAGCCAGCTTTGGCATGGAAGCCTTAGAGAATTTTATATCAGTAAAAGTAGACAGTGTCAACCCCGACTGGGTGCAAGATTGGTGGGTGGTCTGTTTGTGAAACATTTCTAATTACTGTGATGAGTCCTGCTGGGGTTGCTAAAATGAAGCGTCTGTCATATTCATTTCCTGGTGTTTTGAAACAGCTGCAAGAATTGTCAAAGAATTCCAAAGTCCATGGAGCCGTAGAGCAAAGGAAGTGTTTTTAGCAAGGATCCAATCCACC
The DNA here is from genome assembly GCF_030028045.1 of Hippopotamus amphibius kiboko. Classification (NCBI taxonomy): domain Eukaryota; kingdom Metazoa; phylum Chordata; class Mammalia; order Artiodactyla; family Hippopotamidae; genus Hippopotamus; species Hippopotamus amphibius. Next base: position 33,447,638 of record NC_080203.1, read on the forward strand.
CTCTCATTTTCTAGATGAGAACTACCGAGGTTTGTTTTGTCTTAGATCTGGTCCTTTGGAAACAGACTGAACAGAGGTTTGTGTGCAGGAAATTTCTTGGGGAGCTCTCTCAGGAAAAAAGTCTCTAAGGAAGTGAGTGAAGGAGGATTGGGCAGAAAGATTTGCTGAACTGGGATGCGGTTATAACAAGTTGCTGACAAGCTGAGATGTTCCTTCAGAGTGTTCTCCAGTTGCGGCAAGGAGGGGATGGGACTTTGAACACCTGCGTTGCCTGGTGATTGAATGGGAAGGAGCCATAACATCGGACATGACATCCCTTTGGCTGAAGGCAGTTTCTGGAGAGGGATTCACCTGTGAGCCGTCAGCAGCCAACACTCCTGGCAACTGGGGAAATGAGTGCCTTGGTCCAGAAGGCGGTGCTGGATGATGTGGCAGAGCATCTTCTATAACATCAGAGAGTTGAATTTGGATCACCATATCATCTCTCAGCTAGATCACTGCATTGGCCTTCAAACTGATTTTTTTTTTTTCCTACACTGCAGCCAGTGTTATCTTTCTAAAACTCAGTTCTTATCATGTTGCTATGGCTTCCAACTATTTTTAAAATTAATTTTGTATCATATACATTTCAGATGTACAGCATTATAATTTCACATCTGTATACATTACAAAGTGATCACTGCCACAGGTCTAGTTACCATCCATCACCATACAGTCGCCTGCCTTCACGATTCCACCTACCCCCTATCCCCTTCACCTCTGGTAATTACTAATCTGTTCTCTGTATCTGAGTTCATTTTATTTTGTTTGTTCATTTTTGTTTCTTTAGACTCCACACGAGTGAAATCATACAGACTTTGTCTTTCTTCATTTGACTTATTTCACTTAGCATGATACCTTCAAGGTCCATCAATGTCATCACAAATAGCAGGATTTCATTCTTCCTTGTGGCTGAGTAGTATCCCATTGCATATATACATACCCCATCTTCTTTATCCATTCATCTATCAGTGGACACTAAGGTTGCTTCCATATCTTGGCTATTGGAAATAATGCTACAATGAACATAGGGGTGCACATATCTTTTCAAATTAGCGTTCTTGGTTTTTTTGGATATTCAGAAGTAAAATAGCTGGATCATATCATAGTTCTATTCTTACTTTTTTGAGGACTCTCCATACTATTTTTAATAGCGGCTGTACCAATTTACAGTCCCACCAGCGATGTATGAGGGTTCCCTTTTCTCTACATCCTCGCCAACATTTGTTATTTCTTAATGTTTTGTGATAGACGCCATTTGACAGACGTAAGGTGACATCTCATTGTGGTTTGGATTTGAATTTCCCTAATAATTAGTGATGTTGGATATCTTTTCATGTGCCTCTTGGCCATCTGCTTGTCTCCTTTGGAAAAGTGTCTATTTAGATCCTCTCCTCAGTTTTTAATTGGGTCGTTTGTTTTTTGTTATTGAGTGATATGAATTCTTTATCTACTTTGGAGATCAACCTGTACTGGATACATTCCATCCTCCATACCCGTGGCTCCTGCATCTGTGGATTCAACCAACTATGGATATTCGGGAAAAAATGCCAGAAAATTTCCCAAAGCTAAACTTGAACATTTGCATTATATTTACAACTATTTACATAGTATAAGGAATTATAAGTAATCTAGAGATGATTTAAAGTATATTGGAGGATATGCATGGGTTTTATGCAAATACTACTCCATTTTCTATAAGAGACTTGAGACTGTGGATTTTGGCATTGGTGGGGGGGGGAGTCTGGATTTTGGTCTCCGAGGGGGGTCCTGGAACTAATCCCCCTCGAACACTGAGGGATAACTGTATGTGATTTACAAATACTTTCAATTCACTAGGTTGCCTTTTCATTTTGATGATGGTTTCCTTCAATGTGCAGAAACTTTTTAGTTTGATGTGGGGCTTAGAACTCTTTAATGGCTCCTCATGCCTCCTGGATAGTATGGCTTCCAAGGCCCTTCAAGGTCTGACTGCTATCTTTAACCACAGCATTTGCATTTTTCCTCTTGACCTCCACAGGCCAGCCATGAAACTACTTGCTCTTCCGTGAATGCGTCCTGCTGTGTCTTACCTCTGAGCGTTTGCACATGCTGTTTCCTTTGGAACATTCCAGCATGCACACATGCACCTAGGTACTTCTAGTTTAGATGGCCCCTCTTTTGAGAAGCCTTCCCTGACTACTGCGATAGTATCCTGTAATTATTCTTATTGTAACTCTTATCTATTATCGTGTATTGAAATTTCCTGTCCACATGTCTGCCTCCTCTCCAGATGGTAAGCTCCTCGAGGGCAGGAAAAGCATCTTTAGTATGCATCCCCTGAACTTAGTACAATGACTGGAACTTTGTGGGTACACAAAAAGTACTTGTGCAATATATGGGTGACTTGTCCAAGGTCACATGCTGTGCATACCCAGGGTTGGATTGTTTTTGATGTTTTGTTCAGTTCCCACATGGGCAAATCATCTGACCACCAAGTTTCCGTGTGTGTGTCCACATGGAACTATATGAAACTGGGCCATTGCAAATTGAAAGTAGAATCACATCGTAGATGAAAAAGCTCTAGCTGAGGTGAGAAATGTAACATCTTTAAAATGGATGTGACCTATGTTTCAGATTCTGAAAGCTCCCTCAGAAGGAGATTTGAAAGAGCCTGTAATCCTGTGAGAGATGTGTAGTGACCTGTGGAATCGTGACAGAGTATTTGGAGCCGATAGGCTGGCATATGGAAGTATTAATCATGGTCAATAGGATTAATTGTTGATTATAGACATGTCTTCCTTTTGACAAATTTTCAGCCTCTGCAGGGATTTGCGTGGAGGAGAGTTTAGCAGCAGCGCTCCAGAAGCAGGGCCAGATTAAAATTGTGGTGCTTGAAAATTATTACCAAGAGACTTAAAATATTTAGTAAGATGTTCAGGAAACCAAAGCCTTCTGGGTAATGTGTGAATTCCAGAGAAGTGTCATGCCATTTTCCTGGCCAAAGGTGGGCTCTCTAATGATGTAGCTAGGCCGTAATACCTCCATTACATAAGCTGACCTTTAAAAATGCTATAACAAGGCATTAATCGGGTCCACCCTCTCCAGAGCCAACAAGGATTAGACAGGAAAAAAGATGTCACTGCCCTTTGTGTACAGTCATGCTGGCCCTGCTCCCAAGAACAGGCGTCTCTGTGGCCTTTCATCGGTCTCTTTGTTTTCTCTTGGCTGCAGTGTTGTCGGGAGAGGTGCCTACATTTGGACAGGATACATATAATTTGTGGTGATCTCCATAATCAATAGTCATCTCCCATATCTGGAATTGATTAACAAAATGCCTGTTGAGCAGCGAGTCTTATACTTTTGAGGTGGTTATAGACCTCTTAGAATTTGATAACAAGTTAGTACCTTCTTTCCAGAAAATGAGAATCCACAAAATTTTACATTCAGTTTTATGGGGGTCACGGATTCCCCCAAACCCTTCAGTAAACCAGTGACCAAAAGCCATTGACTTAGGGGTAAGAAAAAAATGGCTTCCGTCTATTGAGTGCTGACTATGTGCTAGGCACTGTGCTAAACACTTGATATGCCTTATCTCATTTAATCTGTGAAATGACCCTATGGGGCAAGTACACATTATTTTACAGCTCAGAGTTGGTAGAACTGGGATTCAAACACACGCTGGTTGGCTCCAGAGCCTATAACCTTAACATTTATACCATTCAGCCTTTAGTGAGTCTTACAAGCTTATTTCTGATTGGCCCTTTGTGCTTTAGTAGCATTGACCATCATTCTTTTTGCTTTTTGTTTTCAGAAGAAACCTTCTTTAGATAGATAGGTGTTCATGGACTCGGAGTTTTAAGCTTCTGCCCTTTCAGTTCTATTGATTGTCAGTATAGCTGAATACACCACTGGTCTAGTTAAAGTACTATTAGATAAACAGAGTGTCCCATTTTTCACAATATAGAATATCTGCAGAGAAATACAAATGGTAGAGTGTTTCTTGCAAACTGATGCAAAACCATTATTCTAGTCATATTTCCTTCAGTGTATTTTAGGAGCATGCTAAGTGAGGGTTGATTGCAGAGCAGAGCTGAAGTCATTACCCCTTGTCTATATTGGAAATATCTGATTAAATTTTTTACCTTTTTTATTGATGTTGAGTACAGATAGAATAATTAGTATGGTATAATTTCATGATTTTGTTTTATGATGAAGTACACTGCAGACACTGACACCATAAATATTTTGCTGTGTATCTAGAAGACATTTTTTCCTTCAGAGCAAAAATAACATCAGCACACCTAAGAAAACTGAATAATTCTTTACTGTTATTTAATACCCAGTGCATGTTCAGATGTCTTCAATGGTTCCCAAAGTGCTGTTCACTGCCTGTGGTCAAACCAGGGATCAATTTAGGATCACGTGTTGCATCTGAGTGTTATAAGTGTCCTTTTGGCATGACAAGAAGCTTCTGAAGAGACTAGGCCGATTGTTTCCTAGACTTCCTTGAGGTGCTGTTTAGCCGATTTCTCTATCTCCTTTATTTCTTTTTATTTATTTATTTATTTATTTTTTTTTATTTATTATTTTTTGGGGGGGGTACACCAAGTTCAATCATCTGTTTTTATACACATATCCCCATATTCCCTCCCTCCCTCAACTCCCCCCCCCCCACCCTCCCTCGAGTCCCCCCCACGCTCCCCATCCCAGTCCTCTAAGGCATCTTCCATCCTCGAGTAGGACTCCCTTTCTTATACAACAACTTCCCACTGGCTATCTATTGAAACAGTTGGTACTATTCTATCTCCTTTATTTCTTAAACTGAAAATTGGATACAAACGCTTGCTTCGATTCAAGTCAAACATTTTTGACAAGCTTATACCACAGGCAACGTCAGGTACTCTGTGTTGCATCACATTAATTAGGAAATTGTCCCATCATTAATGATGCTAAGATTGAACACTAGACAAAGGTGACTGCCTAATTTCAGGAATTGGGGCAAGCTTTCCACCTATCTCAATCCTTCTTGTGATCCCCAGTCCCCCTCCCACCTATTCCCCAATGCCTCACATCTCTTTAATAGGCATCAAGTTATTTCATTCCATAATCAGATATAAAACCAAGTACATGACTGATTTTAGAGCCTTTAAATCCTTTCTTAAGAGTTCAAGTAAGGAAAGGACAAATAGTACTGTGTGGGACAGAGGGCCCCGAAAAATGCTGCTGGAGAAACCAAAGAAAACATGGTCAGCTTTACAATTTGCCTGAGTGATGACTTTGGCTTAAGCCCTGTCAAGCATAGGAGACCCATTTCAGAAAGAGATTTGCCTTTTTCCCCAGAGAAGACATGGACTGTGTGACAAACATAGGCACGAGAGGAAGTGTCCAAGCCTGGCTGTTCTTTGGGCCGGTTCAGATGAGGCAAATTAACCTGCAAGACACCCCATCCCCACAGCGCTTTCCCTATCCCTGCCACACACACGCTTGCGTCCCTTCTCTGGCTATTGTGCAAAACACGGACTCAGCTCCACCCCTGCAATGTACAAAAGCATGTACTCATTTTTGACTCTTATGTTTTCTCTTCCAAGTCCGGAATTATAGTGCCTTATTCCTAGTTACGGTTTAGCACTTCCTTTCCCACATGTTGGAATTTTAATGGGAAAGGGTGGTGCTCACTGTAAGCTAAGGGAATGATGGGTTAAATAGTGAACTTGCAGCTGGTCCCAACAGTGGGGGAGAGATCTTTGAGGACACATCTTAATGATGTTCCTTCAGTTGCACTATAGAGGTTGCTACACATCTCGCCTCCTTGTGTGGCTGCCCTTTGTTGAGGAAAAACAAACTCATGTTAGTTATCTGCCTAAAACCCTTTCTTCCCTTAGGTGTGTTTGCATTACGAAACAGCTTCAAAGGCAGCACATTTCTGCCTAGAGTTTCCTCATTAGCAGATGTGAACACTTTATCCGTAGCCACCCATTCGTTACCAGACCAGCCTCTACTTCACTGGCAATCCCCTGCCATGCAATATAGGTGTTTACTCAGCATTCCGATTGTACCACTGAAATGGAAAAACGTATTCTCTGATGAGTTTTGGAAAACAAAGTCATCGACCCCAATAGAGATGCTACCGAGTTGGTCACTTCTGATGCACAGAAGGGCTACTAATTATTCTCAAGTAAATGCCTCCAATACACAGTGACAAGTTGTATTGGAGGCTGGCAACCTTTCAGAGCTGTGTGCCAGGACTCCATTTATTCACTCTCCCGGGAGTGAGCAGCTGCTTCAGTGAGAGGAGGCCTGGCTGTTCCTATTAGCAAGAGTGGGATTGGGTCCTGTGGGTTCAAGAGAGGGCAGCCGACAGGACCTCTGGGCCCTTTACTGAAGCGCTCTCTGCACTTCCCAACAACTATGCTTACGGTTAACCTTGCCAATGGATCTCATCCTCCCAGATGTGAATTAAATGAAATACACACACAGTCAATGATTCATTTATTCCCTAAATACTTCTTGAGAGCCCACACTGTGGCAGATGCTCCACATACCATGGTAAACAGGGCTGCCATGTCCTCATCAAACTTAGTTTAGTGGGGAAGACAGACAGGAAATAGACAAATAAATACAAAATTATAAGTCATAAGTGCTATGAAAGAAATACACAGGGACTGTGAAAATACAGTAAGCAGAGGCTCACTTAGACACAGTGGTCAGAAGAATGTCTGTATGTATCCAATCTGCCACTAGATGCTTGGTCAAAAAGACATGGGTGAGAGAGAGTCCTTGTTCCTGAAGATTGGTCAATTCATAATAAGTTCAGTGAGAAAAGCACATATAAAGTATAATGGAAGCTGAGAGGAAGGAACATTTGATTCTGCCTGGAGTAGAATAGGGGAGGGACCTCAGAGACAGAGAAAGGCTGACATCCTTGAAGGGTAACTGGGCGAATGCTGGGTGAACACGTCGTGCTGGGGGATAAGGGAGTCTAGATGGAGGCGGCAACAAGAGGAAAGGTATTGAGACATGTCTGCGGGAATGAGGTGGGTGACCTCGAGTGAACTTGGCTGCAGGGGCCCAGTACTCTAGGGGCTGGGTCACGGTGGAGCTGCTCTCTCTGAAGCCCCAGAGCGAGTCAGTAACAGGGAAACTGGAGTAGTTCTTCCCATGGCTGCCATCGTAAATAACCACAAACTCCATCTAGACTCCCTTATCCCCACCCCAGTTTATGATCTCACAGATCTGGAGGTCACTGGGTCAAAATCCAGATGTCAGTAGGGCTGTGTTCCTTTCTGGTGGCTCTGAGGGAGAACCTGTTTCCTTGTCTTTCCAAATTCTAGAAGCTGCCCACCTCCCTCAGTTCACGGCCCCCTTGCTTGATCTTCCAAGCTGGCAGCATCCCGTCTCTTGGACCCTTCTTCACGTTTCTCTCCAACCACAGCTGGGGTTAGCTTGTACACTTTTAAGGGCACCTATGTTTTGATTGCGCCCTCCAGGAAAATTCAGGTTAAACTGCTTATCTCAAGATCTTTAACCTTAATCATACATCTGCAAAGTCCTTTTGGCCACGTGAGGAAACATATTCCTGGGTTTTGAGAATTCGAATGTGGACATCTTTGGGGACCATTATTCTGCCTACCAGGAACCCAGAGTCCGCCTCTTAAAGGCCCCTTCATTTCTCATAGTTTCCCCTGCGGCACTTCTCAAGTATCCTAGGACTTTGAAGACATTTTGAAAACACTGCTGTGAAGTATTCATGTTTACCTACCTATTAACACACATGGGCGTTTGTTTGGAAGACAGATGGGATGTGGGTTGGCACATTGGGCCATATTCACAGGATTTAAACATTTCATTTTTAAAAAAATAATTTAATTTAATTTATTTATTTATTGGCTGCATTGGGTCTTCACTGCTGCACGTGGGCTTTCTTTAGTTGTGGTGAGTGGTGGCTACTCTTTGTTGCGGTGTGCACACTTCTCAGTGTGGTGGCTTCTCTTGTTGCAGAGCACGGGCTCTAGGCGCACGGGCTTCAGTAGTTGTGGCATGTGGGCTCAGTGGTTGTGGTACACAGGCTTAGTTGTTCTGCAGTATGTGGGATCTTCGTGGACCAGGGATCAAACCCGTGTCCCCTGCATTGGCAGGCGGATTCTTAACCACTGCGCCACCAGGGAAGTCCCATTATTTCTTCAGATAGATCAGCCTTGACAAACTCAGATCAAGTTACTCTTCCCTATTATGTAATTTCACAGCATCCTGACTTGCACGTGTGTGTGTGTGTGTGTGTGTGTATGTATGTATGTATGTATGTACATGAAGCCAGAAGGATCAGAGTGAGCCAGGTTGCAAAGCAGCTTTTATTCATAGAGCAACCAGTTTTTGAGCATGGCACAAAAGGATATACAGTGTATTGGTGAATTTAAAAAGACACGGTCCCTTCCCTCTTCCCTATGCATGGACTCGGGAGGCAGACACTAAACAAATGGTTTAAAATGCAGAGTAACTATTTAAAAATAGGACCTGGGGTGGGAAGCAGCTAGAGGTTTTCCTTCGGGCCACTGAGAGCCTGTAGACCTGGAGGGGCCTGTCAATCATGGTGAGGGGACACCAGGGTGGAAAGAGGCATGAACTACATGCTCTGAGGCCAGATGGGAAGATGTCTAAGTCAGCAGATGCTAGCATACACAGGGGATGACAGTCAAGAACTTGCATAAGCTTGTACACCCCGCAGAGGCCAGCGTTTGATACAAGAGGGCTATATACCACGTAGCTCATGTCTTTGTGGGTCCCATGTCATGAAGATATGTGCGCCCCTTGGAATAAGATCAATCTACATAGTGAAGGAGCATAGAGAGAGGGAAAATCCTGAATTGTGTTTAAACTTAAAATGGCTGAGAAAAATCCATAAGTAATTAAACTTGCCTGAAATTGGCTAAATTGAGTTTTCTGCTTTCTGATGGGATGTGGCCTCAAAATAGTGAGGCAGCTGTGTTATAAAACAACGATTTTACGTTTTTACAGACCTGAGAATGAAGACTGAAAAGTCATGCCTGATGCATAGGTTTGCCGTGCTGAGGGGTTTGAATTTTATTCTATACAAATATAGCTGGCTATAGCTACCCATCAGGAGGGAGAGAGAATTGGGTCTGCTTTAGAAAAATAAACTCAGGGAGCAGTTTAGAAGAGGGACCTGAAGGGTGTGGATGGTAGAAAATGCATCGGAAGATTACCCCAGTCATTCAGGTGAGAGAGAACTGTCTTCAAACCTCATCAGGCTCTGTCTTATGCTTCAGGGTTGGACGGGACCTCATCATCTGGTTCTATGTACTTCCTTTGGGGCAGGTAACAACATTTCTATTGTTACAGGTGAGGTAGCTGAAGTTCAGAGATAGAAAGTGAATTTCAAATGACTAAGATTCAAGAATATTTGTTTTCCTAATGTCAAAGTGATATCCGTTCGGGCGACAAGAAATGTATATATATTTTAATCTTTATTGGAGTATAATTGCTTTACAGTATTGTGTCAGTTTCTGCTGTACAACAAAGTGAATCAGCCACATGTATACATATATCCGCCTATTCCCTCCCTCTTGAGCCTCCCTTGCAACCTCCCTATCCCATACCTTTAAGTCTTCACAAAGCATCAAGCTGGTCTCCCTGTGCTCTGTATTAGCTTCACACTAGCCGTCTGTTTTACATCTGGTAGTGTGTATGTCGATGCTACTCTCTCACTACGTCCCAGCTTCCCCTCCCCCCGGTGTCCTCAAGTCCATTCTCTACGTCTGCATCTCTATTCCTACTCCGCCACTAGGTTCATCAGTACCATTTCTCTAGATTCCATATATATGTTAGCATACGGTATTTGTTTTTCTCTTTCTGGCTTGCTTCACTCTGTATGACAGACTCTAGGTCCATCCACCTCACTACCAAATGTTGCTGGAAAGTTACCACTTGGTATATTTCCTGGAGTTTGTTACAATAACAAAGTACAATAGTTAACTTGCTATATTGCCCATGTGAAAAACCATAGGTAGATTGCAGTCTGAGGCTCATTTCTCTTGCCTATGCAGAGCCTTGACCATCAATAAGCCCAGGCAACCTCCTGATCAGGACCTGAGTTGCATACCTAGAGCCTAGTGGGAAATAGAGGATGAAAGCATTGAACTTTGATACCCTACACCTGCTAAGCAAGAAAGTCTGTTTCCGCTGTGCCTGGCACTGAGCCGGAAGGCTAATAAAATAGGCAGAATGAGCGTGGGGATGTGGTTGTCGCTAAGTTTAAAAAAAAAATCCCACTGATTGGTACTTGAATTTGCCAAAGAATTGCCATGTTGCGAATGGCAGATTGATGCTCTGGTCACAGCGGGTTTCAAGAGGCATAGATAGGAAGGCAAAACCAATGTGGCACCGGAAGGGAGTGTGGAGGGAAGCAGCAGCCAGGGAGACACGCTGGATGGGTCCCAGGGGGGATGGGCAGTGATCCTGCAAATATTGACACATATATTTCTCTGTCATTTCCCAGAGCTAAGCGTATAGTTCGAGTCCCATAAATATTTGTAACGGGGTTACGTTTCCCGAGAACTTCGCAAACTTCTTTTTACTTCCGTGCTTTCAACATTTTAAGGGCTGCAGTTTTGATAAGAAGAAAATAGATTTAGTCTCTAGGTACGGTCAGCGTAATGATTTAGAAACAATTTTGGCTATCGTTTTCTATAAACTGTTTCTCTGAGCTTGATGACTTTACCAAGCACTTTTACCACTTATTTTTTAGTAGGGGATAGTCCCCCTTTCCCCCTTTAAATAGTAAATACATTGCACTAGTGACATAATACATTTGAAAAAGGGACAAATTCGTCCTGAATCCCAGCACCTTAAAATTAGGGACAATTTTATGTGTGGAATTGAAAAAAGCCAAACTCATAAAAACAGCATAAAATGGTGATTACCAGGGGCTGGAGACACAGGACAGATGTTGTTTAGGGGTATAAACTTGCGACCAGTATTAAAGAAGCCTTAGAGAGCTAAGTGTAGTGAATATGAAAAACAGTATTACAGTGTAATCATCAAACTTGTGGAGAGGCGAGAACTTAATTATTCCAGCCACTGGAAAGAAAGGATAATTATATGATGTGACAGGAGTGCTAAATATCACTACAGTGACAATCATATTACAATATAGAAATGTAGCAAAGTAACATATATGTCCTGTGTTTTCACTTAACATTCTCTGTTACACGTTTCTCTCTTTCTACATCGTCATCATAATCACTGTAAAGAAGTACTTTTCAAGGTTTTGCAACTCCCTCTTAATTCTCCTTTGTTTTTGTTTTGTTTGAATCTGTACAATGTTTGAGGCGATGGATTTTGTGTTGCGCGCTGGGTTGATGCTGCCTAGCTCAGGGACACCTCTTAGCTTTGCATTTTGATCAGGCCTCTTTCAAAGTATCGTGTCACTGTGGGTGAATTTCAATGGCATCCATTTCAGTTACTAGATTGGAGATGCATATTACGGCATTTTAGAAATGCTGGTTTCCAGTTCTTTCCTGTTGGGGAAGTGCCAGATAACACAGCTTGTACTGTAATAGGTCTGTCCAGACTGCAGCTGGCCTGCCACGTGGGGCTGGAGGATTGTGAATTCAGTCCTTTGCCTCTGTCCCTTTGATTACCACAGCTGGCACTTGCCCGAGAATTATCAGCAAATTCTGGAGGGAAGTAGGCAAGACAAGAGTCAGAAAAGGGGCCATCTGAGGGCTGGGGAGTGGGGGTGGCGGTGCTTTTGGAGTTGGACCAGAGTGTTGGTTGTGACCGAAGCAGAAGAGACGTCTTCTCTTTATGTCACAGGTTCCTTTTTGAATCTGGTAAAAGCTATGTACTTTATCCCGCCCTCCCAATACAGGCTGTCATAAATACACACTTACGTATTCCACATAGTCCCCTTAGGGTAAAGAATCTCATTCTGTTGCAAACTATTATATACAGAATAGATACACAACAAGATCCTACTGTATAGCACAGGGAACTATATTCAATCTCCTGTGATAAACAAAAATGGAAAAGAATGTGAAAAAGAAGGTATGTATGTGTATACCTGAATCACTTTGCTGTACAGCAGAAACTAATACAACATTGTAAATCAACTATACTTCAATTAAAAAATAAACTTTAAAAATTAAAAAAAAAAATCTAATTCCATAAGGAAGATTTGGTGGGAAGGAGATGGTGGTACTAGTATTTTTCAACAATTGCCCTCTGATTTTCTATTTTCTTCTTGACAGGACTTTTGTGTTTTGTTAGGGATTTGCAACCTTATTTAAATAAGTGGTGGAGGGCTGCCTAGGTGGTGCAGTGGTTGAGAATCCGCCTGCCAATGCAGAGGACACGGGTTTGATCCCTGCTCCAGGAAGATCCCACATGCCACGGAACAACTAAGCCCGTGTGCCAAAAAAAAAAAAAAAAAAAAAAAGTGGTGGAGGCGTTGGATCACAGTGGGGGCATCAGTGAGAAAGAAGGTCTTGCAAAAACAGCATGGATCACAGAGTTGGGGCCAGAAGGGGTATGATAAGGACCCTTGGACCTTAAGGGGCAGAAGCTATCTTGGTATGATAAGGATTACAAGCCGAAAGAGGAAGGAGAGAGAAATAGTTTGAAGTTTGCCTCTTCATGCATCTTGAAGCAGGTTTTCAGTTACATGTCTAGTCTTCTTTGTGTACGAAATGCCAGCACCTCTGATGTTTATCATTCCCAGCAAATTACCAAGTGCAGGCCATGTGCTAAGTGCTTGCCAAGGTCTTCATTTGGTTAAGACCCTCGACTCTGTATTCTGACTTCTTGGGCTCAGATCCAGATTCCTGGATAAGGTATCTCATCTCTCCAAGCTTCAGTTTTTTCATCTGCAAAATGGGAATGATAATTCTTTTTTTTTTTTTTTAATAAATTTGTTGATTGATTGGCTGTGTTGGGTGTTCGTGCTGCACGTGGGTTTTCTCTAGTTGCGGCGAGTGGGGGCTACCCTTCGTTGCTATGTGCGGCTTGTCAGTGCCGTGGCTTCCTTTGTTGTGGAACACCGGCTCTAGGTGCGGGCTTCAGTAGTTGCGGCATGTGGGTTCAGTAGTTGTGGCTCACGGGCTCTAGAGCACAGGCTCAGTAGTTGTGGCTCATGGGCTTAGCTGTTCCATGGCATGTGGGATCTTCCCAGACCAGGGCTTGAACCCGTGTCCCCTGCGTTGGCAGGAGGATTCTTAACCACTGCGCCACCAGGGAAGTCCTGGGAATGATCATTCTTAAGTGTGAGGAGTAAATAAGATAATTCTTATGAAGTACAATGCCTGACACACTTTACGTTCAAGAATTGTAACTGTTATTATAGCCATTGTTATAATATTTAAGATTCCAAGATAGCTTCTGCCCCTTAAGGTCCAAGGGCCAGGCAGCCAAAGAACTCCATGTATGTGAATGGAAGTGGGCATTTCAGACCTCTAAATGGAGTTGGAAAGGGATTTTTGCCATTAAAGTGGATTCTTCAGATATTACCAAAGACAATTATCTATCTATATTACTCTTGTCTTTTTGATGATTCCCATGATTTTGCTAACATTTATGAAATTTGGTTAGATAATTTAGAGAAAAAATGCGTTCACGTTTCCATGCATATTTCATCAGTGTTCTGCAGATAAAGTTGCTAGGTTTTTCAAAGAGAGGAAATAGTGAGCAAAGCCTCCATTTCATAAACTGTATGTTGCAGGAGCTCTCTAGCAAGAGGGTAGGGTCCAGCGTCATCCCAAGGGACAGGCAAATGTTCATTGTCCAATGAAAAGGATAGCTTGAGGAAATCCACCAGGGTGTATGTGACTAGTTTGATTCGTTAACTCAGTCCCTGCAGAAACGGATGCAGATACAAAATTGAGGCAGATTTATCCTATGAAAGGGTGAGTTTTGGTGGCGAGTTTCCTTCTTAAAGAGATGCTTTCTCTGTGATCTCCCGCCACCTGTTCATTCACCATCATGGCTGTTCTCGCTTGTTCCATTGTCTTTTCTGCTAGAGCATAAGCACGGCGAGGAGGGACAGGCTCTGTCTTGTTCACTATTTGATTTCCACTCGTAGCACAGTGCCAAGCACTTAGTACTCAATGAATACTTATGGAAAGAAAAATAGCCCCACACCAATGTGTTGTTGTACGGTTAACATAATGCGTAAGAGCTTGGACTTAGCAATCAGAGTGGCTGGGATTTATGTCCCAGATCTGCTGCTTGTAAGCTGTGACAACCTTGGGCAAGTTATTTAACCTTGCTGAGCTTCATTTTCTCATCCGTCAAATGTCGATAGCAATAAGCTAATTCCCGTGGTCACGATGAGCATTCAATGCAGTGATGTATCTAAAATGCTCAGAATTGTATATGGTACATGCTAAATACTCTATGAATTGTAGCTGTAATAGTAATTCTGATGATGATGATTTATCAAAATGCTTATTGTTGATTGTAAATTGGAGGGAGGAAAAGGAAGTTTAAATAAATGGGTGCGATGAGCGAAAACTATAAGCAGTCGGAAAATACTGAACACTGATTGAAATATTCCACAGGAGCAGAAGCACCTGAGGGAACATTTAATAAGATTAAAGAAAATATTACTCTTGTGAACTATATGGTACCCCCAGGTCTGAAAGTGTTAACTAAATGTTACCAAGGAAACGCCGGAATTTACACAAGATCTATTCACGCTAATCACGTGGCAGTGGCTCATCCGTATGCTTGAGGGAAGACTCCTCGCCTTAATTCATTACACCTTTTGGTCAGGGAGCTATTTTTCATGTGTAACGGATGTGTCACTGAATTTTGATAGACAGCGCTTGAGTCCCTATAGAAATTCCTTTTCAGCTACAGGGGTTTGCATTTCAATTTTCAACATGTTCCAACTCTTTCTCTTATGCTTCATTCATGAAGGCCATTTCTGTTCAGTGGAGAGATGCATTGCTTGTAGTTTTCATTGTATTTTGGTGCTCCTTTTTTCCTTCATCTAAAATGTTTTGTCATGTGCGTCTGAGTTGTCAAGCTCTGGGTCCTTGCCTTCCTGGACCTTAACCTTAAAGCCCGAAGTGATTTCATGGGGCTCCTGGTTCTACCTAGACATTTTATAGGTTGGTAAATGATAGCATAGAGAGGGGAAAGGACTTGTCTGAGCTCAGGGTGCTGTGCAGTGATAGAGCTGGGGCTGACCTAGGTCTCCGATGTCCTGTCCAGTCAGCGCACCTTCTGAGCGTTGGAGAAATGGTCCATTAGTTCCCATCACACCCACTTGTTTCAGGTAGGAAATGCTACACTGTGTTGATGGGGGGTATAAACCAGTCCTGTGCTTCTAGAAGCGCACTGATCGGATGACTCAGGTCTGCCCTGATAAACTTCTGGGCATGGGATTGGCTCAAGCCAATTAATATCAACGTGTATAAAACTGTGGGAAGAACTTAGAAAACAATTTGGTTGGATTAATGGGCATTTGTCCAGGCTACTTTCCAAGTCAGAATTTAAACAAGAAGTTTGGGCTGCTGAGGTCATGCAGATGAATGTACAATTTATGTACAAGTGTGTGATTAGAGTATAATATAAATATATTGTCCTAAGGAAGTCACCAAGAAGGACTTCTGGTGATATCAGGTTTATTCATTCATTTATTCCTTCTTTCAACAAATACTTATGGACTACCTACAGTGAACTAGACATTGAACATACTGAGGATCTGGAGATGAATAAGGCCTTTGTTATCAAGGAACGTAGAATCAAGATTTCAGGGTAAGACCTAATAGATGGCATAGGCTTGGGTTGGTGTTTTATGATGTACTGTGGAAAGATTGCACATGAGCATGCTGTACACATGAAGACCTGAAATGAATGCCATTCTTTATCCCTCTGGGAAACTCATAACCACTTGCAACTGAGACAGGCCTCTTTGTGCCTTTAAGGGTCAATGAATCCTAAGGAACCATGAGGGTTGGTTGAGGTCGTCAATAAAAGCAATCATATTTTCTCCTATTCAGGAACCATCGCTCTTCCAAGGAATTTGTGGCTTGACTAGGGACAGAGAGTTATTTGGCTTCCCATGGGTTTGGTGAAGATTGTTTCCTTGTGCTTCTGCCTACTTGGAACTCTGCCTATTGCTATCTCCATCTAAAGCGGAACCACTCTTTTGTTAGGAGATCTTGCCTACTGCTGGATACCCCCCATGCCGCTGGGCTTAACCTCTGCTTGTTGTTCGTGGCCAGGATCCCAGAATGTTTCACCTTCTTAGCACGATTCCTGTCTGCAGTTCCTGCTGAGCCCAGGGGCCTGCCACAGCTTGGGAAGTCGGCATAGCCTCAAGATCTGGCCTTTCTCTGGTCTGGCTGCTCTCACTGCCCGAATCCCACACCCCATCATCAGGGCACCTCCAGTTGGGATTCTAACAGCAGCTACCTCAACTACCCCATGACTGCAAATATTCAGCCCTGTAATTTTGTTAATTGACTTTCAGCGGCTGGGTTTTGATTATGCATCCCACCTCATGCCCCAATTTTTTTTTTAAACCCGTGGAAAAAAGTCATCAACTCACGTAGTAATGCTACAAAGAAGAAACTGAAGATCACTTATAACTCTGAAATTCATAGATGCCTATCGTTAACATTGTGTGTTCGTGTGTATTGATGTACATATACACAATTCCATTAGCGCTACCTTCAAAAAAGTACATCAAATCTGGTTAGTCTTCACTACCTTCCACCTTGCCACCCTTGCCCAAACCATCATCATCCCTTGCCTGGGGCATATCGGTAACCTCCTAGCTGCTCTACAGTCTATTCTGCAGCCAACATCCATCAGATCATGTCATTCCCTTACTGAAATGTGTTCACTGACTTCCCATCACACTTTGAATAAATCCGGCCTTCTTTCCATGACCGATGAGGCCCCTTTGGCTCCTGCCCCCTCTATCTTTTCATCTGTCATCACTCTTCCTCTTGCTTCCTCCATTTCAGCCACACTGGCTAAATGCTGTTCCTCAAACAACCCAAGCACGATTCTGCCTTCGGGACTTCGGCTTGTTTTTCCCTCTGTAAGGAATGTTCTATACATTCTACACTCACTTAGCTTGCTCTTTTACTTCATTGTGGCGTCTGAATGTCACCCACTGTTGGATCTCAAATAGCATCCTCTCTCCATACTGCCTGTTCCCTTTCTTGCTTTGTTTTCTTTCCCAGTACTTTATGTGACATCAAAGCATATATATATACACACACACACGTTTTATTTGCTTACTGTCTGTTTCCTCCAAAAGACCTAAGCTTCATAATGATACAGATATTGTTTTGTTTATTGTTTAAAAAGTAGTGTCTGGCACATGGTAGGTGCTTCAATAAACATAGGAATAAAACTTAAACACACACGTGTATATAAATATACCACACATGCCATTTAGTACATGACTTTTTAAACTTAAGAACACTCTCCTATATTGAAAAATACTGAAAAATACTGATGTGGATTATCAGTTTTATGTTTGCATATTTTAAATATTCTTAATAATGGTCAATCATTATCTTCTGGGGTAGGAGATGGTAAATTTGGCTGAGAAACAATAGAAAGCTTTTGAAGCAGTGTCTTGCCACCCTACTGGAGTCCGAAAATAGACAGGATTATAAAATGTTTACATGGCCTTTCTCATGTATCAGAAGGTAGTTTCTAAAAGGGGTTTGAAGTAGGTTTTGAGCAATGAAATAAGGATGTGTAGGGGTAAGTGTGATTCCTTGGAAGGCAAAGGCACTCATTATGAGGAAAATGGTACATAAAGCGGTAGATTAAAATAGTCATATTACCTTATAATCACACTTCTTATAAACAAGAGATGATGCTGAAAGCGAGAGAACACTTGACAGCTCCTCAACAGGTATATTGTCAGAATGTGCTACAGGTGCCAACAGTACAAGCCGGAGTAACATGTTGATGTTATTTCACTTAATAATTCGATTTTCAATCTTTTTTACACCTTAAAATTGGTTTTGAAAGATTTTCCTGGCAGGTTTCTGCCTAGCTCCAGAAGGAAGATTCCATAGATCATGTTATGGTATTTGCTTCTTACTGTCAGATTTTAGGAGCCCAGGAGTTCCCAAGTCAACTCATATTCTTTATTCTGCGTTTGAGGCAATGTTCTCAAGGAAGGTTCTATGCCGTAACTGAGGAAGTCTTTTTTTTTAAAACTTAAATTTAATTTCTTAACAAGTAAGTCTTAATGAGGAAGTTATCCTATTGAACAAAATCCAGCCTAGAAGGTAGTATGCTTCTAGGCTGGAGAAAAGTTTTGCTGTAACCAAAGCTTGCACATCTGCTTGGAAGCTGTGTTGCCTTTGATGTGTATTGTGACTTAATAGCCTTACAAACAGGCTTTTCAGCAGACCCAAATATACAGTGTGTTTCAATAAAATGTATACACAATTTCAAAACCAATATTTATTTGTAGGGAATCTGACATGTTAACATGAGGCAGCACTGGAGCTTCAGGAAGGAAATGTTTGCCATCAGCTTCTCTGAGTGCGATCTCTACTCAGCATTTGTTATCCTCCTCTTAACCCTGCTGGCTTCCACGAGGATAGAGAGATGGATAATCTCGTCTTCCAATTTATGTTACCTTGAAATGCTTGCCTGGATTAGTTTGATTTAGTAACATTTCCCAGTACAATTTTCTTTTTTTTTAAATTGTTTTTGATTTATTATAAAAGCATTCTTGTTTATTATAAGAAATAGTGGGAAAACAGAATATTAGACCTAAAATGTACCTGAATCTGGAAAGCTTCCCAGGAAAGGAATTTAGAATTTATGGGGTCATCTTATGCTTCCGAAAAATGGCCTTGATCCCTGAGATTTTGATTACTTACTAGACACAGTAAATAATATTTTTCTATTTTAAGAAGGCTATGTGATGCTCATTTGAAGGGTTTAGAAACTGTAGGAAGATTAACAAAAAGAAGGTAACAATTGCTCATAATTCCACCCCCCCAGGGAGAAATATTGCTAACATTTTGACCTATGTTCTGATAGCCATTTCTTTTTCTTTGTTTTCTTTTGTTTTATTTATAATTTTATGTATTTATTCTTTATTTTTGGGCTGTGTTGGGTCTTCATTGCTGCACACAGGCTTTCTCTAGTTGTGGTGAGCAGGGGCTACTCTTTGTTGCGGTGCATGGGCTTCTCATTGCGGTGGCTTCTCTTGTGGAGCACAGGTTCTAGGTGTGCGGGCTTCGGTAGTTGCAGCGTGTGGGCTCAGTAGTTGTGGCTCATGGGCTCTAGAACACCGGCTTAGTAGCTGTGGCACATGGACTTAGTTGCTCCATGGCACGTGGGATCTTCCCAGACCAGGGCTTGAACCCGTGTCCCCTGCATTGGCAGGTGGATTCTTAATATGCATTTTATATCTTTTTTGTTTAACATGTCATAAGAATATGCTATGTTTTCAAAC
The DNA here is from genome assembly GCF_030028045.1 of Hippopotamus amphibius kiboko. Taxonomy (NCBI): domain Eukaryota; kingdom Metazoa; phylum Chordata; class Mammalia; order Artiodactyla; family Hippopotamidae; genus Hippopotamus; species Hippopotamus amphibius. Next base: position 33,467,124 of record NC_080203.1, read on the forward strand.
TTTTTTCTTAAATATAATCTTTAAAGAATGAATAGTATTTTACGTTATGGAAGTGCCATTATTAACTATTTCTCAGTGAACATTTAGGTTTAGAAAATTTATCGCCATTGCAGTTGACTTTGTGATAAACCTCTTTCCACATAAAAAAGAAAATTTGAAAAACTGAAATGTATGAAGAATACAAATTAAAATCACCTGCAGTAAACATTACTATAAATTTAATGTATTTCCTTTCAGTATTATATATATTACCTTTCCCATTTTATGTAATTTGTAACCATCATTATATATGTATACATGTATCAACATTTATATGAAGTTGATTGTTATTTATGGATTCCATATTTGCAAATTCCCCTACCTATGAAAATTTGTGAGCCTAAAATCAGCACTCACAGTGCTTTCATGGGTATTCGTGGACATTCAGAGTGGGAAAATATTTGTCACCCAACACACATTCCCACCTGAAACTGAACAAAGTGACACTCTGCTTTCTTGTTTCAGCTTTTATATTGTAAACAAGTAATCCTTTTTAAAGTCTATTAAGTGCCATGTTCTAATTTCTGTGATTTTTGTTGGTGATACATGTGTGGGTGTAAAAATATAGAGCATTGTATGTGCGTGTAGTTTATACACACCCAGGGTATTGTGCCCCACGCTTTCAATTTTTATTATAAGTAACATTTTCTCCTGTTAAGTATGTTTGAGAACCTGATTAATGGCTGTCTAGTATTCCATCCTAAAGATGTACTAGGATTATATCAACATGACATTATTATGGGACATTAGGTTTTAAAATTGTTGCTGACAATGTAATCCATCACATCAATAGCCTAAAGAAGAAAAATCATGTAATCATAACTATAGATGTAGAAAAAGCATTTGACAAAATCCAATATCCATTCATAATAAAATTCCTTAACTTGGTGAAGAACATCTACAAAAACCCTACAGCTAACATCATACTTAATGGCAACAGACTAAATGCTTCCTGCTGTGATCAGGAATAAGACAAGGATGTCCCTATTTACCACTCCTTTTCAATATCACACTGGAAGGCCTAGCTAATTCAATAAGACAAGAAAAAGAAATAAAAGGTATACATATTGGGAAGGAAGAAATAAACCTGTCTTCAGTCACAGATGACATGACTGTCTATGTAGAAAATCCTAGAAAAAAAATTCCTGGAACTAATAAACAATTATAACAAGATTCCCAGATACAAGTTAATACAAAAGTTGATTGCTTTCCTATATACCAGCAATGAACTATTGGAATTTGCAATTAAAACACGATGCTGTTTACATTGGCACCAAAAATGAAATAATTAGGTATAAATATAACAATATGTAGAAGACCTATATGTGAAAATCTACGAAACTAACGAATGAAATCAAAGAAGATTTAAATAAATTGGAGAGATATTTAATGCAAATGGATAGGAAGACTCAATCTTAAGACGTTAGTTCTTTCCAACTTGATCTATAGATTCAAGGCAAAGCCAACCAAAATTCCAGCAAATTATTTTGTGGATGTTGACAAACTGATTCTAAAGATTATATGGAGAGGCAAAAGACCCAAAATAGCCAACACAATACACAAGGAGAAGAAAAATTTGAAGGACTGACACTGTTCAACTTCAAGTCTTACTACAAAGCTACAGTACTGAAAACAGTGTGGAATTGGTGAAAGAACAGACAAATAGATCAATTGGGTAGAATAGACAGCTCAGAAATAGACCCCTGCAAGTATTAACTGATCTTTGACAAAGCAGCAAAGGCAATTCAATGGAGAAAGGGAGGTCTTTTCAACAAATTGTGCTAGAACAACTGGACATCTACATGCCCCCACCCCTGAAATCTAGACGTGGGTCTTACATCTTCCACAAAAAGTAATTTAAAATGAATGATCAACTTAAATGTAAGATGCGGAACTATGAAACTCCTAGAAGGTAAGATAGGAGAAAATCTAGGGGACCTTGGATTTGATGATTTTCTAGATACGTATACCGAAAGCACTATCCATTGAAGAAAAATTTGAAAAGTTGGACTTCATTAAAATGAAAAACTTCTGCACTGCTAAAGGCACTGTTAAGAGAATGGAAAGGCACAGATTGAGAGAAAATCTTTGCTAAGCACATATCTGATAAAAGAATGGTATCTAAAATACAGAAAGAACTCTTAAAACTTAATAATGAGCAAACAACACAAAAAATGGGTAAAAGACCTGTTCCGACACCTCACCAAAGAAAATAGACACAGGACAAACATGTGAAAGGATGCCCAACATCATATGTCAACAGGGGATTGTAAGTTCAAACAATAGTGAGATACTACTACATAATTTTAGAATGGCTAAAATCCCAAACACCGACAACACGGGATGCTAGTGAGAATGTGGAGTAGCAGGAATTCTCATTCATTGCTGACGGGAATGCAAAATGGTACAGTCACTTTGGTGACAGTTTGGCAATTTCTTAGAAAACTTTAAGCATACACTTTTTTTAAGATCCATTATTCACACTATTTGGTATTTACCCAACGGAGTTGGAAGTTTACATCCACACGAAAACCTGCTTGGGGATGTTTATAGCAGCTTTATTCATAGTTGTCACAGCTTGGAAGCAACCAAGATGTCCTTCAGTAGATCAACAGATAAATTGTGGTACATCAATAAAACAATATTGTTCAGTGATAAAAAGAAATGATATGCCATAAAGAGAGACAGAGGAACTTAAATGCATATTGCTAAGTGAAAAAGGCCAATCTGAGAAGGCTACATACTATATGATTCCAACTATATGACATTCTGGAAAAGGCAAAACTATGGAGACAGTAAAAAATCAGTGGTTCCAGGGGTTGAGGAGAGGGAGGGATTAATAAGCGGAGCACAGGGTATATTTAGAGCGGTGAAACTTTCTGTATGACACTATAATGGTGAACACATGTCCTATGCATTTGCCAACACCTATAGAATATAAAACTCCAAGAGTGAACTCTAATGCAGTCTATGGACTTGAGTTGATGATGTATTAATATTGGATCATCAGTTGTAACAAATATAGCATGCTGACACAACATGTTAATAATGGGAAATTGTGTGTGTGGGTGGGTGTTAATTTTGTATGTGTGTGTGGGGGGGATGTTAAGAGGGAGAGTGTTAAATTGAGTGGAACTCCCTAGACGTTCCACTTAATTTTTCAGTAAACTGTAAACAGTTCTAAAATACAAAGACTAATTATGAAAAAATGTTGCCGAAGTATCAGACAACCCGGTCATTCTGAAGTTCTGCTTTTGTTATTTTGTTATTCATACTGCCAGTGGCAGATCACTTACATAAGGAATAGCTGTATCCTGTATTTTAATACAGAGATGTTTATAAATGTGCCATCAAGCAAGTTGTACGTGCATTTCACTAAAATATTCTGGATGTGCAAAGGTCACTTCTCAAGTTCTCCGGAAGTGTTTGAGGTGGTGCGCTAATACAGCTGGGGTCGAAATTCCTCCCCCTTTTTCTCTAGCCTTTGATGAAGCAGAAGAGGCAATCTTGGGCTTTTTGGAGGGCAGGTAATCAAAGGCACACTTGGCCTAAGGGACTTTGAGCTTTCTAAAGGGCAGAAGCTCTGTAAGATGCAGCCTGTGAGCTTTAATCAAACAGCCTCGAGTGCATGTGCTGTTTCTTATTCTCCAGGGCTGAGTGGGTTTTGGTGTTGAAATTACTTTGGCACTGGAGCAGCTGGGGAATTGGTATGCGGGGCTTTGTCTTTGGCTTATAATAGAGGAACAAGAAGGATCATAAAGAGAGTCTTTGGTGGGTTAGTTTTGTTCTGGGTCACCTCGAGTCCCAGAGGTATTCCATCTGCTTGAAGCTGTGAATGACAGGTTCTTCCTTTTTTTTTTCCATGCGTCTACCTCTCTCAGACAGGAGGGGGTGGTGAAATCAGGGCTCCCAGATTTGGGACCCCTGAGTGTTCTGAAATTGTGTTTATAACAAATAAGCCATGAGAAGTAATGAGAAACCCTCGGTGATGTCAAGGTGTTATAGATTGTTTTTCTTCCTCACCTCTCAAAGGCAAAAGGAAGGCAGCAGTGCCGAGGTTAATGGCATACGGCCGTTAAAAAAAACAACAAAACTGCTCCTGATTTTTGGTATATGTTTTATCTGTATTTGTCCTTACTTGTGAGATATGCAAAGCATGTGGACAAGCTCATTAATGTAATAGATGCACTCTTACAACAGATATAACTGACCAATAGGAAGTAAAGGTAAATGCCTTCAAGTATCTAAATCAAGGATGCAGGCACGGTGAGCCCAAGATCCAGTTCAATTTAACAGACCTGTATTGAATACCTACTAGGTATTCACTTTTGGAGTTGGTGACTTTTGCTGCGTTGACCTGGCTCCATTGGCCATTCTGACTTGATGTTCTGAGTTGCTCTACTCCTATTCTTCATTAAGCATCCAGAATGTTCCTTAGGCAAAATGGTGATGATAGTTTGATTTTGTGTCTCTCCTACTACTGGGTTCTGATACCACCTTTTGGCTGCTCTCTTTTGGCCTAATAGCTGGGCCTTTCCTCCTCTGGCTGTCCCAGGTTCAAGGCCCCCTCTCTGGGTTTGGGAATGTTCTAGTAGATCTTCCTTCTCACCTGCATAAGTATTTGTTACTACCATGCTTCCTGATCCCCCTTGAAACGTACAAGCTTGGTTCTTATATTTCCAAGACCAGACTCTACCTTCTTAAAACGACAACTGGCTAATTTTAGGAAATAATGTGTGGTACTCTTTTAACAGTAGAATCCTGCAGTGAAAGAGTGGGAAGTCACGTCTCCCTTCCTTGCTGTGTGAATTCATTCAACCAATGACTTTATAGAGAAAGGGTGTTTGTGTTTTTTTTGTTTGTTTTTTTAAAAAAATTTCATTCCTTCTCTTCCTGAATCAAAGGGATAATTCTGATACTGGAAATTTAGGGGAGGATGGAGGAGAAAATGGTCAACATCATAACAGACTGTGAAGGAGAGATTTTGAGCAAGGGGTTCTCCTCTCATCATTCTATAATTGTGCTTACATTTTGAGCCTTGTGACCAGAGTCAGGGTCCACGGATCACGTTAGCCAAGTTGTTTTGGTGGGAGGGAGGGTGACGTTGACAGCAAATGGTACACTTGGCTAATCCCAATAAATGCAACATGTCCAATCAAATGGTTAAAAGAGGACAACAGAAAATATAAAAGTGGAGGCCAGAAGGCATGCTTAAGTGTCATTACGTTCTCTATGGACTGAATTGTGTTTCCCCCAAATTTGTATTCCAAAGCCTTAATCCCCAAAGTGATGGTATTTGTGTACAGGGACTTTGTGAGATCATTAAGCTTACATGAGGTCATAAGCACGGGGCCCTAATCCAATGGGACTGGTGTCCCTATGAAAGGAGGAGGAGACACAAGAGAGTGCTCTCTGTGTGTGCACAGAGAAAAGATGAGGGCATAGCAAGAAGGCCTACAGACCAGGAAGAGAGACCTCAGCAAAACTGAATTTACTGGCACCTTGATCATGGAGTTGTGGCCTCCAAAACTGAGAAGTAAGTTTCTATTGGTTAAGCCACCCAATCTGTGATATTTTGTTATGGCAGCGCCCGCAGACTACAGTAATACACCCTCCAACTCAAACTTCTTATCACAAAACATTTGTACGTATTTACCTGCTTACAGCAGTGTCTTCAGTGTTCCCTTCAGGACAAGTATTTATTGTACCCATGAGACTAGGCATTGGTAATTGTCCAGAGTTAGTAAAACTCTCTTTCTTGTGGATCTGTCAGACATCACAACCTCACACAGGTCTGGCTGAAACAGGCAGACTAGACCAAACAAAGGACCTGTTGTCCAGGTCTCTACACTGACATGGGACTAAATGTGGCAAAAATTGTTATTCACCCATCACTTTTCACAAGTCGCCCACAATTCTGATGCCAACAATTATCTGGGCTTTGAAGAATTAATTTTTAGGACCTAGACGATTCTTTTAAAGTGTATACTATTTCTGTAAATGGTTGATGGGGCTTATCAGAGTTAACCAGTGGCCTGGGAAAGACAGCTTAATGTGGGGGAGGAGAGATGCCTACTTAGGTTTAACTGTCATGCCATGCTTTAGTACGTGGTAGAGCAACAAGCAAAATAGAAAGCTTCATCAAAAAAGATATATATAGAAAACAACCGGAAGGAATAAATTTTAAAAAAAGGATATGTATATATATTTATGCTTGCTAAAGAATTGTTTACTAGTCTTTAACTCATAGAGGTAAATCAAGTAGACGGAGAGTGAATAAGTATTATGTGCAAGAAAACCCAAGTGTTAACAGATATGGAAGTAAATGGAATTTAATGACATAAATAGCATGTTTTATTTTTCTATGTGTTGGTAGTGTATGCCCTCCATATGATGTGATGAGAGTGACACTTTACCTCATTGGTATTCCTCTCAAAACCCATAACCACTGTCTAATCATGACAATAACTTCAGACAAGTCAGTATTGAGATATTTTACAACATACCTGACCAGTAGTTCTCACAACTTTCAAGGTCATCAAAAACAGAAATATCTGAGAAACTGTCATAATCTAGAGTCACCTGTGGCAATATGATGACTAAACAAAATGTAAAATTCTAGATGAGATCCTGGGACAAAAAGGTCTATTTCTTGATCACTTAATATAAATTGAACACCTAATATGGGTGGGGGAAAAATATAAAGACAGGGTATTTTTCAAGAAATTGATTTTAGCTATGAAACCCTTTTGTAACAGCAATTTCCTCAGAACCTCAATTTATAAAATAGATACAAGTGAAGCAGCTCTGATGAAAGTGGAGGTGGGCTACCTGAGCAGCAATGACTCTTGAGACCCCCCTTTTAGAGCACTAAGGCTCTTGAGGAACTCACTCTTGCCTACTTAAAGTATCTTGCTGTTTATAAGATTTGATTCTTTGGGGAAAGATGGAAGAATCCTTACACTGAAACATGATGGAAGGGGTACTATGCTATTTCCAAGGTATTGCTAAGACGTGTGCAGTATCATTTAAAAAGCAGGCAAAGAAGCTAGAGATGCTGAAGATCATTGGAACACAAGGCTTACATATTTACCCAGGTCACATAACGTTTCATGGAATCAGAACCAAAGAGCCGTGGCTTCCTTCAACAAGTTCCCTTCCCACCCAACCCGCTTTGAAGTAGAAATTTTGACTGCTTTCAAAGAAAGCCTAAGGGGACAATATCAAACGTTTCAGTTAAAGAGATGACCACTCCTGGCAAGCAGCTAGGTGAGATAAAGAGATGATTGACAGCATCAGTGGAATAGGACAGATCAAAGCCCTTTTATACATAATATTTAGAGTATTATTATATGAGTGCCATGGTTGTCTTTTAAGTAGTATTCCCTCCTCTCCTTCCCCCTAAATTTTAAGTACAACTCTTCAGCCACCCCTGATACAGTCAATCCTGTTTGGAAGGACTGTGGTTTGATTTCTTCCTTTTGCGTTATATTAATTCACTTGCCACTTCAGTTTTTCTGGCTGGATTTGAAGAGGTGGTAAGGAAGGAAGCTAAAATGCAACTCGTCATGACATCAAGCCCCTCGAACACAATGGTAGAGCTAGCCTTGGGTGGGGGTCGGTCACTGACTCATACAAAGAATTTCAGAGTAAACTATTGGGCCCTTCCATTCCCTGGCTCATCTGGGATTCTACTCCTGGCCCTGATTTGGGATGGAAATGAGAGAAGTTACAGAAAACTTCTCACAAATTATGTTGTTTCCGCTCTTAAAAACGCATGTGTTTGGCTCTCAGATGGCTTTTCGGTCATCCATAATCTTCTAAGAAATGCGAATGCCTCCAGGAGAGAAATAGTGGAATTCATCATTAGTTGGTATCTTGGGGAAATAATAATAGCCCGCAAAAAAGAAAAGTCAGTGGAACGAGTGTTCAAGATGGGCACCTGGGTAGAAAAGTGGAGTGCTGATAGGGGAGGTGAAAGGACAGCTCTGTTTCTATCCAGCCTGTTGGAAAGCATGGACTTAGGAATGGTAGTGAATTCCTGAGTTACTGGTTACAATCATATAGAGGTACAAGTTTACCTTGAAGGAGTCCATTTGCTAAATTATTGAGCTATTATTTAGAAACTAATTCCTTACAATGTCAAAGGTTTAGGACTGGCTTGAACTATGCTTGAAGACCAGGAAATGATCGTTTATTTCCTATTAAGAGCTAATGATCCCACTATGTGCTTTATATTTATGATTTTCATTGAACCTTTATGACTACCCTGGTAGGTAATTATTATTTTCGTTCATTTATGCATGTAAAATGCTGTGCTCATTTATCCTATCAGTCTTGCTGCAAATTTCTCAATTTGAAAAAAGTAATTCAACTTCTCATTAGTGTTTTGTGTATAGAATCTTTTATGTAAATGAGGTAATGTAAATATAATTTACATTATGTAATGTAAATGTAAACGGTTTTGGAAGTTACTCCTAGTACTTGGGAATTTGGGGCATTGATTCACTGCTTTAAAGAGGATCACATTTCAGTTCATAACCATGGCAGTCTCGGGTGCCATTTGGGTCTTTTATTCCTCTGTTATTACCAAATCTAGAAATAACTCTATGAAGGTGCTTCACTTAGGCACTTAGATCCTCTTTGGTAAGGTGGAAATGATTATTTGCCCACATACTTAATTGGAAAAAAAGGCATATTTTGTTTTTCCAATCAGTTAATAAAACCATGTCAACACACACGCGTGCACACATTTTCCTGCCAAATAGGCCTGTCCATCTCCATAGATGTATTTTCTGAACTTATAGTATATTTGTTCACTGCAGAAAAAAATGAACCTACAGGGAGAGTTTCCTTTTTAAAAATCAATCTTGGTGTGAACTCAGTTTCTTCTTAAATTGAGATGTTTCATTTGCTTTTTCTCCCTTGAATACTTAAATACAATTCCAACAAGAGCCAGAGAAATTCAATGAGATATCAAAAAGAATTAGTGATTGTTTTGACTGGCTGCTGTTGCCAGCCTGTAACAAATTTCAACTTTAATCATTCTGAAATGAAATAAATATCCAAAGTTATAGTAAAGCCGTCTAACCCAGCTTGGAAAGGAAGCTCACAAAACTACTGCAGCTCTGAAAGGCATCTATTGTATTTCAGAGTATACTGTTGAGGCACGAGGCAGAGAGGTATAGTGAAAAGTGCATCGTACTATTAGCACTACAAACCCTGTTCCCGAGTGTCTTTGGTTTGGTTTCCTTATCTTTAAAATAGAGTATTGGGTTAGCCGATCTCTGTGGGTACTTAAAACTCTAAACTTCCAAGATGTACGTGAAATGGAAGTTCTTCCATGTATATGAACTTGGAAATTCTTAGACGAAGGTGAGGCTGATGTATGAGCCTTCTCTCTGAAATCCATTCTCTCATTCTCTCTATTCATACCTAAAACTACCACCTCACATTAATCATTCCTTAAGAGATGAGCAGCATTATTTGGATTGGAGTATTTTTTTCCCTTCTGGTAGAACCTCCTTCCTCTGTTAACTTTGGGGACCATACCTGGATATCACAGAAGTGATTAACCACTAGCATCACTGGGAAACATTGCTTCACAAAAGGAGATTGGTAAAAAACAAGAGAAGCAGATGACATCCAGGAAGAGAGAAAGGTACAGAGAGTATACAGGTTTTCCCCAGAGTTAGAGAAGAAGGGAAAAACCTGAATGCTGTTGGAGAGCCTCACAGTATTCTTTTCTGCTCATGGTTTTGGCCATTGCTAAGGCTGGAAAGCTTTGCCATTATATAGGCTCCCAGCATTTTGCATCTGGCAGTGGGAGCAGTCAGTGTCTTTTTATAGAATCGTGCGTCTACAAATAGATTTGAATTGCCTTTGAGGACAAGGGAATGACCATTTATTTTCTCTCATCAGCTGGTGATTCTATATATGTTTTTACATTTATTATTTTCATTGATTCTTCCTGACCACCCTGCTAGGTAGTTATTATTTTCCCCCATTTTTATAGATGAGGGGAATGATGATATTCAGGAATTGTGCTGAATGAAATTTTCTTACATTTGCAAACTTGTACTCCCTTCAGCCTTTCTACTTGTAATTCTAAAGTCTTGACTTCATTCCAAAACCAATCCTATCTCTGACCTTTTAGACTTGGCATTTAAGTTCCCAGTGTTTGGCTCTACTCACTTAAAGTATTTTGGAATGATTCCCCTCTGGCATTTCCAATTCCAGATACTTTGGGTAGGGTACCACATCTCCGGTTCTAGCCCCCCAGGAGCAAATCCTTAACACTAGACACTAGGCTAAAATCCTACCTAAGTTCCTCCACTCAGGCCCCTCCTATGCCCACCTGGGGAAACAGTAAACTTCTACCCATGCTAACGTGGCACCCTTCGAATGAAATACAGACAAGTGTCTTGGAAAGACCCTATCATGGACTTGTCAAAGATCTTACAACTATAGACAATAGAGACAGGATTCAAATCCAGGTTTATCTGACTCCCAAAGTGACGATTTTCTTCATCCTGTCATCAGATTTCGAACTGAAAATCAGTTATACTAAGAATCCTATTTGCCCATCTTACTGTGGCTTGCCTGTGTGTCTGGTCTTATAGTCTCCAAGATACCCTGAATATAGTCTTGCTGACTTCATGTAAAATTTAGCCAGTTCCTGAGAGTAAATAGGACATCCTCTTGCCACTTAAAACTCTGTTTTCCGAGTGTCTTACATCCAGCAGTGTTACTAATTCACTGTGCTAGAGGGCAGGGAAATGAAAGGTATGTGCTGGGCTCAGTACTGCATGCTTTTGGTGTATGAACTCATTTAACACCTTACATCAGCTCTCTGAGGTACTTAGTATCACATAATTCATTTCATATATAGGGAAGCTAAGGCGTAGAGAGATCAAGTGATTTAGCCAAGAACAAGATATTAAGTGCTCCTCAGATTCATGTGCTTGCCCACATTATCCAGGCCTTTTGCATTTAGGCAAGACCGTGCAGTTCATTGTGGTGGATGGGCTGTGGCTAGAAGTGATGTCTAGCATTTCTGCACTGAAGCAGTTAAAGGCTAGTGTACAGTCCTTCAGCTCTCTTTTCTCCGGTCTTGGTGACCCAGAAGGATAGAGCTACAAAATGGTGGGGCCTTTGTTAGCCTGGACTTTTGAGTGACTACATATAGTGGAACCCCCCAGTGACCCATGCTGGATTTATACCTTCCGTGAGAAATAAGCCTATTGTGCATTAAACCAAGATTTGAGGGTTAATTTGTTCCCACAGCATTACCTACGCCATCTTGCCTAATACAGTGACAGATCCAAGGGTCTGAACCCGAGGCTGTCTGCCTCCAGAATCTGTACTTTGTTGCATTTTCAGGATGGAGTCTAAGGCTCCGAGCTCATCCAAGCAAGTCTGATAGCTTGCTTAGAAGAGACCATGTGTCGGCTGTAGCTTGGGAACTTTAGAACTGTGGCAAGTTCATCCCTTTCAGAGGAGTAATGGCTGATCTAAAATACCTATTAAGGCTGGAGATTTTCCACTGCATTATCCACCCCTTCCCCATTATGAGAAGTTATAGGAGAAAGGATCTGATTACCTCTGAGCATATTTTCACCTTTGAGGTTAAAACATATATTTTCTAGTTCCAGGCATTTTGCTTTTACATTGCAAATACATTTGGACTCTTTTACATTTTTATATTTTTTAAACATTTGTTGCATTATGGAAAAAAATTACCCTTAACAGCTTTCAAAAGCCTCTGCTTAATGCATATTGTTTGTTCCTTTCAGCTAGATCTGAATTAATGTATTAATTAATTATTGGAGTGGGTGTTGCTTGTCAAAAAGGAAAAACTCTACATGGCAGTTAGAAGGCATCCTGGTACATTTCAAAGCTGTGTTTGGGCATTGCTCTGGCTCTGTACAGAACCTCTCCTAATACTAACTCATTTGGATAAAGCATTATTCCAAGTGAAACTAACATGTGTATTTGCATACTTTCCAGATCTCTGTGTGTTATTCATACAAGTATATGTTGGTTTAATCACAAAGTTGTTAAGCTATTTTCAAGAAGTATTTGAGAGCTGTCTTTATGACGTGTAGCTCAGTTTTATTCTGAAGAAATTCAGTTACACTGACCATTAAAACAATATAATCTAAAATGGAAGTTTCCATAGTTGGTTGACAAAACGATCTTGTTTTATTCCTTACTGGTGAATGCATAATTTGCTGGTCAGCTAAACAAAGTCTCATAAATTGCCTTGTGCAGGGATAGTAATAAAATATGAGACCCAGTTTTTTCTCCTGAAGAATTTTCAATTTAAGGAAAATTTTAGGATTTAATAATAATGCTTTAGGTTTACAGCACTGTGCTGTTCCTGGAGTTGGAAGGTGATGGCCATTTTAAGGATGGGAATTTTATTTGATTATGGAAACAGAGCTATCATTTTGCCTTCCATGGTGGAGATTTTCGGATTGCTTCCCCTTCCCCATACCCTTTTTGTACATGAAAATCTCATATTGGAACCCCATGGTAATTTAGGTCATAAAAAAATCCAAGTGAAATGCATTTTCTCAAGACCCAGCTCCCAACCTGGTATGAGAATATAAAATCTTTCTATTTAGCATCTCTCATCCCCTCACTGTGTCATCTGCACAGTCTTAGGCAAATATATCATGAATATTTATTACCATGATTATATCACTTTATCATAGCAAGGATTTTTAACTGATGTATCATAGCTCAGTATTTCTGTTAAACCACCTCCGTACAGTGTTCAATGGAAGGAGTAGAACAAAAAGAAAGGAAAAGATGAATAAAGGGTAGGCACTTGTATGCAAATAACAGAGAGGTTTTGGAAATAAACATAAAAGGAGCTAGAAGGCAATTTCTGGCCTCTGGTAAGAAGCCTGCCCTGCGCTCATGTCCCCCTGCCACTGCCCAGGTAGTATGCGAAATAATGGCAACATATTTTCCTGTTGCCTAAGGACACAAAGGGATCTTGAGTTTTAATCTGACATGGAAAACTCAAATGAGATGTGTCTGTTTCCTTTTTTCACTAAACTTTAAAAAATAATGAAAACTTGGAACTCTCTATGACAACTTTTGGGGGCTCTCAAAATCTTTTACACATAGATGTGCTATCCCGTACAGTTTGCAAAATAAATCATGCTTAACTGAGGAAAAACTAGGGCTTTTCGTGACTTACAGGTCCCTCTAGGAAAATAAGGCTGTATTTTCTGGCTAAAAAATCACCCATCAGTCTGTCGATCACCATCACTGTTCTTTTTATCTCCTGAATCCAGTTTCGATTTATTTATTGAAGCCACAGCATCTCTTCTGCTACCTCAATAATTTTCCAATATGTTTTTGTATTAAAGCAATTCAAAAGAATAATGTGATGTATAAGATATAAACAAAAATTGCCCTTTTGAAATTCTTTTCTAGATTAGACCTTAGAAACTCAGTAGGTAATTAATTTTTTAATCAAACTTGTAATTGATTATCCATTAGGTGCCAGAAACTATGCTAATTGCATCCACCTCAAACTTTCTACTGCCTGAAATGGACCACTGTATTGAAGGCTAAGTGGGTTCATCTTACAGTCTTCTCAAAATAGTTTTCATTTCTCCATTTCACTACAAGATACACAATTGGGCATTCTCCATCTGTCTTTCAGTCATGACAACAGGTCAATGAACTATGTTGTCTGTAGCGTGTATCTTTAGCTGAGTTCCCAGCTGTTGCTTACCTCCTCAGTACCGAGTGAATGTGAAATCTTGCTACGTAATGCCTTATATTATTTCCCATAAGAATGCACTGCACTTGGGAAGGTTTCATAGCTGTTAATAAATGCAACTTTATTCCAAAAGATTTTCAGAGTACGTGTTAGTCATCACATATTGGTTTAAAATGGGCAGCCCAACTCTCCCCAACAAAGACCAGTGCATAGCATCTTAGGAAGACAGGAACCAAGAGGGATAGTAAGAAGGAAGACAAAATTTGGAAACTCAGGTAGGAGCACAATCAGATGCCATAAGTTTAGTTGACTTAAAATAGGTGAGTATTGTGAAAAATCCAGATGCCAAAATCAGGAGGCATAGGTACCTGAGTTTATAATGAGGTTGTGCAGAAGCCAAAATTAAATAGAGTAAACTGCAGTCCTAATGTTGGACTGCCGGGGAGGGGGACGGACCTGAATAGGAACAGCAAGTGACTTAATTAGGATGGATTTTGTGACTAGATTTGGAGACAGATTACACCTAATCTAGGGAGCCAGGAACAAGGCATGAAACCAATCAGGCCCTGATCTTTATTTAGATAGTTGGCATTTTCAAATTATAAGTTTACATTATTGATAACGATCCTTTAGTTTGTCGATTGTGCTTGCATTTACAAAGCCTTTTCACACTAATTTCCTCACTGGTGATTTATGATAATCATGATAAGCACAGTAACTATTAGTTATTCTAGTTTATAAATAAAGAAGTGGACACAAAGAGGTCAAGTGACTTGACCTAGATAATACCACTGCAAAGTGGTATGGCTCCCATTTATCGTCAGGCACTTGGTAGCTATCTATCTTCTCAATTCTCATAATGACCCTGTGAAGTAGATAGGTATTACCTTTGCTTGATAGATGAGAAAACATGAGTTCAGAGAGTTGGGATAACTTAGCAAAGATCACATGGTAAGTGTCAAAGTTGCCTGTTGAACTCTGTCTGGCTCCAGAGCTTGTGCTCTTGACCACTGGGCTGTGTTATTTTCTGTCTCCATTACTACCATTTTCACATAAACTCCTCCTTCCAGGATAATTTTGTGTTTCACTTCATTCAAATTTCTGGCATTGTGAACCCCTTTAAATTTAGTAGTAGCAGGGCTGCTACTGGCTAGGATAGTGGAATCAACTCACAGATGTTGTTTTACCCTTATAGTCTCCATGCAGGGAGGCAGGTGTGTTCCCACATTGCATTCCCTACAAGTTGTAGATTTCTGAAACCCTCACAGTGTGCATACTTTGCCTCTGGGATGCTTTCAGAAGATACATATGGGACCAGAACTTTCTTAGGAGGAGGCAGAGCAGAGGAACATGCTATGATCTGAGCTTTTTCATAGCATTCCTGGGGAACTGAAATTCAATCAACAGCAAGTCGGTTCTTTTGGGTTTCAAGGATGAGAAATGAGGGACCTTAGTGAAGGGAGAGAGAAGAGCAGACAAACTTTCCCTGCTTCATGATTTTGCTTGGGGATAGCACTTCATGGGAACCATTTGGTTTTGGGTGTCTCTTGCAGGATATATTGAAGAGATGGAAGAAACAAGAGCCATTGACATTGACAAGACTCACAATACATATGGGTCTAAATAATGAGACCTTTATCTTAGAGAAGAATCTGAAGGGCATGGGAGAAACCTACATGTAACTCACTTAAGAAAATAAAGCTATATAATTTCCTTTCTGAGGCCATAATCTTTTGGTCTTTTTCAGATGTTGTACCAAGAAATAAAAGCTGAGGAGTTGATAGAAATAGCGTCAATTCATTAGGAAAGCTCTAGATGGTATAAGTATTTGCCATTAGCCTTCTGTTTCTTTAGCTGCTAGAGGGCCAAGAACATTAAATTATTTTTAAAAATTAAATAAATTAAAAACTCCTCTGTTCAAATCACTGCTTCTCTGGAAATGACATCATCTATTAGCTAAAATATTATTGAGAAAATGAGTACATCCTTATGTGGATGGAATGTGTGGGGAGCAAAATTGAAAGTGGGAGGTTTTTAAAGCTGTTGATAACCTTCCCAGCATGAGGTCTATTTATTAAGAGGCTTTGGAGTGAATGCTCATGTCCTTCCTAAATAAACAAGGAGCCTCGTCCTATTCACCTGAATTAGTCCTCTTACTCAGGACTTAACTGTCTACACTGGTGATGGTTGTCTGTGGGCTTTCAGTTTTATATGGATCAGGAAGCCATGCTTTAAGACACAAATAATGAAACTCAGTCAAAACTGATATGATAGTGTTTTGTTGGTGGGATGGTGGTAGTGGGGGTGTTGTGGAGAGAGAGATGCTGGAATATAGGTTAAGGGCAAGTGTGTGCCCTCATGCTCAGATACAATGCTATGGATCATGGGAGCCCTGAAGCAAAAACAATCACAGGGGATTGTGAATTGTCCTTGGAGCTTGGCCTAACCTGGGGTCCAGGTGACCCAATGACTGTCCTAGAGGAAACAGTGCCTGAGTGTTGGTGGCCAGCTACTGGGATTGGAGGTTAGCCCTTTTGAGAACATGTTTTGGGTCCAGAGAAATCTCTGGGGACCATTCATCATTATGTCTTGAATGTATTCACATTGTCTTCTTTGTAATCATTACCTTTACACTAAAAGTGGAAAAGAATATTTCCACGTTTCATACCCTAGGGTCTTTCTTTAGTTTCTGACTCAGCCTTTTTGATACAGAGGTGAAGTCACTCAGACCTGAAATTCTCCAAGTCCCCTATTGGGCCCTTACAAACAGAAGACACTTTTACAATCTACCAGTTTCTCAGTATAGTGATCATATTTCAGAAACAAACCATATATGCATGGGCTTATTTCTGGGCTCTTTATTCTGCTCCATTGGTCTAAGTGTCTGTTTTTATACCAGCACCATATTGTTTTGAATACTATAGCTTTGTAATATAGTTTGAAATCAAAAAGTGTGATGCCTTCAGCTTTTTTCTTTCTCAGGAGTGCTTTGGCTATTTGGCATCTTTTGTGATTCTGTACAAATTTTAGGATCTTTTTTTCCATTTTTATGAAAAATGCTATTGGAATTTTGATTGTATTGAATCTATAGATTGCTTTTGGCAGTATGATCATTTTAACAGTATTAATTCTTCTAATCCATGAACATGGGATATCTTTCCATTTATTTGTGCCTTCTTCAATTTCTTGCATCAGGGTCTTATAGTTTTCAGCATATATATCTTTCACCTCCTTGGTTAAATTTATTACTAAGTATTTTATTGTTTTTAATTCAGTTGTAAGTTGAACTGTTTATTTCTTTCAGGTAGTTCATTGTTAGTGTATAGAAATGTAACTAATTTTTGTATGGTGATTTTTGTATCCTGAAACTTCACTGAATTCGTTTATTCTAACAGTTTTTTGGTGAAGTCTTTAGGGTTTTCTACATATAAGA